>NC_138758.1:29934725-30534725 GCF_965113315.1 Podarcis vaucheri
TGGGGCAGTCGCTTGTGCAATTGTGGGTGGTTGCGGCAGGCACGGTCTCGTTTCTGGGACCATTTGCTGAGTCCAGCGTGGTGGTGAGGTCGCGCTTAGTGCGAGGCGGCAGGTGGCAGTGTTGTGGTGCGGTCTTGGGCCTCTGGCAGCCGGCGGGAGCTCATCAATCCCACCTTCGTTGCCAATGTTAAATGTTCGGAAAAAGTCAGAAGCCCAAGGCAATATAAGTTCCTCAACTATGTTTATTCAACAATTGGGAGTGACAACAGCTCACTCATAGGAATACAAGAACCAAACTGACTGTACAACACAATAATAAAGCTGAGTATTAACTGACCATTGTTGACCGTTGACAGTTGAAAGTGCAAGCGCTTACTTGCCATTAGAATGTTCATTTACCAACGCTTATACGATTGGTTAGAACGTGCCTTGTAACATAAAATGTGTTAAACCCAATAGGTAGCAATAGCAATTATGCAACAGCTCAGGCAGGGCTTGCCCAAGGTATTTTGGCACCTGCGGCAAACCACAAAGTGATGCCCGCCACCCAGAAAAAAAGGGGAAGGCAGATCCAGTGGCGGAGCTTCATGCTCTGGCACCAGGGGGTGGAGAGCAGGCGTGGCATGCGTCCTGGGGGCATGGCGTGCATCCTCGGGGCATAGCGTGACACCTTGGGGGCATGGCACCCAGCGTGGGCAGGGGTGCAGCCACGATGGCACCCCACCGGGATCGCACTGCCAGGGGCGGTGCGCTCCCCCCGTACTCCTCTTCCTCCACCAGTGGGCAGATCTACATTGTGAACAAGGGGGGAAATAAAATCAAGATTCAGGATGGTTGAAGTGGGAATTGAAGGCCATTGTGGGAAGGGAAGTAAGGTAAAAAGTAAAGGACCCTTGGATGGTTAAGTCCAGTCAAAGGTGACTCTCGGGTTGTGGCGCTCATCTCGCTTCAGGCTGAGGGAGCCGGCATTTGTCCACAGACAGCTTCCGGGTCATATGGACAGCATGACAAAACTGCTTCTGGCACAACGGGACACTGTGACGGAAGCCAGAAAAATAGCCCACTCTGGGTGGGTGCCAAGCCCAGGAGACCCCAGAGGGCAGCTCCTGCCATTTCCTCCCTAGGGGTGGGAGGAGACCATCAGCATCTCCTACTCGCCAAGGGGCCACCACAGAGGTGACATGGGGTTGGTGGGCTGTCAAAGAGGAAATGGCTTTCGAGGAGCAGCCTTCAGTGCTACTGTGGCAACAGCAGTGGGTGATGGATTCCCTGGAGGCCAAATATCCTGCCCTTGTGAATCCTGCTGCCTGAGCTGGTTGCCTCACCTTGCCTCATGGGTAGGCCTGCCATGACCTCAGGTTCTGAGAAGCTTCCTTGGCCTGCCATAATTCTTCCTCTATGGCTTGCCTGCTGCCACTGCCACTCACCTCAGAACTTGCTGCAGTTACCTGGCATTTCTCTGAAAGCTGCCGTCATGCTGCAGTTTGCAGCGCCACCTGTCTATGCCCAAGAGAGATTTAATAATAATAATAATAATAATAATAATAATAATAATAATAATAATAATATTTATTATTATTATTTATGCCCCGCCCTCCCCAGCCAAGGCCGAGCTTAGGGCAGCTAACACCCAATAATAAAAACAATTTGACTGAAATACAACTTAAAAAACAAGGTTAAATACAACGTTAAAACGTTAAAACAATAAAATGCAGCCTCATCGTAAGAGGAGAAAAGAAAAGAAAAAAGAAAGAGGGGGAGGGAATCAAATTGGCTCCAAGCCAAAGGCCAGGCGGAACAACTCTGTCTTACAGGCCCTGCGGAAAGAGATCAGATCCTGCAGGGCCCTGGTCTCATGAGGCAGAGCGTTCCACCAGGCCGGAGCCAGAGTTGAAAAGGCCCTGGCTCTGGTTGAAGCCAATCTAACTTCCTTAGGGCCCGGGACCACTAGGGTGTTGCTATTTATGGACCTTGAGGCTCTCCGTGGGGCATACCGGGAGAGGTGGTCCCATAGGTACAAGGGTCCTATTTAGTGTGATGACACATAAATATTTTCAATACATAGAAGAAAAACATACGGTATTTCCCCGTGTTAAGACAATGGTTTTTACTATAAAAAGAGGCAAAAATTGGGGGTCGTCTTATACATGGATAGTGAATGCATGGGGGGTAGTGGGCGGGCAATTGGCTGTGATTGTGGTGAGCGGGCCGGCAATTTGCAGCTACAGCGAGGTGTGTGGACATGCAATTGGTGGCTCTGTCAAGGCGGGTGGGTGTGCAGGCAATTGGCAGAGGCAAGGCAGACGGGCAATTGGCAGCGAGCGGGCAGGTGTTTGAGCCATTGGTGGCAGCGACCTCCTCAACAACTGAAGGGTGACCTCCCCCCTCCCAAAAAACCCTCATAACTCAGGGCGGTCTCCCCTCCCCTCCCCCAAAATATTGATTTCTTAATTTGGGGTTTGAAAAATAGGGGTTGTCTTATACATGGGGGCATGTTATACATGGAAGAATATGGTAGTAAGAAAAACATTATGAGCGGACAAATACAGGATCCCAAGAATTGGAAGGCACCCAGGATACCATTCAGACTGATTGATTCGCCCCCCCCCCAAAAAAAAACACCTCATAACAATACATTTGGGCTAAATGTAGCGATAGTGTTTCCAAACCTTCTCTAAAAATGTTCCGTTTTAGAAATTACTGCAGTAGTCACCTTTGTTCCTGAGACTAAGTCTCTGGGCCAGACAGAAGTTCAAGGGATTTTCTCACTTGCATGCAGCTGCATAAATGTTGAAATCTACACAAAGGAAAGGCTAGTTCCCACATAAAAGTGCTTGCTATGTAAATAAAAGGGGGGGGGGGCGGGGATGCATAAATCTGCCTCTGCTGGATAGTTGGTCTACAGCAATTATTGAGGGAGAGGTGATTTTTGCTAGGAAAATGAAACAAAGGCAATATTGCAAGTGCACCACAAGAGGGCGACGGAGCCTGCAAAATAAGGATCCTTAATTTAAAATTAGCAGCACACCCCTATACAAGTCTATTCAGAAATCCCATTATGTTCAGTAGAGGTTACTCCCAGGTAAGTATACACATGATTGCTACCTAAGCTCTCATTGTCTTCTCTAGAGTATGTAATTCTTCTTTGGTGATCACTCATAGCTGAGTAAGATTCTTTTCCATAAACACAGTTTTAACAGTGAGTCCGCAAGTGACTGTGGAGGCCAATTCTGGATCCACACGTCCTTTCACAGTGGGGACATAAGTTTCTGGGTGGTGGTTGATCACTGTAAGGGTTTGCCAAGCGTGCCTTCCTCCTAGCACATTTCTCTTTTTTGTCCTGAGTTCGAGCATCTTCAAAGTCCATTACACCTTTGGCAAAGGCTGTTCTCCAACTGGAGCGCTCACAGGTCAGTGTTTCCCAGTTGTCAATGTTTACACTACATTTTTAAAGATTTGCCTTGAGAAAGTCTTTAAACCTCTTTGGTTGACCACCAGCATTATGCTTTCCATTTTAAAGTTCGGAATAGAGTAGTTGCTTTGGAAGATGATATCAGGCATCTGAACAACATGACCAGTCCAACAGAGCTGATGTTGAAGAATCATTGCTTCAACGCTGGTGGTCTTTGCTTCTTCCTGTACACTGGAAGATAGAATCTTTTAAGGAGTTGGAGATGGCGTTTATAAGTGGTCCATGTTTCACAAGCATACAATAAGGTTGGTAATACATTATCTTTGTAAACAAGCATTTTGGTTTCCCTGTGAAAGTTCTGGTCCTCAAACACTCTGCACTTCAATCAAGAGAAGGCTGCATTCTCAGAGCTCAGTCAATGCTGGATTTCAGCATCAATGTCTGCCCTTGTGGAAAGACAACTGCTTAGGTAGGAGAAGTAACCGACACTTTCCAACATTACACCATTGAGTTGGATTTGTGGCGCTGCAAAGGGGCTGTTTTTTTGCTTTTTGGTGCAGCACTTTGATTTTTTGGATGTTGAGCAATAGGCCAAGCTTTTTGTAAGCTTCTGCAAAGATATTTAGTATGGTTTGGAGGTCATCCTCTGAGCGTGCACACACTACGTTTTCATCAGCATACTGAAGCTCTATGACACAAGTTATGGTAACCTTACTGTGGTTTCAGCCTATTCAGATTAAAGAGCTTTCCATATGTTCAATATATTATTTCTACTCCAGTGAGGAGTTTCCCTTCAACAAAGTATAGGATCATGGCAATGAGAATAAGAAATAGAGTTGGGGCAGTAACACAACCCTATTTAACACCTGATCCTACTCTCCCACTTTGAGAGCCATTGTTAACTGTGATTGTTGCTGTCGTATTATCACAGAGGAGTCAAATGATGTTCACAAATTTATCTGGGCAGCCCATTTACAGAAGGACAGTCCACAGGGCATTACAATTTGCAGTGTCAAAGGCCTTAGGTCAATAAACACCATCTACAGTAAAGGGGCTGGTTTTGCTCTTTGCATTTTTCTTGAAGCTGTCGAGAGATGAAAATCATGTCCACTGTCCCCCTAGAAGGCCGAAAACCATTTTGGGATTCAGGAAGGGCAGCCTTGGATATTGTTAGGAGACAGTGCTAAGATCCTTGCAAGAATTTTGCTAGCTGCAGCTAATAATTAGATGCCTCAATAGCTTCTGCAATCCGTTCTATCACCTTGTTAACAGAGATTGGTAATTTTGGCATTCCTAAAGTCTGCTAGGATCTCCTCTCTCTCTCTCAGAGTTTTTTGATGAGCTTGTGAAGTTGTGTAAGTTCAATTCCTCCCACTTTGAAGACTTTGGCAGGTATCCCATCAGGTCCGCTGGCTTCGTTGTTTTTCATTAGTTAGTTAGTAGCTACACACAACTTTCCCAGATTTGCAGATTCTGCAAGCTCATCTCTAATTTGTTTTTGCACAATTTGTGAGAGGACCTCAGCAGCTACGAGTGAGTTGCAGGTAAGGAGATGCTGGTAATGTTCTTTCCAGAGCAGTGCAATAGCTTTTTATCTTTTAGAACTGTGGTACTGTCCGTTGAGGTTAGGGGGCACATGCCATGATTTATTGGCACATAGATGGTCTTTGTGGGTTTAAAGAAACTTTGTGCATCATGAGTGTCGGCTAAGTGCTGGATCTCTTGAGCTTTTTTTATCCACCAGGTGTTATTTAGTTTTCTGGTTCCTCTGTGAACCTCAGCCTTAGCATTGGTATAGGTTTTTTCTTAGTTGCGCAGTTTCTATTTCTTTGCCAGATCTGAAAGGCCTCCCTTTTCTTGTCAATAATGCGTTCAACCTCACTTTCATACTCATCAAACCAGTCCTGGTGTTTCTTGGTTTGGTATCCAAGAGTTTGTTCACGGGCTGCAATACTGGATGTTTTTAGCTTGGTCCAGTGTTCCTCAATGTTATCAGGGAACTCCGAAAGCAGGTGGTCCTTAAAAGCCGTTTGGAAGTAATCACACTTAATGGGATCTTGAAGGGCTTGAGTGTTCATTTTGCGCCTTGGTTTCCTTCCTTGAAGGCTGCGTTGAGGTATAATCTTGATAGCCACCGTAGAGTGTATTAATTGGTGATCTGTCCAGCAGTCGTCAGAACTCGTCATAGCTCTGGGAAGGAGCACATCATGGCAGTCTTCAGCTGGGACAATTACATAGTCTAAGAAGTGCCAGTGGTTCGACCAAGGGTGCCTCCATGATGTTTAAAATTTTTTTTTTTTGTCGAAAGAGTGTGTTGGTAATAACAAGGTTGTGTGCTACACATAGAGTCAAAAGTAAGATTCCGTTCTGGTTGCTGTTGCCAACTCCTTCTTTCCCAATAGTCCCAGCCACAGATTGAAATCTCGCCTAACTCTTGCATTAAAATCACTCAGGTGGATAATTTTATCCTCCTTAGGCGTCTCTGTTAGGATGGCATCCAGCTGAAAGTAAAAAATTTCTTTAATATCTTCACTGGCATCCAGTGTTGGTGCATAAGTGCTGAGAATAGTAGCCTGTTGGGTTTTGGTAAGTTTTATTCAAAGGGTTGAAAGTCGCTCATTAATGCTGGTGGTGTGTATTAAACGTTCTTGTCCCGGTAGACCTTTCCAGAAGAATGTGTGGCCTCCTTCAGTTGTCCTTCTTCTGCTCTTTGAGTTTCTTGAAACACTGCAATATCCACGTTAAAACGTCACAGCTCACTTGCAATGATGGCAGTTCTGCATTTGGGATACCCATTATCTGTGTTAACCAAAAAAGTCTGTACAGTGGTGCCTCGCAAGACGAAATTAATTCGTTCCGCAAGTCTCTTCGTCTTGCGAGTTTTTCGTCTTGCGATGCACGGTTTCCCATAGGAATGCATTGAAAATCAATTAATGCGTTCCTAGGGAAACCTCCTTCAGACCAGGTCCGGGGACAGTCTGTCCCCGGACCTCTTCTGAAGGCTGGGGGGGGGGGGACAAGGGCTTTTCTTTCCACCCCCAGCATTTAAAAAAACCCCGGGACAGCGGAGGACTTCTCCGCTGTCCGGGCGATCTTAAAATGCTGGCGGGCGGCATTTTAAAATCGCCCCGGGACAGTGGAGGACTTCTCCGCTGTCCGGGGCGATTTAAAAGCCCTCCGGGACAGGCAGCCAGGGGGGAGCAAAGACTTTCGCCCCCCGCCCGCCTTCAGAAGGTGTTCCCGCCCCCCCCGCCCGGCTTCGGAGCAGCGTTCCAAAGCGGGGCGGCTGGGGCAGGTGTTCCCGCCCCCCCGCCCCGCTTCGGAGCAGCGTTCCAAAGCCGGGTGGTGGGGCAGGTGTTCCCGCCCCCCGCCCCGCTTCGGAGCAGCGTTCCAAAGCCGGGCGGTGGGGGCAGGTGTTCCCTCCCCCCCGCCCGGCTTCGGAGCACTGGGAGAAGCGATCTCCCCGCAGCCCCTTGCTTCAAAAGAGGTCCGGGGGCAGCGGGAAGCGCTTCCCGCTGTCCCCGGACCTGGGGCTGCGGGGAGAAGATCGCTTCTCCCCGCCGCCCCTTGCTTCAAAAGAGAAGACCCGCTGTCCCCAGGGCAAGCTTCGTTTTGCGAAGCAAGCCCATAGGGAAATTCGTCTTGCGAGGCAACTCGAAAACGAAAAAACCTTTCGTTTTGCGAGTTTTTCGTCTCGCGAGGCGTTCGTCTTGCGGGGTACCACTGTATATTTCATGTTCCAAAGTTCAAATGTCTTTTACGACTGCTGGGTGGTGACCCCACTGGGCGCGGTAATCCAGTCAGGGAAAAAGGGAGGCAGACTTTGTTTAGGGAACCTTTTCTTGCCCCTCCCTCTTTTTGGGGTGAGCAGAGTGGATCCTAAATAGGGCTGCTCCGTCATGGATACAGCTGTCGAGCTGCTCAACTGCCTCATTCCTTGAATCATAGCAACTGAATCTGTATCTACTGCTCATGTGCCGGTTCATGACTAGGGGCTTCCAGATTTCACGGTCCTGCCACCATTACCATTTGCAGATCGCCATGGGACTTTTTTGGGTTTGGGTTTGGCATGTGTGTGAATTTGTTTTATCTGCGTAGATCAGTGTGTGCTGACCAAGACACAGTCTTTGCAGTAAGGCTCTATTCTGATGGCATGAGTATCACAAGGAATGGTAGATTCTTATCTGCTGCAACCTTCATCCGTCTTCACAGCCGTTGTAACATGCCACTTGTTATCTTCTGCCTGTTCTGCTGTTGAGGACTTCTTGGATCATTCTTTGTCCAGCTCCTTCCCTTTGACGTTACCGCCTTGGGTGACCCTGCTGGGAGTACAAGACTCCTGACAGCTTCACTCACAAGGGTCATAATAATAATAAATAATAATAAATTTTATTTATACCCTGCCCTCCCCAGCCAAGACCAAGTTCAGGGTGGCTAATAACCAATAATAAAAACAAGTTGATTGAAGTACAACTTAAAAAAAACAAGATTAAAATACAACATTAAAATGTTAAAATGTTAAAATGCAGCCTCATCACAGGAGGAGAAAGGAAAAAAGAAAGAGGGGGAGGGAATCAAATTGATTCTAAGCCAAAGGCCAGGCGGAACAACTCTGTCTTACAGACCCTGCAGAAAGAAATCAGATCCTGTAGGGCCCTGGTCTCATGAGACAGAGTGTTCCACCAGGCCGGAGCCAGTGTTGAAAAGGCCCTGGCTCTGGTTGAGGCTAATCTAACTTCCTTAGGGCCCAGGACCTCTAGGGTGTTGCTATTTATGGACCTTGAGGCTCTCCGTGGGCATCCTGGGAGAGGCAGTCCCATAGGTACAAGGGTCCTGGGCCGTGAAGGGCTTTAAAGGTCAAAACCATCACCTTAAATATGACCCTGTACTCCACCGGGAGGCTGTGTAGCTGGAAAAGCACTGGGTGAATATGCTCCCAGGACAGAGACCTCGTAAGGAGCCTCGCTGCAGCATTCTGCACCCGCTGGAGTTTGTGGGACAGCTTCAAGGGCAGCCGTGAGTAGAGCAAATTACAGTAGTGAAGCCTGGAGGTGACCATTGCATGGATCACTGTGGCCAGGTCGGGGTGAGAAAGGTAAGGGACCAACTGCTTGATGCGGCGAAGGTGGAAAAATGTTGCCTTGGCTGTTGCTGTAACCTGCGCCTTCATGGAAAGGGAGCCCACTCACGACGACAAAGTGATGATCCAGTGAGTGAGAGTATGCAGTTATCACATGCTAGGCAAGATCTGAAAGCCCCCAGAATTAGGACTTGTGTTTGTGGACTACAGAAGATTTAAGTCATGTAAAAAGCAACTGATCAGGCAGATCAAATATCTCAAAGACTGCCTCTTCCCCTACAGACCTTCTTGGGTGCTGAGATTGCCAGAGGGAGCCCACTTGGTAGTTCCTCCACCCACAGAAACTTGGGAGTGGCCTTCTCTGTGGTAGCCATTGAGTTGTGGAACTCCTTCCCACAGAGAACACCTGTTACTATCATTATTCAGATTCTGGCGAATGCCCTCTAGGCTTTTGACACCTGGGATGTGTATTTCTAGGAACCACTTATTTCTGTCAATGTAAATTGGGTATATGTAAATTGTAAATTCTGTCATTGTAAATTGGCTGAACAACTCCAGGCACGCCTGGAGGATGCGGACCATTTGGATCCCTTCCAATCAGGGTTCAGGCCTCATCATGGGACTGAAACTGCCTTGGTCGCACTGGTTGATGATCTCCGGCGAGCTAGGGACAAAGGTGAGAGTTGTTTCCTAGTTCTGCTGGATCTCTCAGCGGCCTTTGATACAATCAACCATAACATCCTTCTGGACCGTCTAGAGGGGTTGGGAGCTGGGGGTCACTGTTATACAGTGGTTTCGCTCCTTCCTCCTGGGCCGTGTTCAGAAAGTGGTGGTGGGGGATGAGTGTTCAGACCCTTGGGCCCTCACTTGTGGGGTGCCTCAGGGTTCCGTTCTCTCCCCCATGCTTTT
Organism: Podarcis vaucheri; assembly: GCF_965113315.1. NCBI lineage: Eukaryota > Metazoa > Chordata > Lepidosauria > Squamata > Lacertidae > Podarcis > Podarcis vaucheri. Next base: position 29,944,127 of record NC_138758.1, read on the forward strand.
TAACATCTATATGAAGCCGCTGGGAGAGATCATCAGGGGGTTTGGACTGGGTGTCCATCAATATGCAGATGATACCCAGCTCTACCTTTCTTTCAAATCAGAACAGTGAAGGCGGTGAAGGTCCTGTGTGAGTGCCTGGAGGCGGTTGGAGGATGGATGGCGGCTAATGGATTGAAGTTGAATCCGGACAAGACAGAAGTACTGTTTTTGGGGGACAGGGGGCGGGCTGGTGTGGAGGACTCCCTGGTCCTGAATAGGGTAACTGTGCCCCTGAAGGACCAGGTGCGTAGCCTGGGAGTCATTTTGGACTCACAGCTGTCCATGGAGGCGCAGGTCAATTCTGTATCCAGGGCAGCTGTCTACCAACTCCACCTGGTACGCAGGCTGAGACCCTACCTGCCCGCGGACTGTCTGGCCAGAGTGGTGCATGCTCTAGTTATCTCCCGCTTGGACTACTGCAATGCGCTCTACGTGGGGCTACCTTTGAAGGTGACTTGGAAACTACAGCTAATCCAGAATGCGGCAGCTAGACTGGTGACTGGGGGCGGCCGCCAAGACCACATAACACCGGTCTTGAAAGACCTACATTGGCTCCCAGTACGTTTCCGAGCACAATTCAAAGTGCTGGTGTTGACCTTTAAAGCCCTAAACGGCTTCGGCCCAGTATACCTGAAGGAGCGTCTCCACCCCCATCGTTCTGCCCGGACACTGAGGTCCAGCGCCGAGGGCCTTCTGGCGGTTCCCTCATTGCGAGAAGCAAAGCTACAGGGAACCAGGCAGAGGGCCTTTTCGGTGGTGGCGCCCACACTGTGGAATGCCCTCCCATTGGATGTCAAGGTGATGGACAACTACCTAGAATCATAGAATCATAGAATCATAGAGTTGGAAGAGACCACAAGGGCCATCGAGTCCAACCCCCTGCCAAGCAGGAAACACCATCAGAGCACTCCTGACATATGGTTGTCAAGCCTCTGCTTAAAGACCTCCAAAGAAGGAGACTCCACCACACTCCTTGGCAGCAAATTCCACTGTCGAACAGCTCTTACTGTCAGGAAGTTCTTCCTAATGTTTAGGTGGAATCTTCTTTCTTGTAGTTTGGATCCATTGCTCCGTGTCCGCTTCTCTGGAGCAGCAGAAAACAACCTTTCTCCCTCCTCTATGTGACATCCTTTTATATATTTGAACATGGCTATCATATCACCCCTTAACCTCCTCTTCTCCAGGCTAAACATGCCCAGCTCCCTTAGCCGTTCCTCATAAGGCATCGTTTCCAGGCCTTTGACCATTTTGGTTGCCCTCCTCTGGACACGTTCCAGTTTGTCAGTGTCCTTCTTGAATTGTGGTGCCCAGAACTGGACACAGTACTCCAGGTGTGGTCTGACCAGAGCAGAATACAGTGGCACTATTACTTCCCTTGATCTAGATGCTATACTCCTATTGATGCAGCCCAGAATTGCATTGGCTTTTTTAGCTGCCGCGTCACACTGTTGGCTCATGTCAAGTTTGTGGTCAACCAAGACTCCTAGATCCTTTTCACATGTACTGCTCTCAAGCCAGGTGTCCCCCATCTTGTATTTGTGCCTCTCATTTTTTTTGCCCAAGTGCAATACTTTACATTTCTCCCTGTTAAAATTCATCTTGTTTGTTTTTGCCCAGTTCTCTAATCTGTCAAGGTCGTTTTGAAGTGTGATCCTGTCCTCTGGGGTGTTAGCCACCCCTCCCAGTTTGGTGTCATCTGCAAATTTGATCAGGATGACATTCAGAAGACATCTTAAGGCGGCCCTATTCAGGGAAGCTTTTAATGTATGATATTTTAGTGTTTTTTGGTTTCTGTGGAAGCCGCCCAGAGTGGCTGGGGAAACCCAGCCAGATGGGCGGGGTACAAATAATAAATTATTATTATTATTATTATTATTATTATTATTATTATTATTATGGATGTTAGGGGAGGGTAGTACCTCTGGTGGGGGACACATTGTGCTCCTTCTGGGGTAGTTTGTCCACCTTGGGTCCCCACCCTGCACTCAGCTCTCATCTGTAGCTCCTAGAAGCTGTTAGTATTCAACAGCAGCCACACCCTGAGAAATGGCTTCAAGTGGTGAGTTAAACCAGGTAAGGGTAACTGATGGGTCTCAAACCCTTGGTGAGTTAGGGACTTCCCCTGCATGGGAAAACAGGCTCTAGTGGATTGAGCGGACATGAATAATAGTGGGTCCAATGGTCAAGAAGGTGGTTCCTGCACATGCTGTAGAGGGAAGTGTGAGGTAGATTGGACTCAACAATCTGGGAAGGATGTCCATCTAGGGGAAGGAAAACTTTGATCCTAAACCTCTGCTGCCTTGCAGGATATCTTTGGGAGAAATAATGGCTTAGGAATAAACCCTACACAAATCCGGAGTGAAGTGCCTAAGGTGGTTGGATGGCACCTTGCAAGCCTACTTCTGGCAACCTCTGCTGCCAAGGTGGTTCCAAATGTGTTGCTCTGCTTTCCTTTGGGGCAGATCAGTGAGGCTGAGAGGGAGGTCTTGTCATCTGGGGAACCCAGGACCTCCATACACACTGCCATGGCTTGCATACAGGGGAGGTCACTTTGGTGCTGCTAACACAGAGGCTTGACTTCACCCCCAGAGGGGCACTCCATTGTCTCTTGAAACAGTCAGATGCCAAACAACCTACCATATTGTTTTAAAACGTTTTTGATATTATCTAGTACTGTGCTTTAAAATTAATGTTTTGATTTAATTATTGTAACCCCACCTGGGACGTTAGGGTGAGGTGATAGAGTGTAACGAAAACCACCACAACTCCTACCTAGCAACCAGGTGAGAAACGTGAGGAAAAAGCCCACCCATTTGCTGTGTGGCCCAGAGCAACTTCTTGGGTTATGCTGAAATGTAATACAGTGGTACCTTGGGTTACATACGCTTCAGGTTACATACGCTTCCGGTTACAGACTCCGCTAACCCAGAAATAGTTCTTCAGGTTAATAACTTTGCTTCAGGATGAGAACAGAAATCGTGCTCCGGTGGCGCGGTGGCAACAGGAGGCCCCATTAGCTAAAGTGGTGCTTCAGGGTAAGAACAGTTTCAGGTTAAGTACGGACCTCCGGAACAAATTAAGTACTTAACCCGAGGTACCACTGTACTTGGAGAAAAGGAAAGCAGGACTATTCCACGAATTCCACTGAGCCACTAGTTGCCTTTCTGTCCCCTCATCTGTCCTATATCACTTATTCCATCAGGCTCCCTTAATGTTTCCTTTCCAGCTGCTTATTTGTATAAGTGCTATTTTAAAAACTGGCACCTGAGTTTCCTCTTTTCCTCCTCCCTCCCCACCCCCTTTTCCTTGGACACCATGTCTGTTAAATGATCCTCCACCTCTGTGGCTCTTGCTGCTTCTGTTCCCAACCAGAATGTCAATTATGTTCACAGTGTGGCATTTTTACTTTTGGTGTAGGGGGCTAGTGAGAATCTTTAATTGGCTGCATAGTTTCTCATAGACATGAGCCAGAGGAGTTTGGGCCCCAGAAACATGAGGCTCCAGAAGAAGAAGAACAGCATGTTCGCCTCATTGCTGCAGCTCGCTCAGATCTGAACCAAGAATGTCAAGGCCAAACTAACATATCAGGATGACTCGTTTTTGTCTGGTCAGCTTCTTGTAACGTCCTATTCATGGAAGCCTATCTTGAAAGTTGTATATCAAACTGCAGACATTCTAGCCAAAGCATCCCCAAGCAGCTTGGATTTTTGTAAAGGGCAATGATTTATATGAGTTGAGAGGGAGCAAGCAGGAACTGGGTAGATCTTTGACAGAAGTAAAAAGGGGGGAGGGCAAAGCAAGAGATGGATATTGTAAGTCAATAGCCAAATCCCCCTTGGACTGCTTGGTGTCTTAGTCTTCTGCAGTGGTTTTGCCATATGCTTCTCAGGAGCATTAGTTCCCTCCACCTGGCCTTTCAAGGGGGCGAAAATACACATCTCTTTGGACAAGGCTGCAGCTAGGCTGGACCACAGCCCTGGGAGCCCCCAAATGACCACCCAGAGAGTGGCAGGTGATGGAGGCAGACCTAAACAGGCCACATGCCACCACGGCACCTATGCATGATGTTGTGGGTTTGTGGGGTCAGTCTGGATGACACCCTGAATTCCTTCCACTTGTAAGAGTTAGGTGACGGTGCTCTCCAGGCTAATGGGTAGGCCTTTCTGCCACCTGCCTCACCTCCAAGCCAACAAGAGCCAGAGTAGTGCAGGAGGCAGAGAGCACAGCCCCCAGATCAGAAATAAGTTACTTTAGTCTTTTCAGTGCTCACTCTGTTCTGAAGACAGGGTCTGGATATGAGAATTACCGTATTTTTTGCTCCATAGGGCGCACCGGACAATAGGGCGCACCTAGTTTTTAGGGGGGGAAATCAAGAAAAAAAATCTTATTTCTTCCCCAGCCCCAAAGAGCAGCGTACAGGCTGCCCAACCTCTCCCTGCCAGAGGGGTTGCACGCGGCTATGGCACAAGCCAAGGCAGTGAGTGGGATCTATACCACTGGCTGTTTTGGCTTCCTCTTAAGCCCCGTGCAGCCTCTCCCTGCCAGAGGGGTTGTGAGCGGCTATCCCTGAAGCCTGGAGAATGAGAGGGGTCGGTGTGCACCGACCCTTCTCGCTCTCCAGGCTTCAGCAAAAGCAACGCAAAGCCTCCAGAGTGCAGAGGGAGTGCTCCCTCTGCGCTTTGGAGGCTTTGCGTTGCTATCGCTGAAGCCAAGGAGCCTGCATTTGCTCCATAGGACACACACACATTTCCCCTCAATTTTTGGAGGGGGAAAAGTGTGTCCTAAAGGGCGAAAAATACGGTATATACTGTCACCTGAACCGATCCCCTTCGTGGGGGAGCAGCCCCCTTATAAAATGGAGGCCCATCACTCTTAAGCATGTCCCCACAGGAAGGACATGTGCTTGAGCATTGCCGTCTGTGTACAGAACCCACATGGAAGTGCCGTGTTAAAGGCTTGAGTCCAGACTCATTTGTGGAAGGTGCTACATTTGATCTTAGCCAAAAGGCCAAGAAGTGGTTTGTGGAAGGGACCCTGATGCAGCAGAGACTCCCAGTGGGAGAGGCATGTAGGGAGAGGCGTGACCTTCCACAATCCCTGCAGCCCCACCAACGCCCTCCCCACACTGCTGCAAAGGGGCCCTGTTCTCCTACAACAAAGAGGTGTTGAATCCCAAGTATATATGTTAAGCACCAGGCAGAGGAAGCAAACTCCATGCTATTTCTGTGGTCATAATGGTACTGCGGTTTAAGAGGGTTTTCGATACACAAAGCTGTGTGTGCTAAGACTGTTTTTCTTTTGGGATTGGCAGGTTTTTGGTCCCCTGCCTCCCATTTTGCTCCAGCAGGTCAGTGATGCAGAAGCAGCAGGAAGGGTGGTTGGGGGGGGGGAGAGAAAGGAGAATTCTCTGCTTCACCACTGAAGTGATATACAGGGTTGTCTGAAAGAGGCTCCTGTAAAAAGACAAAGTCCGGTGTCTGAAACAAATTCATCAACAGTCTGGAGAACCCACAGTCACTAGCACAACTTCTTTTTGAAAGAAGACCATTAGTAAGCAAGGATGACATTTGTTCTTCTTGGAAGCACTCTTAAACTTTCAAAGGCAGCTTCGCCAATATGGAGCCTTCCAGGTGGTTGAGGCTAAATGATGGGAATTGTAGTCAAAAACATCTGAAAGGCACCAGGTTGCAAAGGCCATTTCAGAACAGTAATGTGAGGTGGCATCTATTTATGACATGATTTTTTTTTGAAATTGTGTTTCAACCACTGGTTAACAGGAGTGATGAGCAAAGTTAAGACAGCCTAGCTTGCTTGCTTAATAGTATTCCTCAACTGCTTAGTATTTCAAGAAATTATCTCCTGGTGCACAACATGTACAATATAAAAAAGCTATACCCCTTAAAACAGAAAAAAAAACCAACCTTGTGTTTCCCAAGAGCCTCTGACGCTCTGAGGCACTAGCCCTGATAACAAAAGCTGTACAATATAAAAAAGCTATACCCCTTAAAAGAGAAAAACCCAACAACCTTGTGTTTCCCAAGGGCCTCTGACGCTCTGAGGAACTAGCCCTGATAACAAAACCTAAACAAACGTAACTACGGGGCAAGGAGGTCTTGGTTTGTCCTTCAGTTCTGCAACAGATAATCCACTCAGTGATCCTGCCTCAACCAAAATGAGCAAGGAGATGGAGTGCCTCCCCTGGGAAGAAAGGCTCCAGCATTTGGGACCTTTTAGTTTAGAGAAAAGGAGAGTAACAGGTGACATGATATAAGTTTATACTATTGTGCATGTCTGGAGAAAGTGAAGAGAGAAAGGTTTCTCTCCACCAGGCCTGTGCATTCAGTGAAGCTGAATGTGGGGAGACATGATGAAACACACAGTTAAACTATGGAACTCACTCTCACAGGAGGCAGCGATGGCCACTAACCTAGATACTTTTAAAAGGGCATTACACAAATTCATGGAGCTATTGATGACTCTTAGCCTTGATGGTTATGTTCTGCCTTCACAGCTAGAGGCAAGGGCGCTTCTGAATCCCAGTGGCTGGAAGCCGCAGAAGGGAAAGGGGCTCTTGTACTCCCATCCTGCTTGGTGGCTTCCCATGGGGGCATCTGTTCGGCCACTGTGAGACCAGGATGCTAGGCTGGGGGGGGGGGGAACATGTCGTGATCCAGCAGGCTCTTCTTATGTTCTCATGTGCTGCTGTCAAATACATGTAGTTATTTATTTCAGAAAAATTCTATACCGCTTAACTGTAGATCAGAGCAATGATCTACAGTTGACTCCCCATGCTCTTGCAGAGCGGAGCATGGGAGGAATATTTTATTCTGCGTGGGTGCCTAAGGGCCCCGTTCCTGCCACTCACCCCCTGGCCCACGGCAGGGCCTGACAGGCCTCAAAGGACGGTTGTCGCAGCTGCTGTTGCTGCCCAGGAGGACTCAGAACAGTGTGGAGTTCTTTTAAAAATGTTTTTAAATTTTATTTTTCCCTTTTAATTCTTTTTTGGGGGGTGGGTGGGTGGGATGGGTGTTTAGTTGGGTTCAGGAATTTGTTTAATTTTGGTGTGTTTGTAATTTTCACTGTTTTTGGATCGTATTGTTTTATTGTGTTTTGTGGTTTTTTTAAAAAAAGGTTTTATTTTGTTCTTAAGGGGAGGAGTCAGGGCTGCCTGGGAGTGGGTTCCAGCCAACAGAATGGGTGGGGCAGGTTCCACGGGGGGGGGGAATGCACTGGGACAACTGATCTCAGTTATGATGGGTAGGAGGAGGAGTTACGCTAAGAGCAGACCATGTCATTACCGAGAAGGCAGGTTTAGTTGTTGTTTGAGGGTCTGGTCTTGACTCGATGGATACTGGAATCAGCAACGGATACCCACATGACCTGAAGGTGCTGCTGTGCAATGCCAGGTTGATGATTCATAAGACCACTGCCATCCATGACTTGATCATGGATGGAGGACTTGACCTGGTATGCGTAATAGAGACTTGGTTGGATGAAGCAGATGGGCCTGTTCTTGCCACTGCTTGTCCACCAGGTTTCTCTTACGCACAGCAACCCAGGCCTTCTGGGCAGGGAGTGGGGGTTGCAGTGATTTTTAGGAAGTCATTAGTTTGCACCAGGTGTCCTATTGGGAAGACCCAGTTCTCTGAGTGCATGTTCTGGAAGTTAGGCAATAGGGGCAGAATAGGATTCCTTTTGGTGTACCAAGGATTCCCTGCCCAAGCTGCTTCAGGTCGTGGCGGATGTTCTCCTGGAGAAACCTAGTTTGGTTGTCCTAGGGGATTTTAACATCCATGCCGACATGACCTTACAAGGGGCCGCTCGGGACTTCATGGAAAGCATGGCCTCCATGGGGCTGTCCCTGAATATATCTGGCCCAACCCATAGCCACAGACATGCCTTGGACCTGGTGTTCACCTCTATGGATGTGGGTGATCTGACACTAAGTAAAAGCAAAACTAAAGAAGTGCCATGGTCAGATCACTTCCAGGTGCAACTGGACTTCTCTGCAACCCTTCCCCTCTGCAGGGAGGTAGGACCGATTTGAATGGTCTGCCCCCCACTTAATGGATCCAAATGGTTTCCAGGGGATGCTTTATCCCATGTTGATGGCCTTTCAGCAGATTCCCTGGTGGCCTGCTTGAATGTGGAGTTAACCAGGGCTATTGACTGTTTAGCTCCGAAGTGCCCTCTCCGATTGCATGGAGCCCGGACAGCCCCATTGTTTTCCATGGATCTGAGGGCAATGAAACAATTGCTGAGATGGCTAGAGCGCCGGTGGCAGATAATGCATTCTGAAGCTGACCGGAAACAGGTTAGAGCTCAACGTTGAGCCTACCAAGTGGCGGTAGAGACGGCGAAGAAGGCTTTCTTCAGTTCCTCTATTGCATCTGCAGAAAACAGCAGCAGAGACACTTTCAGGTGGTTCACAATTTAGAGGAACCACCTGCTACTTAAGTTTTTTGCAGATAAAGTCGCTCAGATTTGGGAAGAGGTAGACTCCACTGTGGGAGCAGGGCTGGGGTGGGAGAGTGCTAGAGTCCTGTCTAGTCAAGTTGCGTGGGATCAATTCCAATCTGTTACCTCCGAGGATGTGGACAGGCTGCTTGGACGAGTGAAACCAACCACCTGCCTTCTTGATCCTTGCCCATCCTGGCTTATAAAAGCTAGCCGGGAAGGGCTGGGCGATGGGCTTTGCGGGGTGGTGAATGCTTCTCTCTGTGAGGGAGCCTTCCCAGACCTGTTGAAAGAGGCGGTTATCAAACCACTTCTTAAAAAAACATCTTTAGACCCGGCCAATATGGCCAACTATCACCCAGTCTCAAATCTTCCATTTTTGGGCAAGGTGATTGAGAGAGTGGTTGCTGAACAATTCCAGGCATGCCTGGAAGAAGCGGATCATTTGGATCCCTTCCAGTCGGGATTCAGGCCTCATCATGGGACTGAAACTGCCTTGGTCGCACTGGTTGATGATCTCCTGCGGGCTAGGGACAAAGGTGAGAGCTGTTTCCTAGTTTTGCTTGATCTCTCAGCGGCTTTTCACACCATCGACCATAACATCCAGAGGGGCTGGGAACTGTGGCCACTGTTATACAATGGTTCCGTTCCTTCCTCCTGTGCTGTGTTCAGAAGGTGGGGGGGATGAGTGTTCAGACCCCTGGGCTCTGCCCGTACACTGAGGTCCAGTGCTGAGGGCCTTCTGGCTGTTCCCTCACTTTGAGAAGCCAAGTTGCAGGGAACCAGGCAGAGGGCCTTCTCAGTAGTGGCACCCGCCCTATGGAATGCCCTCCCACCAGATGTCAAAGAGAAAAAGAACTACCAGACTTTTAGAAGACATCTGAAGGCAGCCCTGTTTAGGGAACCTTTTAATGTTTAATAGGTTATTGTATTTTGGTGTTCTGTTGGAAGCCGCCCAGAGTGGCTGGGGAAACCCAGCCATATGGGCGGGGTATAAATAATAAATGATGATGATGTCTGGAATCCCCCTTGCTCAGAATAATTGCCTGAGATTTTACACGTAGGGACATACATGGGGGGGGGGTTAAGCCTGTCCAGTAACATTTGAATGAGAATCAATCCAAGCTTCCAAGCCTGTACACAAACTGTACTTTTCAGCCTGCTTTGGAGGGTAGGACCTGGACCAAGGGATTCAAGTTACAAGAAAGCAGATTCTGACTGAACATTTGGAAGAACTGTCTGATGGTTTGACAGAGGAACAGACTCCATGAGGAAGTGATATACCACGGGTAGGCAAACTAAGGCCTGGGGGCCAGATCCGGCCCAATCGCCTTCTAAATCCGGCCCGTAGATGGTCCGGGAATCAGCGTGTTTTTACATGAGTAGAATGTGTGCTTTTATTTAAAATGCATCTCTGGGTTATTTGTGGGGCATAGGAATTCGTTCATTTTTTCTCTCTTCAAAATATAGTCTGGCCCCCCACAAGGTCTGAGAGACAGTGGACCGGCCCCCTGCTGATAGACCCTCCTGGAGATTGGATGCTTTCTGCCAAGGATTCTGTAGCTGCGATTCCTGCATCACACGGGGTGGACTAGAGGAGTCTTGGGGCCCCTTCCAAGTCTACAGTTCAATGATTCTAGCATACTGCAGTTCTCCAATTCAAAACTTGATACAAAATGTACATATTAGAGGGAAGTATCCACAAAATGTGTATTAGTGGAAATAAGAAACAAAAATGAATTATATAGGCCAAAATTTCATATGAAGCAACACATATTGTGTTTAAAGTGCTTCAAAATTCACACACAGATTTTCAAGTGGACTTTAAACAAATAAATAAATTGCAAATTGCTGCAGAAACCTGGAGAAAACAGAACAAAAGAAACAAAACCAAGAGAAACTGAAATTGACAGAGCCATCTATCCCTCACTCTCAGACACTCCAATCTGTCAATCCTTTCTGTGTCCGGGCCAGGTGAGCTTTCCCGTGCAGCTTCCGGGAAACAAAAGTCTTTGGGTTCGGGGGGGGGGGGGGAGTATGGTTGCAAAGCTGAAACTTAAAGGAACTGACGGAAGGGCATCACCAGGAGTGTGAAGCCTGCATCTCAGACACACGTTTGTGATGTCGAAGTATTTCGAAATTGGATAGAATATGTAGAAGCACTGACTTTTAACAGGTGGCAGCCATTAAGTGCTCTCCACAGCTGACATTTCCCCAGGAAAGCTGAACCACCTTGCCAGTCTGCAGGGCTGATTCTCCCACAGGAGAAATCCTGTGTTTGCAGAGCAGCCAAGGAGCCCTGAAGATCCCTTTCTTGTCTCTTCACCCACACACTTTGCCTCATCATGTTGGAGCTCCTACTGCAGTGCAGGACACCTGGTGTGGCAGTTTTCACAGCTTTGACATATTTGCTTGCTTAATTCCCACAGAAAGGCCTTATAAATCTATGTCCTGAAAAACCCCTTTCCCCTTTCCCCATGCCTCCCGGCCTGCTCTTTGTAAACATCTATGCATTTGCCCGGGTTCCTTTTAAACTGTTTGAAGCAGATGAAAGAGACAGGCCAATTAATCAAGAGTAGCCATTTTCCTGGCCCAGCAGCCTCTTCCAGAGTTAAAACAAAGACCAACCATTGCTAGATCTTTTTGTTTCGGGGCCTCCCTGAATTTAAGGCTTGTTAACCCCTAAGGACTCCTGAAACATTTGCTGCCCAAAGGCCCATAGCCAAACTTGGCATGCCTCCGATGAAGTAATGCCATACCTGTCCATCTGTCTGGCCTCTTGCTTTACAATATTTGGAGTGAAAATGCATGTCGTATAACTTTTTGTGACATTGTTTAGAAAGCGGCCATTTGTATGTGTCAAAATGAAGTGCAAATCACTCCTCCAGTCAGCAGAAATGTGGTTTTCTTTCTCAATAGATATTTTGCAATGCGTACTTGTTATGATTGCTACTCAGTTGCGCATCGTCCTGTTCCTCTGGAAGAAAGTGCAATGTAATGGAAAACATTGCGGGAGCCATTATGTACAGATGGCATCCAACCCATCATTTTGGCTCTCCCCATATATAGCAGTTGTATTTCTGTATCGCAACTAGTGTGAATTAAGTCTGAGTTAACTTGAACATGTCGTTTTGCCTTTCTCTCAATAGCTAAACTGGGTTGAGCTGTGATTAGTGCAGAAATGTTGGCCTATCTGTAGTGCCTCTGTCTGTAGTGCAGACATCTCAACCAATTATAGTCCAATGTGCCAGCATGGTGTAGCGTTTAAGAGCGGTGGACCTGTAATCTGGAGAGCCAGGTTCATGTCTCCACTCCTCCAAAGGCAGCTGCTGGGTAACCTTGGTCTACTCACATTTCTTTGAAGTCTCTCAGACCCACTCACCTCACAGGGTGTCTGTTGTGGGGGAGGAAGGGAAAGGAGATAGTTAGCAACTTTACGACCCCTTAAGGGGAGTGAAAGGCAGGATATCAAGTCCAAACTACTACTACTACTACTACTACTACTACTACTACTACTCTTCTTCTTCTTCTTCTTCTTCTTCTTCTTCTTCTTCTTCTTCTTCTTCCTAACTTGTTCAGCTGATGAGAAAGAGGCAAAGTGCTGATGCCTAATTTCTTTTTTTACTTCACAGTGTTGAGAGAGGGATCATACTGGCTTGGGGCCAATGGAGACATTGCATGACATGTGTAGGTGCTGCTGTAAATGCTGCAAGTGTCTTCTACACACAAGAGAAAGGCAGGCCTTTGAGACCTGACTTGGGGAAGTTCTACTGTGAGTTGTGGAGGGGGAGTTAAAAATGCCTCTGTGGTTATGAGCAACAGCCACGCAGGGTGCAGAGAATCAATGGGAACTCTAGAAGCCCCCGAAACATATTGTTGCACCTACCCAAATCTCTGAGCATTCCAGTTCAGTCTCCTTGGAATGTGCGTCAATGACGATCTTGAAGTCTTTAGGTTTTATTTACACAGAAATACAACCTGAGTGGGGCTCACAAGATTAAGACTCTAGCAGATATTGCCCCCACTTTTGGTTCCCAGAAAAGCCTCAGGCCACAGCCTTGGGGTCCATCACAAATCCAGACATGCCTCTGTCTCTCTTGCTTCCAGTATTGGCTGAAACACAGCTCTCCACCCATCGCCCATGGATCTCCATCCTAGGATGGCATGAGACCTGGCCAGGTGGCAACAGAGCACATTCTGAGAGCACAGAGGAGACACCCAGAAAGTGTAGAACAATGCAGCTGCATGAGAACATGGATCATTCCCAAAATAGAATGATAAATGAGCCTCTTACATATGGACCTTAAGTATATGTGCAAACTCCATGAGAAATGTGCGCTTGCTTTTGCCAAGTAATCTCATTTGTATTAGATCTGATTTGAGACAAATCTCATCTCCTCACCAACACAAAGAAGCCTTTGTCTTCTCTGATCTTTCATATTTTTCAGAGTTGAAAACCCCTGATCACCACTGTAGATGACACAACTGGGAGTGTTCTCAGTATCACTTGATGTTCTTGCTCTCATTTTGAAAAGATATCTATCTAGCCATATGCTGCAAATGAAAAAAAAAAATTATACTATACTATACTATACTATACTATACTATACTATACTATACTATACTATACTACAGTGACATGTTTAAATGTTACTTTGATTGTCCCTGAATCTTTCCTTCATACTTGTCATCCTCTCCTGTGCACCAGTGTGGTGCACCACATCCTTTGAGAACCACGGACCTAGGGCCATTGTCTGAACAAAAGCAGCAGCTCAACTGGTTCAGGCAGCTTCTTCTTACATATTCTAACCTCACAGATACAAGATCATGGCTTGGAAAGGACCCATAGGTGACCCCACCCTAAAACAGCTCAAACACAATATCCACCTAACTTTTAAAAAGTGCCTCCCATTGTTGTTGTTTGCAAGACAAGTGAGTGAACCCGGTTCCAGCTATTGTCCTATGGCCAGAGAATCTCAGGACATCTTCATGGCCCCACCATAGCCTTACTCAGCCTGTGCCAGAGAAAAGCAGGGGGTGTAACACATGAGAAGGCACCATGTGAGGCATCATAGAACTGTAGAATGGAAGGGACCCAAAGAGTCATCTAGTCCAACCTCCTGCAATAAGCATGCTTATCTTCTGACCTCTTCCCTCCCTATTGGCCTCTGTGAGTTGAAGGGGGGCTGTCTGAAGTAGAGGACCCTCCTTCTCCTTGTAGGAGCTTCCCATGCAATACAGAACCCCATTTTTCCTTGAATACCTGCACGGAAGAAGTAATTATTCCAGGGTGACTCGTAAGTCCACAACTTTGGGGGAATGAGATGGGAAAGCTGAAATTCCTTTTGCTCAGCCTATCTAGCACATGGGTTCACCACAGTGCAAAGGTAAACGTAAGAGACCCCTGGAAGGTTAAGTCCAGTCAAATTTGACTTTGAGGTACAGACAACTTTTTCCATGTCATGTGGCCAACATGACTAAACCACTTCTGGCACACAGAACAGCTGGGCGGTTTTACATTATGCTCCACCACTGCACCACTGAACAGCTGGGCGGTTTTACATTATGCCCCACCACTGCACCAAGCCTTGCCCTTACTCTGATCTGGCTTCGCTGGATATGCTGCATCAGCATGTGAGGTCCTTATGAAATAATCAGAGTGAGGCCAATCATTTTTGAGACTGGTGTGATGGGGTGGGCAAATAGGAGCCAACAAGCACTACTGGTGATACATTCTCCCACACTTTGCTCCTGTTTGTGACTCCACATCCAGAATCCCCCCTCCCTAATGGTCCATGAACAGGGCAGTGGAGTTGAGAATAATAATAATTTTGGCCTGTTAACTGCTAGTCAGAATGTTGGTGACTTCCTTCTTCATCAGAAAAGCAAATCAGGCCATTTCCACGTCCCCTCTGTTCTTCTAGGACTCTTTGGCTATTTTAACAATTACACTGGTTGCAGTTAGCCAGTTTCCCCACTTTTGGACTGTCCTGCAAGGACAGCTATGCACCGGTTTCACTCTTCATATAATTGCCCTTGGCGCTTTTAGCTCTCCTCCAAACCTAGTGGCATGGAAATTTTACAATAATGCACTAGAATGAAAAGATAGGGTCATTTAGAGCATTTAGAGCATCTGTTGCCTTGATTTTTTCTAAACTCTGCTGAGCAAAGGGGAAGGGCCAGCATTTTGAGGAATCAAGTGCAGATGGTTTCAAATTATCACCAAAAGTAATGAATCCCACAGGGGAATCTCAGTGTGCATTGTTTTCATGAGCACTAGAGATGGAAATAAGTCACAAAAGAGGATTCCGAGCCAAAGGCTTCCTTACTTCTTCTCTTGAGAATGGCAAGTTCAAAGTTAGGCCTCAGTGCTTTAGACTGGGATCTAGTCTCTCTTTTCATTTGTTGGTCAACTTCCACAGAATCCTGTCCCCGAAGGATCAGGTGGAATAGCCCACCCCTTCTATTGCAACAAGAAGGCTACAGTCCTGTACTGATTTACTTAGAAGAAAGCCCCACTGAGCTCAGTGGGGCTTTCTTCTAAGTAGACATGCATAGGATGTCATGCCTTAATCTATGGGGTCATCATTTTGTTGATGGATCTCAACCAAAACTCTCTGCTACCGGCAGCTTAGTCCATGTAGTCCAGGATGACGACTCAGGAACATAACATGCTGAACAGTAACTTGATTTGTATTTGGTTTTATTATATACAGAATATAGCACAGCTTTTGTACAAGTTACAATATACACAGACTCGATTCAAACTCTACACACCAACCTCTGAACTTCAACACCAAACTACTGTGTCATGCTGCTTGTAAGGGAAAACTTTTAGCCAATCACCACCTGTTCCTAGGCTTCGGTATCTCCAAGCAATTCTCACGTAGCCTTGCTTTACTTGGCTTCTTGCCAACTCACTAATTGTCCACTTCAAAGCTGCAGTTTCTCACAAACCTCAACACATTTTTAGGTCACCTTACATTGCATTTGTTAAATGTTTACATGGGATAGGCAAGACACTTTTAGTCCATTTCCCCCCCTAATTTACACATAATATGCACATGTGTTGCACGCAGGTCCTGCTATCGGAAATCTCAGTTATCCAAACACAAAGGGTTATACCCAAACCTTGCTACACGAACGGCTGGTTCAAATAGCCGGAGTTTGTCCGCTTTCTTGTTTGTCTTTTGCTGGTTGCTGGCAGCCATATCAGGCAGAAACTAAGGAGAGAGGAGATGAGACAAATCACAGATTATAAATGCTTCCATAGGAAATGATGGAAATTGCCAGCTCATTATGTGAATGCTCACCTAATGAACTATTTGCTGGGAATGCCTTGTGTTTGGAAATCAGGACTTGCATGTATACACATTCTTGCAAAGCACACTTGTTGTAATATATTTCATGTTAGTTTGTTTCCCCCCCCCCCACAGATACATGCATATTATGTACAGCTTACATTAATATATGCATTTTTGTAGAAATTACATGGTTGGAGAACTGTACTGCAAAATTCAGAGGAGTATGAATATTGGAAGTCTGGTGGTGTTTTGGGTCACATATTATTTAGTAAAGAAGAAGAGTTTGGATTTGATATCCCGCTTTATCACTCCCCTAAGGAATCTCAAAGTGGCTAACATTCTCCTTTCCCTTCCTCCCCCACAACAAACACTCTGTGAGGTAAGTGGGGCTAAGAGACTTCAAAGTGTGACTAGCCCAAGGTCACCCAGCAGCTGCATTTGGAGGAGTGGAGACAAGAACCCGGCTCACCAGATTATGAGACTACTGCTCTTAATCACTACACCACACTGTGATTTAAGGAAGATTCACCTATAAATGCAAACTGAATCAAATATTTCCCCCATCCCTAATGAATACCTTAGGAGTTCTAATCATGCACCAAAAATGCCCCAATTTAACTTTGCAAACAGGAGTGTTGTACAGGTGCTCTTGCAGTGATTAGTAGCTGTTAAGTGGGCACTGGAGGGCATCCATTCACACCAATAGTTTTGATGCCACCACAGGACAAGGCCACTGGACTTTAAGACTGAGCTCATGGGTGTTAAAAGGCCAAGTTTGATGTCTCCAAAAATAAAGTGTGGATGAAATTATCAAGGCATTGTGGTGTGCACAGGTGCAATAGTATGCACTTATTTTTTTAAAAAAGCTCTCAACGAGTCTGTTTAATGGGGTGCAAGCTTTTACAAGTGTGTGTGTGTGTGTGTGTGTGTGTGTGTGTGTGTTTTAAAACCATAGAGTAGCCTGGCTTAGTAAGACCATACTAATGTACAGGCTCCAAGAAAGGGGCTTGCAGCCACTTTGATTCACCCCTGGTCTTCTCACTGTTGCACCACACTAAGCTAAACTGGAACACTGAGCTCCCTGAGTTCTAGCCATGGCCATGCTCCATTGTGCAGCAATGGAAGGAGCAGCGGGGAACCTAGCAGCTGCTTGCTGTCATCTCAGTCTCTGCACATTGCTGTGATGTTGTTAAGCCTGTTTTGCCAACCAGCTCAGTTACAGGTTGGGAGTCTGTGTGGAGATTGCCACCTAATTCATACAAATAGCAGTAGAAAACCACATGGGGTAGAATATAACATCTGAAATATCCTAACAGCAGATTTAAATTGATTTTTAAAAATACAGTGGTACCTTGGGCTACATACGTTTCAGGTTACATACGCTTCAGATTACAGACTCTGCTAACCCAGAAATAGTGCTTCAGGTTAAAAACTTTGCTTCAGGATGAGAACAGAAATCATGCTCTGGTGGCGCAGCAGCAGCAGGAGGCCCCATTAACTAAAGTGGTGCTTCAGGTTAAGAACAGTTTCAGGTTAAGAACGAACCTCCGGAACGAATTAAGTACTTAACCGGAGGTACTACTCTATTGGCATGTCATAATGCGGGAAGTCCCACACCATTTGCCACTGTAAACTAGAGGGCTGGAGGATAAACAGGGTCATTCATTTAACATAATTATCTTCAACTTGGTTTTTTGGACTGGACTCCAATTCCCACTGCGAATCCCCGCGATAGGGTGAGCTTCCGTTGCTCGGTCCCTGCTCCTGCCAACCTAGCAGTTCAAAAGCACGTAAATAGGTACCGCTTCAGCGGGAAGGTAAACGGCGTTTCCGTGCGTTGCTCTGGTTCGCCAGAAGCGGCTTAGTATGCTGGCCACATGACCCGGAAGCTGTACACCGGCTCCCTCGGCCAATAAAGCGAGATGAGCGCCACAACCCCAGAGTCGGTCATGACTGGACCTAATGGTCAGGGGTCCCTTTACCTTTACCCAATTCCCACCAGCCACTGCTTCCATGGCCAATGTCAAGGTGAGTGAGAGTTGTGGTCTAAAATATCTAGAGGGCACCCAGTGGCACAAAGCTGATCTAATGGAAGTTCCTGTGGGCTCATAGTTCCAACCTCCAAGGGAGATTAGCTTCTGTCTCTGCAGGACTCATTAAACTGGTCTTTCCTAGAACACGCGGAAACACACTCAGTAAGTCTTAACTGAGGGTGGGTCATTTTCAATGTCACACTTTCTATAAATAACACCCCCCTGGATGCAAAAGTGAACTGTTTGCTTCTAATTCTGAAAGAAAAGAATGCTTGCAGGGTTGGAGGGGATCCAAAGGGCCACCTAGACCAACCCACTGCAATGAATTCGCCTTTTTCATCACAGCCATGTGTTCAGCTGTCAAGCCAATTGTCCATCACCCTATATAGTGCACCTGTAGATCTTTACATTTGCCCCTATTGAAATATAGAGGGTTTTGTGCTCCTGCTTTTGGTTCGTTGATTTGAATTGCTTATTGTCTATGTAAAGTATAATTCCTTTAATTTACAGTAGTGCCTCGCAAAACGAAATTAATTCGTTCCGCGAATTTTTTCGTCTAGCGAATTTTTCATCTTGCGAAGCACAGTTTCCCATAGGAATGCATTGAAAATCAATTAATGTGTTCCTATGGTCAAAAAAAGTCCAAACAAATCCAAATTTGGTACAACACGAGTTTGTTAAGTGCTCTTTAAAGTCACACATACTGTAAAGAGCATTTCAAAATTCAAACCCAGAATTTTTTAAAAAAAACAGCAGAGTGGCCCAATGGTCACAGAAAATCATAAAAATGCAGGAAAAAACCCCAAGCTTCCAGATTCTTGCAAACCCCTCCTCAACTGTTCCCCCAGCCACCCAGCACACAGAAATTCAAATCCAGATTTTTTTTTTAAAAAAAACAGCAAAGTGGCCCAATGGTCACAGAAGATCATAAAAATGCAGAAAAAAACCACACAAGCTTCCAGATTCTTGCAAACCCCTCCTCAACTGTTCCCCCAGCCACCCAGCACATAGAAATTCAAATCCAGATTTTTTTTAAAAAAAACAGCAGAGTGGCCCAATGGTCACAGAAGATCATAAAAATGCAGAAAAAAACACACAAGCTTCCAGATTCTTGCAAACCCCTTCCCAACACCAAGTCCTTGAATTCCAAACACCCCAACCCAAAATCCAAAAACCCCCCAAAAAGTTTTAAAAGCTTAACTTACCAAATGGCTGCAAAAGAAGTTTTGGAAAAGCTTCAAAAATCAGCAAAGTCCTCAAAAACCTCAAAAAAGGCTACCACACTGCGTTCTATGAGTTGCTCCTCGAAGTCAAGTCGCAACTATATTAACAGTGTTAAGAAAAAGGAAACAAACTTGCAAAACGTTTTCGTCTTGTGAAGCAATCCCATAGGGAAATTCGTCTTGCGAAGCAGCTCAAAAATGGAAAACTCTTTTGTCTAGCGAGTTTTCCATCTTGCGAGGCATTCGTCTTGCGGGGCACCACTGTACACTGAAATGGGAATGCCTGTGTGTGTTTCAGGAAGGGTTAAACTGAATGATTCCCTTGAAGCTAAATTAAGAGCAAAAAAGGGGCTCACTGAGCTGTCTTGATACTTAACTGTTCTCAGGTCGCTTTGACATGGTGTTTTAATCCTAGATTTCATGAGAGGTACTGAATTGCACCATCTTGGAAGTGGGGTGGCTGGAGTTCTCTGTTCTTAGAATCTTTGAGAATAAGGATTTAAATGACTTTCCTGGAGCTGCATAGTTTAAGGCAGGAAGTAGGCTGGAATGCAGGCTGTGAGGAGAGACAGATTTCTGCTAGGTCTGTTATAAATCTTTCATGATTTGTAAGATGCTGAGTCTGTACCTTGGACTGACATATGCCTTATGGAACTGTTTCTGTTCTGTTTTGAGAAAGTTCTGAACAATCTAATGGGTCTAGACCAGGGGTCAGCAAACTTTTTCAGCAGGGGGCCGGTATACTGTCCCTCAGACCTTGTGGGGGGCCGGATTATATTTTGAAAAAGAAAAAGAAAAAAAGAAAAAATTCCTATGCCCCACAAATAACCCAGAGATGCATTTTAAATAAAAGCACACATTCTACTCATGTAAAAACACGCTGATTCCCAGACCATCCATGGGCCAGATTTAGAGGGCAATTGGGCTGGATCTGGCCCCCGAGCCTTAGTTTGCCTACCCATGGTAGACAATGCTTCATTTCAAAAGAAGTCATTTTTTATGCAACCAGTCACTTCAAATTGTGCAATATTAATAACTGCAACAGTCTATAAATCAGCCTTCACCAGTCTGATGTTCTCCTGATGCTTTGGACTGCAACTCCCTTCAGCAGAACCGTCAGGCTGGCTGGGGCTGATGGGAGCAGGTATTGGAAGAAATTCACACTAAAATGCTGATGAGTTTCCACCTGGACTATTAAAAAGAAAATTCAGAACTTGAATTAATGAGAAATTGACAGAAGCCCAAACAGACATGATTTCATCCCTGCAGCTGGATGACAGTTGCAGGGGAAGAAGAGCTGGAAAGGACTATTGCCCCCATGTCCTTCTTGTGTGCAACTACTGTGTTCCTTTATGGGATGCTGGGGGGTGTGGAGAAGCAGGTTGTGAGGAGAAAGAGGACCAAGGCAGCAGGATTCTGTCACCTCTCCAGGCAGTGACTGCAGAACCTGAAAATGGTTGCTGTTGGTACATTTATGTACATTGAGGTGCATTTTAGGAACTGTATTACTTTTCATGTCACTATAAATTGACGTGGCTTCCTCCAAACAGAATGGCCAGCCTTTTCTGTCCGGCCCCTGTTCTTGTGCTTTTAACAGCTGCTTGACCTGCAGACATTAACAGATGAAAATGCTGACGTCCTGAAAAACAGCTGGTTTCTACTGACCAAGATGCCATTAAAAACACAGCAGCTGGCCAGGTCAGTTTTTTCTGGTCAGTTGGCCATCCAACATTGTCGTTACCTCACACTGCCACACACCCACACCCTAAATACTGTCCTGAAACTTATTCTTTGGTGATGGAAGTGAAAATTCATTTTCAGATACCCTTCCCAGCCCCCATCACAGAAATACCGTTCCCAGGGGTTCCTTGGGGAGAAGGAATGGCTGTTAAAGAAGTTTATGTCTACAACGCAGACACCCCAGGAGAGGGAAAGTGAGAAGTTTGTATCCAGTTCTCTTCGGGGATAAATGTTCACAGATGTCCCCCCCCAAAAAAAACACACACACCAGTCTTAATGTTGCCTACTGAGAATTCCAGCACCTTTGCAATATCTTCTGTTCTCCAGGTTCTGCAGAAATCCCTAAAGCCCAAACCTTGAAACATGCATGTTCTCAGTTAGGAGAGCAGCAGCAAGTATTGGCAGGATGGGAACACTGAGCCATTCCTGTCCACTAACCTTCAGAGGTAGCAACAAGGCCTGACAATGTTTTCCCCTCAGGGCTCTGCCTTCTCAAAACTCACAGCTAGGGAGGTGCTTAAAAGAAAGCCACGGATGGTTCCCTCTCATAGCGGCACACTCATCCCAGCTAGTGTGCATATTTCAAAAGAAAAACCCTCCCCAACACACCTCCAGGGTTGTTCAGGAACCATTTGTATAGGGGTTTGAAATTGTTTTATATGATTGAAAAATACCTGGCCTTTGCAAAGCATGTCAGAGTGGTCTGAGCCGCTCTTGTACACTATGCAGAAAACATTTGCCAGCACCTCTCAGGTGGGTACCACTGCCATTATAAGAAAACTCATGGTGACTTCCAGCACCTCTTTTTCTAGAAAAATAGCACTGGGTTTGTTGTATCTATAAAAGACAATAAAAATAATTAGAATTTTTTCAAAAAAAATCTTCCCCAACTATGGACCTGGAACCAAATTACATGGATAACCTGATGGGATTTCAGTGGCATGTACTGTAGCTTTATTTGCCTGGAACTCACTGGACTCAAAGGCAAGCACTGTTGGGATTTTTGACTACGTGCTATTTGATGCAGCTCGCCACAGAAGCAATTAAGGAGTTGGCCGAAGGCCAAGAATACTGAGCAGAGGGAGCTATTCTGCCTAGAGATATGGGACCTTGGATACAACTCTGCTGTAGGTAGATATCACCACATAGACATGATGACTCATGACCTTCCTTGTTGGTTAGTTGGTTGGTCAGTGTGTGGCTTGAGAGTTCGTTGGAGAAAGTTAAGATCCGTGTCTGTATCCTGTATATAGTAACTTGTGAGTCTGCTGTAAATAATAAACCCATAAGTAACCAAGTTACTGGTAGCAGCGTCTTGTTCCTGCTTCACCCTGCCTGCAACTGACTGCTTCTGGACAGTCTGCGTATGCTCAGCTATATTCAACAGGTTCTGGCTAAGATCTTTCAAAAGAAAAACCCTCCCTAACACACCCCCAGGGTTGTTCAGGAACCATTTGTATAGGGGTTTGAAATTGTTTTATATGATTGAAAAATACCTGGCCTTTGCAAAGCATGTCAGAGTGGTCTGAGCTGCTCTGGTACACTATGCAGAAACCATTTGCCAGCACCTCTCAGGTGGGTACCACTGCCATTATAAGAAAACTCATGGTGACTTCCAGCACCTCTTTTTCTAGAAAAATAGCACTGGGTTTGTTGCATCTATAAAAGACAATAAAAATAATTAGAAAAAAATAATAATAAAAAATCTTCCCCAACTATGGACCTGGAACCAAAGTACATGGATAACCTGATGGGATTTCAGTGGCATGTACTGTGGCTTTGTTTTCCTGGAACTTACTGGACTACAATGGCAAGCACTGATGGAAGAGGCATCTGCCCAACTACAGTGGTACCTCGCAAGACGAATGCCTCGCAAGACAAAAAACTCGCTAGACGAAAGGTTTTTTCGTTTTCGATTTGCATCGCAAGACGAATTCCCCTATGGGCTTGCTTCGCAGGACGAAAACTTTTCGCGACTTTGTTAAACCGTTAAAACCGTGCTTCGCAAGACAAAAAATTTGCTAGACGGCAAAACTCGCGGAACGAATTAATTTCGTCTTGCGAGGCACCACTGTACATGTTTGATTTATTTGTCCAGACCAGAAGCCTTATTAATGTTTTATATAGCTTTATACCTAGTTTTCAATGTCTCATGACATACAGCGGTACCTCGGGTTACATACGCTTCAGGTTACATGCGCTTCAGGTTACAGACTCCACTAACCCAGAAATACTGCTTCAGGTTAAGAACTTTGCTTCAGGACGAGAACAGAAATCGTGCTCTGGCGGTGCGGCAGCAGCAGGAGGCCCCATTAGCTAAAGTGGTGCTTCAGGTTAAGAACAGTTTCAGGTTAAGTACGGACCTCTGGAACGAATTAAGTACTTAACC
Source organism: Podarcis vaucheri (assembly GCF_965113315.1). NCBI lineage: Eukaryota > Metazoa > Chordata > Lepidosauria > Squamata > Lacertidae > Podarcis > Podarcis vaucheri. The sequence goes on from NC_138758.1 coordinate 29,967,312, forward strand.
CGAGGTACCACTGTACTTAAATTCCTCTTTGAAATAATTTCTGCATGCTTGAGTAATGCTGTAAGGTTTGACCCAGTGCTATTAAGAAATTGGAAACATTTGGGGAAGGCCTGCTTGAGATGCAACCACAGGCAACTGACCGATTGCTTCGTTTGCTCCTCCTGCCTTCACTTGCCTGTTCTGCAATAGGTTTTTTTTTAATATAATGTTTCTTTGTATGTTATTTTCACTAATATATGCATTTTGTGCACATTACCCCTCAATATGTGCATTTTTGGAAGCATTATTTGGCTGTAAAACTACATCATGCAATTCGGATAAATGTGAGTTTTGAAGGATGGTTGTGTTTTGGTTCTCATATTGTTTCCAAGAGTGAGAATTTGATAGATCTGGCTTTAAATGTGAATGAAATATAAGTTCTCCCCAATCCCTGCTCATGAATGGGAAAGTTAGTGTTTGCTTTGAACAAGAATAAAACTGCCCCAAGGTGACAAGATCAATCTGCCCATGTTGACGAGCAGCCTTGGGGCTCCTGCCAGTTGGCTCCTGCCAAAAAAAGCTGCACAGTTTTTGGTGCTGCACCACCCCTCCTCTCCCCCCTCCTCTGCATCACATGGCCCCCAACTCAGAATTTTGGGTGGAAAGTGGAAGAGTCCCTAAGACCCTCATGTGTATGTGTTGTGGACAGGGTGAGGGTGGAGGAGGCAAGTGACTACTGTTGGGAAGGAGAGGTGAAGCAGTCATGGCGGCGAGCGAAGATAAGCCAGGGCCCACCAGTGGGGTTGTTGGATGTGGAAATTGGTGAGCCCCAAAGAAGAGAAGGGGTGCTGTCCAGTGAGAAGGGGAGGTGGATACATCTCCAGAGTGGGTGGGGAGGCATTGCAAGTGTGTTGAGGGTCCAGGTCCTGTCCCAATTTGCATCATCAGGATGTTGGAGGGTATGTCACAGTAGCACTGTTAAAGCCAAGTTGCACGCAGGCCAGTACCTCCAGCAGGTTCCCCAGTAGCAAAAGAGAGGAAGGTGCCTCTGGGTCCTGCTATTGGAGACCCCCAGCTCCAGATCTCTGGTGCCTGGCCCCAACATATGTGCTGTGTGCTGGGTACCTTTCTGCTGCTCTTGAGCAAAATTCGCACCATGCATTTAAAGCAGGCATGGCCAAACTTGGCCCTCCAGCTGTTTTGGGACTACAATTCCCATCATCCATAGCTAGCAGGACCAGTGGTCAGGGATGGTGGGAACTGTAGCCTCCGAAGAGCTAGAGGGCCAAGTTTGGCCATGCCTGATTAAAGCATTGCAATAACACTTTTAAAAAGCCATGGCTTCCCACAAAGAATGCTGGGAAATGTAGTTAAGGGTGCTGAGGGTTGTGAGGAGACCCCCCCATTACCCTTCCAGAATGACAAGGATCCTGGGAAGTGTAGTTTGTTCAAAGTTCTTAGAGTTGTTATGAGTCCTCTTAGTTTCCTCACAAAAAATAAATAAGCTGGCCATTGCTGGTGTGCGATGCCTGCCACCAGTAGATTGAAAAGTTGCATATGGCATCTTAAAAGCCTGAGGAAAGTAAGCCTTCAGTTGGTGCCACAAAGGTAACACTGACACAGCCAGGAATCCTTCCCTGCGGAGCAAATCCCAGAGGCAACAACAGAACACATCCTTGGATCTCTCCCTCCCTCTCTCACACATAAGCACATTTTGGGCAATCTTATCAAAATATAAACTGTTTAAGTGCTTCCAAGTATTCTTGCTTAACATTTCATGTTACCATACATAATTTCCTTAGCAGGGCTGTTGTACCTTCAGGGCCACCTAACAGGCCAGGCCTTCTCACCACTGTGCCCAAGAAAAACCCTTCACCTGCTATACTCCTGCCTGTTCTGCAGCTTTTCATGCCTGCATCTTTCTTTCCCCAGTCCAGAGAAGTACTGATGAGGAAGTCTGCACCTGCTGACTTTAAAAAGGGCAGATTCTTCCCATCAAAGCTTCACAGTGTGCTGTGCCACCTGCCCTCCTGCGGCTCCTGACCATTCTGCTTCGGCCCCCAACTCCTGTCCAGGTGGCATCACTGTGGAACAGTGTTCTGCTGCTCACATGGAGAGGAAAAACAATCTCTTATTCAAGTAGGCACACATGATGAAGATCAGGATACTCCATGCTTTCTTTTTTTAAAAAAGTCAAAGCAGCAACTAGGGAGGCAGCTTCAGTGGTGGGAGGGGGCTTTAACCTTTCCCTCCCAAACCTTTTACTTGATCCAAATTGCCCTCAGAAGTTGCCAGCAGTGTCTCTTTCCTCCCCCCACCCTAGAAAGAAACCTCTAAGCCACAGCACAGGGGTGCAAGTAAAGTGATGGAACAGAAATCACAAAGACAAATGTAAGCTCAGAATTGCTCAAAATTCAATTTTTATTTAAAGTGGGAAATACCCTCAGATAATGGCAAATGCCCTCAAATAATAGTAAGTGCCCTCAGATAATGGCAAATGCCCTCAGATCATGGCAAATGCCCTCAGATAATAGTAAGTGCCCTCAGATAATGGCAAACACCCTCAGATAATGACAAACACCCTCAGATAATGACAAACACCCTCAGATAATGACAAATGTCTTCAGATAACACCAGACAATGATTCCTTCTTCACCACACACATCAATCTGGTTTGGGAATAGGATTCAGTACGCCTCATTCAGTGGTGGGAACACATCCTGAATCACAGCCTGGACGTCCGCTGGATGGAAAAGAAGATAAGAAAAGTGAGTCTTCCTTACAACCAGGCCCAGACTTATCCCCAGGCATTCTTAGACAGGTAATGCCCCCTCCCATGCCCTGGCAAAGCCCAGTGGGGCTGCTACCCACCCCCAACATCACCACCCCTATTGCCAGACCATTGGGGGTCCACCACTTGGAGCCAGCATCCCCATAGCATCTGGGAATAGCTGTTCACTCTCCACCTTGCTTGGGGGCTTTGAGGCAGGGCTGGGATTTCAACCTGAGGCAGGTGTGTTACAGCAAAGCAGTGAGCCCTCCTCAGACCCCAGTTAGGCTGCCAAGCTTTGGGGTGGAGAGTGAGCCCTGTGGGTTTGTTCTGTGCTTGCAGAATGGACAACTTGCCTTCGCTGATGTTTAGGAACAGTGGAGTGAGCTCCTCGGGGAGAACCCTTATTATGACCCCAGGCTGTAGAATGAAGAAAAGTCTGAATTAGGTCCTTTTTAAACCCCAAAGCACCTACTAAACCCCACTTCCTTGCCTCCAAGGACCTCTGTTGGCTCTGCTGACTAGTAGGTGGAGGCCAAAGGACAGCACCAAAGAAGTGCACAAAAAACTACCACCTGGATAATCCTGGACACACTGGGAGACCATGTTACTTCTCTGCCCGACTTGGATGTCTCCTTCACTGAGATAGTCTTTTGTAAGCCACTTTGAGAAACCTCTCTGGCCCATAAAACTGATACTTACAGTCAGATGATTGTATTTCATAGCGTTTGCCAGCAGGATGTTGATGCTGCTGGTAGCCAGCGTTCTTTCAAGCACATCGTCTGAATTGAAAAAATGGGCCAGCGTCTGTGGGAGGAAAAAGCACCTTAGTATCAGGGGGGCTGGTTTGAGCTACAGAGGCAAGCTACCAGTTCCACTGAGGACTCTCCCCCACTATCTGAGGGAGATCCTTTGTTCAATGTTCCAGACAGCTCAAAAAGGCTATCTCCCAAGTCACTGAGCCCCAAATTTGCTTTGCCCCCCCGGCTGCTGCACCCAGGTGGAGACTGAAGAAAGGGCCTTGGCAAGGGTGGCCCCCCTGTCTGAGTGGCCTGCCCTTCCCCAGCGTGTCAGGGGACACCCATGTTCTGGGTTTGTGATGCTGCCTGATCAAGCTTTTATGCCAGCAGGCTCTGCTGAATTGAATCAATACCCTCGTCCCACCAACACACTTACTTCCAATAGGGTTCTTAGGCACTGAGCGGTTGGGTCCTCAGTCAGCAGGCGCCTCACAATTGCATGAAACAGCTGCTTGAGAGCCTGGTGGTGAAAACCATTTTCACAGAGGTGGATTCACAGATTCACAGGAGGAGATGATGTGGAAAGACATGGGGGGTGAGAATAGTTAACAGATTTTTAGCATTGGATAAGGGTGATACTGAAGCAAACTGGCAGAATAGAGACAAATGCCAGCTTCAAATGAGACTAAGAGTTTTCACTCATAGACAAATAATGAGGCAAAATTCACTTTCTGAATGGAGATGACGTTAAAAAATCCCAGTGAAACCAAAAGCATTATCTGTGTAGCTAAGCTTATGGTCTCGCTGAAAAATTAGTAAGAAATGAAAAGATGTGCAAACTTTTCAGGAGATAAATTGAACCAATAGAAGTCAAGAGTAATGATCAAAGCTACAAAGAATTTACCTCCCTGTCAGCATTGCTCAGTCCAGGAATGTGAGCAATTGGGAAAAGCATCCCACGGATGATGGCCCTTTTCCTAACAACCGCATATGCTGGTCTCACGAAGCTGTCACGATGAAGCAGAAAATATGAGATTGAATTTCCCAAAGTCCTATGGATGATTTTCAGGCTTGTTGGGAACCCCACAGCCTCTAATTTTGGACCTCTCAAGCATGTACATTTAAAAGCTACACAACCCACTGAAAAACTAATCCCATGTCAGACAGCTCCCTATTGACCCATCAAGTCCCAGCTTCCGTTAAGGAAGGGGAGAGATTGGGGGAGGGGATACATCCAGCCCTGGAAGCATAAAAGCCACCCATGATTTTTCTTTTCTTTTTTAGAGAGAAGTTTCCATTGCTCCATCCTGCCTACCCTATCAGCTTGTTGTCAAACTCAAGATGGCAGTCTTGGCCCATTTATTCAGTCCCTGCTATTTCCCTGTGTTTTGATTCATCCCTCTCAGTCTAAAATGCCAGGTGCTGACTGCCCTTTCCTCAAGCAGCTCACAAACACCCCACTTCGCCATTTCTAATTCCCAATTGCACAAACAATGCCAACAACATACGTGAGGCAGATGACGTCATTCATTCCCCTTTTCAATACTTTGAAGGGGACCGGAAACATGTACCATCTCTCCATGATTTCCTGAGAAGAGTTCAAAGAGCAGAAGAGCAAAGTTAGTTCCCCATGGAATTCAGGGGGGCTGCTCCAGCCCCAGACTCAGGGGTTGACTTCAGTTGCAGTTGGAATACCTGACCCAAATGCCTGCAAATTCTTCTTCTTTGCCAGACCCACAAACTTCCTTTTCACAGACCATTCCCCAAACCCCACCCCCATCCCTTCCGCCCACCTCCCCAATGGATTTCTCATCCTGAATCTCACTTACCAAAATGACCTTGGTCACAGGATCTTTCTGATACACCACGGCATTAGGAGCCACATTACGGGTTTGATCACATGTGAAGTGCACACAAAAGAGGAAAAAATAATCCCTGGCCAGATCCTGAAAGTGGAAAAAGTCAGGTTTTTAACCAGGAATGGACTTTCTCAACCTCACACCTGTGAAAGCCATTGGGGGGGGGAGAGGATTGCTCATGGATCCCAGGAGACAAACATCAAAACCGGCATTTTCCTGGGCTAGTGGGTGGGGGGAGGCAAGGGGGGACTGTGCTTAGGGGAGTCTTGTACCTGCTCCCACAGACACTAACCTGGAGAGCGGTTTCAATTGCCTCTTCCAGCATTTCTGCAACTGAAAGAGGAGAAAAAGATGTGAAGGAAGGTTCATCCATCTATTTACATCTCATGCATCAATTTCTTATTAAACCTCTTGCTACCACTCTTAGGCCTCTTCAGAGGACCTCTTCAGATGACCCTCTCTGCTCCCCGTCTCCATCCCCCCATTCTCTCACATCTCCCCTTCACTTTGGCCAAGCCCCCACCTCCTTCCCTCCCTCTCTCCTGCTTGTCTCTCTTTTCTTTCTTTAATGTGTTGTGGCTTTATTCTGCACTGTAAGGCTAGTGGTGTATAAAATGGCATGTGGAGTGGAGAGACTGGAGAGAGAGGGGCTTCTTGTCATGTCCAGTGGGGTCATACAGTGAAACTGGTGAGTGGAAGATTACAAGCAGACCAGAGAAAGGACTTTTCCACACATTGCTGAAGGATGGAACTCCCTGCCACTAGATAAGGGGATGGCTGCCATATGGGACAAAAGAGAGAAATTTGTGGCAAATAAGGTCATTGGCAGCTAAATATTTCCCCCAGGAAAAGAGGCAGCATGTCTTTCAATAGCACCAGTTGTTGGGGATCACAATTCCTGTTGTGGATTTTGCCCAAAACATCTGGTTGGCCACTAGGGGAGCAGACTGCTGGACTAGAAGGGCCACTAATTTGCTCTCGCATGGCTCTTACAAAGAAGCCTGAGCATCAGCCACCTTCTTATAAGACTCCTTGCTCTCATCCTGACCTCTCCACAGAACAAGACACCTCCCCAACAGCACCTTCACCTAACCTCCCTTCCCAGGCAGATCTACTACAACAACACATGCACCACTTTCACATACTTGTAGAAGAGATCCTTAAAGGGGTGACCTTAAAGGAGTGACCTCTGCAATCCCAAGACAGTAGGCTTTGCAGGTGGTTAAAGCTAGAAGAGATGGGGGAGAGGTGAGAATGAGACGCAGAGCCAGAAATATTGTGTCGAGAATTGTCCCCTGTGGAGACCACAAAACCACTGCAGAATAGCCCAAACAGAAAAAATGTGCAGCCTTCTCTGTTTCAAACTATTGAATGGCAGTTCAGTGAAATGGCCTCTAGCATTTCCAACACATCAGCATCTCTGGAGAGGGGCTGCTAAAGCCTCCACTCTCCACTGATTCAATGAAAGCAAAATGATGGTCCCCCAAATCTTGGCAAAAACCACATTCATCAACTGCCCATCAGGGTTCAATTTTGCTCAGCAGCCACACAATGAAACCGCTTGCACCATTACAGCTTGCACCATAAAAAAATCCCCCAACAGGGTTTGATTTTACTCAATAGCCACACAGCGAAACAGTTTCCATCATCACAGCTTGCACCATTTTTTTTTTTAAAAAACAAACCATCCAGAAACAAACCACTCTATGGATATAAGAAACAAAATGACCAATATAGAATATATAGAAATTGATACTGTGCGCGCGCACACACACACACACACACACACACACACACGCACACACAATTATTAGCAATTGAATGTTATTTGCACATGCACTCATAAGTAGCATTGTCAAAGCAATGAGGGGCTGCTACAGCCTCCACTCTCCACTGATTCAATGAAGGCACAATGATAGCCCCCCAAATCTTGGCCAAAGCCACATTCATCAACTGCCCATCAAGGTTCGATTTTGCTCAGTAGCAACACAGTGAAACAGCTCAGTGAAACAGCTCAGCAGCAATACAGTGAAACTGCTTGCACCATTACAGCTTGCACCATGAAAACCCCCCATCAAGGTTTGAATTTACTCAATAGCAACACAGTGAAACGATTTGCACCACCACAGCTTGTACCATTAAAAAAAACCGCAGACACAAATCACTCTTTTAAAGAATATACAAAACTTAGTGGAAATGGAAAATGAAATGATATCATGACCAATATAGGATTTACACAGAAAATAGAAAATTAAGCCTATAGAAATTTATACAAGATTAGAAATACATATATAATTAAATTGAATATGATTTGGACTTGTACCAATAAGTGGCAAGGTAAAAGGTAGAGGTAAAGGAAACCTGGCCAGTTAAGTCCAGTCAAAGATGACTAGCACTATCAAAATAATTAAAGTAAATATAACTCCCATCTGCCCACCCCACCTCCCCAAGCCCATCTAGTTGGGAAATAAATTAAAGTCCCTAAAATAAATGGGGAAAAACCAACAACCCATTCTTACCTACCTCAAGGCAATGATCCAAGCCTCATAGCACACCAGACAAAGTGAAGCAGATATAGCAAGGAAGGAAGGAAGAAACCAACCAACCACACCTCCAGAAAATCACACCCCCAAAAGAACCACCTACATCAGTGACGTGACTGAGGCATGTGTCCTTCCAGGCAAAGCAGAGGAGTAAACTTCGGTCCTACTGTATCTACAACTTCCTGGGCTTTGACATGCATCCAGTCAGCTTTGAACTTGTTTTTCAAAACAAAATGAGCTCACTCATTTGTTTAGAAGGAATGGCAGCATTTACTGCCACTCTAATCAAGAAGCCAAGGTCTCCAGCAGCCTTATCAAAAACTAGAAATATGTGTACTAAGTTCCAAGGAACATCTGCAGATGAAACACCAGCTTGCCCCACTTCTGTGTTTTTTAGATTCATCATGGCTACTTTAAAGTGCACAGTACAGCAAACCTTCCAAGTTTAGGAGAAGGCCTGTAGATCAGGAAGGGCTGGGGAAGAAATAAAAAACCGTGCAGCTTCTAGTTTTATAGTCCTGTTTCATCGTTTATCCTAATAACAACAAACCTTCTCCCAAGACATGCACAGTATAGAAGAGTCTTTCTATATAAGAACACAAGTACAAAAATCCTGAATATAAAAGGAAGGACATTTCAATAGTGAAAAGGTGACTTTTCTTCTCTTTTCTTCTTTTTAACTACCTAGGAAAAAAGGGGGAATCAGTGTGTTTTTCTATGGTTGCCACAGGCACACAGTGGGGGAGGGGAGGCTGAGGGGTTTGTGCACCCAACTGCCTCTCCCCCCTGAGAGAGGGAGACACCTACCTTCCAACGTTTCCCCAATGAAAATAGGGACGTCCTATTCCATGATAATAATAATCATAGAATCTCAGAGTTGGAAGTGACCCCAAGGGTCATCTAGTCCAACCCCATGCAATGCAGGAATCTCAGCTAAAGCATCCATGACAGATGGCCATCCAACCTCCGCTTATAAACCTCCAAGGAAGGAGAATCCACCACCTTTCGTGGGAGTCTGTTCCACTGCTGAACAGCTCTTACTGTCAGAAAGTTCTTCCTGATGTTTAGTCGGAATCTGCTTTCTTGCAACTTGAAGCCATTGGTTCTACTCTCCAGATCAGGAGAAAAGCATGCTCCCTCCTCCAAAACCCTTAAGAGATTTGAAGATGGCTATCATATCTCCTCTCAGTCTCCTCTTTTCCAGGCTGAGCATGCCCAGCTCCTTGAAGCGTTCCTCATAAGGCTTAGTTTCCAGACCCTTGATCATCTTGGTTGTCCTCCTCTGCGCACGTTCCAGCATCTGTCTTAAATTGTGGTGCCCAGAATTGGACACAGTACAGTGGTGCCTCGCAAGACGAAATTAATTCGTTCCACAAGTCTCTTCGTCTTGCGGTTTTTTCGTCTTGCGATGCACAGTTTCCCATAGGAATGCATTGAAAATCAATTAATGCGTTCCTAGGGAAACCGCCTTCAGACCAGGTCCGGGGACAGTCTGTCCCCGGACCTCTTCTGAAGGCTGGGGGGGAGGGCTTTTCTTCCCACCCCCAGCATTTTAAAAAAAACCGGGACAGCGGAGGACTTCTCCGCTGTCCGGGCGATCTTAAAATGCTGGCGGGCGGCATTTTAAAATCGCCCCGGGACAGCGGAGGACTTCTCCGCTGTCCGGGGCGATTTAAAAGCCCCTGGGAAGGCAGGCAGGGGGGACAAAGACTTTTGCCCCCCGCCCGCCTTCAGAAGGTGTTCCCGCCCCCCCCCGCCCGGCTTCGCAGCAGCGCTACGAAGCCCGGCGGTGGGGCAGGTGTTCCCGCCCCCCATCCCGCTTCGGAGCACCGTTCTGAAGTGGGGCGGTGGGGGAAGGTGTTCCCGCCCCCCCGCCCCACTTCGGAGCACCGGGAGATCGCTTCTCCCCACCGCCCCTTGCTTCAAAAGAGGCAGCTGCCCCCGGACCTCTTTTGAAGCAAAGGCCGGTGGGGAGAAGCGATCTCCCTGCCGCCCCTTGCTTCAAAAGAGAAGACCCGCTGTCCCCGGGGCAAGCTTCGTTTTGCAAAGCAAGCCCATAGGGAAATTCGTCTTGCGAGGCAACTCGAAAACGAAAAAACCTTTCATTTTGCGAGTTTTTCGTCTCGCGAGGCGTTTGTCTTGCGGGGTACCACTGTATTCCAGGTGTGGTCTGACTAAGGCAGAATAGTGGTCCTATTGCTTCCCTTGATCTGAACACTATACTTCTGTTGATGCAGCCTAGAATAGCATTAGTTTTTGTTGCTGCTGCATCACACTGTAGACTCATGTTAAGCTTGTGACCCACCAAAACCCCTAGATTCTTTTCACATGTACTGCTAGTAAGCCAGGTGTCCCCCCTTCCTCTATTTATGCATCTGGTTCTTCCTGCCTAAGTGCAGAACCTTACAGTTGTCCCTACTGAAATTCATTTTGTTCGCTTGTACCTAGTTCTCCAGTCTGTTAAGGTCATTTTGAATTTTGATTCTGCCTCTGCTGAATTAGCTACCCCTCCCAGTTTGACGTCCTCTGCAAATTTGATGAGCATCCCCTCAATTCCTTCATCAAAGTAATTTATAAAGACATTGAACAACAACGGGTTCATCTTCCAGAATGATGAGGAACCATTAATGAGTACTCTTTGGGTTCAGTCAGCCAACCAGCTACAAATCCACCTTATAGTTACCTCGTTCAACCCACATTTTACCAGCTTCCTCATGAGAATATCATGGGGGACTTTGTCAAAAGCCTTACTGAAGTCAAGATACATTATGTTCACAGCATTTCCCTGACCCACCAAGTTTGTAATTCCATCAACAAAAGAAATCAGATTGGTCTGGCATGACTCCTTCTGCAGCCACACCAGTTTCTTAGATGCTGCCCACTTTTCTTTCTTGTTTTTCTTTCTTGTTTTATTATTTACACCCCAGCCAATCTGGGTAGCTTCCAACATACCGTATTTTTCGCCCTATAGGACGCACTTTTCCCCCATCAAAAATGAAGGGGAAATGTGTGTGCATCCTATGGGGCAAGTGCAGGCTTTCCCGGGCTTCCTGCAGCTCTGCGCCACCCTCCCGATCCCGGCGCGAAACCGCATGGGGCTCCGGAGGGTGGCGTGGAGCTGCCTGCGCTCCAGGGCTTCTTGCAGCTCCGCGCCACCCTCCGGATCCCGGCGCGAAGCTGCGCAGGGCTCCGGAGGGTGGCACGGAGCTGCCTGCGCTCCAGGGCTTCCTGCAGCTCCGTGCCACCCCCCATCCCGGCGCGAAGCCGCGCGGGGCTCTGGAGGGTGGCGCGGAGCTGCCTGCGCTCCAGGGCTCCTTGCAGCTCCGCGCCACTCTCCGGATCCCGGCGCGAAGCCGCGTGGGGCTCCGGAGGGTAGCGCAGAGCTGCCTGCATTCCGAAGCCTGGTGCGCGCTGAAGAGCGCCCCTGGGCTTCGCGCACCTCTCCGCAAGCCTGGGGAGACCGGCACGGCTCCCTAGGCTTGCAGATAGCAGGCTGTTCTGGGGGCTGGGGTCGGGGGAAGCTCGGGCTTCCCCCGCGCCAGCCCCGTGCCTGGGGAGGGAAATTTTTTTTTCTTTATTCCCCCCCCCCAAAAAAAAATTAGGTGCGTCCTATGGGGCGGTGCGTCCTATGGGGCGAAAAATACGGTATATAAAAACATAATACAGTCATATCTCATGTTACGTCCGCTTCATGTTACATTCTTTCAGGTTACGTCCCATGGCGACCTGGAAGTACTGGAAAGGGTTACTTCCAGGTTTCGCCACTTGTGCATGTGCAGAAGCAGAAAATGACATCACGTGCATGCGCAGAAGCAGCAAATCGCGACCCGGGTGTGCGCAGATGCGCCACTGTGGGTTGTGCTCTTTTCATGTTGCGAACGGGCCTCTGGAACAGATCTAGTTTGCATCCAGAGGTACCACTGTAAAACATTAAAACACGTCCCTATGCAGCGCTGCCTTCAGATGTCTTTTAAAGGTTGCTTATCTGCTTGGCTTGGGGGTCACAAACCTCCATATCCTCCAACATTTCTCTCATGAAAATAGGGACGTCCCAAGGAAAAGCAGGACATTCTCGGATCAAATCAGAAACCTGGACGGCATCTGTAAATCTGGGGCTGTCCCTGGAAAATAGGGACACCTGGAGGCTCTGAAGACATAGGAATAAGAGAGGTGGCTGTCAGGTGGGGAGCAAAGGGCTTGCACAGTGGAGGAGAAGAGCAGATGGATGGAGGAGGCAGCAATGACACAAGCTGCAGCGGGCAGATGTGCCACCCCTCCCAGGCGGTCCAGATCCAGCATCCACAGCAGATTCTTCCACTCTGCTTCATGCAAAGGCCGGCTCAGGGATCACATACCCTCCAACATTTCTCCAATGAGAATAGGGACATACATGACCTGGAAGCTGTACACTGGCTCCCCCGGCCAATAAAACAAGATGAGCGCCTTAACCCCAGAGTCGGTCATGACTGGACCTAATGGTCAGGGGTCCCTGTACCTTTAAGGATTAGGATCAAATCAGAAACCGGGATGGCTTCTCTAATTCAGGACACCTGGAGGGTCTGCTGTGGACCAGGCAGGAGGAAAAGGTTCTGTTAACAATGATGCCTCTGGAAGGGTCTCCACCCTGCAACAACTCACCAAACACTTGCTGGGGGGGGCACTCATGTTTGGGGTAGGCCCTTAGAAGCCTACAGAGATCAGGAGAAAATCTTCAGAGCTGGAAATTTGACAGCACTAATGCAAGAGAGTATTATATAGTCAAGAAGCTTCACACAATATGCAACATAAACTACAACAAAGCTTTGGAACTTTAGAAGCCACAGTGAGGAACTTTAGAAGCCACAGAAGCAGAGGACATGGCTTGGGAATTTGGAAAACAGCCTTGCACTCTGCAGAAACACCTGCATCTCTCCCCCACCCCCCGGAACGTAATTTCAGAGGAAAGATAAGATATGCCTGACTGACTTTGGGTAATGTCCTTGAAGCAGAATTGCAAAGAAATCCAGCAACTTATCTTCCTTTTTTCCGGACAAGAAAAAGAGATAAATCTAGCAGGAACCCTTTACAAGACCAAACTGAAAACAACATGGTAGCATCCCTAAAACCTACTAATGAGAAAGAGATAGAAAACAACATTGCTCTCCATAATGAATTTGGTTCTCATGGAGGGACAGATCACAGATATTAGGGAACACCTGGCTGCCATCACAGAAACTGCAAACCCTACCAAAGTACCATATTTTTCTGTGTGTAAGACAACCCCCTTTTTTTGAACCCTAAATTAAGAAATAAATATTTCTTGAGTTGTTCAGCTTTTTTTTTTGCAGAGGTTGCCCAAAATTGTTGAGCTTCTTAGAGGGGAGGTTGTTGCCATCAATCATTCACCTGCCCTAATGTATAAGACAACCCCAATTGTTGCCTTTAAAAAAAAAGAAAGAAAGCAAAAGACATTGTCTTATACAGCGGTACCTCGGGTTAAGAACTTAATTCGTTCTGGAGGTCCATTCTTAACCTGAAACTGTTCTTAACCTGAGGTACCACTTTAGCTAATGGGGCCTCCCGCTGCCAACATGCGATTTCTGTTCTCATCCTGAGGTAAAGTTCTTAAGCCGAGGTACTATTTCTGGGTTAATGGAGTCTGTAACCTGAAGCGTCTGTAACCCGAGGTACCACTGTACAACAATTGTAAATACATTATTCAGCCAGAAGTATGAAAGACAGATCAGTCTCTTCAATCTCACTCCAACTTGCTTTTGCTGAATCACATGCCTGCTACTTTTTGTGTGAAGACAAGTCTAGCCTAATGCTTCTAACATGTACTGTATTTTTCGCTCTATAACACGCTCCCAACCATAACACGCACATAGTTTTTAGAGGAGGAAAACAAGAAAAAAAAAATATTCTAAACGAAACAGTGGATGTATGATTTTTGTGGTTCATGCTGTGGCCACAGACATGTGATCTGACAGTGAGTTTGGGGTAGCCCAATGCAAAAATCCTGAGGATCCATGTGGATCCATGCTTTGTAACCACGTTTTTGCACCACTGCAGCCCCAGGCAACAGTGGGTGCGTGATTTTTTTGGTGCAAGCTGTAGCCATGGACATGCTATGTGATCTGATGGTGAATTTGGGGTGACCCAGTGCAAAAATCCTGAGGATCCATGTGGATCCGTGCTTTGTAACCAGGCTCTCTGTCCCTCTCTTCTCCCCACTCAGTGGCTCTTCTCCCGCTTTGCTGTTTCAAAGCGAGCAAAGCAAGCCATGGAGGAGGTAAGGAAGGGGAACCATGGATCCTCTGCTCACGACTGCAGAAGATCTCCCCGCCATCCGTAGGCATTCGCTGCATAAGACGCACAGACATTTCCCCTTACTTTCTAGGGGGGGGGGAAGTGAGTGTTATGGAGCAAAAAATACGGTAGTTAAGCTGTTTTCTTTTTTGTATGTGATATATTCAGTTTTCACTTGGTCCCCCCCCTTTTTTTGACATGTTACTTGAATTATAAATGTTACGTGGCCATTATAAATGTTACGACTAAGCAATGCTTAAGAACACCTTGCTATTGGTTACACCTGTAACAATGTTTGTAGTTTTCATCTTCCCTTTCCACTCTGATGTGAGAGAGGAGAGGCTTGAAAATGAGGTTGCTAAAACAGCAATCTTACTGCATGAGCAGTTCCATTGCCCTGTGAATTCCTTTTTCTGGAATGCAGATTTCGCTTCTTTTCTCTTTCACTTCTTTGTCTATATTCCTTTAATTATTATTATTTTCAACCATGGGTTACTAATGCCAGGCCTAACTAAATTTCTTATTAGAGCAATGGTAGTATTAAAATTTATTACTCTTAATGTGAAAGGTGAGGGGGATATGATAAGAGCATCAGGATATTGCAAATATGTGACAGAAAAGCAACCCCATATTTTCTTCCAGCGTAAAGCACACAAAGTAAATCAACAAATATCTTTATTAAAACATAAGTGGTTTGACACTCAGTACATTGCACCAGGAATAGCAAAGTTGGGGGGGGCAGCTATAATTCTGAGTTCAGATTTAAATTTTCAAGTACTCAAAACACTTAACGATCTCAGGGGTTGTGCTTTTGTATCAGCTATATTTGATATATCTATGCCCCTAATAATGGAAAAATAGTAGTAGTAGTAGTAGTAGTAGTAGTAGTAATTTATTTATATCCCACCCATCTGGCTGGGCTTCCCCAGCCACTCTGGGTGGCTTCCAACAAATAAATCTTATAAATCAGTGTTTAATCCTTTTACTCGTTTGCTCAAGGGAGGGGGGAAATGGCAGTGCTGGATTATACCCTTTGGGGGGCCCCTAGGCATTCAAAATCTTGAGGGGGGCTCGCAAATTATCTCCTAATACGTTTTGTAATTTTCTTTCAAGATCAAATCAGTATTACTTTGATCCATTGTCACTGGGCCCTTAAAAGGCATGGGGTCCATAGGCTGGTGCCTATTCTGCCTATTTTGTAATCTGGCACTGGGGAATGGGGACTTCATTTGAAATGTTTGTAGTATTACAGGTATATTGTCTGATTTGGACTCTCCACCCAGGAAGCTTCCCTACGGAGGCTGTAGGAAGTTCTATAAACAAATGCAGCTTTTTCAGATGTTTACTGAATAAGGTTTAACTGATGCCTGTAGTGAAATGAATCCATCAGATAAAAGTTTTGCATTTCGTTCAAACTACTATAATGCGACTTCCTGTTCCAATTTCTTCCAGGCAACCAGTTCAGTAATACTGAGTGTAACCTTTTCTTCTATTCTCAATATTAAAATAATCGACCACGCCCCTCTGGAAATCTGCTTTGATATTCAAGAAAAGTCTGATCTTTTCCCATTGTGGGCATTTAGCCCCACCCTTCTCACCAATCAGCTCAGCAGAAAGCATGTTAAAGGGACCCCCTAACTTATTACTTTGCAGGAAATGATTTAAAAGAGACCTCTACATTTATTTATTTTTTGCAAGGCTATGAAAGATGTTATTGGGCACGCATGCATTATAGAAAATAATAACCTAAAATGCAAAACAGACTCTGAAGTAACAAAGTTGGAACTGGAAATATCTGTGCAAAACCCCCCACAAATGTTAATGAACTGCATCTTCTAGACAACCGGTACATAAAGTATTTGAATAAAAAGATGTGCTATTAGAAATAAATTGCACAATGGTCAATAACCTTGATGTGAAGCAGAAATACTTTGGGTTAGAGGTCAGGGCTCATGCCTGTTGGCTAACAGGTGTCTAAAACATAAACAAAAAGCTAGAGTTCATGGCTTACATGATTTACATGATAGAAATGGAGACGTTAAGAGGCCTAAACAGTATATTCTTCAAGCGTTTGTTTCTTCTTCTTCTTCTTCTTCTTCTTCTTCTTCTTCTTCTTCTTCTTCTTCTTCTTCTTCCAAACAGCTGCCAGAGCCATTATTGCCAGGCATGGGTAAGACTTAGCAGATGCCCATCTTTTATAGTGGTATAACAAATTAGAGAAGTTTAAACTAAGGTTACCAGATTCCCCCCCCCCAATGATTCCAGGGACACTTTTCAACTTCCTACTAATTAGATGGATTTTGTCAGAGACTGATTTGCAAATCCAGAGACTGTCCCCAGGAAACGGGGATGTCTGGTAACTTTAGTTTAAATGTCAATTAAGAGTTGCAAGGGGACAAAGCAAAATAGATGTTTGGCTTTGTGATATGGTACAGTTTTATTAAATATGTCAATGATGATTCACATAATTTAAACCCACATCCAGCATTTAAAACAATATGATTGATTCAGTAAAATATATCTAACCTGTGGGTCCTTCTTCCCTCCCCCACCTTTTCTCTGTATACCAATAATTAACTTCAATGTCTGTTGCTCTACTCTTGTCTTCTTAGGGATGCGGGTGGCACTGTGGTCTAAACTACTGAGCCTCTTGGGCTTGCCAATCAGAAGGTTGGCGGTTCGAATCCCCGTGACAGGGTGAGCTTCCGTTGCTCTGTCCCAGCTCCTGCCAACTTAGCAGTTCGATAGCTTGCCAGTGCAAGTAGATAAATAGGTACCGCTGTGGTGGGAAGGTAAACGGTGTTTCCGTGCACTCTGGTTTCCATTATGGTGTTCCGTTGTGCCAGAAGCAGTTTAGTCATGCTGGCCACATGATCCGGAAAGCTGTCTGTGGACAAATTCTGGCTCCCTCAGCCTGAAAGCAAGATGAGCACCACAACCCTATAGTCACATTTGACTAAATGTAACCATCCTGGCGTCCTTTACCTTTTTACCTTTACCTTTGTGTTCTTAGGAACTGTACAATGTGACCTTTATCGATACCCTTCAGTTTCTCTGTATTCAATAACTTTTTACTTTATTTTTCTTTCCTTATTCCATATAATTTAAAGATGCACTTCTATGCATGTACAAAACAAGGTTTTTTGATACTTTTCCCCCTTCAAAAATTTTATAAAAAACATTATTTACAAAAGGAGGAGGAGGAGGAGAAGTCAAAGAAGCGCACACACAGCTCAGACACTTCATGGTAGCTGCAGAGACCAGTGGATGCTGATATGGCAGAGGAAATCCATGGAAAGGGAAGGAATGCCTACTAGTTATTTGAAATGCACTCTGCTGAGGTTCAGAAACCCTTTCCTCTCAGAAACTTCATAAGATCTGGACACCAGAAGATGCATATAGCTGAGATAAACATTTTTGCTCAGTGCCTGAACCCCTGCTTTGCACGTAGAAGGTCCCAGGGTTCAATCTTTAGTGGCATCTTCACGTAGAAATGGGCCTGTGAGATGCTTCAGCCTGAAATTGGGGGGGCAGGGGGGGCTGTGCCAAATCTGTGCAAACAAGACAGACCAACAGTCTGCCTTAGCATCTTATTTTATGTCATTATTAATATTCTTCAAACAAGCAAATATTTATATACAAGCAAATATCAAAGTGGTTTACAATAATACATGAAACCATATAATAAAAGCCATAAAAATAAAATCAGGCATCAATGAACTATTGTGGAAAGATGTATTCTTAATTGCCTGCATAAGCCTAGCAGAATATAAAACTTTTCAGCAGGCATTTAAAAGTGTTAGCTGAAGACACCTACTGAATCTCTATTGGCAGAGTGTTCCACGGGACTGGGTTGTTGGCACTAGAAGTTCGGCTTCTTTATATGAGCCTCATGAACAAAGGGAATTGCTAATGATACTCCTGCAGATGATCTCAGTGATCAAGCTAGACCAGGGTTGTCCAACGGGTAGATCATGATCTACTGGTAGATTGTGGGGAGACCGTGGTAGATCTCTGTAGATCTTGCCCCCCCCACACTCAAAAAAAAAGGAAAAAAGCTCAACATCTTTGGTAGATGGGAGTAGACTTCAGTCTCTTGAAAGTTGGACATGACTGCATTAGACAATGGGTTGATGGTAGTAGCCCAGTGCAGGCTATAGCTAGGACAATAGGCTATACTATAGCTATTGAGGCTATGACACCTCAGATATGGCAATCAAAACTATGGATTAATTCCACCCCCCTTAAAAAACAAACTTACTTATATCATTATATTCCTTAACACCTCTTCCCCCACTAATCATCTGCAAACGTTTGGGAGTGTTATTTCTACTAAAATGAAAGACAATATTGCAAGCACACCAGCAGAGGGTGGCGGAGCCTGCACAATAAAGCTTTACTGTGCAGCTTGGATTTAAAATTAACAGCACAACCCTATGCAAGTTACTCAGAGATTCCACTGAGTTCAATAGAGGTTACTCCCATGTAAGTGTTGTGCTTCTTTTTCTAGAGAAAAAGGTGCCAGAACGCTCCTCTTTCAGGAGACCCACCCCAGAGCCTAAAGAAGATCTCTTTGGGCTGGGGGTCTCCTTGCTAGCCAGAGGCTTATTGAGGCTGCTCAGCTGAGGTGAGGGAAGCCTTCCATGCCTCAGCTGAGCAGCTTAACGAGTGTCCCTCCCACCTTTCTAGCCAGAACTGCATGGTAGCTTGCAAAGCTGAGGTGCAGTTTTCCCGCGCATCAGTTGCTAGCTGGGAGGTTGAAGAGCCTCAGCAAAGCTCCGCTGTGCCTCCAGTGTGCGAAGGGACCCTCTCCGGAAGCGCATAGGCTCTGGGGAGAGAAAGTTTGCTCGTGAACCGGAGGCACAGCAGGTCAGGTCTCTCCCCCCCACAAGAAAACTACAGATATTTTTTTCCCTTTTAAAAGAATGATCAGTTATATAATTATGTTACATGCGTAGAACTTTGATAATTATGCAGAATAAGGAAAGAAAAATAAAGCAAAAGGTTATTGTAAACTGAAGGGTCCCGATAAAGGTTGTATTGTACAGTTCCTAAGAAAACAAGAGTAGAGCAGCAGACATTGAAGTCAGTTACTGGTATACAGAGAAAAGGAGGACAGGAGAGAGAATTCACAGGTTAGTCAGATGTATTTTACTGGATCAACCATATTCTTTTAAATGCTGGGTGTGGATTTAAATTGTGTGAATCATCATTGACATACTTAATAAAATCGGACCAGGTCACAAAAAATGTCTCTTTTTCTTTGTCTTTTTGCAACTCATAATTGACATGTAAGTTTTTCTAAGGAAAAAGGTAAAGGGCAAATCCAGCTGATTTTAAATAGATCCTCCTGAATTCATATGATTTTTTCATTCAAATTAAATAAAACCACCATAATACTGTAGACCGTGTCTTAGTCTGTAGGCAGCATCAAAAAAAGCATGCATCCACTGTTTCGTGGGGCCGCAATGGTGCAAAACATTGTTAAAAAACACAGATCCCCATAGATCCTCATGATTTTTGCATTAGATCAGCCCAAAGTCACCATCAGATCAAACATCATGGCCATGGGCACAGCATGTACCACAAAAATCATGGATCCAAAGCTTCCTGGTGACACCGTGGCCCAAAAACGTGGTTTTGAAGCACAGATCCTCATCGATCCTCATTCTTCTTGCATTGAGCCACCCCAAAGTCACTGTCACATCACACATCATAGCCAGGGGCACAGCCTGCACCACTAAAAACTCGAATCCACAGCTTCCTGGCTACTCCACGGCACAAAAACATGGTTCTGAAGTATGGATCCTCATGGATCCTCACACATTTTGCATTGGGCCACCCCAAATTAACCATCAAATCAGAAGTCATATCCAGGGGCACAGCCTGCGCCAAAAAAATCTCGGATCCACGGCTTCCTGGTTATACCATGGCCCAAAAATGTGGTTTTGAAGCACGGATCCTCATGGATCCTCACACATTTGCATTGGGCCAACCCAAACTCACCGTCAAATTATACATCATATCCAGGGGCACAGCCTGCACCACAAAAATCTAGGATCCACAGCTTTCTGGTAACTCCGTGGCCCAAAAACGTGGTTTCAAAGCATGGATCCTCATGGATCCTCACACTTTTTGCATTGGACCACCCCAAACTCACTGTCAAATCACACATCATAGCCAGGGGCACAGCCTGCACCACAAAAAACTTTGATTCACGGCTTCCTGGCGACAACATGACCAAAATATGTGGTTTTGAAACATGGATCCTCATGGATCCTCATGCTTCTTGCATTCGGCCACCCCAAACTCAGTGTCAAATCACATATCATGCCCATGGGCACAGCCTGCACCACTAAAAACTCGAATCCACAGCTTCCTGGCCACTTCATAGCCCAAAAACATGGTTCTGAAGCACGGATCCTCATGGATACTCACACTGTTTGCATGGGCCATCCCAAACACACCGTCAAATTATACATCATATCCAGGGGCACAGCCTGCACCTCAAAAAACTATGATTCATGGCTTCCTGGTCACCGTGGTTTCAATGCATGGATCCTCGTGGATACTCACACTTTTTGCATTCAGCCACCACAAACTCACTGTCAAATCACACGTCATAGCCAGGGGCACAGCCTGCACCACAAAAATCTAGGATCCACGGCTTCCCGGCCACTCCATGGCCCAATAACGTGGTTTTGAAGCATGAATCTTCATGGATCCTCATGCTTTCGCATGGGCCACCCCAAACACACCGTCAAATTATACATCAGGCCTATGGGCAAAGCATGCACCACAAAAATCTAGGATCCACGGTTTCCTGGTCATACCATGGCCAAAAAACATGGTTCTGAAGCACGGATCCTCATGCTTCTTGCATTGGGCCATCCCAAACTCACCGTCAAATTATACATCATATCCAGGGGCACAGCCTGCACCTCAAAAAACTATGATTCATGGCTTCCTGGTCACCGTGGTTTCAATGCATGGATCCTCGTGGATACTCACACTTTTTGCATTCAGCCACCACAAACTCACTGTCAAATCACACGTCATAGCCAGGGGCACAGCCTGCACCACAAAAATCTAGGATCCACGGCTTCCCGGCCACTCCATGGCCCAATAACGTGGTTTTGAAGCATGAATCTTCATGGATCCTCATGCTTTCGCATGGGCCACCCCAAACACACCGTCAAATTATACATCAGGCCTATGGGCAAAGCATGCACCACAAAAATCTAGGATCCACGGTTTCCTGGTCATACCATGGCCAAAAAACATGGTTCTGAAGCACGGATCCTCATGCTTCTTGCATTGGGCCATCCCAAACTCACCGTCAAATCACACATCATAGCCAGGGGCACAGCCTGCACCACAAAATTCATGAGTTGCACTACAAAATCACAAAAATGCCCTTGCCAGCACTGTTAATGTCATCACTGGAACATTATTACAGTCGTACCTTGGGTTAAGAACTTAATTCGTTCTGGTGGTCCGTTCTTAACCTGAAACTGTTCTTAACCTGAAGCACCACTTTAGCTAATGGGGCCTCCCGCTGCTGCCGCACTACCGGAGAATGAGTTCTGTTCTTATCCTGAAGTAAAGTTCTTAACCCTAGGTACTATTTCTGGGTTAATGGAGTCTGTAACCTGAAGCGTCTGTAACCTGAAGCGTATTTAACCCGAGGTACCACTGTATTAGAGCCGAAAGGAGAATGTACGACTGTATATTGTACCAAGATATGGTTCATCTTCAAGAACAGATCAAATACGTGCCAAAGTATTAAAGAGGAGAAAAAAAATATGAAACTGCTTACATACTGTCAACTAATATCCAGATTCAAGAAAGACTGTATGACAAACTGTTAAATCAGTGAAAAAAACAGAATTTTAGTCCATCATAACAGAGTTCTACCTTTTGGGTAAAATTTATAAACTATTACTCAAATATGACACCGAGCCCAAACAAGCAAAACCTTATATGACAAAATGGATGCAAAAATTTTAAGAGCAGTTTACAGTGGAACAATAAGAACAGTTATGAATAAAGGAATAAAATTCACTGCAAGTTAAGCCCTAAACCAAAATTGGTACAGTGGAACCTTGGGTTGCAGACATAACCCATGATGGATGTATGTCCGCAACCCACAGCGTTCACATCCTGAAGTGCAGTGTCTGCACAGGCGCTGGCGCAATTTGGTGCTTCTGTGCATGCACGAGCAGCAAAACCTGGAAGTAACCCGTTCCAGTACTTCCAGGTTTCCTGCAGTCTGCAACCCAAAAATACATAACCTGAAGCAGCCGTAACATGAGGTATGAGTGTACAAAAATGTTCTTTCAATGTTATATAACTTTGAAAGATATACATAAGATGAATAATGAAATGAATGGACATTGCTGGAAATGTCATAGACCTTAAGGAATCTTCTTCCATTTATGGTAGACCTGTGAAAAGACCAAAACGTTTTGGAGGAAAGTTCATTTCGAAATGAAAAAATGTAAAGAAAACTAACTTTGCATTGGACCCCAAAACTATGCCATTGGGAATGACTCCTTCAGCTACTGTATTGTGAAATCATCAGTGGAAGTATTTAGTTATATGACCACAGCAGTCAGAGTGGTGTTGGCTAACATATGGAAATCTGACATATGTCCTGAAATAGATGCATGGAAAGAGAAACTATCAGAATATGCAGTAATGGCAAAACTCGCCAATTTAGTAAATAATAGACTCATGGAGGAACATAAAAAAACTTGGAATCTTTATAATTTGTATACAACTTAACAGAACTGTAACAATATGAACATCTGCATGGATTTGTATAAAAGACCTTAGGTTACAAAAGTATTTCCTGTTTAAAAATAGAAGCTTTGTGTGCATATGATAAAGAAAGAAATATATAGTAGAAGAAATCTTGTCTGTCTGATCTAGAAATGAAATCATATTTTTAAATAATTTTTGCTTTAGATTTTTATAATCATATATGGTATTTCTCCAATAGCAAACTACCTAGAATTAAAAATAATATTTAGTACACTAACCCCTTTGTTTAACTCTTGATAAATGTCAGCTTCCTGAGTTACCGTAGATACCCGGTAAGTTACCGATTGCTGAGTTACCCAGAAAAGAGGTTAAAAAGTCAGGGGTCGTCTTATATGCCGGGTATGGCTTCCTCCCTGCATGGAGCCCACTGCCCACTGCTGCCTCGGAAGCTGCTGAAGCTGCCGCCACAGCAGCAGTGGGCGGCGCGCTCTGCTCTGCACCGGGAGGAAGCCGCTCAGCGATGCTAAGCTGGCTGCGTTGGGCGGCTTCCTCCTGGCGCCAAGCCCGCCACCCACTGCTGCTGCCCAGCGAAGCTGCTGAAGCATATAAGACGACCCCCAAAATTGGCACTGACAATTTGGGGGGGTCGTCTTATACGCCCAGTCACCTAATACACCGGAATCTATGGTATTTTGTACCATTGTGATTCAATGTTATATTTGCGCTCAACAAGGGAAATCCAATTGACCTGAAGGTGCTGCTGTGCAATGCGAGGTCAATGATTCATAAGACCACTGCCTTCCATGACTTGATCGTGGATGGAGGACTTGACCTGGCATGTGTAACAGAGACTTGGTTGGGTGAACCAGATGGGCCTGTCTTAGCTGCTGCTTGTCCACCAGGTTTCTCTTACGCACAGCAATCCAGGTCATGTGGGTGGGTGGGTGGGGGTATTGCAGTGATTTTTAGGAAGTCATTAGTTTGCACCAGGCATCCTATTGGGAAGACCCAGTTCTCTGAGTGCATGTTCTGGAACTTGGGCAATAGGGGCAGTACAGGATTCCTTTTGATGTACCAAGGATTCCCTGCCCGAGCTGCTTCAGGTCATGGCGGATGTTCTCCTGGAGAAACCTAGTTTGGTTGTCCTAGGGGATTTTAACATCCGTGCCGACACAACCTTACAAGGGGCCGCTCGGGACTTCATGGAAAGCATGGCCTCCATGGGGCTATCCCTGATTAAGTTTGGCCCAACTCATAGTCACAGACATGCCTTAGACCTGGTGTTCACCCCTATAGATGTTGATGATCTGACACTAAGTAAAAGCGAAACGAAAGAAGTGCCAGACCCATCCCCTCTGCAGGGAGGTGAGATCAATTTGGATGGTCCGCCCCCGCCACTTAAGGGATCCAAATGGTTTCCAGAGAGTGGTAGGGGATGCTTTATCCCATGTTGATGGCCTTTCAGCTGATTGCCTGGTGGCCCGCTGGAATATGGAGTTAACCAGGGCTATTAACTGTCTGGTTCCAAAGCACCCTCTCTGATTGCATGGAGCCCGGACAGCCCCGTGGTTTTCTTTGGAGCTGATGGCAAGGAAACAATTGCTGAGAAGGCATTCTGAATCAGACTGGACATAGGTTAGAGCTCAACGTTGAGCCTACCAATAGCGATGTCGAATAAGACTTTCTTTACTGCCTCTATTGCATCTGCAGACAATAGTAACAGGAGACTCTTTCAGGTGGTTCGCAATCTAACGGAACCACCTTTACCACTAGGGCCTTGTAAAGACCCTAAGATCTCCTGCAACGATTTTGCAAAGTTTTTTGCAGATAAAGTCGCTCATATTCATGCAAATTCATTATGGAGAGCTAAGTCATTTTCAACCTATTCAGACTCTCCAAGTGTCCCTATTTTCCAGGGATGTCTCTGATTTAGAAAAGCCGTCCCAGTTTCTGATTTGATCCCAGAATGTCCCACTTTTCCTTAGGATGTCCATATTTTCAGTAGAGAAATGTTGGAGGGTATGGAGTTATGTGACCCCCGAGCCGTCTGAAGGCAATCATGTATAGGAAAGTTTTTAAAATGTTTAATATTTTATTATGTTTTTATATATGTTGGAAGCTGCATAGAGTGGCTGAGTGGGCAGGTGGCGCTGTGGTCTAAACCACTGAGCCTCTTGGGCTTGCTGACTGGAAGGTTGGCGGTTCGAATCCACACCACGGGGTGAGCTCCCGTTGCCCTGTCTCAGCTCCTTCCAATTAGTAGCTTGAAAGCATGCAGTGCAAGTAGATAAATAGGTTCTACTGCGGCAGGAAGGTAAACAGAGTTTCCGTGCGCTCTGGCTTCCATCATGGTGTTCCGTTGCACCAGAAGCAGTTTCTTCATGACTCAGAAAGCTGTCTGTGGGCAAACACCAGCTCCCTTGGCCAGAAAGCGAGATCAGCACCACAACCCCATAGTCACCTTTGACTGGACTTAACCATCCAGGTGTCCTTTACCTTTTTACCTTTATTTTAGAGTGGCTGGGGCAACGCAGTAAGATGGGTGGGGTATAAATAGTAAAATTATCATTATGGAAAGAGATGCCCCTACGTTCATCAGAGAAATGTTGGAGGGTATGTCTCTTTCTCATTGGCAGGTTTTAGGAAAAATATGCTTTTTCAGTTTGGCCTTGTCCAGAGTTCCTGTTAGATTTATCTCTTTTTCTTGAAGGGGAAAAAAGGAAGATAAGTTGCTGGATTATTATTTTTTTTTTGCAATTCTGTTTTAAGGACATTACCCAAAGTCAGTCAGTCATATCTTATCTTTCCTCTGCAATAAGGTTCCGGGGGGTGGGGGAGAGATGCAGATTTTTCTGCAGAGTGCAAGGCTATTTTCCAAATTCCCAAGCCATGTCCCCTGCTTCTGTGGCTTCTAAAGTTCCTCACTCCAAACAAAGCTTTGTTGTAGTTTATGTTGCATCTTGTGTGAAGATCCTTGACTATAATAGTATTACTCAGACAAGCGTTTTTAGAATGTATTTTCCTTGTATTTCTATTACAGTGGTACCTCAAGTACTTACCGTAATTCATTCCGGAGGTCCGTACTTAACCTGAAACTGTTCTTAACTTGAAGCACCACTTTAGCTAATGGGGCCTCCTGCTGCTGCCGCGCCGCTGGAGCTTGATTTCTGTTCTCATCCTGAATCAAATTTCTTAACCTGAAGCACTATTTCTGGGTTAGCAGAGTCTGTAACCTGAAACGTATGTAACCTGAAGCGTATGTAACCCGAGGTACCACTGTATTTTCTATTCTATAAAGACAGCAGTATTAATAATAATATTAATAACAACAGCAGTAGCAACTACAATGCTTGCCAGCCAGTTTTAAGCATGTACAGTGGTACCTCGGGTTAAGAACTTAATTTGTTCCGGAGGTCTGTTCTTAACCTGAAACTGTTCTTAACCTGAGGTACCACTTTAGCTAATGGGGCCTCCTGCTGCTGCTGGGCCGCTGCCGCACGATTTCTGTTCTTATCCTGAGGTAAAGTTCTTAACCCGAGGTACTACTTCTGGGTTAGCAAAGTCTGTAACCCAAAGTGTTTGTAACCCGAGGTACCACTGTATTCTTATTTGTGACCACATATTGTATATTCATGCATAATATTCCTGGAATCATTCATCTTATATTTTCATTCATATTTTTCATTATTAGTAATAAAAATAAAATGATTGAATAGATTTTCCATATTTGACCCATTTTAGCTTCCCATGTATTAAGCAGTGGGTTGACAAAGCAGACGACACAGAGATTTCTCCAAGTGGTTCTTTATACAGTGGTGCCTCGCAAGACGAAATTAATTCGTTCCGCGAGTTTTGTCGTCTTGCGATTTTTTTTGTCTTGCGAAGCACGGTGTCGGGAAAGTTTTGGAAAAGCTTCAAAAATCACCAAAGTCTTTAAAAACCTCAAAAAAGGCTACCACACCGCGTTCTATGAGTTGCTCCTCGAAATCAAGTCGCAACTGTATTAACGGTGTTAAGAAAAAGGAAACAAACTTGCAAGACGTTTCCGTCTTGCGAAGCAAGCCCATAGGGAAAATCGTCTTGTGAAGCAGCTGAAAAAAAACCACAAACGCTTTCGTCTAGCGAGTTTTTTGTCTTGCGAGGCATTCGTCTTGCGAGGTACCACTGTAGTAAGCTGGAACTGAACAGCAAACAGCTCAGCCGGCCTGCTTTTATAGGCAGCTGGCTGTCAACATTGTAACAACAACAACAACAACAGCCCAGGGTTTCCTGTCTAAAGTAACTGACACAGACCTGAGTGAAAACTATATACACGATACTCCTGGTGGCCAGGGTGAGTACTTCAATACACAACATCACTCCCCACTGAGATAAGGCAGTAGTTACGATCATAGTGGTTCCATTATATACAGCAATACCCTTATTGGTTTCAGTAAGGCACATAAGCATATTAATTGACCCTATTCACCATACAGCTTTACATGTGCAGTTTGTCCAGTGAACATAGTCTTTTAAATAAGCTGGGTGCTTGGAAAACTTGCTGGACCACCGAGGGCCAGTACCAGAGACTGGGTGGCCACCTGATTTTGGCTGCGACTGTGGTGCGACCAAATGTGGCATTGAGCCCGAGTTCCCTGGCTCCACTGCTGGCGAAGGAACCACCATAAGCGTACTCAGTGGACGGTCAGGCATGGCAGGGGTCCGAGTCTCTGGAGAGCCAGGCAGATCCACTGAAATGGCTTGGCTTGGCTCCATGCCCTCAGTTTGTGAGGAAGATGTAGGTGGAGCCTCGCCTTCCATTTGTGGCCACTCTGGAGCTGGGGCACAGTGGTAGTGTCCAAATCCCCAACCCTGCGTCTTAGCTGGTCTATGTGCCGGTGCCACAAGTGTCCATTCTCGAGTGCCACCAGGTATGAACGGGGCCCTGTGACACCCACTACCGTGGCTGGCACCCAAGGAATGTCCCCCACAAAGTTCTGGGCAAAAACCTGATCCCCTGGAATAAAGGACCGTGGCGCGTTAGTACAGCCTGTGGGCTTGGCCACACCAAAGTCTGGGTGCAGCTGGTCAAGTGGAGACTGGAGGCGGCAGCCCATGAGCAGTTCAGCTGAGCTCCGCCCTGTGGCTACATGAGGGGTGATATGCTGCACAAGTGACCCACTCATGCCAGTCCCTCTGTTCCAGGCGCGCCAGTGCCTCTTTTGCTGAGTGCACCATTCTTTCTGCCTGCCTGTTGCGGGCCGGGTGAAATGGCGCCGTTAGGGCATGGTGGATGCCCAGCCGCAAGAGATACCTTTCAAAGGTGCCTGACGTGAACTGAGGTCCGTTGTCCGAGATGAGGACATCAGGACACCCATGAGTTGCAAACAGGCCCCACAGCACCTGGATGATGGCTTCAGCAGTGGTGGAGGGCATCCAGCCATTTGAAATAGGCCTTCACCACTACCATAAAGGTCCAGCCGTGAAAGCGGCCAGCACGATCGATGTGCACCCTCAACCAGGGTGCCTTGGGCATCTTCCAGGTGTTCCCCTTAGCTGCCAACGGTGCAGGTCTTGGCATGCTTGACAGGAGGCAACCCATGAAGTGATGGCATCATCCATGTTAGGCCACCAGATGTAACACCAAGCCAACGCCTTCATTTTGACAATCCCCGGGTGGCTGATGTGCAGAGCCTCGAGGACGCGTTGGCGGAGTCTTTGGGGAACCACAACTCAGTCTCCCCACAGTAGGCAGCTGCGGTGAGCCGAGAGCTCGTGCTGTTTGGTTGCAAACGGCTGGAACTCTGGTGTGAAAGACCCTTCCGGCCACCCCCTCCACACCCAGTTGAGTACACAGTTGGTGGTGTGGTCCTGGCTAGATGCGGAGGCTACATTGGTGGCTCATACTGGTGCTGCTGGGAGGTCCTCAATTAGGAGAAGCGATTAAGCAGGAGCAGGGTCTTCCACAAGCACTGGAAGAGGGCAACGACTGAGAGCATCGCCCATCAATTTTTCAGGGCAATGGACGAGCTGGTAGCTGTAAGCTGCCAGAAAGACAGTCCATTGCAGCATGCATAGCAAGAGGACCGGTGGAGTTGGTCGATCACTGGCGAGAAGGCCCAGGAGCAGCTTGTGGTCAGTGATGAGGTTGAAGGGTCTCCCATAGAGGTATTCGTGGAACCTCTTTACTCCAGTCACAAGTGCCAGTGCCTCCTTGTCGAGCTGGCTGTAATTCCGTTCGGCTGGAGATAGCGTCTGGGAGAAGTAGGTGAGCGGTGATTCCCTACCATCTCTGCCATGGGAGCATATTCACCCAGTGCTTTTCAAGCTGCACTGGCTCCCGGTGGAGTACAGGATCAGATTTAAGGTGCTGCTTTTGACCTTTAAAGCCCTTCACGGCCTAGGACCCTTGTACCTACGGTATGCCCCACGGAGAGCCTCAAGGTCCATAAATAGCAACACCCTAGTGGTCCCTGGCCCTAAGGAAGTTAGATTGGCTTCAACCAGAGCCAGGGCCTTTTCAACTCTGGCTCCAGCCTGGTGGAACGCTCTGCCTCATGAGACCAGGGCCCTGCAGGATCTGATTTCTTTCCGCAGGGCCTGTAAGACAGAGTTGTTCCGCCTGGCCTTTGGCTTGGAACCAATTTGATTCCCTCCCTCTATTTCTTTTCCTTCTCCTCCTAATATGAGGCTACATTTTAATATTTTAATGTTTCAATATTTTAATGTTGTATTTTTAATTTTGTTTTTAAGTTGTAATCATTTAAGTTGTTTTTATTATTGCTTGTAAGCCGCTCTGAGCCCGGTCTTGGCTGGGGAGGGCGGGGTATAAATAACAACAACAACAAACAACCACCACCATCTGGAGACCAGTGACTGAAGACAGTGCCGATGCCAACAGGCGAGGCGTCGCAGGCAAGGACCAGCGGCCTGGCTTCACTGTACTGTACCAGCACACTGTCCAATGAGAGGAGGGCTTTGATTGCGTTGAAGGCTGTAGTTTCCTGATGATCCCAGGACCATGGTACCTTCGTGCTGAGGAGGCGGTGTAGAGGCTCGGCTAGCGTTGCTTTGTGGGGCGGGAACATGTTGTAGAAGTTCAGCAGCCCCAGGAACGCCTGCAACTCCGCCTTGCTTTTTGGAATCGGGGCCTGTTGAATGGCCCAGATCTTGGATGACATCGGGTGAAGACTGGAGGCATCAATAAGGTAGCCCAGGAACTCCACCTGCGGAACAGCGATCTGGCACTTTTCTTTTTTCACCTTGAGCCCAGCCTCCTGGAATTTGGTCAGCCCGGAGCGGATGCACTCGAACAGCTGCTGATTTCAGTCTGCGGATACCAACACCTCATCGAAATATGGCGCCACGCCCGGAAGCCCCTGCAGGAGACACTCCATGAGCACTGCAGTAACCCAAGAAAAAAAATTCTAGTGCATTAGACTCAGACCTGAGGCACCTGGCAAAGCTGGTCTGCAGCAGAGAATCACAACAGAGCAGCATCTTAAACTAGCTACATACCGCATAAATCCCTTCTCTTGTGGCTGAACTCAAAGGATGCTGGCTCAGCTACAAGATCTTGGAGAAGGAGTCTGGGAGGGCAAGAGTTAACATACCCCTGCCTTTAAGGAGATTCCATATGTACAAATATGTGAACATGAGCCCAAATACATTCATGTGGCAAGTGAGGGAGCAATATGTATTATTATTTTCTTGTTGAAAGTTAAGAACATTGCTACTAGCAATATAGCACAGCTTCTATAGCCTACATATAGGAGGGGTATTTAAAATGAGAGTCATCAAAGCGATCCTTAGTTAAAAGTAGAAGTCGGCAAATGTGTCCTCTTCTTTGATCTTCAAAATATGGCAATCCTAGACTGGTGCCTTTTGCACCTTTTCAAAATTCCAAATTGCCCATGGACCATAAAAGGTTGGCACACACTGCCCTACGTATAGGCATGTGTCACTTTGGAAATGGGCAGTCAGGGGAGGAAGTAAAGGGGTACATGCATCCTATCTCCTCTTAGCAGACAGAACAATTAATGGAGATTTCCTGGCTGGGAACGTAACAGATATATGAATCTTTGAAGACTAGTTAGCTGTGAATTAGGGCACCCACCCAACCCAACAGGCACAGCAGAGGTCTTTTCTGCAACCCCTTGCTGCAGGAGGGGCCTTGTCAGGAGCTTGATGATGGCAGCCTCTGGTGCCAGCCATGAACAGGGGCGAAAATGGAGATAGAGCATAGTCATCATGGATAGTAGCCATTGGTAGCCATACTCTCCATGAATTCATTCAATCCTGTTTTAAAGCCATCCAAAGTGACCCTCCTGTGGGACTGAGTTCCATCATCCACTATATGAAGAAGTAATTTTTGAAGAGATTTTCAGCTGGCCTGCGCTCACCCCATCACCGGGTCTGGTTGTCCAGCAAGGTCAGGGCAGACCTGGAGATATGACTTGAATTCCTGGAGGAGTTCAATGGCGTATCCTTGTGCAATTCGATTTCCAGGTCCATTTGGACACTGCTGGCTCATTGGGCTTTGGGCTCTATTTCCATGGCTGTTGGTGCGCTCAGAGGTGGCCTGAGCACTGGCAGGGTACAGCCTGTGATTTAACCTTTCTTGAGTTTCCCCCCATTGTAGTGGCAATGCACATCTGGACCACGGAGTTCAAGGACCGGGGGGTCTGTTTCTGGTCCGATAACCAGGTCGTGGTGAGCGTTTTGGCAAAGCAGTCATCCTGCTCCAGGCTCTCTGCCCTGTTACACACGTTTGTGCTACGGTTCCTCAAGTTTAGTATTGTTTTTTTCTGCCCGCTTTTTTCCTGGCGCTAATAATGACATTGTGGATGCCCTATCCCGTTTTCAGATGGAGCGCTTCAGATCCCTGGCTTTGGAGGCCCAGCAGCTTCAGGAATATTTCCCAGATTACCTTTGGAACCTTGGCAGTGCCTAGTCCAGCAGGGAGTAGTAGCATCTGTTTCTCCTTCCACATTGAGGTCTTAAAAGAAGGCCTGGATGGACTTTTTAGCTTTAGAGAACAGCATTTGACAAGCGACAGTACAAACTCGCCATTCATAGATCAGGTGTTGCAGTAATTGGCTCACCTGCGGTTTATGGGTCGTGCTGTGATCTCCATCTGAATTCGTCTTCTCCCATGTCATTTTTTCTGTAAGTCCCTTTATTCTAGAGACCCTTGTACAAAGTTTGTGGTGCACAAGGCTCTTGAAGGTTGGGCCAGGTTGCAGCCACCAAAGTCGCCAAGTAGGAGGCCGGTCACATCTTGACGGTTTAAGCGCTGTGCGCTGCAAGTGGAGACTACTTTGCTGGTCTGTTTATGAGGCAAGACTCTTTTCGGCAGCTTTTTCTATAGAACTTTTGGTGCGCTGCGTGTGGGCAGAGTGGTGCTGGAGTCAGCATAAAGGAAGGGCTTCCAAGGGCTCGCTTTTGCAGGACGTTCAGCTGTCTGATGATGAGCTGGTGCTCACTATTTGGAATTCCAAAACGGACCAGTTGGGCAGAGGTGCCTTGATGAGGCTGCCTGCCGCTGGTAGGTCCAGCCCTTGTACAGTGAGGGATGCCAAGAGACATTTGTCACTTCGCTCGCCTGGGTATGGCCCCTTCCTGGTCCACGAGGATGGGTCCATGATAAAGAGGCATCAGTTTGCTGCAGTGATGCATAAGGCAATTGCAGCATGTGGCCTGCTGACTAGTAAGTTTGCACCTCATTCCTTCCGTATTGGGGCAGCTATTACCGCTGCGCATTGGGGCCTGTCCGTTGACAGGATTAAGGATCTGGGCCGCTGGAAATCTGACGCATGCAGGGGTTATGTTCGGATGCAGTGCTGAGGTGCAGTTGCTAATGTGGTTTTGTTCACATGATGCTGGATCCGGACTGCCTGGGAGGGGTAGCAGATCTGCCCACTGCAGCCTGTGCTGTCACTGCCTCCTTCTCCATTCGTCTGCTTTCCTCCCCCCCTGTGACACCCTTTGCCCCCCACCCACTCCCCACCCTCAGCCACCTCTCTCATTGCTGTGTCTCCCTCTCTCAGAGTGGAAGGGGGCGACTGCATGCCTGTGGCACCCATAGAGAAACACACTGGTCCCCCCTTTCTTCCTAGGCACAGTATTGTTTGGTTCATAAATGCTAAAAAGAAGGAAAGTTGTTTTTTCCCCACTTTTGAAATGTTGGTCAGGTCACATTTCAGCACCAACAGCTTTGTGGCAGAGGTAGGAAGTTTCCTTTCTTTTATATTCAGGGTTTTTGTACTTGTGTTCTTATATAGAAAGCCCTTTCTGTACTGTGTATCATGAAAAGGCATGAATGTGCATGTCTTGTGGAGAAAGTTACTTAAAACCAGAGTATACCTAGGAAGCTGCACCGGCCGGCAGCAGCTCTCCAAGACTTCAGACAGTGTCTTTTCCCCCCTACCCTTCCTGGAGATGCCACTGGGAATTGCTCTACCACTGAACTACAGGCCTTCTCCTAAACTTGGAGGTTTGCATTTTCTAATGTACTGTGCACAGTAAAAGAGCCATAATGAATCCAAATAGACAACACTAGACCATGCCAGTTTCTCTTCTGCAGAAGTTCCTTGGAACTTTGTACATATATTTCCTGCTTTGGATAAGGCTCCTGGTGTCCTTGGCATCGTGATTAGAGCGGCAGTAAACGCTGCCATTCCATCTAAACAAAGGGGGGGGGGAGCTCATCTTATGTTG
This sequence comes from Podarcis vaucheri, assembly GCF_965113315.1. Classification (NCBI taxonomy): domain Eukaryota; kingdom Metazoa; phylum Chordata; class Lepidosauria; order Squamata; family Lacertidae; genus Podarcis; species Podarcis vaucheri. Next base: position 30,000,955 of record NC_138758.1, read on the forward strand.
AAGTTCACCACATAGGAGATGGTTCTCCCTCCGCCCCAATAGATTATGGTAATTCATAATCTAGTTTTGTGTTGGTCCGCCCACACAGTGAAACTGATTGGAAGTTTCAATGGAAAGGTCCAACCCTTGGTCCCTTTACTTTTGGGGGGCGTGAGTTTTGTGGTCATGCGGCTGGTTTATTCCTTGCTTGCTTGCTGATATCTGCCTCGCTTTGTCTGGCTCGCTACGAGGTTTGGATCACAGACTTGAGATAGGTACCGATGGTTTTTTTAAATTTATGTGCTATGCTAGGGACTTAAATTTATTTCCCGGTTAGATGGGTTTGTGGCAGGGGTGCAGGGGTGGGCACATGGGAGTTAATTATTAATTTTGGTTCATTGCTTTGACAATGCTACTTATGAGTGCATGTGCAAATAACATTCAATTGCTAATAATTGTGTGTGTGTGTGTGTGTGTGTGTGTACAGTATCAATTTCTATATATATTATTTTCTATGAAAATTGTATATTGGTCATTATGTTTCTTATATCCATAGAGTGGTTTGTTTCTGGATGGTTTGGTTTTTTTTAAAAAAAATGGTGCAAGTTGTGATGGTGGAAACCGTTTCACTGTGTTGCTATTGAGCAAAATTAAACCTAGATGGGGGATTATTTGTTATGGTGAAAGCTGTGATGGTGCCAGTGATTTCATTGTGTTGCTACTGAGCAAAATTAAACCTAGATGGGGGATTATTTTTTATGGTGCAAGCTGTGATGGTGGAAACTGTTTCACTGTGTTCCTATTGAGTAAAATCAAACATTGCTGGGGGATTTTTTATGGTGCAAGCTGTAGTGGTGCAAGAGGTTTCACTGTGTTGCTACTGAGCAAAATTGAACCCTGATGGGCAGTTAATGAATGTGGCTTTGGCCAAGATTTGGGGGACCATCATTGTGCCTTCATTGAATCAGTGGAGAGTGGAGGCTTTAGAAGCCCCTCTCCAGAGATGCTGATGTGTTGGAAATGCTAGAGGCCATTTCACTGAACTGCCATTCAATAGTTTGAAACAGAGAAGGCTGCATATTTTTTCTGTTTGGGCTATTCTGCAGTGGTTTTGTGGTCTCCACAGGGGACAATTCACCTCTCCCCCATCTCTTCTAGCTTTAACCACCCGCAAAGCCTACTGTCTTGGGGTTGCAGAGGTCACTCCTTTAAGGTCACCCTTTTAAGGATCTCTTCTACAAGTATGTGAAAGTGGTGCATGTGTTGTTGTAGTAGATCTGCCTGGGAAGGGAGGTTAGGTGAAGGTGCTGTTGGGGAGGTGTCTTGTTTTGTGGAGAGGTCAGGATGAGAGCAAAGAGCTTGATGCTCAGGCTTCTTTGTAAGAGCCATGCTAGAGCAGATCAGTGGCCCTTCTAGTCCAGCAGTCTGCTCCCCTAGTGGCCAACCAGATGTTTTGGGCAAAATCCACAACAGGAATTGTGATCCCCAACAACTGGTGCTATTGAAAGACATGCTGCCTCTTTTCCTGGGGGAAATATTTAGCTGCCAATGACCTTATTTGCCACAAATTTCTCTCTTTTGTCCCATATGGCAGCCATCCCCTTATCTAGTGGCAGGGAGTTCCATCCTTCAGCAATGTGTGGAAAAGTCCTTTCTGTGGTCTGCTTGTAATCTTCCACTCACCCCATTGGGCACTGTCATGACAAGAAGCCTCTCTCTCTCTCCAGTCTCTCCACTCCACATGCCATTTTATACACCACCAGCCTTACAGTGCAGAATAAAGCCACAACACATTAAAGAAAGAAAAGAGAGACAAGCAGGAGAGAGGGAGGGAAGGAGGTGGGGGCTTGGCCAAAGTGAAGGGGAGATGTGAGAGAATGGGGGGGTGGAGATGGGGAGCAGAAAGGGTCATCTGAAGGGGTCCTCTGAAGAGTCCTAAGAGTGGTAGCAAGAGGTTTAGTAAGAAATTGATGCATGAGATGTAAATAGATGGATGAACCTTCCTTCACATCCTTTTCTCCTCTTTCAGTTGCAGAAATGAATTTGGCTGCCATTGACCCAGTTCTGCAGGTTAGTATCAGTGGGAGCAGGAGTATAGACCAGGTACAAGACCCCTAAGCACAGAAGGTTACCTTGCCCAGCAGCAGAGGAAGCTGCCTGGGTGCCTGGGGCAGGGCAAACTTCCCATAGGGGTGGGGTGAGGACAGCCTAGGGAAGTCCTTTCCTGATTAAAAGCCTGACTTTTTCCACTTTTAGAATCTCGGCAAGGATTATTTTTTCCTCTTCTGTATTCGCTACTCAAGCGAGTACATCTATCATATGAGCAACGATAGAGTGGTGTATCATAAAGAACCCACCTGCGCGGCTATTATGGTAAGTGAGGTTCAGTATGAGAAATCCAGTGGGGAGGTGGGCGGAAGGGATGGGGGTGAGGTTTGGGTAATGGTCTGTGAAAAGCAAGTTTCTGGGTCTGGCAAAGAAGAAGAATTTGCAGGCATTTGGGACAGGCATTCCAACTGCAATTGAAGTCAACCCCTGAGTCTGGGGCTGGAGCAGCCCCCCTGAATTCCATGGGGAACTGACTTTGCTCTTCTGCTCTTTGAACTCTTCTCAGGACATCATGGAGAGATGGTACATGTTTCCGGTCCCCTCCAAAGTATTGAAAATAGGAATGGAGAACATCACCTGCCTGACGTATGTTGTTGGCACTGTGTGCATGTATTTATTCACAGTGATTGGGAATTAGAAGTGGTGTGTGTGTGTGTGTGTGTGTGTGTGTGTGTGTGTGTGTGTGAGAGAGAGAGAGAGAGAGAGAGAGAGAGAGAGAGAGAGAGACCTGCTTGAGGAAAGGGCAGCCAGTGGCTGGCAATTTAGATTGAGTGAGAAGAATCAAAATGCAGGGAAATAGCAGTGACTGCACAAATGGGCCAAGCGTGCCATATTGAGCTTGACAACAAGTTTACAGGGTAGGTAGGTTGTGGCAATGGAAGCTTCTATCTCTAAAAAATAAAAGAAAAATCGCTGATGGCTGTTATGCTCCTAGGGCAAGATGTATCCCCCACCCCCAAAAAATCTCCTCTCTTCCTTGAAGGAAGCTGGAACTTGATGGGTCAATCATGGATGGGGTTAGTTCCTCAGTGGGTCATGGAGACTTTGAATGTACAGTCTCCAGAGGTCCCAAATCAGTGGGGGTGGGGCTCCCAACACCCCTGGAAACCAACCACTGGTCTTATCTTATTTCTTGCTTCCTCGTGACAGCTTCCTGCAACCTGCATTTACGGCAAGTAAGAAATCGACCATTGTCGGTGGGATGCTCTGTCCAATTGCTAACACTTACGGACTGACCGATGATGAAAAGGAGGTAAATTCTTTGTAGCTTTGATCATTACTCTTGACTTCTATTGGTTCAATTTATCTCCTGAAATTTTTGCACATCTTTTCATTTCTTACTAATTTTTCAACGAGACAGTAAGCTTAGCTACACTGATAATGCTTTTGGTTTCACTGGTTTCCAGCTATTATACACTTGGATTTTTAATAAAAACACCATCTCCATTCAGAAAGTGAATTTTGCCTTATTATTTTTCCATGAGTGAAAACTTAGTCTCATTTGAAGCTGCCAGTTTGCTTCAGTATCACACTTCTTATTATTCAGTGCTAAAAATCTGTTATCTACCCCCCCATGTCTTTCCACATCATCTCCTCCCATGAATCTGTGAATCCATCTTTGTGAAAATGGTTTTCACTGCCAGGAGCTTAAGAAGCAGTTTCATGGAATGGTCAGGCGCCTGCTGGCTGAGTCCCCAACCCTTGCAACCCTGTCATGCATCATGCAAGTAAGTGTGTTGGTGGGACTAGGGTATTGATTCGTATCAGCAGAGCCTGCTGGCATAAAAGCTTGATCAGGCAGCATCACAAACTCAGAGCATGGGTGTCCCCTGACACGCTGGGGAAGGGCAGGCCACTCAGACCCTTGTCAAGGCCCTTTCTTCTGTCTCCACCTGGGTGCAGCAGCCAGAGGGGGCCCCCAAAGCAAATTTGGGGCTTGGTGACTTGGGAGAAAGCCTTTTTGAGCTGTCTGGAACATTGAACAAAGTATCTCCCTCAGATAGTGGGGAGGACTCCTTGGTGGAGATGGTAGCTTGCCTCTCTAGCCGAAACCAGCCCCCTGATACTATGGTGCTTTTTCCTCCCACAGCCGCTGACCTTTTACTTCAATGCAGACGATGAGCAGGAAAGACAGCTGGCTATCAGCACCATCCGTGATTTGCTGGCATATGCATTAAAATTCAACAACATGCCTGTAAGTATCTGTTTTATGGTCCAGAGAGGTTTCTCAAAGCGGCTTAAAAAAGACTGTCTCAAGAAAAGTGATATCCAAGCTTCGTATCAAGCAGAGAGGGAACATGATCTACCAGTGTGTCCAGGATTATCCAGGTGGTAGTTTTTTGTGCACTTCTTTGGTGCTGCCCTTTGGCCTCCACCTACTAGGCAGCAGAGCCCACAGAGGTTCTTGGAGCCAACCGAGTAGGGTTCAGCAGCTGCTTTGGAGTTCTCTTGTATTTGCTTTTTGGATTAAATAAAGGACCTGATTAAGGCTCCCCCCCCCCTCTCTCTACAGGGGATAGCAATAAATGGAATTCTTACACCAGCGGTGTCCGAGTTGTTCAATACCATCAACGAAGGCAAGTTGTCCATTCTGCAAGCACAGAACAAACCCACAGGGCTCACTCTCCACCCCAAAGCTTGGCAGCCTAACTGGGGTCTGAGGAGGGCTCACTGCTTTGCTGTAACACACCTGCCTCAGGTTGAAATCCCAGCCCTGCCTCAAAGCCCCCAAGCAAGATGGAGAGTGAACAGCTGTTCCCAGATGCTATGGGGATGCTGGCTCCAAGTGGTGGAGGCCGGTGACCCCCAATGGTCTGGCAATGGGGGTGGTGATGTTGGGGGTGGGTAGCAGCCCCACTGGGCTTTGTCGGGGCATGGGAGGGGGCATTAGCTGCCTAAGGATGCCCGGTGATGAGTCTGGGCCTGGTTGTAAGGAAGACTCAGTTTTCTTATCTTCTTTCCCATCTAGCGGACGTCCTGATTGAACATGTGGATGTGTTCCCACCAATGAACTTCCCATGAATCCTCTTCCCAAACTGGGAGTGATATGTGTGGTCAGTGATGAAGGAGGAATCATTATTTTGTGTTATCTGAGGGAATTTGCCTTTATCTGAGGGCATTTGTCATGATCTGAAGACATTTGTCATTATCTGAGGGCACTTACCATTATCTGAGGGCACTTGCCATGATCTGAGGGCATTTGTCATGATCTGAGGGCATTTGCCATTATCTGAGGGCACTTACTATTATCTGAGGGCATTTGCCATGATCTGAGGGCATTTGTCACGATCTGAGGGCATTTGCCATTATCTGAGGGTATTTCCCGCTTTAAATAAAAATTGAATTTTGAGCAATTCTGAGCTTACATTTGTCTTTGTGATTTCTGTTCCATCACTTTACTTGCACCCCTGTGCTGCGGCTTAGAGGTTTCTTTCTGGGGTGGGGGGAGGAAAGAGACACTGCTGGCAACTTCTGAGGGCAATTTGGATCAAGTAAAAGGTTTGGGAGGCAAAGGTTAAAGCCCCCTCCCACCACTGAAGCTGCCTCCCTAGTTGCTGCTTTGACTTTTTTTTAAAAAAGAAAGCATGGAGTATCCTGATCTTCATCATGTGTGCCTACTTGAATAAGAGATTGTTTTTCCTCTCCATGTGAGCAGCAGAACACTGTTCCACAGTGATGCCACCTGGACAGGAGTTGGGGGCCGAAGCAGAATGGTCAGGAGCTGCAGGAGGGCAGGTGGCACAGCACAATGCGAAGCTTTGATGGGAAGAATCTGCCCTTTTTAAAGTCAGCAGGTGCAGACTTCCTCATCAGTACTTCTCTGGACTGGGGAAAGGGAGTATAGCAGGTGAAGGGTTTTTCTTGGGCGCAGTGGTGAGAAGGCCTGGCCTGTTATGTGGCCCTGAAGGTACAACAGCCCTGCCAAGGAAATTATGTATGGTAACATGACTTCCCAAAGTGTGTGTGTGAGAGAGGTGGGGAGATAGAAAGGATAGAAACGAAGTGAGGGAGGGAGGAATGATCCATGTTCTCATGCAGCTGCATTGTTCTACATTTTCTGGGTGTCTCCTCTTTGCTCTCAGAATGTGCTCTGTTGCCACCTGGCCAGGTCTCATGCCATCCTAGGATGGAGATCCATGGGCGAAGGGTGGAGAGCTGTGTTTCAGCCAATACTGGAAGCAGGAGAGACAGAGGCATCTCTGGATTTGTGATGGACTCCAAGGCTGTGGCCTGAGGCTTTTCTGGGGGCAATATCTGTTAGAGTCTTAATCTTGTGATTAATACAACTCAGGTTGTATTTCTGTGTAAATAAAACCTAAAGACTTCAAGATCGTCATTGACGCTCATTCCAAGGAGGCTGAACTGGAATGCTCAGAGATTTGGGTAGGTGCAACAATATGTTTCGGGGGCTTCTAGGGTTCCCATTGATTCACTGCACCCTGCGTGGCTGTTGCTCATAACCACAGAGGCGTTTTTAACTCCCCCTCCACAACTCACAGTAGAACTTCCCCAAGTCAGGTCTCAAAGGCCTGCCTTTCTCTTGTGTGTAGAAGACACTTGCAGCATTTACAGCAGCACCTACACATGTCATGCAATGTCTCCATTGGCCCCAAGCCAGTATGATCCCTCTCTCAACACTATGAAGTAAAAAAAGAAAATAGGCACCAGCACTTTGCCTCTTTCTCAGCAGCTGAGCAAATTTGGACCACAACTGTTGGAGATGTCTGAACTAGAGGCGAAATTTCCGCACTAATCACAGCTCAGCCCAGGTTAGCTGTTGAGAGTAAGGCAAAACGACATGTTCAAGTTAACTCAGACTTAATTCATGCTAGTTGTGATACAGAAATACAACTGCTATATATGGGGAGAGCCAAAATGATGGGTTGGATGCCATCTGTACATAATGGCTCCCGCAATGTTTTCCATTACATTGCACTTTCTTCCAGAGGAACAGGACGATGCGCAACTGAGTAGCAATCATAACAAGCACGCATTGCAAAATATCTATTGAGAAAGAAAACCACATTTCTGCTGACTGGAGGAGTGATTTGCACTTCATTTTGACACATACAAATGGCCACATTCTAAACAATGTCACAAAAAGTTATACGACATGCATTTTCACTCCAAATATTGTAAAGCAAGAGGCCAGACAGATGGACAGGTATGGCATTGCTTCATCGGAGGCATGCCAAGTTTGACTATGGGTCTTCGGACAGCAAATATTTCAGGAGTCCTTAGGGGTTAACAAGCCTTAAATTCAGGGAGGCCCCGAAACAAAAAGATCTAGCAATGGTTGGTCTTTGTTTTAACTCTGGAAGAGGCTGCTGGGCCAGGAAAATGGCTACTCTTGATTAATTGGCCTGTCTCTTTCATCTGCTTCAAACAGTTTAAAAGGAACCCGGGCAAATGCAGAGATGTTTACAAAGAGCAGGCTGGGAGGCATGGGGAAAGGGGAAAAGGGTTTTTCAGGGCATAGATTTATAAGGCCTTTCTGTGGGAATAAAGCAAGCAAATATGTCAAAGCTGTGAAAACTGCCACACCAGGTGTCCTGCACTGCAGTAGGAGCTCCAACATGATGAGGCAAAGCGTGTGGGTGAAGAGACAAGAAAGGGATCTTCAGGGCTCCTTGGCTGCTCTGCAAACACAGGATTTCTCCTGTGGGAGAATCAGCCCTGCATACTGGCAAGGTGGTTCAGCTTTCCTGGGGAAATGTCAGCTGTGGAGAGCACTTAATGGCTGCCACCTGTTAAAAGTCAGTGCTTCTACATCTTCTATCCAATTTCGAAATACTTCGACATCACAAACGTGCGTCTGAGATGCAGGCTTCACACTCCTGGTGATGCCCTTCCGTCAGTTCCTTTAGGTTTCAGCTTTGCAACCATGCTCCCCCCCCCCCGGAACCCAAAGACTTTTGTTTCCCGGAAGATGCACGGGAAAGCTCACCTGGCCTGGACACGGAAAGGATTGACAGAATGGAGTGTCTGAGAGTGAGGGATAGATGGCTCTGTCAATTTCAGTTTCTCTTCGTTTTGTTTCTTTTGTTCTGTTTTCTCCAGGTTCCTGCGATTTGCAAATTATTTATTTGTTTAAAGTCCACTTGAAAATCTGTGTGTGAATTTTGAAGCACTTTAAACACAATATGTGTTGCTTCATATGAAATTTTGGCCTATATAATTCATTTTTGTTTCTTATTTCCACTAATACACATTTTGTGGATACTTCCCTCTAATATAATAATAATAATAATAAATTTTATTTATATCCCGCCCTCCCCAGCCGAAGCCGGGCTCAGGGCGGCTAATAGCAATCAAATAATCAAACAATCAAATAATCTAACTTTCTAAAACATTTCATTATAACAATTAATTAAAATCAAATTAATGGCAACCGTTAAGCAAAGTTCTGTGCAGGTTGCCAGAGGAGGGAGTCAGGCTGGGCCCTGACCAAAGGCCTGGTGGAACAACTCTGTCTTGCAGGCCCTGCGGAAAGATGTCAGGTCCCGCAGGGCCCTAGTCTCTTGTGACAGAGCATTCCACCAGTTTGGAGCCACAGCCGAGAAGGCCCTGGCTCTAGTTGAGGCCAGCCTAACCTCTCTGAGGCCTGGGACCTTGAGGATGTTATTATTTGCAGACCGTAGATTTCTCTGTGGGGCATACCAGGAGAGGCGGTCCCGTAGGTACAAGGGTCCTAGGCCGTATAGGGCTTTAAAGGTTAAAACCAGCACCTTAAACCTGATCCTGTACTCCACCGGGAGCCAGTGCAGCTGGTATAGTAGCAGATGAATGTGCTCTCGCAGCGAAGACCCCATAAGGAGTCTCGCCGCGGCATTCTGCACCCGCTGGAGTTTCTGGGTCAGTCTCAAGGGCAGCCCCACGTAGAGCGAGTTACAATAATCCAGTCTGGAGGTGACCGTCACATGGATCACAGTGGCTAGGTCAGGACGAGAGAGATAAGGGGCCAACTGCTTAGCTTGGCGGAGATGAAAAAATGCCGCCTTTGTTATAGCTGTAATCTGCGCCTCCATAGAGAGGGAGGTATCGAAGATTACACCCAAACTCTTAACGGACGGTGCTGTCACTAATTGCACCCCCGCAAGAGATGGGAGTTGCCCCCTCGATCCCATATCGTCCCGCCCCAGCCAGAGGACCTCTGTCTTCGAAGGATTTAACTTCAACCGGCTCCCACGTAACCATCCAGCCACAGCTTCCAGACATCTGGTCAGTGTGTCTGGGGCCGAGTCAGGATGGCCATCCATCAACAGATGGAGTTGGGTGTCATCAGCATACTGATGGCAACCCAGCCCAAAACTCCGGACAAGCTGGGCGAGGGGGCGCATAAAGATGTTAAAAAGCATCGGGGAGAGAATTGCACCCTGAGGCACTCCACACACCAAGGAGTGGCGTGATGACAATTCCCCCCCAAGCGCCACCCTCTGTCCCCGACCAGAGAGAAACGAGCGCAGCCATTGAAGGACTGTGCCCTGGATCCCCACGTCGGCAAGGCGGTGGTCCAGGAGTTCATGATCGACCATGTCAAAGGCTGCTGACAGATCTAGAAGAATCAGAAGCCCCGACCCGCCTCGATCCAGCTGCCTGCGGAGATCATCTGTTAGGGCGACCAGAGCCGTCTCGGTTCCATGACCAGCGCGGAAGCCGGACTGGAATGGATCCAGAGCAGATGTTTCATCCAGAAACCTACCAAGCTGTTCAGCAACCGCTCTCTCAATCACCTTACCCAGGAATGGAAGATTCGAGACCGGGCGGTAATTGGATAGATCTGAGGGATCTAATGATGTTTTCTTTAAGAGCGGACGCACCACCGCCTCCTTCAGTTCCCCTGGGAATATCCCGGTGCCAAGGGACAAATTGATGATATCACCCAGGGGGCCCCACACCTCGTCTGGACACGCTCTAATCAGCCAGGACGGGCACGGGTCAAGAGGACAGGTGGTGGGCTTTCCAGCTTGGAGGAATCTGTCCACATCGGCTGGAGATATCCGGTCAAAGTGGTCCAATACTGGACCCGAGGACAGTCGAGGGGCCTCCAGTTCCTTTATTGTATCCAAATTGGCAGGGAGGTCATGGCGGAGCAACAGGACCTTCTCCGCAAAAAAGCTCGCAAATGCCTCACAGCTGTGTGTCAGATTGTTATTTAAATTTGGCTGTCCTTCAAGGGACATTAAGACCGAATTATACTAAATAATTGCGCCGGGCGAGAGCTAGCGGAGGCAATGGAGGCCGAGAAGTAAGACTTCTTAGCGGCCTTCACTGCCATCTCATAGGTTTTCATAAAAGCCCTATAAGATGTTCTTGAGGCTCCGTACATTTTGTACATTTTGTATCAAGTTTTGAATTGGAGAACTGCAGTATGCTAGAATCATTGAACTGTAGACTTGGAAGGGGCCCCAAGACTCATCTAGTCCACCCCGTACGATGCAGGAATCACAGCTACAGAATCCTTGGCAGAAAGCATCAGCAGGGTCTATCAGCAGGGGGCCAGTCCACTGTCCCTCAGACCTTGTGGGGGGGGGGCGGACTATATTTTGAAGAGAAAAAAATGAACGAATTCCTATGCCTCACAAATAACCCAGAGATGCATTTTAAATAAAAGCACACATTCTACTCATGTAAAAACACGCTGATTCCAGAACCATCCACGGGCCGGATTTAGAAGGCGATTGGACCGGATCCGGACCCCAGGCCTTAGTTTGCCTACCCCTGGTCTATCACTTCCTCATGGAGTCTGTTCCTCTGTCAAACCATCAGACAGCTCTTCCAAATGTTCAGTCAGAATCTGCTTTCTTGTAACTTGAATCCCTTGGTCCAGGTCCTGCCCTCTAAAGCAGGCTGAAAAATACAGTTTGTATACAGGCTTGGAAGCTTGGATTGATTCTCATTCAAATGTTGCTGGACAGGCTTAGCACCCCCACCCCCATGTATGTCCCTACGTGTGAAATCTGAGCAAGGGGGATTCCAGACATCATCATCATTATCATCATCATGATTTATTATTTATTATCTGGATGGGTTTCCCCAGCCACTGTGGGCGGCTTCTAACAGAATATTAAAATACAATAGTCTATTAAACATTAAAAGCTTCCCTAAACAGAGCTGCCTTCAGATGTCTTCTAAAATTTGGTAGTTGTTTTTCTCTTTGACATCTGGTGGGAGGGCGTTCCACGGGCGGGTGCCACTACTGAGAAGGCCCTCTGCCTGGTTCCCTGTAACTTGGCTTCTCACAGTGAGGGAACTGCCAGAAGGCCCTTGGCACTGGACCTCAGTGTACGGGCAGAATGATGGAGGTGGAGATGCTCCTTCAGATATCCTGGACCAAGGCCATTTAGGGCTTTAAAGGTCAGCACCAATACTTTGAACTGTGCTTGGAAACGTACTGGGAGCCAGTGTAGGTCTTTCAAGACCAGTGTTATATGGTCTCGGCGGCTGCTCCCAGTCACCGGTCTAGCTGATGCATTCTGAATTAGTTGTAATTTCCAGGTCACCTTCAAAGGTGAAGCGCATTGCAGTAGTCTAAGCGAGACATAGAGCGCATTGCAGTAGTCTAAGCGAGACTAGAGCATGCACCACTCTAGCGAGACAAACTGCGGACAGATAGTGTTGCAGCCTACTGTGGGCAGGTAGGGTTGCAGCCTGCGTACCAGATGGAGCTGATAAACAGCTGCCCAGTTACCCCATTCAGGACCAGGGAGTCCTCCACACCTGCCCGCCTCCTGTCCCCCCAAAACAGTACTTCTGTCTTGTCAGGATTCAACCTCAATCCGTTAGCCACCATCTATCCTCCAACTGCCTCCAGACACTCACACAGGACCTTCACCGCCTTCACTGGTTCTGATTTAAAAGAGAGGTAGAGCTGTGTGTCATCCGCATACTGATGAACACCCAGCCCAAACCCCCTGATGATCTCTCCCAGCGGCTGCATGTAGATGTTGAAAAGCATGGGGGAGAGGACAGAACCCTGAGGCACCCCACAAGTGAGAGCCCAGGGGTCTGAACGCTCATCCCTCACCACCACTTTCTGAACACAGCCCAGGAGGAAGGAGCGGAACCACTGTATAACAGTGCCCCCAGCTCCCAGCCCCTCAAGATGGTCCAGAAGGAAGTTATGGTTTATGGTATCAAACACCGCTGAGAGATCCAGCAGAACTAGGAAACAGCTCTCACCTTTATCCCTAGCCCACTGGAGATCATTGACCAGTGTGACCAAGGCAGTTTCAGTCCCATGATGAGGCTTGGAAGGGATCCAAATGGTCCGCTTCTTCCAAGCATGCCTGGAGTTGTACAGCAACCACTCACTCAATCACCTTGCCCAAGAATGGAAGATTTGAGAACAGGCGATAGTTGGCCATATTGGCCGCATCTAAAGATTTTTTTTAAAAGAAGTGGCTTGATAACTGCCTCTTTCAGCGGGTCTGGGAAAGCTCCCTCACAGAGAGAAGCATTCACCACCCCACGAAGCCCATCGCCCAGCTTTTATAAGCCAGGATGGGCAAGAATCAAGGAGACAGGTGGTTTGTTTCACTCGTTCAAGCAGCCTGTCCACATCCTCGGAGGTAACAGATTGGAATTGATCCCACTCAACTTGACTAGACAGGACTCTAGCACTCTCCCATCCCAGCCCTGCTCCCACAGTGGAGTCTACCTCTTCCCAAATCTGAGCGACTTTATCTGCAAAAAACTTTACAAAATCATTGCAGGAGATCATGTGGCCTGTACTGGGCCCCGATGTAGCAGGTGGTTCCGCTAAATTGCGAACCACCTGAAAGAGTCTCCTGCTGCTGTTTTCTGCAGATGCAATAGAGGCGCTGAAGAAAGTCTTCTTCGCCGTCGCTACCGCCACTTGGTAGGCTCAACATTGAGCTCTAACCTGTGTCCGGTCAGCTTCAGAATGAGTTATCCACTACTGGTGCTCTAGTTGTCTCAGCAATTGTTTCATTTCCCTCAGATCCATGGAAAACCACGGGGCTGTCCGGCTCCATGCAATCAGAGAGGGCTCTTCAGAGCCTAACAGTCAATATCCCTGGTTAACTCCACATTCCAGCGGGCCACCAGGGAATCAGCTGAAAGGCCATCAACATGGGATAAAGCATCCCCTACCACTCTCTGGAAACCATTTGAATCCATTAAGTGATGGGGCGGACCATCCAAATTGGTCCCACCTCCCTGCAGAGGGGAAGGGTCACGAAGAAGTCCAGTTGCACCAGGAAGTGATCTGACCATGGCACTTCTTTAGTTTCGCTTTTACTTAGTGTCATATCACCAACATCTATAGAGGTGAACACCAAGGCATGTCCGTGGCTATGGGTTGGGCCAGACTTTTCAGGGACAGCCCCATGGAGGCCATGATTTCCACGCAGTCCTGAGCGGCCCCTTGTAAGGTCGTGTCGGCATGGATGTTAAAATCCCCTAGGACAACCAAACTAGGTTTCTCCAGGAGAACATCCGCCATGACCTGAAGCAGCTTGGTCAGGGAATCCTTGGTACACCAAAAGGAATCCTATTCTGCCCCTATTGCCCAACTTCCAGAACATGCACTCAGAGAACTGGGTGCAAACTAATGACTTCCTAAAAATCACTGCAACCCCCACTCCCTGCCCAGAAGGCCTGGGTTGCTGGGCGTAAGAGAAACCTGGTGGACAAGCAGTGGCAAGAACAGGCCCATCTGCTTCATCCAACCAAGTCTCTGTTACACATGCCAGGTCAAGTCCTCCATCCATGATCAAGTCATGGATGGCAGTGGTCTTATGAATCATCAACCTGGCATTGCACAGCAGCACCTTCAGGTCATGTGGGCATCCCTTGCTGATTCCATCGAGTATCCATCGAGTCAGGACCAGACCCTCAAACAACGACTAAACCTGCCTCCTCAGTAATGACATGGGTTGGTCTTAGCGTAACTCCTCCTCCTACCTGTGATCACTGAGATCGGGTGTCCCAGTGCTTCCCCCACTGTGGAACCTGCCCCAGCCATTCTGTTGGCTGGGAACCCACTCCCAGGCAGCCCTGACTCCTCCCCTTAAGAACAAAATAAAACCTTTAAAAAACACACACAAAAACACAATAAAACAATACAATCCAAAAACAGTGAAAATTGCAAACACACTAAACAAATTCCTGAACCTGACTAAACATCCATCCTACCCCCCTCAAAAAAAAAAAAATTAAAGGGGAAATGCAGCAATGAGGCGAACATGCTGTTCTTCTTCTGTTTTTTTTAAAATGATATTTATTAAAAGTTTAACAATTACAGAACAAGAGAAAAAAGGAAGGAAGGAAGACAGTAAAAAGTTACAATACAATACATCAAAAGAAAGTGAAAAGCAGAATAAGAAAGGGGGGGGAGAAAAAAAGAAGAAAAAAACCCAGTACATCGAAGCAAAAAAGCAAAAATGTTTAAAAACAAAAACATTTAAAAACACATCCAATATTGCATATCTTTATTTTTCATTTACTTGTTTCCTCGACCTCCTCACACCTCCCTTTTTGTATTCTAGTTCAGTTAACTATTTCAGCAAATTCTTTCCATCTTTCTCAATTTTTTTTCCTATAATTTATCTTAACAGTCTATCCTTCAATTTTTCCATTTTTGCCCATTATCAATCAGCTTTTACTTAATTCTTTATTACATTTCTGCTAAAACCATATAACTTCATTCCAACATCCTTCTAGCATTCATTAATTTTACAATATTTCTGTAGATAGTCTTTAAATTTTTTCCAATCTTCTTCCACCGACTCTTCTCCCTGGTCTCGGATTCTGCCAGTCATTTCCGCCAATTCCATGTAGTCCATCAGCTTCATCAGCCATTCTTCCCTGGTGGGTAGATCTTGTGTCTTCCAGTGCTTTGCAATAAGTATTCTTGCTGCTGTTGTCGCATACATAAAGAAAGTTCTATCCTTCTTTGGCACCAATTGGCCGACCATGCCCAGGAGGAAGGCCTCTGGTTTCTTCAGGAAGGTATATTTAAATACCTTTTCATTTCATTATAGATCATCTCCCAGAATGCCTTAATCTTTGGGCATGTCCACCAAAGGTGAAAAAAGTACCTTCAGTTTCATTACATTTCCAACATTTGTTATCGGGCAGATGATAAATTTTTGCAAGCTTGACTGGTGTTATATAGCACCTGTAAATCATTTTCATTAAATTCTCTTTTAAGGCATTACATGCTGTAAACTTCATGCCAGTGATCCATAACTGTTCCCAGTCAGCCATCATGATATTATGTCCAACGTCTTGTGCCCATTTAATCATAACAGATTTCACCATTTCATCTTGTGTATTCCATTTCAACAGCAAGTTACCGTATTTTTCGCTCTATAACACGCACCTGACCATAACACGCACGTAGTTTTTAGAGGAGGAAAACAAGAAAAAAATATTCTAAACAAAACAGTGGATGTATGATTTTTGTGGTTCATGCTGTGGCCACAGACATGTGATCTGACGGTGAGTTTGGGGTAGCCCAATGCAAAAATCCTGAGGATCCATGTGGGTCCATGCTTTGTAACCACGTATTTGCCCCATTGCGGCCCCATGAAACAGTGGGTGCGTGTGTGTTTTTTGTGCAGGCTGTAGCCATGGACATGCTATGTGATCTGATGGTGAATTTTGGGTGACCCAGTGCAAAAATCCTGAGGATCCATGTGGATCCGTGCTTTGTAACCACGTTTTAAGTGGGGAGGAAAGGAAAAGCACTCAAGGGACAAGGAGCACACGTGGGGGGGGTGTGGAGAAGGGTGCTGCTAATAATGCAGGAGAGGCTCCTCTCCGGCTTTGCTCCTTTAGAGCAAGCAGGCTCTGCATCTCTCCCTCCTCCCCAGCAAGGAAACCACGATAGTAACCACTCTGAGACAAATCAAGAAAAAGTGCGACCAACACTCTCCCCCAACAAGCACAGTGAGGTCAACACACAGAGAGAGAGAGAGAGAGAGAGAGAACTGGCCCTAAAGTTGCAGGGCGCTGGAAGTCGCAGGGGCGCTGGGGGAGTGAATGGGAAGCAAGAGAAGGAGAACGATCCCTCACACACACACACAGACACACAGAGTGTCAATTCTAAAGTCGCAGGGGCGCTGGGGGAGTGAATGGGAAGCAAGAGAAGGAGAACGATCCCTCACACACACACAGACACACAGAGTGTCAATTCTAACGTCGGGAGAGTGAAGGGGAAGCAAGAGGAGAAGCAGCCCTCACACACACACAGACACACAGAGTGTCAATTCTAACGTCGGGAGAGTGAAGGGGAAGCAAGAGGAGAAGCAGCCCTCACACACACACAGACACACAGAGTGTCAATTCTAACGTCGGGAGAGTGAAGGGGAAGCAAGAGGAGGAGAACGATAGCTCAAGCATACACACACACACACACACACACACACACACAGCCCCTACAGTGCCTAATCCAAAATCGGACAGCAAAAAACTGCAGGCAGGGACAGAGAGCACGGGGTTGTTTTAAAGCAGCCAACTCCCGCTCTGCTTCTCTCCCTCCTTCCCGGCTCCGCTAGCTGACAGGAGCCGCTTACACCCGCTTTGCTGTTTCAAAGCGAGCCACGGACTGCTCACGACTGCAGCAGATTCCCCCGCCATCTGTAGGCATTCGCTCCATAACACGCACAGACATTTCCCCTTACTTTCTAGGAGGAAAAATCTGCGTGTTATGGAGCGAAATTTACGGTATATATTCTTGACAAATTCTTAACTTTAGGATCTAACAGTTCTGTTTCCAGTTTTGATTTTTCCACCTGGAAGCCTAGTTTTTTATCCAAATTATATGCCTCCATTATTTGATAATAGTGGAGCCAATCTCGTACTCTATTTTTTAGTTTTTCAAAACTCTGCAATTTTAATCTGTCTCCCTCTTGTTCCAGGATTTCCCAATACTTCGGCCATTTGGCCTCCATATTGAGTTTTTTCTGTGCCTTTGCTTCCATTGGTGACAACCATCTTGGGGTTTTATTTTCTAGCAAATCCTTATATCTTATCCAAACATTAAACAATGCTTTTCTGACAATATGGTTTTTAAACGCTTTGTGTGCTTTAACCTTATCATACCACAGGTATGCATGCCAACCAAATACATTGTTAAAACCTTCCAAATCCAGCACATCAATATTTTCAAGAAGCATCCATTCTCTCAGCCAGCAAAATGTGGCTGATTCATAATAAAGTTTAAGGTCTGGCAGGGCAAATCCACCTCTTTCTTTAGCATCTGTTAATATCTTAAATTTTATTCGAGGTTTCTTGCCCTGCCAGACAAATCTAGAGATATCTCTCTGCCACTTCTTGAAACAATCCATTTTATCCAAAATTTGCAAAGTTTGAAACAAAAACAGCATTCTTGGCAATACGTTCATTTTTATCGCAGCAATTCAGCCTAGCAATGATAACTTCAAATTTGACCATATTTCTAGATCCTTTTTCACTTCAACCCAGCATTTTTCATAATTATCCTTAAATAAATTCACATTCTTAGCAGTCATATTAAACCCTAAGTATTTTACTTTCTTAACCAGTGTTAATCCTGTCTCTTTCTGAAACTTATCTCTCTCCATTTCCGTTAAGTTTTTCTCTAAGACTTTAGTTTTCATCTTATTCAACTTAAATCCTGCTACCTGACCAAATTCTTGAATCAATTCTAATACTCTTATAGTGCTTGATTCTGGTTCCTGTAAAGTCAATACCAAGTCATCAGCAAATGCTTTCAATTTGTACTGTTTGGCTCCCATTTGTATACCTTTTACCAATTGGTCCCTTCTAATCATATTTAACAAAACCTCCAGGACCGAAATAAAGAGCAATGGAGAGATTGGACAACCTTGTTGTGTTCCTTTCTCAATCTTAAGTTCTTCCGTCACTACATTGTTCACAATTAATTTAGCCTTTTGTTCTGAATAAATTGCACCCATACCGTTTCCAAAACCTTGACCAACCCCCATCCCCAATAAATTCTTTTTCATAAAACTCCAAGAAATGTTGTCAAAGGGTTTCTCCGCATCCACAAATATCAAAACTGATTTGGTATTGATCTTCACTTGTAGTTTTGCTAAGATATTAATTATATTCCTCATATTGTCGGACAGGTGTCTGCCCAGGAGAAAACCCGCTTGATCTTTATGAATTACTTCTGTTAGCACCTTTTTTAATCTTTGAGCCAAAATGTCT
The DNA here is from genome assembly GCF_965113315.1 of Podarcis vaucheri. Taxonomy (NCBI): domain Eukaryota; kingdom Metazoa; phylum Chordata; class Lepidosauria; order Squamata; family Lacertidae; genus Podarcis; species Podarcis vaucheri. The sequence continues at coordinate 30,019,225 of NC_138758.1, forward strand.
GCAAAGATTTTATAACCCACATTAAGCAATGATATGGGGCGGTAGTTCTTAAGCTGCGTCTTTTCAGTCTCTGTTTTTGGTATAAGTGTGATGTACGCTTCCTTCCACGACTCTGGTGCCCTTTTCCCTTCCAATATTTCATTGCAGACTTCCTTTAAAGGTTGTATTAACCATTCTTTCAAAGATCTGTAATATCTAGAAGTCAGCCCATCCGGCCCTGGGGATTTACCCAGTTGCATATTCTGAATAGCCCCTTCTACTTCCTGTTCCGTTATTTTATAATTCAACATTAGCTTATTTTCCTGGGAAATTTGTTGTAGTCCATTGATTTTCAAAAATTTATCAATGTCCATTTCTTTCTGCTTCTCCTGTGTATAAAGTTGTTTAAAATACCTCTGGAAGCACTTTCTAATTTCCACTGGGTTCTGCATAATCTTACCTTCCACTTCCAAATTCGTGACAGTATACTGTTCTTCTTCTTCTGGAGCCTCATGTTTCTGGGGCCCAAACTCCTGTGGCTCATGTCTATGAGAAACTATGCAGCCAATTAAAGATTCTCACTAGCCCCCTACACCAAAAGTAAAAATGCCACACTGTGAACATAATTGACATTCTGGTTGGGAACAGAAGCAGCAAGAGCCACAGAGGTGGTGTCCAAGGAAAAGGGGGTGGGGAGGGAGGAGGAAAAGAGGAAACTCAGGTGCCAGTTTTTAAAATAGCACTTATACAAAAGCAGCTGGAAAGGAAACATTAAGGGAGCCTGATGGAATAAGTGATATAGGACAGATGAGGGGACAGAAAGGCAACTAGTGTCTCAGCGGCATTGATGAAATAGTTCTGTTTTCTTTCTCTCCCTCTCTTGCATTAGGTTTCTGTCAGGAAGACCTGGGTTCAATTTCCTACATTTGGTGATCTTGGACTATTCACTATTTTTGAATTCATATCTGACATCTTTGTCCCTCAGAATGGCAAGCAATGCATAGAAAACATATAGATGTTTTACATAAAACATTTAGCTGTGATTCCTGTATTGCAGGAGGTTAGACTAGTTGGCCTTTGGTTTTCCTACTAAATCTTCAATTCTATGATTCTATGAAACCATACTAAAAAAAAAGTAGTAAGCAATTAAACAAAAGTGATTCAGCAGCATCTTACCAGTTAATAACTTAGAACCATCAAAATAATAAAGGATACTTTTCCCATATCCTAAAGATTGATTTTCTTATTATATGGTTCTGAAATGCTTTATGGACCATAGGTATGTATGACATCCAAATATATTATCATGTCCTTCTAAATCTAGAATGTCTGCACTTTCCAGCACAATCCAGTCCCAGATCCAGCAGATACAAGATGCTTCATTATAAAGTGATTAAACGAAAGTGCTTCAGCAGCATCTTACCAGTTAATAACTTAGAACCATCAAAATAATAATGAATATGAGGGGTTATCCAAGAAAATGTCCTAATGAGGATGCATACCTCAACAAAACTGTTTTCATTACTCGGCTAATCACAGAATCATAGAGTTGGAAGGGACCCAATGGTCATAGAGGCAGTGAGGCAGGTGCTGGACCTCTTGGAGCAGCACATTCTGCAGTCCTGGGACCACCACCAGGAAGGTCCTCTGATCCCAAGTCTCCCTCTTCTCCAAGTCTCTGGGTGGAAGAACACATAGCAGGGCTTCTTCCAGTGACTGCAGCAGAACAACAGGCTTGTGTAGGCAACGGACATTCTTGGGAGATGAGTTGAAGTGTGACAGAACACTATCAGCAACTTTTCTTGCAGAACTCAAGGCGCTTGAAAGACTTTGTTGCAGGTATGCTTACAAGGCCGTGTTGATTGGTCCGTAAGGGAGCAAGCCAAAGCTTCTGCGGATGAGGGGTTTATTGGATGCCAGCATGCTGCATCTTTAAGTATCTGTTGAAGAAGAGGGAGGCAGGGAAGAAGGCCTCTCACTGGAGGCTGCCTTCTTACGGTGGTGGAAAACTTCTTCAGCATTGCTCATGTGGTGGTGGGGGATAGAAAGGGATGTGTTAGGGGAAGTGAAGTAAGAAGGCAGTGGTTTTCATTCAGATGTGTATTCACTACTATCACTACTATCAATGGTTTTCAGTCTAATGGCTGCATTTTCTTCTGCACAAGCTTTTTTTTTGGGGGGGGCACTTGCCAGTAGCAGGTGGAGCCAGAGGCAAAAGTGGGTAGGGCAACAAAAGAAAAAAAATGCCTTGGTACAGCAGACTAGTTTCTACACATCATCTTCTCCTTCCTCCATTTATGAACCATGATTTAAGTAAATGTTTCAGCCAGGGAAAAACCCTAGACGAGGGTGTGAAGCAACATTGCTGTATGTTTGTGAAACATGGACCACTTATAAACGTCATCTCCAACACCTTGAAAGATTCTATCAAACATGTCTCTGAAATTTTTTACACATCACTTGGGAAGACAGGCGAACTAATGCCAGTGTACTGGAAGAAGCAAAGATCACCAGTGTCAAAGCAATGATTCTTCAACATCAGCTTTGTTGGACTGGTCATGTTGTGTAGATGTCTGATTATTGTCTTCCAAAGCAACTATGTACTCTATTTTGAACTTTAAAATGGAAAGCGTAATGCTGGTGGTCAACAAAAGAGGTTTAAAGACTCTCTCAAGGAAAATCTTTAAAAAGTAGCATAAACACCAACAACTGGGAAACACTGGCCTGCGAGTGCTCCAGTTGGAGAACAGCCTTTACTAAAGGTATCATAGGCTCTGAAGACGCTCAAACTCAGGACGAAAGGGAGACATGCGCTAAGAGGAAGGCATGCTTGGCAAACCCTCACAGTGATAAGCTCCCAGCCAGAAACCAATGTCTCCACTGTGGAAGGATCTGTGGATCCAGAATTGGCCTCCACAGTCATTTACGGACTCAGTGTTAAAATCATGTTCATGGAAGACAATCTTACTCGACTATGAGTGATAGAAGAAGAAGAAGAAGAAGAAGAAGAAGAAGAAGAAGAAGAAGAAGAAATGTTTCAGCCATGGAAAAACCCTAGAGGAGGGAGTGAAGCAGGAGTCAGTGAGGGGCATGGCCTGGGCAGAGAGGGCATGGCTGAGGAATGGGTCTGGCATTGGGAGAGTTCTAGGGGTCAGAGAAAAGGCTTAGGAGGCCACATCTGAGCTCGTGGCCTGAGGTTCACACCTCTGGTTTAGTACATGGCTGTTCCTCCATCACAGACTCTATGTGCCCCATCTGGATTGTCCTTAAATTTATTTATTATTAACAAATTTATATTCTCTCATTCATTAAAAAACATTAGAACTGTTTACAACAAATGTACATAAAACCATACCATAAAAGCCACATTAAAAAGTATTATAGCAATATGATTTCTTAACTGCCTGAATAAGCCTAACCGAATTAAAAAAAAGTTTTCAGCAGGCATTTAAAGGTTAAGACAGAAGCACCTGCTGAACCTCTAATGGCAGAGTGTTCCACAGGAGTGGGTGGATGGTGCTCAAGATTTGGCTTCTTATTGCTGCCAAATGAGCCCCACTAACTTGGAGAATGACCAAAAGTGCTTCTGCATCTCAGTGGCTGAGCTGGGATATAAGGGTTCAGGTGGTCTCTGAGTCATGCTCAATCTAAGTTGCTCAAAGTTTTACCAGTTAATACAAGGCCCTTGAACCTGGCTCAGTAGCAGGTGGGCAGCCAACGCAGGTGTTTAAACAATGTAGTCACATGTTGTCTGTCAGATTTCGCCATCAGCAGTCTGGCCACCACATTCTGCATAAGCTGGGGCTTCCAGACCAACAATTAAGTTCCACTTTCTGCAAAGTGTTAGCAGAACTAAAATCTGGACGGGGAACAAAACATTATTCAAAGCCTTGTGTAGAATTTGATATTTTCACTTCTGGTGAATGTTTGTTTTCAAGGACAAAGTTGATTTCTTGAGGTGACTTCAGATTTTGTAAATCAGCTAAGAGAGAGGGATTTTTAAATGATGAATTTGCCTAACATTATGCTAATTAAGAACCTCTTTAATCTTTGTTTGGCAGGGGGTTGGACTCGATGGCCCTTGTGGTCTCTTCCAACTCTATGATTCTATGATTCTAAGGGAGAGAGTGATAGGCAAAGTGTTGTTTTTATGACACAAAAGGATTAGCCAAGGTTTCTGGCAGAGCGACAGACAACTTTAAAAGTTAAACTGATTTGTAAGTCATAAACTCAAGTATAACCTATTGATCATTATATCTTGCTCCAGGGGTTAGGACCCGAGCCAATGGCTTCAAGTAACAAGAAAGGAGATTCCAACTAAACATCAGGAAGAACTTTCTGAGGGTAAGAGCTGTTTGACAGTGGAGCACACTCCCTAGGAGGGTGGCGGACTCTCCTTCCTTGGAGGTTTTTAAGCAGAGGTTGGCTGGCCATGTCTCATGTATGATCTAGTTGAGATTCCTGCATTGCAGGGGGTGTGATTAGATGGCTTTTGGGGTAACATTCAGCTCTACAACTTTATGGTTCTAGAATTTCTACATTTAACCTGAGGATTGTCATTTTTCCAGTTTTTACTTTAACTTTAATTTATTTGAATTAGTTTTGGGATGCATTTTAATCGATTGATTGCTTGTTTTTATGCATATTGTATTATTTATATGATGTTAGCCGCTCTGAGCCCAGCTTTGGCAGGGGAAGGCGGGGTACAAATTATTATTATTATTATTATTATTATTATTATTATTATTATTATTACTACATTTCTAAAGTATGTAAGAATTCTTCACACATTTCTTTTGCTACTATTTACGAAGATCAGCACTAAAACAACCCCTGCCTTCAAGCGCACAATCTAAGAAGGGAATAGGAGTGTGGAGGGAAAAGCAGGCAGAAATTCATAAAATCTCTCTCTCTTTCTCTCTCTCTCTCTCTCTCTCTCTCTCTCTCTCTGTGTGTGTGTGTGTGTGTCTGTGGATGAATCACAGAATCATAAAATCATAGAATTGGGACCCCAAAGTCATCTAGTCCAACCCCCTGCAATGCAGGAAAATCAACTAAAGCATCCTAAAAACAGTACAATCACATACCTGCCAAGTGCCCTGGGGAAAAACAAGACATCCTGTTTATTCACATTAGATCGTGGTGGCCATTTTGGGTGCTGGGCTCCCCTGCACCTCACACTTTGCTCGTCTGGAAAAAGCCCTTCAGGGCAGCAGGCGATGTCGCTCCGAAAAAGCACTTTTCTAGGGTGACAGTGATGCGCGGGTCACGTGACTTGCCCGGGAGCATGTCTTAGAAGATGCACATCCTCGTTTTGAGTCTCCAAAAGTTGGATGGCATGTGATCACATCTTACACGCATGTAACTTTCTTGATTTCAACCATACACAACCAAAGGAGGCTGGCTGAAATTGCACAAGTTAAATCCAACCAAGGCAGACAGCTTAAAATACATTTTGGCATTGGGTCTGTTTGGGTTACCCTGTGTGTAAAGAGCTTTTAAGTTCTATGACTTACTGGGGGGGCAAGGCCTGCTCAATGTGCCAGCTCTGGGATGCTGATGCCTGGGGCGGTGGGGCCGGGTGCATCTGAGTTCCTGTGAGATCTCACATCCTAGAGCCCTGCAAGATTCCCAGAGCTGGTATGCTGAGCAGCCCTTGTTACCCAAAGCAAGGCAACAAGCTTAGAAGATCTTTCAAATCTCCACTTGGGCAACCTGACACAAAATAACTTTTAAGCTTTCCACCATGCTTGCTGGGCAACGCCTACATGGTGCTTGGTTTATCTCTCTCTCTACCCTCCTCCTCCTCCTCCTCCTCCTTCTTCTTTGAATTTATATATTGCCCATTTTAATATATATTGCCCATCCTATGCACATTTTAAAAGGGCATAGGATGTCAAATCAACCAAAGGCCTGGTTAAAAAGGAACATTTTTGCCTGGCGCCTAAAGGTGTATAATAAAGGTGCCAAGCAAACTTCCTTGGGGAGAGCATTTCACAGACGGGGAGCCATTGCAGAGGAGGTCCAGTCTCGTGTTGCCACCTTCCAGACATCTCGTGAAAGAGGCACATGAAGAAGGGCCTCAGAGGATGATCTCAGGGTCCAGGTAGGTTCATATGGAAAGAGGCGGTCATGAGGTATTGTGGTCCTGAGCCGTTTATGGCTTTATAGGTCTAAAGCAGCACTTTGAACTGGAAAGTAATTGGTAGTCAGTGCAGTCAGACCAGGATCGGTGTAATATGCTCAAACCATCTTGCTCCGGTGAGCAACTTAGCCACTGAATTCTGCACTAGATGAAGTTTCTGAACCATCTTCAGAAACAGCCCTACATATAATGCATTGCAGTAAAGTAACCTTGAGGTTACCAGAGCATAGACAACAGTAGTTGGGCTATCCCTGTCCAGATAGGACTGGGTCACCAGCTGAAGCTGATGGAAGGCACTCTGGGCCACTGAGGCTACCTGAGCCTCGAGCAACAGCAAAGGATCCAGGAGGGCTGTTAAGCTATGAACCTGCTCCTTCAGAGGAAGTGTAACCCCAATCAATAGCAGTCGACCTCCCACCCATCTGGTCTAGGGAACCACCCATTAACAGTGCCTCAGTCTTATCTGGATTGAGTTTCAGTTGGTTGGCTCTCATTCAGTCTATTACTTATGCAAGGCAATGGTTCAGCACATCAGCTGCCACACCTGCAGATGTAAAGGAGAAATAGAGCTGAGTGTCATCACTAGCTGTGGAGGCAGCTCCAAGGGTTTGGGTATATATGATCTTAGTGTATAGACAGAACCCTTGGAACCGAACATCCACGTACGTCCCTATTTTCACTGTTGGAGGGGTTGAAGATGAGATTATACTGTAACAGGAGAACCCCAACCCCATGAAGGTGTGGGGCGGTGGTGGTAGTGGTGGGGGTTGGACACAGAAGAATTTAATAAAAGAACATAATGTAGCAACAACATGACTGAGGTGTTTTGTAGTTGCATGTAATGCTAAAACCAACCGTTCCAGAGCCCCAGGAAAAAGGACCGTGCACTTCAGCAATGATGAGAACTTGTTGCAGTGTATTTTCCAGCCTGCGGTGAGCCAAGGATAATATAACGCCGCCACCAAGCAGACTTCAAAGCACCGTCCCTCCTGCTCCGCTCGCTCCTGTGCACCCCGGCCATGCCAAAGCACACACCGACTGGACGGCTCTAAGCTCAGCAGCTGCTTGGTGTGTTTGACAGCTTTCCCAAACTCTTATAGTCCTTGTAAAAGGCCTTTCCAAGCAAGGCAACATCTTGACCACGCTATTTGCAAAGAATAACAATGAAAAAAAGACGGAGGGAGGGAGGCTTGCTTGTTGACTGAATGTTAAAAGTTTGTGTTCATTTCCTGGAAAAATATTCCTCTTAGATAGTACGTCAGGAAAGTAGGGGAAGCAGAACTTGCAGGTAAGGTTGAAGCAATCTTGCTGAGAAGCCTGTCCTCAGGGCTGCATCTACCCTGTATGAATAAATTGGAATGTATTGTGCCATTGACACAATTGCCTCTGATTGCCCTCTTTCACTTTGTTAAGCCCACTAGGCTCCCTGGTATACTCCAGAGCTTAGGGTGAGGAAACAGGCTAGGAGATGGCTTAAATATGAGTGGAGGAAAACTGCGGTCAAATGCAATCACTTGTGAGAGCTCATGATCGAGCCTACCTAAGTGAAGGCAGCAAAGAAGGCATACTTTGCTGCCTTCATTGCATCCTCGTTGCGCCATTTGTCAGAGCTTTTCTGGGTAGTGTGGGGCCTCTTACAGTCTGGATTGAAGAAGGTGGGAGAACCGACAGCAGCTCACTGTGACTTGTTTGCAAAGTATTTTGAGAATAAAATTGCTTGCATCCACTGGGATCTTGACTTCTCTATTACAGCAGATGAATCTCAAGTGGAGTCCAGAGCACTCTCTAGTCATGTTGTGTGGATGTGTTTCTGTTGGTGGGGCTCAAGGGCATGGACAAGGTGCTTGGATCAGTCAGGGTGACTGCTTGCACTCTGGAACTTTGCCCCTTTTGGCTAACCAAAACTAACAGCGAGTGGACAGCTGTCGAGGCCAGGGAGGTAATTAATGCCTCTTTGCACGAGGAGGTGGCAGTGGTAAAAGTCTAGGGCTGCCATACATCCAGATTTTCCTGGACATTACTGGGATTTCAAAGGTGGAATTGATGTCCAGGGGGAATTTCCAAAAGATAGTTCTTTGTCCTGGATCTTAGGCAAGTCAATTGAAAAATCGTGTTTATTTGGCTTTTTTTCCCTTCAGAAAGTTCAACAACTTTTGGGGTGTCCTGGTTATTGCTTTTTGAAATATGGCAACCATAGGTAAAACCACACCTCAATAAACCCTCTCTTGATTCAAAAAATCTAAGTAATTACCAGTCAGTTGCCATTCTCCCCTTCTTGGGCAAGGTTCTTGGAGGAAACTGATTTTCTAGATCCATTTCAATCATGGTTTAGGCCTGGGTTTGGCACAGAAACTGACTTCTGTTGACTTCTGTTGAGGAGGGATAGAGAAAATGTGTCCCTGTTAATTTTCCTCACACAGCCACTGGGGAATTTTGAGGGGGCCTGGCCCCTTCCTTGAAAATTTTGGGGGGTGCCCCTGTTCACCCCCAGATGCTGACCTGCTCTGAAGGAGCAGGTACATAGCTAGAGGATACTTCTGGATCCTTTACTGTTGTTTGAGGCTCAGGTGGTCTCAGTGACACAGAGTGCCTTCCATCAGTTTCAGCTGATGGCCCAGCTATACAGCTGCTGCTGCTATTATTATTATTATTATTATTAGGCACACCACCATATTCCCCCAGGTCTCAGGGTGATTAGAACATAAAATCACAACATAAAAACACAAAATACATAATATAGACAAAAACAAGCCAATAACCTCTCCTCTCCAAACCCAAGCTCCCCCCCCCTTTCAACTGAGCACTTCCACAACTCTATTGACAGTGTTTTGAATTATCAGTCCCCAAATACCATATTTACTTGAGTCTAATGTGCCATTAGACGCGGGTGGCGCAGGGACGCGGGTGGCGCAGGGACGCGGGTGGCGCTGTGGGCTAAAGCCTCAGCGCCTAGGGCTTGCCGATCGAAAGGTCGGCGGTTCGAATCCCCGCAGCGGGGTGCGCTCCCGCTGCTCGGTCCCAGCGCCTGCCAACCTAGCAGTTCGAAAGCACCCCCGGGGGCAAGTAGATAAATAGGTACCGCTTACCAGCGGGAAGGTAAACGGCGTTCCGTGTGCGGCTCTGGCTCGCCAGAGCAGCGTTGTCACGCTGGCCACGTGACCCGGAAGTGTCTCTGGACAGCGCTGGCCCCCGGCCAATAGATGTGAGATGGGCGCACAAACCCCAGAGTCTGTCAAGACTGGCCCGTTCGGGCAGGGGTACCTTTACCTTTACCTTTAATGTGCCATTGAATTTAATGCACATCTCAGTTTTCAGAACCTTGAAACCCCCAAAAAGTACAGTGGTACCTTGGTTCCCGAACTCAATCTGTTCTGGAAGTCTGTTCGACTTCCAACACTTACTCCCGGGTTTGCGGCATTCAGGATCCGATTTGTTCTTCAACTAAGCCGTTCAGGAACCAAGGTACCACTCTATTTGCTGGCGAAGTGCCTTTGAATATAATGCACAACTTAACTTTCACAACATAATTTGGGCAAAAAGGTGAGCCTTAGATTTGAGTAAATTCGGTAGTTTTTGGTGAACCTGAAAAGGCTATGTGTGGCGTGTGGTCAGTGGACATGGGGGACTAGGATAGTTCCTTAAATGTTCCTGGTAAATTAGAGTATAAAGTATTAAAGCCTGGTGCCTCCTTCCCAAAGCCCGGGAAGCTTCTGCCTGGTTTAGGGAGGGAGGTGTGATGCTCACAAGCACAAGGTTGTGACATTGTGATGTCGCCCCACGCAATTGTCGCCGCAAGCTGGTGCCTCTGGCCCTAACTGTTCCCCTATGGAAAATTTATCTGCATGCCACTGCTATGGTTAATGGTGGCAGAACTCTGGTGCCCTCATGAAAGCTTAGGTTGGTGCCCTGTAAATGATAATTGAGAGGAATGGGGAAGCTCTGTGGGTATTTGGATGTTGGTCTCCTAAGAGTGCCTCAGTCCCAGTAACCTGCCTGATCTGCATTTCCAAAAACAATAAACCTAAATGCCACTGTCTTTTGTTAGCTGCACATCTTCAGAATTTTGCAGTGTAATTCTCCAACCAAACTGATTTGTACAAAAAATGCAAAAGTTAGAAGGCAGCGTGCATAAAAATGTGAAAATAAGATGCCAACAAAACCACTATAATGGGGGTTATAATGCTTTCAAAAATGTGTTTCCTTAGGCAAAATTATATTACAATGGAGAGAGAGAGAGAGAGAGAGAGAGAGAGAGAGAGAGAGAGAGAGAAAGAAACTGGCACTAAAATGCTGATGAATTTTTATGAGGACTTAAAAGAAATCCACAAACTGATGTGGAAATATGACAAACTGAACTTCAGTCTGGGAAAACAAGAAACTGAAAGTAACCAAAGTTGACAGATATGTCCATTCAAAGTGAACCATTTGTATTCAGGCTCCTTGAATTTGATTGGGAAATTACCTTCAAGGCACCATGAACACAAAGAGTTGACAGCAACCTTTCCCTAACCTGTCATCCTCCTAACATTTTGGACTACAACTCCCACCAACCCCTGCCAGCATGACCTTGCTAGCGCAGGCTGATGGGAGTTGTAGTCCAAAACATCTGGAGAGCACTCAGTCTGGTTTACGGTATAGTGATATAAAGCAGTTTAAAGCAGGCAATTTTGCACACTGTTTTCTAACAGTAGACAATTTCTCTCTCTCTCTTTCTCTTTCTTTTACCAAAAGGAGTGCTTATTATTCATTCCCTCTTTCATAATGTTGGCCCACTTCTTGGAAAACTAGCAATGCAAGTGGAAAATATTTGAGGTATCGAGGGACAAACACATGATGTTTGAACACACTTTTAAGTTTTGGGCAAAAAGAAGAGAGGAAGAATTGGTAGGGATCCAGAATGTTTAAGGCACTGTAGCTTCTGAATGTAGAAGTGAAAGTCAAAAAATGTAAAGGCTGGGGGAAAAGCTAGAGATAAAATTCAAGAAGAATGGAGAAAGGGCACAATTACATGCCTCTTGGCAATGATAGCCAGCACAGTGCACTTCAGTGATTGAAGTGCAGGAGCCCAAGGAGACTAGAGTTCAAATCCCCAGATTCAGAAAGTGACCTTGGGCCAGTCACTGTCTTGCTCTGCCCAGCCTACCACACAAGCAGGGCTGTCTTAAGCATATCCGGGGCTGTGGTGCAAATATCCCTCCGGCGCCCCACCCCCCCCGTTTCCCAGAGTTGTCAACCTTTTCCCAAGCCTCTGTGGGAATCACTCTCCTCCCGCGGAGGCTTGGGAGGCAAGCTGCACTCCTGCCAGCCATATGGTTGATGGTGTGCAGTTGGCGGGCATGCAGGAGGGAAAGGGGAGGCTGCCAGCAAAGCCATGCAACTCCCCCACTCGCTGGGGCGCCCCTGGAAGGCTGGCGCCCTGGCGCAATGTGCCAGTAATCCCAATGGGAAAGACAGCTCTGCACACAAGGTTGCTGTTATGATAAAAAAAAAGGTGAGGGAGAACCATGTGTTTTGCGTGTGAAGACAGGCTCCAGCAGATTGAGCAGACAAGACCAACAGTGGGTACAGTGATCAATAAGGCAGTTTCTGCACATGCTCTAGAGGAAAATGAGGGCCAGATGGGGCTCATCAACCTGGGAAGGTAGCCCATCTAGGAGGAAAACTCTGATCCTAAACCTCCACTGCTTTGCAGCTGTACTCATTCACGAGAAAGGCTTTGGGATGAAACCCTGAGGAACAATCCATATGCGCTGCCTTGTGGGACATCTTCGGGATAAGAAGAGCCTAAGGAGTAAACCCTACACAAATGTGGAGTGGAGTCCTTAAGACAGTTGGGTGGTATTTGCTATGCCTAAAATGCATTTTTAAGGAAAATAAATCCCTTGACACAGGAATGTGTTTTGTGAGAGTATATGTATTGACATGCAGATTTTCATGCAGAACTGGAACGGAACAAATTTATGAATGAAAATCTGTGAACCTGACATGGGCTGGGAAAAGGCTCCTGCATCCATCCCCCTAGAACCTGTTTTACCTGTGGCCTGGAGCTGCTGAATGAGGTAGCCCTTCCTTTCCTCTATGTCTCTTACTGCTTATTCTAAAACTAAAAGGTCTTCAGCTTCCTCTGTTACTGGTCCAAGCTTAGGCCTTACAGGGGAATGTGTTAATGAAAATAGATTATAGATTGTCTCAATTTAATTTTCTACTGCAGGCCTGCAATCAACCTATTTACTGGTTAGGTGAAATCAATACAGTATATGTGCAGGCTTCCAGCCCCTCATAATTCATTCTGATTGACATATCAGCTTTTCCTGAAAAACTACTCCTATCCCCAGGGCCTGTGTGAGGCTTTATTGGCAGCTAAACTGGGAATAAAGTTTCCTTCTGTCACAGAAGCTGAAGAGGGGATTGCAAATATAATGGCCATGTTCTCTGAGAAGTTGGAGTGTTGGTGAACATTCCATGCCATCCTGCTTACTCAACTGCTTAGTATAACAGCCTCCACAGCAACAAACACAATGTAGTATAGAAGTATAACTCCAGATGTTCCATGATCTTGAATGATGGCCCCAGAGGTCTTCTAAGGTCATCGTCAAAGCTTGCTAACATTAAGTTCCAGCCTCCTGGTTGAGGCCTCTCATACACCATTCTTTGATGGTGTATGTTCCTGGAGGTGATCATAACTTGGCTACATACTTTGCTTTCAGATGCTACGATTCTTTGGCCCCCTTCTCCAGGGGTTTATAACTCAGCCATAAATATGTATGTCCTGGAATGCCTGTAGGAGTTCTGAGCCAAAAGGCAAATTTGTTTTGCAGAGATCCACAACAAAATATTGATGGACCTTAAAAAAAATTATTAAAATGAGTGTTGTTGAAAAAAAGAGAAACTAATTCAATTGAACTAAACAGTATATTATGGAAAAACAGTGTGGAACTTGCAAAATGGGGCCAAGGGATCTAACATTCAGCTTGCTAGGTTAGGGTGCTATCTAAATAAATAAACAGGCCTCCCAAAGATCATAGGATCATAGAATCTTAGAGTTGGAAGGGATCTAAGGGTCATCCAGTCCAACCCCCTGCAATGCAGGAATCTCAGTTAAAGCATCCATGACAGATGGCCATCCAACTGCTGTTTAAAAACCTCCAAGGAAGGAGAGTCCACCACCTTTCGTGGAAGGTCAGCTTTTACTGTCAGAATTTTTTTCAAATGATTAGCTAGAATCTGCTTTCTTACAACTTGAAGCCATTGGTTCTACTCTCCAGATCAGGAGAAAACAAGCATGCTCCCTCCTCCATGTGACAACCCTCAAGATATTTGAAGATGGCTATCATATCTCCTCTTAGTCTCCTCTTTTCTAGGCTGAACATACCCAGCTCCTTGAAGTGCTCCTCATAAGATTTAGTTTCCAGACCCTTGATCATCTTGTTTGCCTTCCTCTACAAATGGACACAGTATTCCAAGTGTGGTCTGGCTAAGGCATAATAAAGGTGAAGGGACCCCTGACCATTAGGTCCAGTCGTGACTGACTCTGGGGATGTGGCACTCATCTCGCTTTATTGGCCAAGGGAGCCAGCGTACAGCTTCCGAGTCATGTGGCCAGCATGACTAAGCCGCTTCTGGTGAACCAGAGCAGCGCACGGAAACACCGTTTACCTTCTCGCCAGAGCGGTACCTATTTATCTAGTTGCACTTTGACTTGCTTTCGAACTGCTAGGTTGGCAGGAGCAGGGAGCAAGCAACGGGAGCTCACCCCGTCATAGGGATTCGAACCGCCAACCTTCTGATTGGCAAGTCCTAGGCTCTATGGTTTAACCCACAGCGCCACCCACGTCCCAAGACATAATAGAGTGGTGCTATTACTTCCCTTGATCTGAACACTATACTTCTGTTGATGCAGCCTAAAACAGTGTTAGCTTTTGTTGCTGCTGCATCACACTGTAGACTCATATTAAGCTTGTAATCTACCAAGACCCCTAGATTCTTTTCACATGTACTGCTAGTAAGCCAGGTGTTCCCCTTCCTCTATTTATGCATCTGGTTCTTCCTGCCTAAGTGCAGAACCTTACAGTTGTCCCCACTGAAATTCATTTTGTTCGCTTGCACCCAGTTCTCCAATCTGTTCAGGTCATTTTGAATTCTGATTCCGTCTTCTGTGGCATTAGCTACCCCTCCCAATTTGGTGTCACCTGCAAATTTGATGAGCATCTCCTCAATCCCTTCATCCAAGTCATTTATAAAGACATTGAACAACAATGGGCCCAGGACAGAAGCCTGCGGCACCCCACTTGTCACTTTTTTCTAGGATGACAAGGAATCATTAATGAGTACTATTTGGGTTCGGTTAGTCAACTAGCTACAAATCCACCTTACAATTACTTCATTCAACCCACATTTTACCAGTTTGCTCGTGAGAATATCATGGGGGACTTTGGTCTGTGATAGTTGGGAAGACTTATGTGGGAATGGTTAATGAAGCTAAGTATAGCCCTGTAGCTGGGTCAGGCCAAAGAACCACCCAAAATCCACAATGGCCAACCAGATATTCATGAGATGCTCACAAAGGCAGGTGTGGCAAATCCCTTTCAGCTTACATTATCTTGTGGGATGCATTCCAGTGTTGTGCAGGGCCAGAGGCAAACATGAGTGGGTAGCTGATTCTGCCACTCTCCCCTTTCTTCACACTCTTCAGACAAGTGAGCAGGAGGCATTATCACATATCAATACACTTGAGCTTTGGCTCTTTGCTAGGGAAAAGCGGGTGGTCTGAGAAGGATGGGTGGCCCAGGGAAAGTCCCTATGAGAAGTTAAGGGAGGCCTGCAGAATCACATTTACATACCCTCCAACATTTCTCCAATGAAAATAGGGACGTCTTATTCAATAGTAAAAAGGTAAAGGGACCCCTGACCATTAGTCCACTCATGACTGACTCTGGGATTGCGGCGCTCATCTCACTTTACTGGCTGAGGGAGCCGGCGTACAGCTTCAGGGTCATGTGGCCAGCATGACTAAGCCACTTCTGGCGAACCAGAGCAGCGCACGGAAATGCCATTTACCTTCCCACCGGAGCGGTACCTATTTATCTACTTGCATTTTGACGTGCTTTCGAACTGCTAGGTGGGCAGGAGCAGGGAGTGAACAACGGGAGCTCACCCCGTCACGGGGATTCGAACCGCTGACTTTCTGATCAGCAAGTCCTAGGCTCTGTGGTTTAACCCACAGCGCCACCCTTGTCCCATTATTCAATAGTACTAACAACAACAACAATAATTGTATTATTTATAACCCGTTCCTCTGACAGGGTTGCCCCAGCCACTCTGGCTGGCTTCCAACATATATAAAAACATAATAAAACATTGAACATTTTAAAAAACGTCAATATACAGTGTTACCTCTGGTTACGTACTTAATTCGTTCTGGAGGTCTGTTCTTAACCTGAAACTGTTCTTAACCTGAAGCACCACTTTAGCTAATGGGGCCTCCCACTGCTGCCACACCACCGCCATGCAATTTCTGTTCTTATCCTGAAGCAAAGTTCTTAACCCAAGGTACTATTTCTGGGTTAGCGGAGTCTGTAACCTGAAGCGTATGTAACCTGAAGCGTATGTAACCTAAGGTACCACTGTACAGGGCTGCCTTCAGGTGTCTTCTAAAGGTTGTATAGTTACTTATCTCCTTGGCTCAGGCTCAGGGGTCACATAACTCCAGTGTTTATTTTCTGGGGGTACACAGGGGTACACATACCCCTAAACATTTTGTGAATCTAAGTTTGGCCTCATTGAGGGTGCAGTATTTCAATATGAGTAGGAAAATGAGATTACCTACCCCTAAACATTTTTTTAATGAAAAAAAAGCACTGCGTAACTCCATATGCTCCAACATTTCTTTGATGAAAATAGGGGTGTTCTAAGGAAAAGTGGGACATTCCAGGATAAAATCAGAAACAGGGATGGCTCCTGTAAATCTGGGACTGTCCCTGGAAAATAGGAACACTTGGAGGGTCTGCATTTAGCTCCTGGGCCTGAGGTTCCCTGCCCTGATTTAGGACTTTACAGGCCACTACCACCACCTTGAATCTGTATATGAAACCCCGTATCAGGGGAATAAAAGTTTTGCAATGTTCATTCAGGCATCAAGCCTTCTTAGCAAGCAAGATCAAAACACTTTGCAATGCAGCTCAATCCAAGTCAGTTGGAAGGGAGCTGAGGGGTCTTGTGAAATGTTTTGCTTTGACCAAGCAAGAGATGAAACTCTTGGAAAACCTCAATTACCAATAACATTTTTAGGAAACTTGGCTGAAGATTAAATTGGCCACAAGAAATGCAAAGCTGGGAGCTCAAATTTCAAAGCAGGGAGATAATGATCAGCATTAAAATGTGGCGTCTCTTAAATGAGAGAGTGATAATCTCTTGGGGAGGGTTACACACCCTCATCATCTAGGGCTGGTCTTTTGTAGTTGCTGTGTTAAAGCTGCATAGGGACCTATATTGAGCCTGTTCTTTAGATAGCTCAGTTAGAGCATGGTGCTGTTAACACCAAAGTTACAGGTTCAATCCCCATACAGAACAGTTGCATAGGAGGTTGGACTAGATGATCCTCAGGGGTCCATCCCAACTTTATGATTCTATGACTTTGGGTGGCAGTTTTTGGGGTATGATGTTACAGAGCAAAAGTTAGTTTTGCACTGGAGGCTGTCTTGCTCTACTGGCATAGGTTTTGGTGCATGACTTCATTGTTGATGGAGGATGCTTGTTCAGTGCAACAAATGACTTTTCTGTGTCAAACTAAACTGGCTCAGGAGCTCCCATTGGTCTGCAAGGGCTGGTGGGGAGGGAAGTGAGTTGATGTTTGAAGGAAAGGAACTGAATTCAAACACTGCATTTTTATTTTCATTTGCATATTTTATTTCTGATTGAAAACCTTTCTCCCAGGGTTTCTGCAAATTAGCATTTGAGAGGATGGGGACAGGAAGCTGTATCACCTTGCTATTGATATCTGCCCCGAGGGAGAAGGAGGGGAACCACTTTGGGCTTTTGAGGTTCCTTGCCCTATGTGCAAATCTGCACCCTTGCAGCTCTAGTCACTAACGTCTCCAAACCCAGGTCCAATTACACCTTCTGAGCACTTCCTCCAGCTAAGGTGTGGAACCTCTGGTCTATAAGTACTAATTAGACCTGCCAGACCATTTGGGCCAAGCCATGTCCACCTGCCCTACATTATATATGATGTCAGTGGTGGGACATCAGGTAAAGTATCAGGTGGGCCAAAAAGGGGAATTGTAGTCCCTGCCCATCAGCTGACTGGTTGTGCCTGCAAAACCTTTGAAAGGTGTTTTCTAGTCCCGACTATCAGCTGATTGTCGGGGCTTCAAAGCCCAGCTCAGAGATCTCTGCAAACTTGAAGAGAGCTCTGTACAGTGGAAACCCCAACAAACAGCTGGATTCAACTTCACTAGGAAATTCCTCTTTGGGAACTTCCAGATATTGTTGGACTCCCAACTGCTATCAGCCCCACAAGCATGCCCAATAGTCAGGAATGATGGGACTTGTAGCCCAGCAACAACAGGCCCTCCAAGTGTCCCTATTTTCTAGGGACGTCCCTGATTTAGAGAAGCCATCATGATTTCTGATTTGATGCTGGAATGTCCCGCTTTTCCTTAGGCTGTCCCTATTTTCATTGGAGGGTCTGGAGTTATCCAACCCCCCGAGCCATCTGAAGGCAGCCCTCTATAAGGGAAGTTTTTTATGTTTAATGTTTTATTATGTTTTTATATATGTTGGAAGCTGCCCAGAGTGGCCAGGGAAACCCAGTAAGATGTGTGGGGTATACATAGTAAAATTATCATTATGGAATGGGACAACCCTGTTTTCATCAGATAAATGTTGGAGGGTATACAACAACTGGAGGGCCAGAGGTTCCTGATTCCAGGTTGTGCAACAGGCTATGCAACAGGAAGTGTTGGGGATCCAGCAGTCTGTTGCACAACCAGCACAAGCCCTTTTGGAGGCAGCCATCTCAAGAGGGATGGAAGATTTGCATATGGGTACTGTGCCTGCCTCCCTGTCTCCTGCTTGCTTTCTTGTAGCAGCAGTGCTTCCGCCTCCTTGGTATGCAGTGCCAACACCTTTTTTATAGGGAAAAAAGCACTGGTGGCACCTATAGATGTGTCCAATTGAGGCAGAGAGTCATGCTGTTGTTTCATAGAATCATATCTAAACTAGTATTGCTATAATAAATATTAGTATAGCAATATTGGGCCTTGCAGGGCTAAAATAATCTATGCTTTCTTGACCCGTGTTAGCAGGGTAATTTCATTCTGTCACACTCAAATTGTCCAATTATTGAGTTGTTTTGCTTTTGCTTTGTTATGTGTTTTGTGCTTTCATTTTGTATTTTTATGTTTACAGTAAAGCTGATCCTCTGTTAAGCAATGTTCTTGTCCTGGCTTCTTCTCTGAAATAACCTGACAACCTTTCAGGAACTGGCAGTGACGTTTGGTTTTTGGAAGGCAGTTGAGCAATGTCCCACTGACTGTTACAGTTGAGTCGTACAGTACATAGAACTAATCATTTGCAATTTTGCTGCTAGCCAAGATTGCAAACTGTGATTTGGAGCTAGTGTGTTTGTGTGGGGGGTGGTAAGAATTCCCTTTGGGGGTTCAATATGGAGGCTTACACCAAGTTCCCAACTGATCAGACTTCATTCAGTGAAGCATTACAGCACAGAGTCCTGGGAGCTCTCCTTTACAACACAAACTACGGTATATTGGGGGGGGGGGATATGTCATATTGGCTGTTTTATCCTCTCCTTAACCATCTTCTGCTGCCCTTCACTCCACCATTCCTCATCCAGCCAAAGCTCTTTCTCTTTATTGTATGTGCAGAGTTGCCTTGTGTCTTATCTGGAGTTGTTTTTCACTCTAAGACCGTTTTACCGGGAGTATAGAGTTACAGTCAGTCAGCCGAGCCTCAACAGCCTTCTGGTGTAAAGGGAGGCACTTGACTTCCCTCTCATGTCACTGCCGGCTGCGTCATCAGTGCTGGCGACATCCCCAGCCAATCTGCTGCTAGGGGGGACATGGCCGCAGGCCATTTAATTATGCTGCAACCAGCCATCTCATTCGTCTCTGCCTTTGTTTGGATCACCCTACCCACCCACCCTCATTCATGTGTTGTCTGATATGTCCTTGCTATGACAGTTGTAGGTCACCTTGTTAGGGGGGCCGGGTAGGAATTTTTTCCACTTGCCAAATTGGCACCGGCCATTTGGTTTTCACCTACGTAGTAGCAATCGTCACAACTTTTGTGAGGTTAGGCATTGGGTAAGCCTTTGTTTGGTCAAAGGGGAGGTTGTGGTCTTGCCTGCCCCTCCTCAGTAAGGGTATCCTGTTTAAAGGATCCGGGGTGTGAATACTGTCCGAAGCCTGGGCGTGGGCTAGGGCCATGTCACAGCCCTTATGGGGACCCCAAGGGTGCCACTATCTGACGTATGTTATAGGGCACCCTCTATCGGTGGTTTACTCTTTCGGGACTCCCTGCTGATGTGCAGGAGTCAAGATATAGCCTGGCTTCACCCCAATGCCTAAGCCAAACCATTCACATCTGTAACCAAAAAAAGTTGTGGCCTATTTGAACCCATAAAGCAAATATTCTGTGCCAGTGTGAGTTATGGTGTTCCTGGGAACTTTGGGGCTCGGGTGTCTTGGCATGCAACAGTTAGTTGTTAGATTCCTTTTTCAGGTGAGAGACTTTTTCAGGTGGTTCGCAATCTATCAGAACCACCTGCACCACCGGGGCCTGGTAGGGACCCCAAGATCTCCTGCAATGCTTGTGCAAAGTTTTTTGCAGATAAAGTCGCTCAGATTCAGAAGGAGGAAGACTCCACCGTGGGAGCAGGGCCAGGGCGGGAGAGTGCTAGAGTTTTGTCTGGTCCTGTTACATGGGATCAATTCCAATCTGTTACCTCCAAGGATGTGGACAGGCTGCTTGGACAAGTGAAACCAACCACCTGTCTCCTTGATCCTTGCCCATCCTGGCTAATAGAAGCAAGCCGGGAAGGGCTAGGCGATGGGCTCTGCGGGGTGGTGAATGCTTCCCTCTGTGAGGGAGCCTTCCCAGACCCGCTGAAAGAGGCGGTCATTAAACCGCTTCTTAAAAAAACATCTTTAGACCTGGCCAATTTGGCCAACTATCGTCCAGTCTCAAATCTGCCATTCTTGGGCAAGGTGATTGAGCGGGTGGTTGCTGAACAACTCCAAGCACGCCTGGAGGAAACGGACCATTTGGATCCCTTCCAATCGGGATTCAGGCCTCACCATGGGACTGAAACTGCCTTGGTCGCGCTGGTTGATGATCTCCGGCAGGCTAGGGACAAAGGTGAGAGCTGTTTCCTAGTTCTCTGCTGGATCTGCTGGTCGACACCATCGACCATAACATCCTTCTGGACCGTCTAGAGGGGCTGGGAGCTGGGGGCACTGTTATACGGTGGTTCTGCTCCTTTCTCCTGGCCGTGTCCAGAAAGTGGTGGTGGGGGATGAGTGTTCAGACCCCTGGGCTCTCACTTGTGGGGTGCCTCAGGGTTCCGTCCTCTCCCCCATGCTTTTTAATATCTATATGAAGCTGCTGGGAGAGATCATCAGGGGGTTTGGGCTGGGTGTTCATCAGTATGCAGATGACACCCAGCTCTACCTCTCCTTTAAATCAGAACCAGTGAAGGCGGTGAAGGTCCTGTGTGAGTGCCTGGAGGCGGTTGGAGGATGGATGGCGGCTAACAGATTGAGGCTGAATCCTGACAAGACAGAAGTACTGTTTTTGGGGGACAGGGGTCGGGCGGGTGTGGGGGATTCCCTGGTCCTGAATGGGGTAACTGTGCCCCTGAAGGACCAGGTGCGCAGTCTGGGAGTCATTTTGGACTCACAGCTGTCCATGGAGGCACAGGTTAATTCTGTGTCCAGGGCAGCTGTTTATCAGCTCCATCTGGTACTCAGGCTAAGACCCTACCTGCCCGCAGACTGTCTTGCCAGAGTGGTGCATGCTCTAGTTATCTCCAGCTTGGACTACTGCAATGCGCTCTACGTGGGGCTACCTTTGAAGGTGACCTGGAAACTGTAATTAATCCAGAATGTAGCAGCTAGACTGGTGACTGGGAGTGGCCGTCAGGACCACATAACACCGGTCCTGAGAGATCTGCATTGGCTCACAGTACGTTTCCGAGCACAATTCAAAGTGTTGGTGCTGACCTTTAAAGCCCTAAATGGCCTTGGCCCAGTATACCTGAAGGAGCGTCTCCACCCCCATCGTCCAGCCCAGAAACTGAGATCCAGCACCGAGGGCCTTCTGGCGGTTCCCTCATTGCAAGAAGTAAGGTTACAGGGAAGCAGACAGAGGGCCTTCTCAGTAGTGGTGCCTGCCCTGTGGAATGCCCTCCCAGCAGATGTCAAGGCAACAAACAACTATTTTACTTTTAAAAGACAACTGAAGGCAGCCCTCTTTAGGGAAGTTTTTAATGTCTGATGTTGTACTGTTTTTAATATTCAGTTGGAAGCCACCCAGAGTGGCTGGGGAAACCCAGCCAGATGGGAGGGTATTAATAATAATAATAATAATAATAATAATAATAATAATAATAATTTCTCAATTGGTTCTTATCAGTTTTGTTGTACAGACGCTGGCCTGTAATGGGTTTTGCAGAATCTTTATGTGACTAGCCAGTGAAAACGGTAATACAGACACTATAGAGTGCACCATAGTTAACTCCAAAATGAAAGAAAGGGATTTGTTTGCATGAGGGAAAAGGACTCTTGCAGAGCACCCTCAGTTTCACAACCCTAGTTAGGCAGCCAGAGTTGTAAAAAGTAAAAGATGTACAGAGGCGTCTTTCCTATTGGGCTTACTGGCACGTTGCGCCAGGGCGCTGCCTTCTCAGGGGCGCCCCAGCAAGTGGGGGAGCTGCGCGGCTTTGCCAGCAGCCTCCCCTTTCCCTGCACCCGCCAGCTGTGCCTCACCAACCACATGGCTGGCGGGTGTGCAGCTTGCCTCCCAAGCCTCTGCAGGAGGAGAGCAATGGAAGGATGGAAGCTGCGCCCTTAGGATGGAAGCTGCGCCCTGCCAACTATATGGCTGGCTGGCGTGCAGCTCTCTCTCTCGCGCTCTCTTTCACCCACCCTGTGAGAAGTAGGAGGCGGATGATGGTGAGGGGGAAGCTGAGTGCAAGGAGGAGGAGGAAGGAAGGAAGGAAGGAAGGAAGGAAGGAAGGAAGGAAGGAAGGAAGGAAGAAGAAGAAGAAGAAGAAGAAGAAGAAGAAGAAGAAGAAGAGAGGCACCCCCCGACTCGCCCCCTTTCTTCCTCCTCTAGTAGGCTGTGGAGCCTCCACGCTGGGTTTGCAGCCCTGCTTGCAGGGTCCCCTTGCCATCCTGTATAGCTACATCTAGCCCGAGCCGTGAGTAGCAGCAGCTGTTGCCCTGGTTTCTCCCTAGAGTCATGCCCTGTGTTTAATGTTATGGGCAACTCTATCCCTGGAAAGGGAAGCCTCCTCCCTTCACTCTTCTTCTTCTTCTTCTTCGGGGGTGGGCTTCTTCTCCGCCCCCCCCCCCCGTCCCCCATCAACAAGGTCCCTAGGTGTTCTAAAGCAAGCCAGACCATTTAGCACCAACCCCATTCATTCCAGCAGCTGGCCATCACCCACTCCAAGGCCTGTGAAAAATATCATCACCATTATTATTACTACTACTACTACTACTACTACTACTACTACTACTGCCCTCCACCCACTTCCTTAGCGCCTGAAACTACGGCACTAAGCACACGCAAAAAAACTAGAACAAAGGCAAACCAAACCAAGCCAGCAACCCTCCTTCTCCCTTATTTGTGAAACAAGCCTGTTATTTGCCTATCCAACTTTTTAAAAAGGCACTGAAGGTTTTTGAGATCAATGCAAGCTAAAAAGCTTGCAGGGGGTTGGGCTAGATGACCCACAGGGTCCCTTCCAATTCTACGTTTTTCTGAAAAACACACACGCACAACCCAACTATGGTCCCTCTGCAGTCCTCGCCCCAAGCAACTGTGTGAGAGACTTGCTCCCCAGAAAGTGTGCCTTGTCTTGCTACCTGTGGTTTTTGGTCTCTCGTCAGCCCCCTCCCCCCAATCTATTCATATTCCTTTCTCCCTAATCTCCAATATTACATTTTCCTCTGGTTGAGACTTAAAACAGAAAATCCTAATTCCCAACTGTGTTTCTTGCTGCGGTCCTACTGTCTACTCCAAAGTAAGATCCTATTAGAGTCTGAAGGGCTTACTCTCAGGTAAGTGCAGTTAGGGCTGCAGCCTTTGTGACCCAAGTTTTGGGTCCTTTTTAGGTTCAGGTTGTCACTGCTTTACACCCACCCCCCATGAAAACGCCAGCTTTGTACTTATACACAAATTGGCCGGGAACTGCATTCTCTGTGTCTTTATCAATTTATTTAAAGAACAACAAACTGGTGATTGCTTTAACTTTTTGATATGTGGTGATTTGAATCATGAGGATGAATTAGAAGAACTGCTGAGTCTTGAATGAGTCTTGCTTTGGAATTGAGGACTTCATTACATTTTCTTCTGCCTTTTCATTTTATTTTGTCCTAAGGGCTTGTTAGAGATACAGTGGTACCTCTGGTTACGTACTTAATTCGTTCCAGAGGTCTGTTCTTAACCTGAAACGGCTCTTAACCTGAAGCAACACTTTAGCTAATGGGGCCTTCTGCTGCTGCCACGCGATTTCTGTTCTCATCCTGAAGCAAAGTTCTTAACCCGAGGTACTATTTATGGGTTAGTGGAGTCTGTAACCTGAAGTGTATGTAACCTGAAGCGTCTGTAACCCGAGGTATGACTGTATTGTGTAAGCATGGTGCCAGCTCCCTAAACAAGGTCAACAACTTTGGGGTTCCACCCTTAAAAATGGTTTCCAAGTCTGGGAAAGGGGGGGCACAGTGATCTTCGCACCACAGCACTGGATATGCTTAAGACGACCCTGAAGATGTGTCTATTCAGCACACACTGAAGCTCTAATTATCACTAACTTTAACTTTTGCATCTCATTGTCATTCACCTCCTTCCTTGCATTTCATTTCATGCATCTAACAAAGTGTGCTTGAAAAGTACACACACACACACACACACAAAACATAAGCTTGAAGGTGCCATGGGACTCTGTCTTGTTTTTGCTGCAAGAGAGTAACATGGCTACTCCTCCGGAAATTTCCAAAAAATATTTGAAAACGGAAAAAATACTAATTTTATTTTTAATGTCCCTTTTCTTAAAAATAGCCCTCACAATTATTAAGAGCAGATGTAGAAGAAATATTTTAACAGGCTTTTTGTGTGTGTATGTGTGAATACCACATCCCTTCATAAATATATTTATATATAAACACACATTTATCAGAACAATTCCAGTGGGGCTTTCGGGGGAACTGAACACTTACGATTAAAGAAACCCTGATATACAAGCCCAGAGTGGCTGCGAATTAGCTCAGTGCCAAGTGCAGGTGTACTAAACATTTCACAAAGATCAAAGCAACAAATACTCTCTCTCTCTCTCTCTCTCTGTGTGTGTGTGTGTGTGTGTGTGTGTTGCATCTTCTCCTTGAAGCTGTGAGGTTTGAGCTTATGTCCTCAGCTAACTGTAGAGACACCCACCAAGGCTTTGACATAAGGTCTCCTGGCTTGCTTAGTTCCAGCCACTCACAACCATAATGTTATTTCAACATATCTTGAGCTTTTAATTCCCCCTTTAATATAGTCTCAATGGAGCAAAATGGAAAAAAGGAAAAAAAGAAACGTATTTCCACCGTGCGACAATGCTTCTGACATCTGCTTCCAAGTGTTATTAATCATCTCACAGTGTAACAATCTGAGAACTCAAGTACATTGTACCTTTTGGAAAAAGTGACTCTATATAATTGCTTCCCATAACAATCCTTGCCCTTTTCTTTTAATGATCACAGCTCTGTGGGCATTTAAGGAAAGGAATTATCATAGCCCACCTAGGCTTCCAGTCAATCAGTTCAGCTGAAAGTCGCCACCGACAACAACCCTTTGTTATTACTTGCTGCTAGGGTGTGAACAGAAAATTCAGTTTGACCCTGGATTTGGCACTTTTGGGGGAGAAAGCCAGATTTAGCTCAAGTCTGAATCTGAATCCAAATTTGGGGAAACTTGTGCCTTATATTGCACTACTATGGAAAATTCTTCTTCTTCTTTTTAAAAAAGCTATAACTTGTTTTCTTTTTGACAGAACTTTATGTAATTTGCAGGAATATTATCCCCTTGTGTTAATAAATCTTGCTGAATCCCCTCCCCCAAAAAAGCTGTTGGGGAGAGGTGTTTAACTGTGCATCTTTGATTTTTTTAAAAGAGCCATTTATAGCCTACAATTATTATTATTATTGGCACATTTGGATGAAATCCGCAAGTGTAATCATGCCTGAGATAATGAACACCACCAAATTTCAGAAGCATAACTGCTGTGGTTTTTCCTGCAGGGGCAGGCTATACTTTACAGGGTTTTAAAAAATGATTCATTTTATCTCACCTATTGTTTTGTGGCTGATTCATATGAAAATAGCACAGGGCGCCCCCAAATTGGTTAGAACGACAAATGAAGGTGTTGTTTGTTTTCTGCTAAGTGCCTTCAAACTTGAGGGAAGAACTAAACAGAATCCACTTCCCTCCCTGCGGTTTTGTGGGCAGTGATTTTCATGTGAGCGGCTTTCATAGAGCTGCTCCCATGAAAGCAACTGCAAAATTTCAGGATAACTGAAGGGGCTAGGGAGCAATGATGCATTGGGGGGGGGGGCAGGAAGGACCTCAGCATCAGTTTCTATTCTACTCAATTAGCAGTGCAGCAAAAGTCACAGAAACTAATGGCAAAACTGATTTTAATGGGGTGGATGTGTGAGCATGTGGCACAGGGGCAGAATGACTTGTATGCCCAGCATTTTCTAAGCAAGCAGCACTAGCAGTTCCAGCAAATATACTATTGCACACCACCCCAGTAGTTCCAGGTACTTATCCAGGGTTCTGTTATCTTGGAATGAAGGTCAGCAGAGACTGTGGTATCTTTAGGATATATAGTTTTATTTACACATATATACAACCTGAGCCTAAGGTGGAGGGGCTCACAGCATTAAGATTCCCAAAGATCCTGCTTCTCCATTAGTCACAGCTTTGGATCCAGCACAGAGCAAGGAGATCCCTGTGTCTCCAGCTTGCTTCCAGCTGAGCTTACCCACACTATTGCTCTCCTACCTAGCAGCTAGGTGAGTGGGGTGGAGGAAAGGTCCACCCATTACCCTGGGGGACACTATCACTTAGTTATAGCTCTTACAACACAGCTCAGTTTTTCAGGATGCTGATGAGGACATTTATGTGGCCAGCTAAGGCCATTGCCTCACAAAGAAATGTGTCCAACCAGTTCAGCAAATTCCTCTTGTTCTAACCCTCCCTGGATCCAGGACACCAAGAAGTGGATGATTGACTCCCCCAAGCCCATAACTTCACCCACCAATCCCATTGGGCATGTGTTTTGGAGTTGTATCCAATCTCTCACCATAGACAGATTGGATACAGCTTCATTTGGAAGCCAGGTTAGGTTGCGCCACCCCCATCCCGCAACCGCTCCATCCTCCCAGCTCTGAGCAAGTCACCTGCAGCTGATTGCCCAGAGCCCTTGCCTCTGCCACACCCCAAAGAGTGACCCAAAATATGATGAAGGGAGGCACATAAATGTTCTTAATAAATAAACGTTTTAACAAACAAACCCCCAATCCAAGGGCATCAACGTTGGATTAGATGGACCAACGCTTTGACTCAGTAGAAAGGTCCCAGGTTCAAACAAACATTTGATTGGTTACTTAATAATGGCAGTAAGAATATTGATAGAAATTGGAAATGTGCAAAAGTGGTGTGATGTAATTTGGGAGATAGCACTTTCTGAAAAACTGACACAAACTATTTGCATGGCCAGAGGGCAAAAAAACTGAGACACTTTCATGGCAGGCTGGTAGGCATTTATCCAGCAAACAAACAACAACTCTGTAAGAAAACTGTACCAGCCGCATTCTGTAATGTGTTAACATCCTCCTTTGTATTAGCAACTTTTGGACTCTCTCCATTTCAGTGCTTACATAAACATTACTATTAATATTTAGATCTGAAATATACTTTCAGATTGGGTAAAAGGAGTGGGGAGGGGGCTCTTTAGTTTGTCATTTTTCTCCATTCTATATGTAAAATAAAATAAAATATTGAAATATGTAGAAAGGAAAGGTCCCATGTTCAACCCCCAGCATCTCCAGGTACAGCCAAAACCCTAGAGAGCCTCATTTGCCTCACTTGATGTAAGATGGCTTCCTTTGTTCCTCACTTACCTTTGCATGCTCCTGCCCATGGGTATTTTCTGACACTGCTTTGAGGCAAGTGTTCATTGGCTTGCAGATGCCCACTAAGATGTAAACTTGTTGTTTATTACATCTTAAGGCAGCCCTGTTCAGGGAAGTTTTTAATGTATGATATTTTAGTGTTTTTTGGTTTCTATGGAAGCCGCCCAGAGTGGCTGGGGAAACCCAGCCAGATGGGCGGGGTACAAATAATAAATTATTATTATTATTATTATTATTATTATTATTATTATTATTATTAGAGCATTTTTACACACACACACACACACAGTCAAAAAGGCACCAGGAGCAGTTTAAAGGGCCCCCTGACCATTAGGTCCAGTCGTGAGCCAGTGTGGTATAGTGGTTAAGAGTGGTAGTCTCGTAATCTGGGGAACTGGGTTTGCGTCTCCGCTGCTCCACATGCAGCTGCTGGGTGACCTTGGGCCAGTCACACTTCTCTGAAGTCTCTCAGCCTCACTCATCTCACAGAGTGTTTGTTGTGGGGGAGGAAGGGAAAGGAGAATGTTAGCTGCTTTGAGACTCCTTAGGGTACTGATAAAGCGGGATATCAAATCCAAACTCTTCTTCGTGACCAACTCTGGTGTTGCAACGCTCATCTCGCTTTATTGGCTGAGGGAGCCGGTCATGTGGCCAGCACGACTAAGCCGCTTCTGGCGAACCAGAGCAATGTACGGAAACGCCGTTTACCTTCCTGTTGGAGCAGTACCTATTTATCTACTTGCACTCTGATGTGCTTTCGAACTGCTAGGTTGGCAGGAGCAGGGACTGAGCAATGAGAGCTCACCCCATCACAGGGATTCGAACCGCTGACCTTCCGATCGGCAAGTCCTAGGCTCTGTGGTTTAACCCACAGCGCCACCGGCGTCCCCAGGAACAGCTTACATACAATCAAAACAATACAGTCCTTACCCGCAGACTTTCAACCTAAGAGCAATAACACACAAGAGGAAAGGAACGGGAGCAAAGAGGAAATCAACAACAACAACAACTCAGGCACTAATTTCTAAATAGGTATTCCTATAATGCCCACTGGTACAGTTGAGGGACAGGAGTAGGCAGGTGGAGCTGGGTCTCCATCAAAGGTGATGGATTGTGCCTTCTGCTTCCTGTTTCTTCCCTTGAGGCAGCCTGAGGGAATGGCTGCCCCTAGGTGACAGCTGAGGGTAGTCATGCCCTAGTGATCTTTCCCCTAGAAAGGAGTTGGACTGTGGTGAGGCTGCGCTAAGCTTACCCTGGAGCTAAACATGATTATGCCCTCATGGCATCAGAATGCAAAGCGAAAACAGACCTTTCTTTCGCTGTCTGGCAGAGAGGTAGTAGGCATGTCTTCACTGCACTGCAAATGCAGAAGTGATGACAACATTGGTCTGAGCAGCTAATTTTCTCTCTCTTTATGGACGATATAAATTCCACTTAGCAATGGTATCATCGCAACTCCTCAAGCCATGTGGTTTCTGCCAAGCCTTTCTCAAGTGGCTCTTGAGCTTCACCCCTATATGTACCAGGCTTACTGAGGGAAGGTTCCACATGGCACATTTCATTGCTTAATTAAAGCTTTCTGTCTCATCAACAATAGGATAGTTGTTTCTACACATAGAGCCACCTGGCTCCAGCTCTCCTTATGAAATGGCTGTCATTCCAAGGCCCCAGTCTTGTCTAATTGTCTTTCTGTCATTTGAGGTATTCAAATCCTAAAATGACTACTAAGTATGTTAAAAAAGGATTTAGGCTTTTTAATTTTGCTTAACTGGAATGATTTTAATTATACTCCTCAAAGTGCTTGCCAAACATATGGCTGGGTGACTCATTTCACCAAATGTTATGGCATCACAACTCCCTTTCTTGGCAAGGGGGATCCCGAAGTCATGCTTTCGGTGGCTGAGGAGATCAAGAGCAATATTCTTTGCTCTGGTCCTTTTTAAGCATTCCAGAGTTATTTGACCACCACACCTTTGTCCCTCTGAGGGGTTCAGGATGCTGAACGTGATTTTTATCCTTGCATTAAACTCTGCAAGGAAGGCTGAGCTGAGAGACAGCTAATTATCCAGCTATTTCCAAGCACAGAACTCTACTTACTACCCATCAGGCATAGCCCATGTGGCGCCTTCTAAATGTTGCTGTAATACAACTCCCATCAGCTCTGTCCATTGGCCATGTAGGCTGGGGCACATGGGAATTGTAGTCTAACAATGCCTGGAGGGCACCATGTTAGCTACACCAGTGCTACATCTGACTGGTTCTCACAAAATACAATGTGGTTTGCTTACTGTTGGAGTTCAGACAGATGTTACTAGTAAACAAAGCACTTTCCTAAAGTACCACTTTCTAGATGGGAACAAGTTGGTGTACAAGCGATCTCATGGCAGAGGGGTCTTGGTTTCCATAATTTTTATAATTTATTCAGTTCCTGTACTTCAGATGCAATAGGATCATGGTGCATATGGAGAGTCTAATGCTCTAAAAGTGGGAAGGACCCAATCAGCTGTCTCTGGTTGGGCTGGCGGGGGTTGGGAGTGGGGATGGGGCACAGAAGGTGATTCATTTATTGCATTTATATCCCACCATTCCTCAAATGAGGTCAAGGTGGAATACACAGTTCTCCTCCTCCTCATTTTATCCTCACAACCCTGTGATGCAATCTAGGCTGAGACTGAGTGACTAGCCCCAAAGTCACACAAAGTGAGCTTCATGGCTGATTGGGGATCTGAACCTGGGTCTCCTAGGTTCTAGTCCAAGACGCTAACCACTGTACCAGCAGCTGGCTCTTAACAGCTCTTCTTGCTGAATAAGTGTTTGCTCATGCCTAGCATATAGTTTCATGTGATATAATTCCAAAAAGTAGAAATCATGAACCAGTTGCTCGTCAGACCTATAAATAGCGGACGGCAATAAAACCACAACAACAGAAAGTTAATGGCTTTATTGCTTACTTTAGGAAGAATTCCGTAAGGGAGGAAGCTTGAATAAAAGTGTGGAGCTATTTATATTTAATTTGTTTTAAAGCGTTTTGTCCCATTCATATGCAGGCTATAAACCATTTTAACTACTGGTGGAAAGTTGCCAGTACTACCAGAGGAAGTGCTTGGCCTTTTAATTTTGGATTCTGGGCTTTGTAGTGGGAGGAGAGAGAGAGGAAGAGGACACAGAAAATGATGCAAAATAAAATAAAAATAAAATTTAAAGCTACCCACACAAAACCAACATTTGCAGAGGCAAATAACTCCTTAACAAGTTTCTAGAACCTGTTTTTTAAGATCTATATTTGTGTGTCAGTAAAATGTATTTCTGCACAGATTTCTCATAAAGAAATATTAAATAAAGCTATAGCAATGAAACTAGGGGTGACTGAGAAATTTGGTTTAGGTTTGCATTTGAACATGAACCTACCTAATCCACACTTCCTGAAACAATATACAAACGAAAACACAGCTGACCCCCAATATTCACACTTCTCCAAATTTTGCAGTGCAAAAGATGGGTACAAAATTGCATACATATATGAAAATATACAGAAATCCTTTCTATCATAGAATTGTAGAGTTGGATCAAGGGAAATTTCTTGCAAAGATGTGCATAATAAGTAGGCTAAATTGCATACAGCTTACCAGCCAGACACATATTTGCAAGCAATTGCATACAAAGACGTGTATAGTAGAAGAAAAGTGGCAGTGAATTAAAAAAAAAAAATCAAAGTGATGTGAAAATGTGGTGAAATGAAGTTCCCTTTTGCAAAACAAGGAACAGAGGGAAATCAAATTGGACAGGTATGTCTCAGCAGGTCTGACCCCATGGGAAATTTTATTTAAAGTTTAGCTCCCCCCCCCCATCCCAAGTCCCTTTGCTTGTAGAGAAAGTAAATGCTTGCATTGTGTCCTCTACCCTCTTTCTCACTTTGGTGAACCTTTTTCCACCTTCCAGCATTCTGTCCAATGAATGCAGAACTGCTGGGGCAACTGACAACCAGTAGGCACTTATTTCCCTTATTTTCTATTTTATTAATATGAAATGGAATAATTTTCAATGTATTCTGCTAAATGTGCTTGGATTCTGGCTGTTCTGCATTGGTTCTCCCCCTCTCCATCTTCAGAGGTGCTGTCAGGTCCTCACGCCACATTCCTGGTGTGTGGCTTGTATTCCTGGCTATACTCCACATGGGGTCCCTGTGCTCCAGCTAGATGCTGATCTAGAATGTGAATGTTCGTTCTTACATCATGGAAATCCCTGTTAGGCAAACTGGGAGAATAGCTATAATTAAGAACAGGCTAGTAGGACCAAAGGCTTAGCACCAAATGTTGTGGTGAGACAATATGAACTTTTTAAAAATGTGAACCATACGCTTCAGATTTAATTAGAATTAGGAAGGGAAATGCTGATAGTGTATTCCTTAGAAAGCCTTCATTCATTCATTCATTCATTCATTCATTCATTCATTCACTGTTTTTATTTCCCACCTCTCCTCCAAGAGCACAAGGCAACTGACAGCATAAGTAATGAAACAAAGCAACGAAACTGTTAGGCACAGTTGAGGGAGTTGGGTATGTTGAGCCTGGTGAAGAGGAGACATGATAGCTAGCCATCTTCAGATATCTGAAGGGCTGTCACATAGGACATGGAGCAAGCTTGTTTTCTCCTGCTCCAGAGCGGAGGACCTGAACCAATGGATTCAAATGGCAAAGAAGGAGATTCAGGATGAGCTTTCTTATGGTAAGAGCTGTTCGGCAGTGAGATGGACTCCCTCGGATGATGGAGGCCTCTCCTTCAGTGGAGGTTTTTTAACAGAGATTGGATGGCCACCTGTTATGGATGCTTTAGCTATAATTCCTGCATTGTGGGGGCTAGACTAGCTGATTCTTTGGGTCCTTTCCAACTCTACCGTTTTATGATTCTGTGATTCCTGTTTTATGATTCTATGATTCAGAGAATTGTCCATTTATTCCTACTCTTTGTTTCCTGCGACTTAACCAATTCCTGATCCGTAACAGGGTCTCTCCTCTTATTCTCTGACTGCTAAATTTATGTAGGAGTCTTTGGTGAGGTACTTTGTCAAAAGCTTTTGGAAAGTCCAAGTTACTATGTCAACTGGATCACCTGTATTGATATGTTTGTTGATGCTCTCAAAGAACTCTAATCTTTTTATGAGACACAGCTTGTCCTTTCAGAAGCCA
Organism: Podarcis vaucheri; assembly: GCF_965113315.1. NCBI lineage: Eukaryota > Metazoa > Chordata > Lepidosauria > Squamata > Lacertidae > Podarcis > Podarcis vaucheri. Next base: position 30,051,951 of record NC_138758.1, read on the forward strand.
TGCTGGCTCTGCTTGGGGGTTGTTCTTCTGAGTGCTTTGCTATTTTATCTTAACAATATTTCCCATCAAGTTTCTGGGATGGCTAACTGGCCCATAATTTCCAGGATTCCCCCCCCCCCCGATCAATTTTTAAACATTGGCATCACATTGGTTCCTTTCCAGTCCTCCAATATGAAGGCTGATTGGAAGGACAAGTTACATATTTTTGTTAGAAGATTAGTAATTTCACATTTGAGGTTTTTTTGGAACGTTCAGATGGGTGCCATCTGGACCTGGCAATTTGTCTGTTTTTATTTATTCCATTAGGCCTAGAACTTCAGCTCTTGTCATCACCATCTGCCTTAGTTCCCCAGACTTGCCGCCTGCAAAACTTAATTCAGGCACTGGAATCTGCCCTATGTCTTCTGCCATGAAGGCGGAATTCATTCAGCCTCTCTGCAATCTTGCTATCCTCCTTTAGCATTTTTTGCCATCCAAGGGTCAAACTGCCTCTCTGCAGCAGAGCTTTCCAAACTGTTAGTGTGTCAGCTGCAGTGTGTAGGTGTGTCACGCAAACGCTCCCTGTAGTCTTCCCGGGGCTGGAAAGGAGTTAGTTTAACTTCTGATTTGCTAGGAAAACCAAATTACTGTGTTGTGAAATGAAGCATGTCTAAAAAGCATATCACCAACATGAAAAGTTTGGAAACCTCTGCCCTAGAGAGTTTCCTCCACAGGCATTACTCTTTATTTGGACAAGACCATACCCTCCAACATGGCACAGCCCAAACCCAGGACACCATCTTCTGGGTACAAAATCCCATGTGGGCCATGTGAGCTGCGTGAAATTGTGGACCCAGAAAAAGCACCTTTTTCAGACATGGTGCCCCAAAACACATGTTTTGGGGTGCCATGCAAGATTGCAGACCTGAAAAAAAAATCTTTTTGGGGGCCAGGGCAAAATCCCAGCATGAAATTGTGAGAGAGCAAGGCATCTAAAATGGCTGCCATACTCTCATGGGAAAAAATGGGGTGTCTCGGTTTTTCTAGGGCAGTTGACAGGTATGCAAGACTTCCCTTTTTTTAAAAAAAAAATAAAATCAAGCCTTCTTGCCTCTAATAGCTCTTTTGTTTCTGCTTGGTAACCATGATGTCCTCTTGGTACTCAGGTTTTCCTGATCTGTGGGATACATTTCAGTTGATTTCTAATATTGTGTTTTTAAGCAAGTTTTTAAGAGTGCTTTAACCTTCTTTGCCTATCATCTTCCTTTTTATCAGTCTCCTTATTTGGGGGAAGTTTCCTCTTTTAAAATCAAATGTGACCATGTTGGATTTTGTTGTTAGTTGTCCGTTTACATGTATATTTAACTGAATAGCACTATGGTCGCTACTCCCAACTGTTCCCAACACCTTGCACCTGGTCTTGGGCACCACTCGGGATTAGGTCCAGGGCCACCACCACTCCTCTGGTTGGTCCTCACACCAACTGTTCTAGGTGACAGGCATTCAGGGCATGCATAAGTTTTACCTCTTTGTCATGACTGGAACACATATGTAGCCGGTCTATATGCGGGTCATTGAAGTCACAGATTACTACAACATCTCCTCTTTTGGATGCTTCCTTAATTTCATTCTTCATCTCAAGATTTCTCTGAATACTTTGGTCAGGGGGTTAATAGCACATCCCAGTATTTTTGGGATTTCAAGCTTGCTGGACTAAATGCTGCCTTTGATATACCAAGTGACACCACCTCCAGTACTTCCTTCTCTGTCCTTCCTCAACCCTGTGTATCTGAAGGAGCATCTCCACCATTATCATTCAGCCTGGACACGGAGATCCAGCTCCAAGGGCCTTCTGGCAGTTTCCTCAATGTGAGAAGTGAAGTTACGGGGAACCAAGCAGAAGGCCTTCTTGGTGGTGTTGCCTGATGTACCTCTGTTGGAAGTTCCACAACTTAGGTGCTACCACAGAGAAAGCCCTCTCCTGGGCCTTCACACACACACCCTGAGCCTCTGTGGGTGGAGGAATTATCAAGAGGATCCTCTCTGCTGACTTCAGCACCATGGGTGTGACCAGGATTTATGTTTGGGGGGCGGGAGCAGGACACCCACCTGTCATCATCCTCTGTCTCTCTCTCTCTAGCAGATTCGGATGAAATGTCTCAACAACAGTTGTTTTAAATTACTTTCATTTGATCCCAAGTACTCAGAAAAATCTGTCAAAACCTTTCTACAATTTCTACATTTAGTTAAGTATTTTTATTTATTTACTTGACGTGGGGGCAGCTGCCCCCTGGCTAACACCATGCTCAGCACCAGAGGGGATCAGTAAGGAAGGAGACAGGCTTTCAGATATTTGGGAACCAAGTCATTTAGGGATTTAAATGCTAATGTTCAAACCTTGATTTGCACCCAGAAATGCAGCCGTTTGAAAACAGCAGTTATATGAGATCTCAATGAAACTTTAACTATCAATCTAGGTGCTGTATTTTTGAACAGCTGAAGAACATCTGTCTTCAATGGTAGCCCCATGTAGAGAACACTGCAATAATCCAATCTGGAAATTACCAAAAAGGAAGAGCCAGTGTGGTGTAGTGGTTAAGAGCGGTAGTATCGTAATCTGGGGAACCAGGTTCGCATCTCCGCTCCTCCACATGCAGCTGCTGGGTGACCTTGGGCTAGTCACATTTCTCTGAAGTCTCTCAGCCCCACTCACCTCACAGAGTGTTTGTTGTGGTGGAGGAAGGGAAAGGAGAATGTTAGCCGCTTTGAGACTCCTTAAAGGGAGTGAAAGGCGGGATATCAAATCCAAACTCTTCTTCGTCTTCTTCTTCTTCATATGTGGCAAACCATCTGGAGCTGGGGAGGGGGGGACACTCTCAGCCACTGAATCCAGGAGCATGACAGCAGAACTTTTAGGAAAGAGTTCTAGAACATTCCTGAAGAGGTGCAGCATTCATAGAATGCTTGTGCCTTCTGCCCTGTTGGTGTGACCAAAAAAGGAAAGAAAGAATTCACTTCTGCTAATGGAGAGTGTCTTAAAACATTCCCTAACATTCTGTAATGGAAACAACCTAATTCCCAGCACACCTTGAGTATATTACTACTATTAATCATCTCCCAGTGTACCTTGTTCTCATATTCAACTTAGCCATGTTCTTAAAAAGAATACCATTTCTGTGATGTTCGTGCCTAGAACCAATTAACACCAGTAATATGCACTTGGGAAAGGAAAATCCTGCCATGGGTGCATTTGGGTGAAGGCAGAGATTCTTCCACTGGAACAAAGAGATCTGGGAAACAGACGCTGGCCAACAACACCTTTTCTCCTTCTTTCAAGATGTGGTCACAGATATTAAGCCCTTTCTTTGCAACTATTTTCCTCTCATAAACTCCTTTAAAACAAACTGCAAACATCTAAATAATGACTGGCTCTCTAACCTGGAATCAAATAAGGCTTCACACTGGCTCCTCTCTTGGTCATTTAGTGCCTCTTCCCTTCAACTTGACCCTTATTTATGGCCCATCCATACTTTGCCTTCTCCCATGACTTCTAGGCAAAGGTCGAAGAAGGTTTTCTTTGTCCTGCAGCTTTCCGTGGGGAAACCAGTGGTTTACTGCTGAATCCAAACAAACAGAAGAAACTGTTAAATTGGAACATGCAGAATAAATGATGCAAGGAGGGAGCTGAAGCCCAATATAGGAAAAGAGGTGGTAAGAGAACACCTAGCTACCTTGAATGAATTCAGATCTCCAGGGCCTGATGAGCTGTACCAAAGGTTGTAAATCTTAGAGCCTCTGTCCATAATATTTGAGAATTCTTGGAGGTGAGGTCCCTGCAGACCGGAAGCATGGCAAGTGTTGTCCCCATCTTCAACAAGGTGGTGGAGAGAGAAGACCCAGATAACTGCTGACCAGTGGGTGGAAATGTCCTCTAAGATCAAACACCAATTTAAAAGCCTTATTGTTAAGGGGAGGGGGCATTGGGGGGCACTGCCCACCGCTGGCACATGGTCCTTGCATGGTTGGCAACCAGGAAATGAAGCCCTCAGTATCAAAACTTCCCCTGCCCTTAGGAATGTAGGAAGCTGCCTTATATTGAATTAGGTCATTGGTCCATTTAACTCAGGGTTTCAGGTATGAGTATCTCCCAACGCTTCCTGGAGATGCTGTTGGGGATTGAACCTAGGGACTTCTGCTTGCAGAGCAGATGCTCCACCTATGAGCTACATCCCTTTCTGTGATGTTTACACTATTTATTCAACAAGACTAACCAGTGGTCAGGGCAAAAGCCAGGCAGAATTCCAATGAAAACATTGAGTCTTGGGCACTTGGGATCTGCCAGTGCTGCACGAACAGAGCAAATGCCTTTGTGAAACAGGGAAGCAGCAATGGTTAAACGGAAGCATGTAATAGCATCCTTTGCTCCAGCTAGTAAAGAGAGGCTGCTTTTGTTTGGAAGAGAGGAGTGGAGGTGGAAAAAGTCAAAGGCTAGACTGACCACCTTTCGCCTTGTTTTGGAAACTTTGGTGTGCTTCCTTTCAACAGCAACTTTTTCCATTCAGCTCCAAAAGGGCACAGACTGTCACTCCTGCACACAATGAATTGATTTTACGTGTCATGTTGAGCATTTGTTTTCCCACCCTGTCTTGAGTAGCTATTAGGCTCTGGTGCCTTCATGTGAGCCTTGTAATTTAAACTACTGCCAGGAAAAAAGTAATAACTCCTCTTAAACAGAGCATAGGTTTTAAAAGTTAATGAGAGCCATTTGAAGCCTGGCAGATTTTCAAAGGAAGGATGGAGGGTGAAGTCCAGCCTGATGTAATGAATAAATAAGGGGGAGAGGGTGGTTTATGGGATGGAAGGAGACATTCCCATTCTTCCCTGGACTGCAAAATGCTCCTTGCTGATGCAGAGTGAGCAGGTGGAGATGGGATTTGTGTTCACTTGTTGCAAGGAACCTGACAAGGGGAAATAAGATTCTAAATGCATCAGTCTTTTGCGGGTAGGGGTGTATTGCAAGCCACCACCCACACTTCCGCTTTGGTCCATGTTAAGCAATTTATACAACCCCTCTGCTAAATGTGTCAATGTGTGTGAGAAAATATTATAATGTTCCTCCCTGGCAGCGATAACTGGCAAAGTTAAATTATAAAGTTTGTTTAGGTTCAAGCCACTGTGGGGCTTGTTGAGAGTCATGAAAGGTCCAGAAAGGACAATGGAAGCAATATTGGGAATATTAGCAAAGGAAAGCAGTGGTGCTTTTGCTGCTTCTTAGTAAAGTGTTAGGGCAGAGCTCTCACAAGGATTATGGGTGTTAAAACTAGTTACATCTATGATTTATGGACCTCCAGAGATTTCCCCAAATTTGTACACTTGCTAATAATTAGTGATGGGCACATTCCCCAGCTCAATTTGTATTTGGCTTGGCCTTTCTAAGCATTGGCAAACACTGGGGAAAGTTCATTTTTTCACCCCCTAGGGTTCTTTCTAGGTTCATAATGTTTCTGCATTATTGCACTGGCCTCTGGGAATTGCAGTTTCGTTGCTGTAACACATGATTGAATTTGACCCCTAAGGTAGTTTCCCTCCATGCCAAATAGCAACTTTGGGGGTGAGCGAGTGTCCTGGAACATTCTCTCTCCTACTTGTTCCCTAATGTGGACTTGTGTACATGCACGCGTACATGTGCACACACACACACACACACACACACACACACACACACACACACACACATTTTGCAGCCTCAATCCTAACTAGAGCCCTTTTTCAAAACTTAGAAAAAGGGTGAGATCAACCTGGCCTCTTCCACTGAGTAGTACATGTGCATAATAAGTCCCTGTTTCTTCAGGCATAGTGAGGACAGATGCAAATAATTCATTCAGCTTTTCTGCAATTGCCTTATCCTCCTTCAGCACACCTCTGACTCCCTCATCATAAAAGGTTTCAGCTGCCTCTCCAGCCAGCCTCCCACTACTGATATAGCCAAAATGTTTTTGCTGTTGTGGGCCTTTAATTTAATTTTTTAATGATGCTCCCTCAGATTCTTTTTAGCATCCCTTGCTGCCCGCTTGCACTTCTCTTGCCAATAGTTTTGTCCCCTGTTTTCTCTTCATTTAATCAAGACATTTTAAATCATTTAATCAAGTTTTTTGAAGTAAGCTTTTTTTTGCCTCTAACAGCATCTTTGCATAGTGGGACATCCCATTTTCTTTTCTTGCAAGAGGACAGCATCCAAAATAGCTGCTGTGATCTCACACAATTTTAGGCTGCACTTTTTGTGGGCATGGTGCCCAAAAATGCATGTTTTGGGGTACTGCGCAAGATCGCTGCCCTGAAAATGTGCCTTTTTGGGACAGTGATTTTCCACAGCACTCCAAAATGCACCATTGTGCCCCCCCAAACCCTTTGGGGGGCATGATCTCACACAGGTCATGTGACCTGCATGGGAGTGTGGACCTTGGAGATGGCATGTTGGAAGTTACATCTTTGATTCTGCTTGGCAGCCAGTCCTCTTGGCCTTCATTGTACCTTTTCTGATCCGTGGTATACACTCCAGCTGAGCTTCTAATAACTGAATTTGATAGTGCTATGGACACTGTTTCCAGCTGGTTCAACAACACTTTACATCTTGCACCAGGTCCTGGTTGCCGTCTAAGATTATGATCAGGGTCTCTACCTCTCTGGCACCAGCACCAAGGGGAGGGGGAGAAAGGGGGCCACAACAACAAAAATAAAGGGGCCAGGCTCCCCCAAAGTTCTGTGGTGGCCACAAGTGCACAACACAGGGCACCGGCAAGATACATAAAACGTATATTAGATCACTATGCAAACAACTACAATTCTACATATGCATATCCAGTATACAGTGGTACCTTGGTTTTCGAATATAATCCGATCCAGAAGACCGTTCAAGTTCTGAAATGTTCAAAAACTAAAAGCTCCATATGGAAAATTCAATATGGAAGCAGCGTGGCATGTTCGACTTCTGAAAAGTGTTCAAAAACTGAAGCATTGACATTAGAAAATGGAAACTTTTGCTAATGGAGATGTTCGAAAACTGAGGTACCACTGTATAGTTATATAAATGTTATTATTATCTAAATACAAATATGTATTTATAACCTAGTATATTTTTAGTAAATAGAAGCTGGCACAGAAAGCACCTGCTGAATTTCCAGTTGCAGAAAGTTCCCCTGGAATGGGTCATTGACACTAAAGTCTTGGTCTCTCGTTGTTGTTGGATGAGCCTCACCAACTCAGATAAGAACCAAGGTGTGCTTGCAGATTAAAGCAATTTAGGTTGTTGGCCATCACTGCCTCCTGCAGGAGGTAGATTCACAGTTTAACTACGTGCTGCATGAAGCAGTAATTACTTTTCTCTGTCCTGACTCTTCCAACATTCAGCATCATTGGATGTCCCTGAGTTCTAGTGTTAGGAAAGATGGGAAAATATATTCTCTATCAATTTTCTCCATTCTATGTGTAATTTTATAAACTTCTGTCATCTCACCTGTTACCTCTTCTCCAAACTAAAAAATAAAACAAAATCCCATCTTTGAACAAAGGTGGCAAAGTAACTGGCAGAAAAATCAATGAAGTCAGAAAGGCTGAACTGAAAGTTCAAGGAGAGAAAAGTACCTTGCACACAAAAAATCTTTTTTTAAAAAATCAACCCATTTCCCCCTACATAAGAGTGTTCTTCTTTTTCTACTCCTTTTATTTTTTCCCCTTTCAATGAATTAGAAACAAATATGGTGACAATTATAGAACTGTGTGAAAAGCAGAGAATGGTGTTCGGCCTCACACTACGTAGCTGGCCTTTAGAACAGCAAAAAGTTTCCATAACAGCTTCCTTTAAAAATAAAGTCAGGAATTTTGAAAATTTGTGAAATATAACATTCCACCAAATAGCCCGATTGATGTTACAGATACACCAGTGTGGTTTACAGAGAAAGAATGCCAGAATTATTCTGCCTCTCTCTCTCTCGCTTCCCCATTTGTCTGTCTTTGAAGTATTTTTATACTTGCATACCAAGGAATGTGAGGGTGTTGGTTGGGAAAGTTGATGCTTTGCCCTTTTGGCTACCGGGGGATGGGTGGGGATACTCATGGCCATGCGGCTTCCAAGAAAACGGGGGGGGGGGAGAGAGAGAGAGATGGGAAGTGAAGCAATGAAAAAAATGACATGCATGTGAAACAGGCCTTCTCTGACCCCTTTCATGCTCCTGGAATTGTTGTAATGAAATCCAGGTCCATTACAGAATCCGCAGCATCATGAAAGGGCCACTTGCTGGTTCATACGTCAGGTTTTTAGACTCCCCTCTGTTTTGAAATGTAATGGAGACAGGCCAGGTCCCCAATGGACAGATATGGTACCACTGACTCAGAGCTTCTCCCTTCAATCACATGGAAATATATTTTGATTAAATTGTGTGTAGGGGGAGGGTATTTCAGATCCTGCTCCTGATAAAATCTCAAGGATAATGCAACATGTTTGCAGCTCCACAGCCCTCTGAGCTTCAGGGGAGTAGATGTCCCTGTCTGTATTTTAGGAGCTATATAACTCATTAGTAGATACGTTTTGCATGCATTTGATGTGGTGGGAAAATTGGGCGGAGTGAAACCCACTTGGTTCCTGAAAGTAACCCCCAGCTCCCTCTACCCTATAGAAAGCATTATTCAGAATAGTGGTTGGCACAATCCTCTAAGAAAGATAAAAGCACAATAAAATGCAAAATCATAACAATTTATTGCACATTTATTCAAAAATATAATAAAAAACTCCTTAGTTTAATTAATTCCACAAACCAGTTGGTCCAGCATCCTGTGGCCAACCAGATGTACCTTATGGGAAACCTGCAAGCAGGGTCTCTCCTCTTCCTTCTTACGGTTTCCAGCAACTGCATTATTGCCTCCAGCCATGGTCAGTAGCCATTGATAGCCCTCTCCTTGATGAATTTGGCCACTCTTTTTTAAAACCACCTGGGTTGGTGGTCACCACTGCCTCCTGTGGAAGTGAGTTCTACAGTGTAACTATGAGCTGCGTAAATGATAGAATAATAGAACTGGAAGGGACTGTGAGGGTCATGTAGTCCAACCTCCTGCAAAACAGGAATCTCAACTAAAGCATCCATGACAAATGGCCACTGAATCTCAGCTTAAAAACCTTTAGTGAAGGAGTGTCCACCACCTTCCTAGGGAGTCCATTCCACTGCCTAACAGTTTCTGTTAGGACCCAAGTAGGACCCAAACAAATATATTCAAGTTACAAGAAAGGAGATTCTGACTAAACATCAGGAAGAGCTTTCTGACAGTAAGAGTCCCCCCCTTTGTCATGTGTTTAACGATGCTGAGTTGTCACATGATAACCAATTATTGGTAATAGCTATTGAAATTCTTATAAATGAGTAACTATACTGTTATTGTGGTAGGTGAAGGTTTGGGAATGTGTTTAATAAGTTATATATACATGCAGCCCCCATTTGCACAGGGGTTACATTCTGATGCACTGTGTGCATTGGTGAAATTGTGCATAATTGAAACCCATTGAAAAAGCCTGCCAACACCCTATTCCACTCTGCTTGCAGATTATCTCAGTGATTGAGATAAGAGTTCAGATAGTCTTTGAGGTACCCTGGGCCTAAGTTGTTCAGGACCTTGTAAATTAATACCAGGACATTGAACTCAGGATAGTAGTAGGTGGAAGCATCATAATCATGTGCCATCAATGGCGTATGTGTTGACATTACAATCTAGGAGATAGCTCTTTGAAAACTGACCACTTTTCCATTTTTTAATTACTCTCTGAGAACATTTATAATTATTGAGCTGGTTTTTCAAACAAGGATTAGGGGAAGGTGTTTTTCTATCCCTGCAATAACTTTTCCCTGTAAGCTGTATCCATGCTGTCCTGATCAATAAACTTCATTGTAGCTAACCAGGAGATCAGCATTCAGATGTCAATCTCATCCACTTTAAAAGGATCAACAAGATGCTTTCATTGCAATTAAATAGATTCTGTTCAAAAATAATAACAACATGTAAACATATTTTTCCTAAGAAGTTTAAAAACAAAAACACAAAAAACCCTCCACTCTTCCACAAACCTTTTTTGGTTTTTGAAACTGAGCTGAATTTTTTCCAAGCAACATGCTTTCATCTAAAATACCCACATTTTATATCCATTAGGGAGCAAAACAGGACACAGAGCTGTTCTGCTTATTCCCACTTCATCACCCTGTTCTTCCTTCTAAAGGCAGCAGAGATTCCAGGCCATAAAAGTTCTTTCCCAGTGCATGGATCTGGCCTCTTTTGAAAGCCCATCAGTGCTTTCGCTGGCAGCATAAAGGGGACCTGTGCTGCTTGCACTGTGGCTGGAACCCACCAACAGTTTTCTCAGTTCATTCTGTGGGAAGTGTTCAAAATTCTTGATCTTGCATCATTTTCAAAAGTGGCACATACATGAAGAAGCAGGTGCATGACTTGGGAGCACTTTTAGATTTCGTCACCAAGAGGTAGGTGCTTTCAGTGGCAAGGAGTGCTTATGCTATGTACTATGTTATTACTTATTTATAGGCTGCCCTTTGCCCAAAAAAGACATCCCAATGCAGTGCACAAACAGCACAAATGCGAATGCAAACATACCAATGCAGATACAATACGATAAAAATCAAATTAAATGTTAACATTTCAAAAGTATTAAAATACATTCATTTTCCTGCCAAAAAGGCAACAAACAACAAAAATGTTAAGAGGTTGCTCTGAGAGAGAGCAAGAACAATACTTAAACAGCAAGTCCTCCTTTTAAAGGTCCCAGGCAGCAGTGTGGGGCATGGCAGGTGGAATAGCTAGTGCCACAGGTGGTTCCCACAGTCTCTTCCCTTATGCTTAGCTCCACCCTTTTTTGTTAGCTACAACAATTCCTGATCTGTGCTTTTTCTCCATGCTTCAGCACTCACTTAATAAGTGCTGTTGCAAACTCTGTAAAAGATGTGAATGGGAGCCTGAAGCATGCAACCAAGGGATTTTACTTAGCACCCTGGCCGACTCTTTAGGAATGATATAAAGTAGCTTGGAGGTCTCCATGTCTGTTTCCCCGGAACTGTTAACTCCAACTACTGGTGGAACACTTTGGTTCTTGCTATCAGCTTCTCTCATCAGTGCTATCTTGATTTGTGGTTTTGCTAAACACGCTAATCATGTTGTGGGGTTGACTAACCCTTTCTCTGTGTGTTGTTGTTTTAGCTTTGCAAAGTGTCTGTGCCTAATATGAACCAGATGGATGTTGATAATGTCATACTTGGAAAAGAACCAGTCGAACAAAAGACGGTTTAGGGTGGGTGAGAAGAAACACTTGCTTTAGCAAACATTTAAGAAGAAGAAAAACATTTATTGGAGCTGGGGGTGGGGAGTATACTTCAAAAAAATATGTGCACTACTAAGAGTCCTTAGAACAGATGGTTCAGCTCCCAGGTTGGGCTGCTTCCCTGTTATTGTAACAGAACTCACAGAAGTATAGGTAACTTAAACAATGTTTTAATTTACTGCAACCATCTCACTGATTTGCTACAGGTCTTTTGGCGGGCAGGAGAAGAGAGATGCTATACCAGATGCTGAGTATTAGCCACCAAACATATTTTACAGATTATTCAGTTATATGGTTAGATTATGATCAAGTTTGGATGCAATCACCTGCCTTGTTTGTGCAGTTAACATCCACTCAGGCAGGGATTGTGAGCTAGAAAATGAAGGTTAGAAGGCAGATGAGCTCATGTTGAGGCTGGAGTTGGAAGATTCTTGAAAGATTCAGGGCAGACAAGAGGAAGTCCTTCTTCTCACAGCACATAGTTAAACTATGGAGCTCCTTCTCACAGGAGGCAGTGATGGCTACAAGCTTGGATGGCTTTAGAAGAGGATTGGGCAATTTCATGGAGGAGGATAATGCTAACAATGGTTACTAGCCATGATGGCTATGCTCTGCCTCCACAGCAATGCTTCTGAGTCTCAGCTGCTGGAAACTGCAGGAGGGGAGAGTATTTTCTCCAGTGGCTGGCCAAATGCCTGTGGGAAACCAGCAGGCAGAACCCAAGCACAAGATCTGCTCTCCCCTCCTGCAGTTTCCAGCAATTGGTATTCAAAAGATCACCAGCAGTACAGCTGGAGGGCAACAACAGCCATCCAGCAGCTCTTCCTACTATGATAAGGCAGCGTGGAAGGCAACAGAGCCCCTGGTTCAAAACCTCCCCTGGGTACTTTACAGCTGCAATAAATCTATTTCATACAGGGGCACCATCTGCTAGGGACTGAGCCCTTGTGGGGCCCCTGAATACTTTTGGGATGGGGCCAAGCCCCCACAATGTCCAAAAGTGGCAGAGGAGCCCAAGCGCAGAGCCAAGCAAAGCCCCAAGCCGGCTCCTACTCCTCCTTCTGCCACAGAAGGGAAGGAGACAGGAAACAGCCCCATGCCAGTGGTGGTGGCAGCAGGAGGAGGAAGAGCCACAGCCATGAAAGCAGTGCTGCCACTGTGCTGCTGCCATGTAAGCCCTGCCCCCTGCTTCTCCCAAGACCTGAAGTCATGTGCACAATATCAGGACACTGCGCATGCGACGTCACACACCTCGCACCACCAGCCCTCCATTCTTCTTTGAAAGCTGGTGCCTCTGCTTTCATATTATTTGATTTGCATAGAAATGTTTTTATAAAAATTGTGTCTCCTGTGTGTTATGTATTCGCCAGCTAATGGCCCCAGTTCAGCACATGCAGAAGATCCCAGGTTCAATCAGGCAGCTTCCTAGGTTCCTATATTGTCATTATTATTTATTTGCAGATTTATAAACTGCTTCACAACCAAAACCTACCAAAGTAGTATTCAAAGGTTTAAAACAAAACAAAACTCTACAATTGTACAATTGGTGTTCCATAAAATGATTGGGTTGCTCCAAATATTGTCATTTCCAATGTTTCTAGTGGGGTACAGCTAAGCTGGTATTTGATGCTACCATTTGGTTCTGATCCAGCTGGTCCCTTGATGAATGTGTGGCTGGTTCATCCAGAAGCATAGAGCCACTTAAATGCCATTCCATCTTTCCTCTTCCCAGTGCCTCACTACAAGCATATTTTTAAAGATAAGGCTTGTGGAAATCCACTTCTAAATGCAAAGTGGGGCAGCAGCACAAGAATGTTAGTAAACAATTGGTAAAATGTTAGTAACATGACCCATGTCTTGTGGATCTTCTGTGTCCGTAAGCAGTAGTGTAGTTGCAAATTCAGAAGTGCTACACCTCCATCTAAGATTATACAACCTTCCAAGATTATACAATAATCTTATAAATATACAATAATAATAATTAGGGATGCATTGCAACAATCAATGCAAATATCAAATATCCAGCTAGATCCACTGTTGGTTTGTTGTTGTTGTTGTTGTTTGCACATATGTGGGCAAATGATTTGGTGTGCTCCAATATCTTATTTTGTGGTTACTTATGGTGAGGTTTCCTTGGAGTTCCATTGAGCGTAACAGAACTTGCACATCATTATATTGAAAATGATGTACCTGGTGTTTCCAGTGTCCCTAAATGATTAGCTTTGGAGCATACAGACCACCCCTTCCTCAATGTTCTTCCTGTGGGCCATCTTCAGAGTGAACCTGGCTGCCAATCCTCTGTGGATGACTCACCTCCTTTCAATCTGTTTGGATCCAGTCTGAAGGCTTCTCTATGGCTAGAACGCTCCTCTTTCATGCTGGTTGGGCAGCTCTGGGATGCTGGAGACTGGAATCCTGCAGGAGAAATAATAACAGACTTTTGATTCCGTATTACTCCTCTGTTCATAAGTCCCCCTTCCCTAAAACTGGTGCCCTCCAAATGTTTCAGACCACAGCTCCCATCAGCCCCAGACAGCCCTGCTGACTGGAAGACACCATCTGGAGGGGAGGTTGGTCTCAAAACATTAGAGGACAGTGTATTAAACTCAGAATAAGGACTGACTCTCAGTGGTAAAGCATCTGCTGATGGGAACTGCAGTCTAAAACAACTGGAGTGCATCAGGTTGGGGAAGGCTGTCATAAGTGATCAGGGAAATCAAGCAATAGATTAAGTGAATTCATCAGTAAATAAAAGCAGTTCACTGAATGATTGTAGGTAATTAGTTCCATATGAATCATTCACTTCTAGAGTTTCCAACTTTTGTACTTCCCCTACAGCCATACCACAAACTATTATTTGCTCTAGAGCAATTAAACTCTGTGGCATGGAAACAAACTTCAATATTACTTGCTAATTGCTGGAGATCAAGCTGCATTATTTCTGGTCTGTAACTTTCAATACAAGTGCTTTAAAAAAAGCTGTTTGCTATTACTACTACTACTACTACTACTACTACTACTACTACTAGAAATAATAATATATTTTCACTTCAGCAGAAGAATATTCCATGGTCAAATGCAAAGCAACCTGGGCAAGCTAGGGCCATTAAGAAACAATACAAGGCTATTGAGGGTCATTGGCAATGCAAGAGAACTGCCCTCTCCCCTGCCCTGAGGTGTGAACAGAGACTTGGGGTTTGGAAGGTTGCAAGGAAAGAGGGTGTTTGAAGAAAAGGGAGCCTCGTAGCAAGGGGTTCTCTGGGAAGAAGCAGTAGGAAGAGAGACTGGGATCCATTCTGGGCAGGTTGGCTGAAGGCTGGCTGCACTGCTGTGTTAATAGGTGAATAAACCATATTCCTTAATGCTACACAGTCTCTGCCATGTCTCAAGTCTCCAAAGGAACACAGATCCTGGGTGAGCGCCTGGACCCCATTGGCTCTTGTCACACTTGGCAGAGAGAAGGGGAGGCACCCAACTTTTACAGCAGTACTGAGAAGTGGTTCTACAGGAAAAGTAACCCCATGCCCACCCCCCACCCACCCCCGAGCAGCTTATTCTCTTGCCAAGTGCACAGGCTTTTCCCTTTACAAAAAGCCACTTATCTTTTGTAAAATCTATGTTTGCCTGTGTGTGCACATGTGAATTCTGGCTAATATTTGCAGCTATTACTAACTAGCTCTGTTCTTTGTCTTTGTTATCTGTGGCCAAATTTCCATTTGTCACATAACTGCCCCACCTTCAACACTGACAGTGAACTTGGACACTGAATGCCATCAAAATACTTCTTTAACCCAACATTTGATGTTGGAATACTTGCACATAAATTCACTCTGGGATGTGTCTCCTTTTAAAGTCTGTGTTGAGCCTAGATTAGAAAGTAACAACTTTCAAGGGCGCAGATCTGGATAATCTGCATCTATCCCTCTGGAAACAAAAAGGATGAACAATAGCATGAATGGAAAAGCTTGCTAAACACCTGAATGCCCTGATGAGTGAACAGGATTAAGATGACATTGTAGAAACTTGGTACTCCTTCATTACCTTGTCATCAGATAATCCCACAGTGTGGCATCCTCTGAACACCCATGTGCTATTAAAAATGCTGCCCTATTCTACTTGGAAGGGAGGGATGATTTGGATATGTTACTGCAATTTGCTGATGTACTTTTTTACCTGTATAATTTTGAACACTAAATAAAATATATATATTTTAAATTAATTCAGATCAAAAAATGCCTGTTTTTGTAAGGACTAAAGCTATCAGTTAATTAAATAAGCAACTTATTCTACTGCCTTTCATTTAAGAAATTTAAATCAATTCACATCATAGCTGTCAACTTTCAAATTTGAAAATAAGAGATCAGCAGCCTCACCTGTCCCGGGGACAGTGTACGGGATAGCAGTGGGAAGCAGCGGGAAACGGCGCTGGAATAAGGGAATTTCCCGCAAAAAAAAGGGAAAGTTGACAGCTATGACTCACATATGATAAAAATATCATCTAATGTTTGTGAAAGTTAAAGGAGTGTGAGAAGTGACAGTTTAATAAACAAAACCTCCCTCTGGTGGAAAAGAAAGTGTTGTCATCAATACCTCTTTTTCATTGTCTTACAACAGGGACATTCTTAGGACCAAAGTGGCTTCAAAAAAAGACAGAACTCTACCCTTGAATTTCAGCCCTGCTGATATAGGTTTTATCAGTTAAAATTTGATCCCACTGACTGAGCCCTCTCTGCCAATAAGAACCTTTTTAAAAGTTTGCATTTTTTATTGTTTTACTGAGAAAGAAAAAGAGCCTCAAGCAATCAGCTGCAATTCATCTGGAAAAAGCTATTTTCGATTTACAAATCGTTTAAAGCTTCCAGTGACACTACTTCAAAAAGACAGCTGAAACTTTAAGTGCAAAAATCCTGTAAATTAAGTTAGATACACTAGGCCCAATTCCGATCTCAGTTGATACAGACATGGGTCAGTTCCACTCCAGCAGCTGGCATTAAATCAATAGTGTAGGTCAGTGTGAGACCTGTTATGTTAATAAAATGTCATGAATGCAGGACATGGTTCTGTAGTGCCAAATTTTAATAGCATTTCTTGGCAACTTGGTGAAACTGGAGACGTCTGATGTCTCAGCAGAGACACTGTAATGGTTTTAAGTGCTGTGCATATCTGATATCTTCAAGAGATACTGTGTCTGCCAAAGATATTCTTCTGACATAGTGTGCTACTCTGTGTAGATCTAATTACTGCAGATATAGTATATTGGAAGCCAGGAGACAATAGTACAGAATGAGTAGCCTGGGGGTTCCCAAGAAATATTTAGCTACTTTTTTATTTTATTTTTTACACACTATCCCTACTGGGAATCATGCGCAGCAATTATATGAATATTCAACTAGTCCTTAAATATTCCACTATGTTCAGGAGTTTCTTGGCCATATTACTCCACAAAATAATCAGATTATTTTTATCACTGTTGCCTTTGTTTGTTATCAGGAATGTGGGAACTGGAGCTTCAAGAGAGTGTTGGAAACTCTCAGACAGCAACATCCAGCTAGCCTCTACATTAGTCTCCACTAACTGGATTCCCTGACTATGTGTTTTGGACTACAACTCCCATCATTCCTAGCCAGAATGCTTAGAGAGTGCAGTAGGTTGGGGAACGCTGCCCTACATGGAACTGTAGTTCTGAGGTATGTTGGAGTGAAGCAGGGGCGCCGACTTATAAAAAATATTGGGGGGGCCCATACCAGGGTCCTGCCGCTGCTTCGCTCGGGTAGCCGGGAGAACGCAGTTCGAGGTGGCGGTGTTGGGGAGAGACCCTAGCTCAGGGCGCCCCGAGACTTGGCGGCCGGTGGCCTATCTGGGGGGTTTTGGAGCGTATTTCGGCGGAGCAATTGGGGAGGAGGGGGCTTGTTGCCGGATTCTTCAGCTGGGCCGGAGATCCGCTGCTGGGGGGTCCCTGGGCTGAGTTGTGAGCACGGCCTGCTGAAGGGAGATCCAGCCGATTGCGCGACAGGGACGGCCGGGGCTCTCCGGCTAGGGCGCGCGGCTGGCTGGCTGGCTGGCTGGCTGGCTGGCGAGGGAGCAGGTGGGGAGGAGGCGGGGGTTACAGCTCCCTCGGGAGTGCATTTCCACAAGGGTGCGATGATGTCACAAGGACAAGAAAGGCACGCGATATGGACTATTGCGAGCAGGGCGATGCAAAGCTCCAGAGTTGCCTGCGCTTCAGCCCTCGGATCACAAACTGCAGTTCTTTTCCAGGTTGCTGTCTCGATTTTACATCTGACTGAGCATCTCTGAATCGTGGCTTGTTTGTGCATCTTTGTGCAAGTATTTCTAAATTTTGCTTTCTTTGTGCAAAAAATAAAATAAAATAAAAAAGGACGACCTGACGTTATTTCCTCCATTTCACGAGGAAAGCACCAACTCTCCAAAAGCGCGCGCAACCCAGCCCTAGAAAGTTTGCATCAGCCTCGTCCGTCCCCAGGGCGCTGCAATCTTGTTGCCTGTATCCTCCGATGGGAGTCGCAGCTGGAACGATCCTCTTCCCTCTTTCCCCTCTCTCGGTGCGCAAAGCCAGCCACGCTCCACCTTCCCGATTGTGCCTTGGCATGTGAGCAGAGGATCCCATTTCAGCGCCGCGCTCTTGCCCTCGGGCTGATGCTCAGGTGGCTCTCGGTGACCTCTTCCCCCCGCCCCTCCCCATGCGATCTGATCTCTCCCCTCCCTCCCCCCAGAAACTCCTCCCCTCCCCTCTCAGGCTTCCTCGGTGGCGGCGCTCTGCTGGAGGGGCGCCCGAGATTATGGGGGGGCGGAGCCCCCGCAAACGAATTTTTGAGGGGGCTCGGGCCCCCTCAGGCCCCATGGAGTCGGTGCCTATGGAGTGAAGCCATGACAGTGAAATAGGACTACATTTGCAGTGCAGACATGCTAGTGAGTTTTTTTTAGTGCATTACTCAAATGGATTTATAAGTAAAGTTTGCTGGCATTTGTCCTCATTGACTTAAATTTGCTCTGAAGGCATGTTGAGAACCTCTTTGGATGTTGGTTTTCATTTCTCAGGATCTTGCAATGAAAGCATGGACACATATGCATACTTGTCAGCAGTGAATCTGATGCACATATCTTGCATAGCAAAATGTCATTAGCTGGCAAATAATACAGGGTTTGCCAACAGGCTACCTACCCTGCGGCTGTTGTTGGACTACAACTCTGAACAACGTTGACCATTTGCTACCCTTTTCCCTGCTGAGATCTAGATAGCGAAAGCTGAGAACCTCTACCCTTTTCTTTCTGAAGTCATGTAGTCACCATTCTTGCATTGGCCATGTATCGTGACTACAAGATCTAGGAACAATGGGTTGTATATAACCAGTGCTTTTTTTCTGGGGGGACGCAGGGGTACGCATACCCCTAAACATTTTGTGAATCTAAGTTTAGCCTCATTGAGGGACAGTATTTCAATATGAGTAAGAAAATGAGAGTACCCCTAAACATTTTGTTAGGGGGGGAAGCACTGTATATAACCAACTTGTACTCATTGAGATTAATGTGCCTAAGCTAATGGTATCTATTAATTTTGATGTGTGCCTCTCTCTCAGTAGGACTAGCATTTGATACATCCCAGAAAGAACAGCACAGTTCAGGAGGAAGCAAATACACACAAGCATTCATCATGGTGACACACGTCACAAATGTTTGGAAGTCACAACTACCATTGCAGCTGTTGTGTTTGGTACCCAAATGAAGGCTCTAGCATGGTGCTTTGTAAAGCATCTTAGACGAGCTAGACTCTGCAAAAGGCTGTAGTTTTTGTCATTAGCACAATCCTCTCTTTGTTCCTGTTCCTAATGAAGCAGAGGTCACTAATATGGTGACATCCAATGTTTTGGACTACAACTTCCATCATCCTTGTCCATAGGCCATGTTGGCTGGGGCTGATGGGAATTGGAGTCCAAGAAGATCTGATGGGCAATATGTTGTCTACTTCTGTGATAAAAGTGATGCTTTAAACACGTGACTTTTCTTGACTGAAGCTTCTTTCATTTTGGTCAACGACAATGGAAAGTACTGAATGCCACTCATTCAACATAAACCCATTCCATTCTGTTTGTGTTTTAAGCATTTAATAGGACATGGAGTGATCTACTATGCTCCAAAAAGTAAAACCTCTTTTATTAGAGGCCGAGATGATATTTAATGGAGACAAAATACATGTAGAAAACAAATCCCTTTACCGCCTTTGCCTCTTCTTATTCCCCCTCCCCTTCTTGTGTAAAAAAGGGGGGAACTCTGAAGGGGAAAAAAACCCTGTAATAACATTTGTTTCCAATATTTTATGTGGAAAACTTTGCATGTAACATAAAAATCTTCTGGCAGGAGAGACCACTTGTGGGAAAGTGATTTGATTATAATTTGATATTTGAGCTGAATTCTACCCAGTGAAGCCACTGAAAAAGGAGCGTAAGCGGCTCTGGCCTGGCTGGAGTTCCTCCTGACACCTGCTGATGAACCTTCTCAGCTTCTGCTAGCAGCCACAACAGGTGGCCCTTCCAGATCTGTTCTCTGACGCTCCTGTGGAGAAAACGCTGCATGACATTTGTACCATTCCTCCACAACTTGCACCTTTTATGTAAGAAGAAAAGAATTGCAGAGCTGCTCCCCCACCACACTTCTAATACATAAGAACCTAAGATGAGCCCTGTTGGATCAGGCCAAAGGGGGCCTATCTTTTCCAACATCCTGTCCTCACAGTGGTCAGCTAGATGCTCCAAAGGGAAACCCTCAAGCAACACCTGAACACAAGAGCACTCTCCTCTCCTGAGGTTTCCAGCAACTGTTATTCAGAAGCTTTGCTACCCCCAACCATGGAGGCAGAGCAAAACCATCATGGCTAATATGCATTAATAACCCTCTTCTCCATGAACACCTGGGTCATACGTTCCTCCAGGGAATGAAAATGGAAACACATGTCACTCTCACATTCAAATAGGTGCATAATAAGTTTTCTTGATTGCCTTCCTGGCAGTGGCGTAGCGTGGGTTGTCAGCACCCGGGGCAAGGCAAGTAATTTGTGCCCCCTAACCCGTGGATTTGCGCCCCCTAACCCCCAGATGTTGCGCCCGCTGCGGCCGGGCCCCCCTGCACCCCCCATGCTACGCCACTGCTTCCTGGAGAAGGTTTTCAAGGTCATCTGAGGAAGCTCTACTCCATCAGCCTTTTCAGTAAGAAGTAAGGCTGACATCAGTAAGGTGGGAAAAAGCTTTTTTGTTAGTCATTCTCCATCTATGGGCTGAAGGCACAAGGCAAAAACATTTCTCAAAATCCCAAACATATTCATACGTTGTGCGTTTTTATCTGTTGCTTTTTAGCAAATTGCTGTTTTATTACTTATCTTAACAAACATGTGCATGTAGTTCCTATATTTATTTAATACTTCCAGTCACAGAAAATAAACAAAACTGCTACTCTTAAAGAATACAATTCATTTGAGAACCTTTGCCAACCTGGTGCCCTCAAGATGTTTTGGGTTCCAACTCCGACCAGCCTGTCAGCTCAGCAGAAGCTGCAGTAGTGCAAAACACCTGGAGGGCACCATGTTGGCAAACACTGCATTCAACAAATACAAACAATGAATATGTAAGCCGCTGAGAGGTGCTAAAGGAGTATTATTTCCTGAAGGTTCAATGGGTTTTGATGCCCTTCTAAGCATCAGAGATCGGTTGAAAAGTTCAGAAGAGAGCAACCAAAACAATCAAGGGGATGAGGGGACTCTCCTGTGAGGAAAGGTTGCAGCGTTTTGGACTTGTGAGATTAGAAAAAAGCAAGTAAGGGGTGACAAGATGGAGGCAGCAATGCATCTCCCACCAGTTGCTGCAAGGTGCAGGAGGGGAGGGGGCTCTTGCACTCAAATCCTGCTTGTGGTTTTCCGAAAAGATGCATCTAGTTGGCCACTGTGCAAAGAGGGTTCCAGACTAGACGGGCTGTGAAGCAGCACCCCACACTCTCCCAGAGGGCTGCAGGTGAGTTTAGGAGGTGCACAGTGGGTTAACTTAGGGAGCTCAGTGGAAATGATGGGAGGGCTGTTGCAGTCACACCCAGCATCTCCCACAGGAGGCAGTTGCTTCAGTCTGCCTAATGCTAGGACCAGCCCTGGCAGAAGACAGCATTGTCTGTATGTCCATTTTGTTGTAAGAAAATCAAAGAGCCTTCAGCCCCCATAATCTGTCCCTGTGCCTACAAGTTTTGTCCTAAGTCCCTTGCAGTGAGCAGAACTGTCCTTTAGCAGTTCTGACTGAGAAAAGGGAGTAACACCCTCCCCACCCCCCTCAAGTTGGCTGACTGCTCCTGTAGACACTCATCTACTCCTAGTCTAAACAAAACCGCAGTAGCTGAACTTGGCTTGGAAGCCATGTGTCTGATACCAATAATATTCAATAGATGGAATAATGATTCATCTCAAGAGCCAGGATAAAAAAAAACCTTCCATATCTGAGCATTCCTGAATGTTGGGCAGGATGGATATTCTATCCAGTGATATGCCAATGATATGGAGTCAAGTTTCGACTTAACTTAGTCACTGCTGTGTGATACGATTGCAATGGATACAGTCCAGGCTTCCTGTTGTACTGTGCGCTCTGTAAGTTATGACATGCACACAGATCTTTCCATTAGGATTGATCTGGGATTAGAAATGAAACATTTGGTTCAGCTTTAGACTGAAACGTTGAAAGCTACGCCTGCCAAATCTGCAAGTCAGACATCCTAGGCAGAAATATATGGAAGATAAGGAGATCTGATTGCTCAAGAGCTTACACATTTCACAGTGGGCAGGAGCATATACAATACAAACATTGTACATAGTAGCTGTATTCAGTTGTGACATGCTGACGTCTCGACGAGAAACCTGTTGCAGCTTTTCAGAAGTGTTTTAAAAGAAGTGTTTTTAAAGATTTAGCAAATCCTAGATTCCTTTTGATGTTTCAGTATTTGTTGTTCTGGAAAAAAGAAAGCAAAACAAATTTAAATATATATGACACAACTCTTTTCCCACTACAGTAATACCTCGGGTTACAGCTGCTTCAGGTTGCGTTTTTTCAGGTTGCAGACCGCCGAAACACGGAAGTACCGGAACAGGTTACTTCCAGG
This sequence comes from Podarcis vaucheri, assembly GCF_965113315.1. Taxonomy (NCBI): domain Eukaryota; kingdom Metazoa; phylum Chordata; class Lepidosauria; order Squamata; family Lacertidae; genus Podarcis; species Podarcis vaucheri. Next base: position 30,074,443 of record NC_138758.1, read on the forward strand.
TTTCGGCAGTCTTGCATGCACAGAAGCACTAAATCATGCTTTGTGCATGCGCAGAAGTGCCGAATCACGTGCACAGACACAGGTTGTGAATGCTGCAGGTTGCGAACGTGCATCCCGCATGGATCACGTTCGCAACCCGATCGTCCACTGTAATTTTCCAGCCACCAATAAACAAAGTCTCCCCCTCCTTCCAATTCAAACATGTATAAAGCAGTCTGAACTTTGGAGAAACAGTAGCTCAGTGGTAGCTTTTGAAGACCCCCGATTCAATTGCAAGCATCTCTGCTTAAAGGGCGGTGTTTGCTTATGCCACTGGATGGCCACTGACAGTCACAGATGTATAAGCGATATTGAGCCAAACGTATAAGTTATTGGCTTTGTGATCTAGCTGGGATGTAATGGTTTAGGTGGCCCCTGAGGTACCCTAAGCCTAAATTGTTAATGGCTTTGTATACAAGGACCTTGAACCTGGCTTAGACAGCCAATGCAGGTGCCCTAACAACTGTGTTACATGCTGTTGTCCATAGCCTCCGCCCCCCCCCCCCATTAGCAATCTGGCTGCCACATTCTGCACCAGCTGCAGCTTCTGAACCGGACCCAAGGGCGACCTTGTGATCTTCTCCTATCTATATTCAAGGCAAGAATATATATTTTAGTTCAGTGACATCTAAAATCTGAATGCACAAGTTAGACTTCAAATGTTTCTTTAGTTCTACTCTGGTCCTCCTGAATATTCAAGGCAATTACGGGAAGTTGGGTGGCCACAAAATAGTCCTGGGGCCACACTCAAGCTTTCTCTTGGTCCTCCATCACAACCACAATCATCCAATTAATCACCATTGTTCTTTTGGACCAAGAAACAAAAAGAGAGAGATAGAACCACCCTCCCTCAGTTTGCCTGGCAGGGCTTCATATCCTTGTTTTCCAAGATTGGGGAGAGGGTTGGGGCGTATTTTTGAGACAGCTGAAAGGAATGTCAGATGATATTGGAGTCTTGCATCAGTTCCTGAAGTATTTGTGTGCCTGATTAATTATTGCTTAATTATAAACCCTGGGGATGGTGCTTTTTTCTGATTGGAGTAGAGGAGAAAGTCCTATAAGGTTTGCCAAAAATATACGGTGGTGCCTCACAAGATGAAAATAATTCGTTCCGCGAGTCTTTTCATCTTGCGATGTTTTTCGTCTTGCGAAGCACAGTCCGTCGCAACTGCGCCTCTTCAAGCGGCTTTTTAAAAAAAGCGCAAGACGTTTTCGTCTTGCGAAGCAAGCCCATAGGGAAATTCGTCTAGCGAAGCAACGCAACAACGAAAAACCCTTTCGTCTAGCGAGTTTTTTGTCTTGCAAGGCATTCGTCTTGCGGGGCACCACTGTATCAACTTTTCCCCATCAAAACTCTCCTTTAGAAAAGAAGAAGAAGAAAAAGCTCCAAGAATTGAAAGCTGTACTTCAGGACGTTAGCATCTTTATCACTTATTCAAAACAGAGTTTGTGTGCATTCCTCTCCTTGCGGAAGCAATGAGGAAGCCACAACATCCTCCTCCAGGAAGGCCTTGCTACTCCTTTTGATATAACCGCTTAGCAACTAAGCCATGTTCAAAGCCTTGTTATATTAACATTAAAAGCCTCAACAATCTGGAATCAGATTATGTGAAGGATCATTCCCCCACACCCAATATAGACCCATTAAACCAAACGTATCAAAATTCAAAGAGTAACCATTAAAAACCCAATTAAAACCATTCAGTTTAATTATTTCAACTAGAGGGATGAGCTTGATCCAGTGACACCAGCTTTTCAAAGTTTAAAAGTCATTTACACACCCAGTGCCACTACCTGATGCCCATTTGCCTCTTAGCAACACCCCCCTCCCCAAAGGTAATCCTACTGCCACTTTGGGAACCATTGCATTAAATGATTAAGATCATTGGAAGAGGCCTTCCTGGTTGTGTCATTGCCTGGAAATTGTTGTCCAACAGCAATGTGGAAATAGGCCTTGCCTGTTTTTGCACCTAGCCTCTGGAATACTCCCACTCCCACCCCCCTACCCCCATTTATTGGGAAACTGACTTTGGTTGCCTGTTAAAAACCTAACTCTTTGGCCATACATTTCCTTTTAAAAAGCAAACAAACAAACACCCCCCCTATATATTTATTGCTTTTATATCCTACTTTTACTCCAATGAGTTCATGGTGGCATGCATAGTTCTCCCCTTCCTCATTCAACCCCAACAACAACCCTATGAAGTAGGTTAGGCTGAGAGGCAGTGACTGGCCCAAGGCTGCACCCAGTGAGCTTTAAGGCTGAGTGGGGATTTTGAACTCTGGTCTCCCAGATCCTAGTCAAACACTCTAACCCTGGCTCTAAAAATTTGAAGAGGGAAATTTGTTTTGCAGATTACAATACAATATCAAAACAAATAGTTGCAGATCTCTCACACAGTCAGAATACAACCCAGGATTGTATTCTTTGGTATCCTGATATCTGTGTATACACAGATTCAGTGCCATAGGTTGGGGGGGCACAGGGTGGTTGCCCTGGGTGCAAAATTGTTAGGGGTTGCAAAATTTCAACACTCGGTGCTGCCTCAATGCAGCTTGCTGGGCTCCATTGAAAACAGCTTCTGCATATCTTTATCAAATAAATAATAGACACCACCAGCAGGCTTCATAGATGCCTTTGCTTGACGTTAAGGCTAGCAGGTATCACAAAGAAAGCAGCCAGACTTGTGCAGTGAATGTAAACAAAATGCACTTTTCCAGGTTCAGTTTTCTTGGAATGAAGGTTAGTGGTGGTGTCTTTAGGATACAGTCATACCTCGGGCTGAAGTAGCTTCGGGATGAATATTTTCAGGTTGCTCTCCGCAGCGACCCAAAAGTAATGGAGCACGTTACTTCCGGGTTTCACTGCTCACGTATGTGCAGACACTCAAAATGACGTCATGCCCATGCGCGGAAGCGGCGAAACGTGACCTACGCACGGGCAGATGTGCAGTCACGTGTTACATTTACTTCAGGCTGCGAACGGGGCTCCGGAACGGATCCCGTTCGTATCCAGAGGTACCACTGTATATGTTTTTATTTGCACATATATACAGCCTGAGCATAGGACAGAGGGTCTCACAGCATTAACGCCCCAACAGATCTTGCTTCTCCATTAGTCGCAGCTTTGGTTCCAGCACAGAGCAAGGGGTGGGTGGGGTGAAGGGGGGGATGGAGGATCCAGGGAGAAGGCATGGCCACCAGACTGGACTAGTGAAAAGGGTCCCTCTACCTTGCACTGTTTTTATTTTACTTTCTCCCTGCTCCTTCCTCTTGTAACAGTCCGTGGTGGCACTCACGCTTTGCCTCATTCTGCCACTGGAGGCCCAGGTAACATCAGTGGTGGTACCTACTTTGAGTTGCATCTCGTTCATCACTAGGGTTGTGAGGTCAGGAACATCCCAGACCTTGAGATTTCAGGACCCAAATCTGAGAACCTTAGCTGCATGCAGTTTTCCTCCTCCTCTTCTTTCACTCACTCACTTGGAGATTCAAGCTCTCACCTGCCACCTGGAGGGGACCAGGCGTACCTGTAGACTTCAGAACAACCCTTGAGGTCTGGCAACCCAATCACCACAGTTATGGTCATTCCTAGAATAGGATGGCCTGGCTTCAGTAATCTGTGCCAATCCACTAAGTCACTCTAGCATAATATTGTGGTCAATGGGCTCAAAGGATGTCAAGGAGAATCAGCAGGGCCACCCTTCCACTGTCACTCTTACAATAAAGGGTACATGACTAACAGAGTCAGCATGACTAACAGAGCTGGCCCAAGACATTTTGCTGCTTGAGGCAAAGGATAAGATGGTGTCTCCCATTCCTGCATTGCAGAGGGCTGGACCAAATGACTCTTACGGTCCCTTCCAACTCTACAATTCTATGATTCTATGATTCCATTTTCAGAAGGTGACTGGACTGAGTGCTGACTCAAACTTGAATAGTGGCAACTGGATAGCAGCATTCTCTCAGCCCTGAGGGCTACTAGCCAGTTTAAGGGGTGTGGGGCACTCCCACTACTGCTGTCCAGTGAAGGGGAACAGCCAAGGAGGTGGCCCTGCTGCCACCCCACAGCAACTGCCACCTGAAGTAGTTGCGTCTCTCTGCCCAATGGTTGCACTGGCCTTTGTGATCAAGGCTGCTTCTGTGTCAAAACCCGGCCTTCACCAAGGTTAAAACAGGTCTCGCTTCATTTTCTTCCTGTTCTAACAATATTTTTTTCGGGTGGAGAACCTCATGTTTGAAACTGGATCAAAGAATCTCAAAGGTGTCACTACAAGTGTTTTGAGACTTGTGAAAACAGCATAATTTCCATGTCTTGACTTTAATCTTATTAGTGTTTTCCACTTGATGGAGCCAGATAATAGCTAACAACGATGGTCCATGGGTGTCCCAGCAACTGCAGAAAAGATCCTTGATTCACCCCCCCCACACACACACACTTTAATTATTTTGGAAAAGGAGTAGCCAATACTTTTCTGTATCCATGGTGATAAAAACAAGTTTTGCCACTATAGTACAGGTGCTGCCGCTGGTGATTCTTTTTCCTCAAGGGCCAGATGGAAGGGAGCAGGCATCATCAGCCTTGCGTGTTTCGCCTCCCTGCTTTGGAACAAACAGACTGCCTTGCAGGATCATGGTTGATCTGGGCTAGTAAACTCTCCTCAATAGTGGCCAGCTAGAAGCTTCTTCTGAGAAATTCATGAGCAGAGTAGGAAGGTGGCACAGACATCCCATTGGGTTCTCACAACACAGCCAAATTGCTTCTCGCCCACAAGAGGCCTGGCATTCTCTTTACTAGCCTTTGACAACCTTGTGCCCTCTCTGGATATTTTGGACTGCAACTCCCATAAGCCCCAGCATCATATGGTCATGCTGTCTGGAGCTTTTGTAGTCCAAAACATCTGGACAGTGTCAGGTTGGTGGACAGTGCTGTATGCATTTGGCCTGCTTTTTTATGTCAGTCAATGAGAATTTAGGAAGGGTTAAAGCAATGTGTGCTTTAAAGTCTAAATTAAGGTTGGAGGCAGTCTTTGCTCCTGGAGGGATTTCCTTTTACAGTGCAAAGGATTTAAAAAACAATTCATTCTCAGATGAGTTCTGCACACAACGCTGATTAGGATGCAACAAGCCCAGTGCAGTGATTTATGTGGCTGCAGGCCTTTTCTGAGGGTGGGAAATAAACTTCTAATCAAACCCAATGAGGCATGGCAGAACGACCTGACTTCACTTGGAGGTGAGATTGCAGCAGTGAATCACGCAGAGATGCAGTAGCCAGCCTCCTCTGTGGGCAAGGGCTTTCTGGCACACAGGAACCTTTAATATTTAACTGATTCATTTTTCACAGCTCACAGCATGCCACATGTTTATGACTTGGTCTGTAGAGCCTCCCGCTCTTTCTCACACATTTTTCCCTACCCTGTTTTGCTGTGATAGATTCACAAATTTAAAAAAGGACAGAGGATAGGTTTTTTTTAATGCAGTCAGCAATGCGCCTAGCTGCTGACCTTAAGACCATGGGTAGGCAACCTAAGGCCCGTGGGCCAGATGCGGCCCAATCGCCTTCTCAATCCAGCCTGTGGATGGTCCAGGAATCAACATGTTTTTCCATGAGTAAAATGTGTCCTTTTATTTAAAATGCATCTCTGAGTTATTTGTGGGGCATAGGAATTTGCTCATTCCCCCCCCTTCAAAATATAGTCTGGCCCCCCACAAGGTCTGAGGCACAGTGGATGAAAAAATTCGCTGACCCCTGTTTAAGACTAATTTTGTCCTGCTGTTCTAAAGAACATAAGAGGAACATAAGAGAAACTCTCCTGCATCACCATCTAATTGAGGCTCCTTTTTCCCAAAGTGGCCAATCAGAGGCCTTTGGGAAGCTCATAAACTACAGGCCTTTCCTGCTGTCACTTTTCACACCAACTGCGTCATAGAGGGAAGATCCATACCAAAATATCCTGGGAACTGTAGTTCAAGGGTGCTGGGAATTGTAGCTTAAGGATGCTAGAAATTGGATCTTGGTTAAGAGGAACTAAAGTTCCCAGGATTCCTTTGTGGGGATTTCATGTGGTTTAAATGAATGGAGTGAACCAGGGTTGGGCAAACCTATTAATTTTGCTTCCTCACTGTTCTACATTTTTTCCATTCTTTAGTCCTTTCTTCCACATTTCCACATCAGTCCTCATGAAAATTCACCAGCCCCTTAGTGCATCCCCACCCCCACAACACAGTGTACACTTTTTAATGCATTTGCCTAAATTATTTGCCTCATGTATACAGTGGTACCTCGGGTTACATACGCTTCAGGTTACAGACACTTCAGGTTACAGACTTCGCTAACCCAGAAATATTACCTCAGGTTAAAAACTTTGCTTCAGGATGAGAACAGAAATCGCATGGCGGCAGCGGGAGGCCCCATTAGCTAAAGTAGTGCTTCAGGTTAAGAACAGTTTCAGGTTAAGAACGGACCTCCGGAACGAATTAAGTACTTAACCCAAAGTACCACTGTACTCTCTTTGCATGCAGCACCCCCTGTCATCAAGCTTTTATGCATGTTATTTTCACTAATGTATTTTCATGCACGCTTAATACCATGGCATATGCATTTTTGTATACGTTACCTGGCTGGGGAACCGCATTGCAAAATCTGGAAAAGCACAGATTCCAAAAGATAGGTGCTTTTCACATTGGTTATTGTTCCAGATGATGTGAATTATTTAGGCGCACTTTTAATTGCAAACTGAACTGAACTAAAGTTTTCCCTCATCAAGACTCTCAGTGTTTTCTTTTTAGAAAAATAGGTGCCGGTACTCACCATGAAGTTGTTACAGTAAGTGCCACAATTTTTAACAACAAAAAAGACGTGCCAGTACTCCATACACTTGAGTACCCACTATAAAAAGCACTGCCTATTCTAAACCAGGAGGTTGCCTAAAGACACCTTCTTCCCCTCCCCTCTTTCCCACTTGAGTCTTTTCTTCTTCTTTTATAAATTTGCATTAAATATCAATATGGGGGGTGGGGAGAAGAGAATGATGTCAGCCCATCTTCAGGCATACTTGGGGGGAAACCAGTTATCTGGACCCATTCCAGTCTAGTTTCAGGGCTGAAACATAGGCCTGAAACCACATTGGTTGCTCTGGTTGATAACCAGAGCTGCCATCTTGAATAAAATATTGTGCAGGGGGGGGCACAGACAAGGACAGTGATGTTGGAGGGAGGGTGGGGAGGATAAAAGGGACAGCAGAAAGGAGAGTTGAAAGTAAATGGCAAAGCTCTGGACAATGTATGTCTGTTGTGGTTGAAATTGCAAATGTAGGAGGCATTTAATTGAGTGGAGTCCCAGTTTAATTTTTAAAATTATAGGCAACCAGGAGCTCTGTGAACCCTCCCCGCAGAGCAAGCAGTTTGCATTCTCTATGCCTCTGCCTCTGCCTCTGCTCTAATCACAAGAGCTGTAAAAAACTATGTTGGAGGTTTTTGGCCAATCCCAGCTCTCTTGTTAACCAGCAACCCTCTTACAAGTTCTTTTACAGGGCTTGCTGGGAAATGAAGTACAAATGTGGAGGGGGGGGGAGAGAGAAAGGCAGCAATGCCCATCAACTGGGTTGGGGAACCTGGCCCCCTCAAATATTTTGATGGAGAGGGGCTGAAGAGACCTGGGCCTCTAGGAGTTGGTGCCTATATTGAGGACATTTGCTAGGAGAGAGATGGAGGGAGTGTGACCAAGTTTGTTCTCTTTCATCTCTCCATAGCTTTTGGTACCTTTGGCCACATTATCTTTCTGGAGCAGCTCGGGAAATTGGGCGCTGGGGGCACCAGATTACAATTGCTCCAGTCCTGCTTTTGTGGTTGTTTCCAGAAAGTAGTTTATTCCTTGGGACCATGGGGGGGAGAGGGAAAGGTGTTGTTCAGTGCCATGGGAATTTCATTGAAGATCTTGCCTTACTGCCTGTGGGCTGGATTAGATAGCTCTCAAGTGCATTCCAGCAGCATGGTTTCATGATGCTAAGAACAGCATAAAATATCCAACACGAGCTACGCAAGTGCTACAGCATCTGGAAAGGAATGGGTGGAAATAGCCAGCAGACCACATTATTCCAACTCAAATATTCAGTTGCTCTTTGCCCTTGGTTGTAGTTCCAACCTCATATCTGGGTGGGAAAAGCAAAGAGAACAGAAGACAATAAGCAATATTTGGCTAGAGCAATTCAAAGTGGCTGTCGCATGGATAATCAATATGTTTTCATTTGTATCTGCTTCATTCAGCTCCTCCCAGCTATTTTAGTAGTACAGTGGTACCTCTGGATGCGAACGGGATCCGTTCTGGAGCCTCGTTCGCATCCAGAAGTGAATGCAACCTGCGTCCGCGCACATGCGCGAGCGGCGAAACCCAGAAGTAACACACTCAATTACTTCTGGGTCGCCACAGCGCGCAACCCAAAAATACTTATCCCGAAGCTACTTCAACCCGAGGTATGACTGTAGTAGTAGTAGTAGTAGTAGTAGTACATTTATATTTAATTATATCCCATCTTTTCCCCAGACCAAGACTCAAGGTAGCTTACACAAATTCACAAAGGTGACTTCTTCATCTTCTTCCTCTACCTCTGGAAACACCAGTGGGCCATCAAGAATATTGTTGTATGCAGTGCTGTTTTTCTAGAGAAAGAGGTGCTGGAACTCACCATGAACACTTCATTTGTTTTCTTATAATGACAATGGTGCCCAACTGAGTTCTTGTGAGTTCTGGCTGGGGGGGAAAGCCTCATTACATAGAATCATAGAGTTGGAAGGGACCCCGAGGATCATGTAATCCAACCCCCTGCAATGCAGGACTATGTCCTATATGGGGATTGAACCTGCAACCCTGATATTATCAGCACCACGCTCTAACCAATTGAACTACCCAGGCTGACACCAAAATCAGTGAACAGTAGGTTCCAGGATTCAGTTTCCTTGGAAGGAAGGTCAATGGAGACTGCAGTATCTTTAGGATGTATGGTTTTATGAACACATAAATACAACCTGAGCATAGGATAGAGGGGCTCACAGCACCAGACCCCTAAGACACAGTTTGGATGCAGCGCAGAGCAAGCAAGTCTCTGTGTATCCAGCTTCCAGCTTGCTTCCAGCTCAGCTCAGCTCAGCCTCATCATGCTGGCCGCTGTTTTCCTACCTAGCAGCCAGGTGAGTGTGGGGCAGGGGGAGGCCCAAGCATTTGTTCTATGCTACTACAGTCGTACCTTGGTTTTCAAACAGCTTAGTTCTCAAACATTTTGGCTCCTGAACGCCGCAAACCTGGAAGTGACTGTCCTAGTTTATGAACTATTTTTGAAAGCCAAATGTCCGATGGGGCTTCCATGGCTTCCGATTGGCTGCAGGAGTTTCCTGCAGCCATTCAGAAGCCATGCTTTGGTTTCTGAAAGTTTTGGAAGTTGAATTCGACTTCCAAGGTACGACTGTATTTAGTTATGCTAATTGTGGTGCTTAAGAAGTTAGCCAAAGTCATTGATTAGACAGAGGGACTGGATTGGCAAGCTTGCTCTCTCATACATTCAACCCCCACAAATGCAGGATCCGAAGAATTGCAAGGGACTCAGGGCAGCATCTAGACTGAGCCCCCGAACCCACCTCATCTATTGGTCAATAAATATTCCTGGTATAATATTAGGGCTACTATTGCTCTATTGCTTTTCTGCATATTTGCACAATGCATTTAGAAATTAAAAGAATCTGATGCCACCATTTGTGACTGCAGTTACATACACCCCCAGTTTCTTTTTCAAGGAGGAATTGCTGATAACCGTCAGTCCAGACTGAAGCACTGAAGAACATCCAAGCCATACTGAAGCCAATTCTCCATCCAGTCAGTTCATAACTCTTCACTGGATATCATTTTAATATTAGGGGTGGGGCTGGGAATTGATCTCTTACATATTGAAGCAAGTTCTTTTTCAATTTTAATGAGTTTTGATTTTATACACTGTGTGTGGAATTTGACCCAACACAGCACTTCAAAGCTGAAAAAGAATCAAGGGCAAGGATTTAGCACATAAATATGGGGCTTCATCCAATGTGTGACTGGTTGTTTCCAACCAGCCTGCTGTGCAGAAGGAGGGGGAAATGAGCCATTAACACCAAGGCATTTATATAGACAGTCTTCACGAACATGCTATCTCTGGTGATCTTGCTTAGAAAGGTGAAAAGGTTTAAATGGTGGGGAATCCAACTCACGTCAGTCCCAGCAAGCATGCTCAGTGGTCAGGGCTAAGGGGAGTAGTTCAGAATCATATGCAGAGCCAAAAGTTAGTCAGCTGTAGATTAGGCTAATATGAAACCTGGGACCACCACATCTTTAATTACAGGCAACGGCCAATTTGCACACGTTCAAAGCACGCACAACCGTGCACACATTCACCACTGCAAACCTGGAAGTGGCAGGAAAAGGGGGCATAACAGGGTATGATGGGGTGGGCTTATACATGCTCCATCATTGCGTGTGATGATGCAGAGCACAATCCCCGCGCAGATTGGGATTGCCTGCATTTGAGCAACACCCTTACATGTAATAGCTGAGTAATTCCCATAATGGGTGCTTTAAAAATATATATTAAAGGTTTCAAGAGCTATTGGGTTGGGGAAGGGCTACATAACTCGATGGTAGTGCACACACTATGCACCCAGGAATTGCAGTTAGGGCTGGAAATACCTCCTGCCTGAAACCCTGGAGAGACACTGCTTTAGAGTTCAGAGGTCAGCAGTCAACATGATTTTCTCCCTGCGCCATTTGCACATTGTACATTGCTTTCATAAACCAGATGAAGGCCTTTGTCTTCATCAGCCGAAAAGGACTCTTCATGCTGCTCAACGAGATAGGATGCCTACCTAAGCTTCACAAGATGATTGTGGCCTTCCATGAGAACATGTGTGGCACCGTCCAATATGCCAACTCATCCTTGGACGCCTTCCCTATAAACAGCAGTGTGGAAAAGGGCTATTTTCTTGCCCCAACTCTCTTTGGCATGCTCAGCTCAACTGAAGACGGTGTGTACTTTCATTCGAGGAGTGGCAGGAGTCTGTTCAATCTGGCATATGTCCATGCCAAGAAAAATGTGTGGTGGGACTTTATCTGAGATATGTTTGTAGATTATGACAGTGCACTCTGAGGAAACTCTGCAGAGGCTTATCAACCATTTTGGCCAAGCCTGCAGAAGGTTTGACCTTACTACCAGGCTGACAAATACCAACATCCTGGGTCAGGACATCCCCAGCACTCCATGCTTGAGGTGGTAAATGATTTTGTTTACCTGGGCTGCACCATAACCAGCAACCTCTCCATCAACGCTGAGGTGGAAAAGTGTATAGGCAAGGCAGCTATGGCAATGGCTCTCTCCAAAATGGTATGGAAAAATGTGGTGCTAACATCCAATACCAAGGTGAAGATCTATCAGGCTTGTGTGTTGAGCACACTGCTTCATGTAAGCGAGTAATGGGCAACTTACAACCACCAGAAGTGACATCTCAATGCCTTCCACACATGCTGCTTTAGGCATCACATAGTAGGACAGAGTCTCAAACAAGGATATGCCCTCCCAAGCCCACATTCCCAGCTCGTTCACACTCCTGCCTCAGCGACGTCCACACAGTCTTGGTCATGTCCACCAAATGGAAGATGGCAGGATCCCTAAGGATGTGCACTATGATGAGCTGGCTTCAGGCACCAGGCCTATTGACAGACCAACTCTGTATTTCAAAGATGTATGAAAATGTGACATGAAGGCTGGCAACATTAACGCCACCATGTGGGAATCCCTTGGAGATGAGCCCAGTGCCTGGAGACAGGCAGTCAGATTGTGTATCCACAGCAGTCTCCAGAGGAGGAATGACCACTGGGAGGAGGAAAGAGTGAAGAAACGCCATGGTGCACCTGCAGCAGCACAACCGGACGCCTTCATCTTCCCCAGCTGCAACAAAATAGGAAATCCCCAGATCCAGTCTCTACAGCCACAGCAGGTGATGTAATCTTCCAACAATTTGATTTCACCCCAGAAGGTGCACCCCTCCATCGTCTCCTGAGACAGAAGGATGCCAACCAAGTATTAAAAAAATATTCTGTTTTTCTGCACACAGGCATGCCAGTCTACATCCCTCTCTCCCTGGTGGGATATCAACAGTTGTATGCATTCCAGTGAACTGAAGTCCTGAAATTCGACACAGACCCAGCCCAAGAGATACTGAATTAATACTGGAATAACAAAAAATGCCCCCCTCCAACATCTTAAATATTAGCAAAGTAAAACTTATACCATAAGAAGTTTGTTAGTCATTAAGGTGTCACCAGACCCTTTGCTGTTTTGGCTGAATGACAGCAACCCCTCTGGAAAGAATTACTAGAAAAATCTGGGAATGGAGACATGTGCTTCTCTCTGCTTTCAAAACAGGAGACTCGACGTGCAATCCCAAATGGCTAATCTACTCCTACACTAGCTAGGAATCTGGCATGTGATACGCACATAGCCCCCTCCCCCTCCCCAAATAGCCACCCGTGATTATTACACAAGTCTAGAAAGTCTAGAAAGGGTTTCCTATCCCTCTTCTTGTAAACAGGAGTCTCAGACCGTACCCCAAAATAGCCAAGATACGTCCAAGACTGCCAGAAAGCTGGCACATATATAGTCGAAGACACATGGATTGGAAGAAAAATATGAAAATGGGGCATTTTGCATAAAAGAGTCGAAACCTGGGGAGTGAAGTTTACATCGCAGCCAAGCCTAGCATTCCAGCGTCGGAGCAAGCCAAGTTGCATGTGGAACGGAATGTCAGGCTGTCAGAGCTACTTCTGCCCACTGCTTGGGCCAATCTCAGATTTGGAGAAGAGAACATGACCAGTACCAGCTCATATAAGATATTCAGATACACAGAATCTATCATGGTTCAGTGTCAATCAGATTTTAATTCTTTTGTATCCAGTGGCCAGTTAAAATAGATGCAGGTCCCTCCATCCATGGGCTTCAATAGCACAGGATTTTATCTTAAGGTCAACATAGGGTGGTGGTGGTGATTAGCAGTGGTAGTATCAGTTGCAGTAGCAGCAGTAGTATTTTATTCCTAGCACAGCTTCAAACCTGTACCATTTTAAATGGCTAAATTGTAAAATTAGGTGAGCGGCAGGGAATAAACTTGGGATTTTTGTTTGTGCAGGTTTCTTTTGGCACAGCTCTAAGAGGGCAGGAGCAAAGTACTATGCAGCACCCTTTCCTGGGTGAAGCTCCCACATTAGCTGTCTGGAGCTGAATGCACTGGGAACACTGAATAACACTGAATGCATGAATAGGAAATAGGACCCAGCAGACATCCCTTGGGCCTAAGCCCCCAACATCTCTCTGTTCGATTGCACCTGGGAAAAGGGTTGCCATTGCATGCATGCGAGAGCCCTTGACACATGTTTGAGTGTGTAAGGGGAATGGTCCAGAGGACGCACCGTTGCAGAGGGTGGAGCTAACCAGCCCGGTTCCACTATCCATTTATCGGAAACATGATGAGCTTAAAGTCTGGACAATGTTGCAGCCTCCTCCAGGGCTGTTAATCAAGGCTGCAAATCTAAATATAGTACACGTAACTGGGAGTCTCATTAAATTCATAGGGACTTATTTATGAATAAACATGCATAGGATTGCACTATTGATTGGTTAACTTGCTAGATTACTTGGGTTACAAACATTTAATCAACTAGAAGTGCTCCCTATTAATGGGACAACTGGTATTGGGGAGAAAACCAGAACCATCATCACCATCAGTAAATGACAAGCACCATCCTAAAAGGGATATTTCCCCTTCTTTCTTGCTGTGTCTAAGACAACACATACAGTAGTACCTCGGGTTAAGAACTAAATTTGTTCTGGAGGTCCATTCTTAACCTGAAACTGTTCTTAACCTGAAGCACCACTTTAGCTAATGGGGCCTCCTGCTGCCGCTGGGCCACCAGAGCAGGATTTCTGTTCTCATCCTGAAGCAAAGTTATTAACCTGAAGCACTATTTCTGGGTTAGCGGAGTCTGTAACCTGAAGCGTATGTAACCTGAAGCGTATGTAACCCGAGGTGCCACTGTACATGTATCACTCTTTTTGCTTCAGAACAATTGTTTTAATCCATAGGAAAACTATCAATTAATTTTTAAAATGAATTAATCAGCTAAAATTTCATACAACTTCATGACTTAAGGTTTATTTAATTGGGTGCAAGCCATAAAACCAACAGATCTCAGCATCTTAACCAAAGCAACAATTGCAAGAATTTTGTGCCTGAAGATATAAGAGCTATACTATAGAAATGATGGAGATTCCCTTAAGCTGGGTGCAAAGTTTCTGGGTTGCTATCAGTAACAACGTGCTCATCATCCATATGATGGTCTAACCCTCCTTTTCTGTTCTCTCCTGCCTTCTAAGTGTGACATTGGTTGCATATACTTCATTATGTTAGCTTCTGAAATGCTATGTTAAAGTTTATGTACTCTGGGATTGTAAAATATTAAAGCTTTAAAAGGGTGTGTGTAAGGAAAGCAGCTGGGGGAAATGATGGAGACGTTGTTTCCATTATCATGAGGGGTGGAGCATTGAGGGTAGACCATCCATCCAATCACAGTCCGGAAGATTCCAAGTTGGGGAGGTGGTTGTTGCTGGTGATGCAGGGAGTGGCAGCTCTCTTCTGGGAATCTGAGCAGCAGCATTTTAATTTGAGCCAGGGTTCAGTTTCCAGAATCTGGTTTTCAAAGCCAGGACAGCCTCTGGGCACAAGAATTAATTAATAATGAAGGGACCTCTTCAAAGCATGCACAGAGAGAATCGTTCCTCAGGCATCTAAGAGACAGAAGAGCATTCAAGAGAACAGGGTGGAACTCCTAGAAATCTACCGTATTTTTCACTCCATAAGACGCACTTTTTTCTTCCTAAAAAGTGAGGGGAAATGTCTGTGCGTCTTATGGAGCGAATGTGTGGTCCCTGGAGCCGAATTGCCCAGGGGCAAAAAGCAGATCATGCTTTTTTTTAAAAAAGAGGGAAGTGGGTGTGGAAACAAAGCCACTAATCAGCAAGCCATCGGGGGCGGAGATAAGGGATGCTAGCAATAAAGGAGGCTGCCTGGGAGGGGGGAGGTAAAGACAGCAAACTTGCAAAGGGCAGAAACAGGAAGACTAAATCAATGAGGAGAGAAATTAGAAGAAAAGGAGGAGCAAAAGACTGCTCCAGCTAAGGAAAAGACACTAAGGCAAACAAGAGGGAAGGGAGTGTTGAAAGGAAGCAGCTGATCGGTGGGATCAGGAGAGAGATAAGGGATGCTAGCAGAGGCTGCCTGAGAAGGAGGAGGTTAAAGCCCATGGATCCTCAGGATTTTTACATTGGGTCACCCCAAATTCACCATCAAATCACATAGCATGTCCATGGCTACAGCCTGCACCCAAAAAATCACGCATCCACTGTTTCCTGGGGTTGCAATGGTGCAAAAATGTGGTTACAAAGCATGGATCCTCAGTATTTTTGCATTGGGTCCCCAAATTCACCATCAGATCACATAGCATGTCCATGGCTACAGCCTGCACCCAAAAAATCATACATCCACTGTTTTGTTCAGAATATTTTTTCTTGTTTTCCTCCTCTAAGAACTATGTGCGTCTTATTGTCAGGTGCGTCTTATGAAGCGAAAAGTACGGTATTTTAGAAGGAATGCCGGCACGTCTCAATGCAGGTGAATCTTAGGTAAATTTCACAAGTATCTAAAAACAAAGAAATGCTCCTCCACTTAGGTGTCGATGAACGCTGGTAAGTATAGGCATATATCTGAGTTTCCAGACATTCACAGCATTTTATGTATTACATTACATCTATATCCCATCTTTCTTCCAGGAGGTTACCCAGTGAGTTTCATGGCTGAGTGGGCACCAGATGCTAATTCTATGTGGTCTAAGTCCCAAGCCCAATGTACCACACAATGGTTCTCACTAAGAAGCGGGAACTATTCCTGTGAACCCTCAATACAGGCTACCAGGCATATATTTGGTAACCACATGTTTTTAGTAAGAACATAAGAAGAGCTGTACTGGATCGGGACATTGGCCCATCCAGCCCAGCATCCTGTTTTCACAGTGGCCAAAGAGATGCCACCATGGGAAGCCCACAAACAGGATTCAAGCACGAGAGCACTCTCCTCTCCTGTGGTTTCCAGCAACTGGTAATCAGGAGGATGCTATATTATTTATTTATATATTTATTTATTTATTTATTTATTTATTTATTTATACATACCCCACCCATCTGCCCATCTGGCTGGGTTTCCCCAGCCATTCTGGGCAACTTCCAACCGAATATTAAAAACAATACAGCATCAAACATAAAAAAACTTCCCTAAACAGGGCCGCCTTCAGTTGTCTTTTAAAAGTAAAATAGTTGCTTATTGCCTTGACATCTGCTGGGAGGGTGTTCCACAGGGCAGGCGCCACTAGTGAGAAGGCCCTCTGCCTGGTTCCCTGTAACCTCACTTCTTGCAGTGAGGGAACTGCCAGAAGGCCCTCGGTGCTGGACCTCAGTGTCCGGGCTGGTTGATGGGGGTGGAGAGGCTCCTTCAGGTATACGGGACAGAGGCCGTTTAGGACTTTAAAGGTCAGCACACTTTGAATTGTGCTCAGAAACGTACTGGGAGCCAATGAAGATATTTTCAAGACCAATGGTCTCGGCAGCCTCTCCCAGTCACCAGTCTAGCTGCCGCATTCTGGATCAATTGCAGTTTCCGAGTCACCTTCAAAGGTAGCCCCATGTAGAGCACATTGCAGTAGTCCAAGCAGGAGATAACTAGAGCATGCACCACTCTGGCAAGACAGTCTGTGGGCAGGCAGGGTCTCAGCCTGCGTACCAGATGGAGCTGGTACACAGCTGCCCTGGACACAGAATAAACTTGTGTCTCCATGGACAGCTGTGAATCCAAAATTACTTCCAGGCTGCGCCCCTGCTCCTTCAGGGCACAGTTACCCCATGCAGGACCAGGGAGTCTTCCACACTTGCCCGCCGCCTGTCCCCCCAAAACAGTCCTTCTGTCTTATCAGGATTCAACCTCAATCTATTAGCCACCATCCATCCCTACAGACACTCACACAGGACCTTCACCACCTTCACTGGTTCTGATTTAAAAGAGAGGTAGAGCTGGGTATCATCCGCATATTGATGATCTCTCCCAGCAGCTTTATGTAGATGTTTAAAAGCATGGGGGAGAGGACAGAACCCAGAGGCACCCCACAAGTGAGAGCCTAGGGGTCTGAACACTCATCCCCCATCACCACTTTCTGAACACGGCCCAGGAGGAAGGAGCGGAACCACTGTATAACAGTGCCCCCACCTCCCAGCCCCTCTAGACAGTCCAGAAGGATGTTATGGTCGATGGTATCAAAAGCTGCTGAGAGATCCAATAGAACTAGGAAACAGCTCTCACCTTTGTCCCGAGCCCATTGGACATCATTGACCAGCGTGACCAAGGCAGTTTCAGCCCCATGGTGAGGCCTGAATCCCGATTGGAAGGGATCCAAATGGTCTGCATCCTCCAGGCATGCTTGGAATTGTTCAGCAACCACCTGCTCAATCACCTTGCCCAAAAATGGAAGATTTGAGACTGGGCGATAGTTGGCCATATTGGCCGGGTCTAAAGATGTTTTTTTAAGAAGCAGTTTAATGACTGCCTCTTTCAGTGGGCCTGAGAAGGTTCCCTCACAGTGGGAAGCATTCACCACCCCACAGAGCCCATCGCCCAGCCCTTCCCAGCTTTTATCAGCCAGGATGGACAAGGATCAAGGAGACAGGTGGTTAGTTTCACTCATCCAAGCAGCCTGTCCACATCCTCGCAGGTAACAGATTGAAATTGATACCATGTAACATGACTAGACAGGACTCCGGAACTCTCCCGCCCTGGCCCTGCTCCCACAATGGAGTCTACCTCCTTCTGACTCTGAGAAACTTTATCTGCAAAAAAAAACCTTTGCAAAAGCATTGCAGGAGATCTTGGGGTCCCAACCAGGCCCTGGTGATGCAGGTGGTTCCAATAGATTGAGAACCACCTGAAAGAGTCTCCTGCTGATGTTTTCTGCAGATGCAATAGATGCAGCGAAGAAGGTCCTCTTCGCCGTCGCCATCACCACTTGGTAGGCTTGACATTGAGCTCTAACCTGTGTCTGGGCCGATTCAGAATGAGTTTTCCGCCACCAGCACTCTAGCAGTCTCAGTGATTGTTTCATCACTCTCAGCTCCAGGGAAAACCATGGGGCTGTCTGGGCTCCACGCAATCGGAGAGGACACTTCAGAGCCAGACAGTCAATAGTCCTGGTTAACTCCGTATTCCAATGGGTCACCAGGGAATCAGCTAAAATGCCATCAACATGGGATAAAACATCCCCTACCATTTGGATCCATTAAGTGGCGGGGGCGGACCATCTGAATTGGTCCCACCTCCCTGCAGAGGGGAAGGGTTGCAGAGAAGTCCAGTTGCACCAGAAAGTGATCTGACCATGGCACTTCTTTCGTTTCGCTTTTACTTAGTGTCAGATCACCAACATCCATAGAGGTGAACACCAGGTCCAAGGCATGTCCGTGGCTATGGGTTGGGCCAGACATATTCAGGGACAGCCCCATGGAGGCCTTGCTTTCCACGAAGTCCCGAGCGGCCCCTTGTAAGGTCGTGTCGGCATGGATGTTAAAATCCCCTAGGACGACCAAACTAGGTGTCTCCAGGAGAACATCCACCACAACCTGAAGCAGTTCGGGCAGGGAATCCTCAGTGGTGAGGTCGGTACACCAAAATGAATCCTGTACTGCCCCTATTGCCCAACTTCCAGAACATGCACTCAGAGAACTGGGTCTTCCCAGTAGGACACCTGATGCAAGCCAGTGACTTCCTAAAAATCACTGCAACCCCCCCTCCCCGCCCAAATGACCTGGGTTGCTGTGTGTAAGAGAAACCTGGTGGACAAGCAGCGGCAAGGACAGGCCGATCTGCTTCATCCAACCAAGTCTCTGTCACACATGCCAGGTCAAGTCCTCCATCCACAATCAAGTCTTGGATTATAGCTGTCTTGTGAATCATTGACCTGGCATTGCACAGCAGCACCTTGAGATCATGTGGGTCTCCCTTGCTGATTTTAGTATCCTTCCGGTCAGGACCAGACCCGGAGGCAGGGATAGTCCTCAGACAACAACTAAGCCTGTCTCCGCGGTAATGACATGGTCTGGTCTTAGTGTAGCTCCTCCTCCTGCCCGTGATCACTGAGATCAGGTGTCCTGGTGCTTCTGCCCTGTGGAACCTGCCCCAGCCATTCTGCTGGCTGAGGCCCACTCCCAGGCAGCCCTGACCCTTTCCCCTTAAAAAGCAAAATGCAAACAATACAGTAGCCTAACAAGATAGTAAAAGTAAAAACACAGCAAAAAACAATTATACTAAAATGAAACTAATCCCCACCCCAACTCAACATTTGTCCCACCCCAAACAAAAATAAAATAAAATAGATAAATAAAAAACACTGTTCACAGTACAACAAAATAAAAACACTTTTAAAACATTAAAAAATATGTACTACTTCTGACTGGGGAGGCAAAGCATAGCCATCATGGCTAGTAGCCAAGGACAGCCTTTACCACCATGAATTTGCCCAGTCCTCTTTTAAAGTCATCCAAGTTCGTGGCCATCCCTGCTTCCTATAGTGAGCAACTGTGAGTGCTGTAGTTTTATGTATTTTGGGTGCAGGCGGCTTACTAACTAGTGTGTCTCCTGGGAGGTACCATGGGGTAGGTGCTCTTCCCAGTCTAACATATGTTCTTGCTGCAACTACATCTGCCATTCTCACTCTAGGCAGGTAGTACCAATTCATTTTCCTTAATATTTGCTAGGGATATCCAACCTGGTGCCATCCAGATGTTGCTGGTCTCCAACCCCAATCAGCCCCAGGCAACATGACCCCTAGTCAGGAGTGATGGCAACTGTAAATCCAACAGCATCCAAAGGGGGCCATGTTGACTACTCCTGGCATCTGCCCTTTCCTTTTCTTTGAACAGAAACTTTAATTGAGAATTCCCCCTTGATGTTTCCTAAATCACTGAACTCAACAGATGGCATCTGAAGGGCTGGAGATAATTATATTTAGAGCTGTATGGAAAATAAGTGTTTTGTAAGTTTACTGCTGAGATCATTTAGACAAAGTAAGAATTATCACATTCATTTTATTGTTCCTATCACCCTTTTATAGATTTTATAGATTAAAGAAACTGAATCAGTTGGAAATGAAGCAATTTGACTCACGAAAAAGAAAGACAGCAGAATATCAGCAAATAAATCTGGACCACCCAGCCATTCATGTTCTGCTCCAGAATTTGCCCCAAATTGCTCTTCATCTAATGCTAGGAAACTTTGATGGTCACATAAGTATTTTCCCTCCCCACTTTATTTGGATTACAATGACAATAATGGCTCTTTCTTTTCTTCATGGATCAAGTTGAAACAACCAGTTACTTTTGTGCATAAGTGTGGGGGCGCGGAACTGTCAGCATTTTTTTAATATTAAAAAATCATCATCATTGCTTTGGCAAGGGAGGGAACCGTCCCCTCCTCCTCCCTCTCCCCTCCCCCCAAAGCTAAAAGCTTATATTTGAAAGTCTGATTTCCTTCAGACCAAATAAAAAACAAAGGGGAAGCCAAACTGTTACAAGGTTCTGTAACAAAATGAAAAGTTGAAAGACCATCTCTCCTTAGGAATCGTACATCTGGCCAGTCATACATGTGTTGGTGTGAGGCTGGTCACTGGGATTTCCAACCTGCAGGCTTTAATTCAGCTGGCTGAGGCTGATGGGAGCTGTAGTCCAAAACATCTGCAGAGTGTCAGGTGTTTGCTTTGAAGTGAGACACAGTGATCCTCCATCAGCTCTTCTGACACCACTGAGGCTGGAACTGTACATCACTGATCAACTCCAGATATTTGGCCTAGATAGAAAGATGATATAGATGGATAGATAGATAGATGTTAGAGAGATAGATGATAGATAGATGATAGATGATAGATAGATGATGATAGATAGATAGATAGATAGATAGATAGATAGATAGATAGATGATAGATAGATAGATAGATAGATAGATAGATAGATGATAGATAGATGATAGATATTGCTGCAAAGGAGAGGAGAGTATGGGGCAGACATGTTTTGTTGCAGCTGGGGCAAATGAAGGCATCCATGATGTTTCTTCCCTCTGCGTTCCTTCCAGCATTTCTCCTCTGGTCATGACTGTGGATACACGACCTGATTTTCTGTCTCCAGGCACTGTAGTTGTCCACAAGGGATTCACACACTCTGGGGTGTCACGTTTGCAGACATCTTTATAAGCAGTTGGTCTGCCAACAGGCCCATAGGGAATGTCCTTACCATCTTCCATTTGGCAGACATGACCAAGCCAGTGTAGACATCGCTGAAAAAGAAGTGTGAACATGCTGGGAATGTGGTCTTGGAAGAGTACATCTTTGTTTGAGACTCTGTCCTGCCACGTGACTCCCAAAATATTCCTGATGCAGCACACATGGAAGGCATTTAGGTGTTGCTCCTGGTGGGCACAAGTTGCTGATGACTCACTTCCTTAAAGCAGCGTGCTCAGCAAACAAGCCTGGTAGACCTTCATCTTGGTATTGGTCATTAGCATCACATTCTCCCATACCCTTTTGGAGAGGAAAGCCATTGTCAATATGCTTGTCCAACTCAGTGTCAATGGAGATGTTGCTGGTTATGGTGGAGCCCAGGTAGACAGGATTGTCTACCGGCTCAAGCATGTGGTCACCAATGTTGGCAACGTCCTGTAATACTCTACTGTGACAATTTCAATTTGTTAGTAACAGCAATAAAGGATTTTTAAAAACCCAACAACTTGAAACTCAGACTCCAATGGAGGATGGTGAGCAGGAATCTTCCCTCCTCTAACCTACTATTTTTTACCCTGTAAACTGCCTCCTCTTGATGCTGCTTTGCAGTGGAGAAAAAGTGGCCAGATGCTTAGAAATCTAACATGTAGTTTTGGAGTCAGACTGACTTTCTAGCAGGGATAAGGAACATCTGGCCTAACTTTGGGAAACCCATGCCCACTCTTCCTGAGCCTGACATCATGTATGACATCATATATGATGGTCAGGCACAGAAAAGTTGAAGACATGGCTAAATGAAGAATTGGGTATATACCTGGAGTGTGTCCTTGATTCTTCCTCTGCAGCCAAAAGGTGCTTTTAAAGCAGGGTGCCTTTTACTATCACATTGCAGAACAACAGGAAAAGCTGTCAAATTCAAAAATTGCTGTATTGGCTGCAAACAGGGCTTCTGAACATACTTAACATGCACTTCTGATCTTTCCTTTGCAGCAGTACTGGCCCAAGACATCATGCTGCCTGAGGCAAAGGACACAATGGCATCTCCCCCATCCCATCTACAAAAACTGACTGGGCTGGAAGTTGATTTCTACTTCAACATCATTGCACCTGAAGGCAGGAGACTGAGTGAGTGCAGGGCAGCCATGGTATGGATACACACAGCTCTGCTCACTCACTGCCCTTCATCATTTACTACCTGAAGCAGCTGCATCCCTTTGTCTCATGGTAGGGTCAGCCTTGCTTTGCAGCCACATTTCAAGCTGCACCTGAAACAGAAGATTGCTCCTTTGTATTCAAGTCTGGCTGCAACAACAACCCAAACACCTCCTTTTGCAGGTCTTAAGATCAAGCAGTGCCTTCAGCGGAAGAAAGGAATAATCAGGAATGTACTCTAAGTATGCTCACAACATTTTCTTTTGAAAGAATGTTGATGTCAGCTAATTGACAAGTGGGTGGAGCCATTCACCTATTAAAGCCAGGGGTCCCCAAACTAAGGCCCGCAGGCCGGATAAGGCCCGAGGGACTCATTTATCTGGCCCGCGGCAACCCCCGCCGCCCACTGCCACCGCCCGCTCTTACCGGCTCTGCGCTGCATGGCTGCCCACTTCTGGGTCAGAGGAGCACCGGAAATAGCTTGTGCACATGTGCAAGCGTTATTTGTGCAAGTGCAAGCATTATTTCCGGTGCACATCTGGGTCGGAGGAGGCCCGTGCACATTTGCACAAGCTACTTCCAGTGCTCCTCCGACCCGGAAGTGACCCGGAAATAGCGTGTGTGCACTCGTATGGGCACGCGCTCCCCCGCCGTCCAGCCCGCCTCATGATCTGCGCTGGAGACACCGGCCTGAGGTGCGGTAAGTTTGCTGACCCCTGTATTAAAGCTGTCTGATGGGAAGTCAAAATCTGGTCTGCCAGTCGGATTCAGTTCCCCGCTGTTACACCAATATAGGAGTAGCAAGGTTTTTCAGTTTTGGTTGTGGGAGCCAGTGTGCTGTAGTGGTCAGAGCTTCAGACTCGAACCTGGGAAATGAGGGTTCAAATCCCACACAACAATGAACTGGGTGGCCCTGGGTGGCTAGTCACTGCCCCTCAGCCCAACCTACCGCTCCCCTATCCCCCCCACAAAAACCCCAAGCACTCCCCACTCCTCCCCCAAAAAAAGTCAAGGAAGAAGAACCACCTAGAAAAAACTAAGTATGCCTTTTTATACAAATTTTTATATCAATCAGAAACAGGACTGGGGGGGGGGGGTGTTCACATTTTCATTTTCTATCATATGGCCAGACCTACATAATGTGGACTATGAATTAACCACAATCCATCTGGCAGGGAGAAAAATTAGCAACTGGGGACCCCTGCTGTACCAGCGATACTCTACACAGGGAACATTGACGCACTTCCAACATTTGTTTGCCAAAACATGTTATGTTCTCACTTTTGTTTTGACGCCATGGCTGCTTTCATTTCTACTCTAATCTTAACGCCAAGGTCTCCGTGACCCTTATCAAAAGCAACAAATATGTACACAAAGTTCCAAGCAGCTTCTACAGGAAACGCAGCCATGGCCGAGTCATCCATTTTGATCCATCATGGCTTCTCTTCTGTGTGCATAAAACATCATATCTGCTGGGTATGATACTTATTTGTTGTTGTTTTTGCTGCTGCTGCTATATTTTTTCATTTCCTGCACTTCACATTAAGGACACAGGGTGGGTATACTCTCCAAGTCTCAATTTTCCAGGGACAGTCCCAGAATTACAGAAGCCATCCCAGTTTCTGATTTGATCCTGGAATATCCTGGTTTTCCTTTTTCCTCCCCTCCTTCCATATCTCGGAGAACAATTACAAGTGGTGTGTGTGTGTGTGTGTGTGTGTGTGTGTGTGTGTGTGTGTTTGTCTGTTTAAGTGTGTGTAGGTGCAAGAATGGAGTCCTGTTTATCCTGAAAATAAAATACTGTAGATTCCGGCGTATTAGGCGAGTGGGCGTATACAATGACCCCCAACTTTTGCTGTTCAGTTTTAGAGTTTTAGAGTTTGAGCACCTCCAGGGGCAGAGCGCACACCCCTCTGCTGCCCCTGCTGTCGCAGCAGCAGCCCGAGGCAAGGCATTTGGCGGGCGGGCGGGTGCTGTGCTTGGAAGGACTTTCTGCGTCCCCTTCTGTGGGGAGAGAGGAGGAGCGATGGCAGAAGGGGCACCTCTGCTCACCGGCTCCCTCTCCTCCTTCCCAACGCGTATACCCAGTGTATAAGACGACCCCCCAACTTTTGGGGTGATTTTCCAGGGATAAAAAGTCATCTTGTACGCCGGAACATACGGTACCTGTACCAAATTAAGGAAATTGTGAAGCTGGCATATGAAGCCCTTCTTATAATTTTGAAGGGAAAAGTCAACAATCCAAAATTATTTAGTTCAATGGAGTTTACGCCCAGGTAACTGGGTAAAGACTGGGCAGCCTATCTTTGAAATTTTATTTCATTCTTTTGTCAGTGGAAGGTGTTGGATCCCTTCCCTCACACATTTTCCATTTACAACAATCCTGTGAGGTAGGTTTGGTGGAGAGGTTGCAATTGGCTCAAGATGACAGATGTAGCAGAAAAAGCTTCCTGATGTAGAATAGAATGTCCCTATTTTCATCAGACAAATGTTGGAGGGTATGGGTGAGTTACAGCATTAAAACAAAATATTAACAACAATTTAAAACAACTTACAACCATAAAAATAAGGCAGGTCCTAAAAACATATACCCCAAGTGTGAAATTCCAGGGTAAAGAGTTATCTCTTCAGCATTCTCCAGAAACTGTACAATCAGGGCTTTTTCAGGCAGAACTCACATGAACTCAGTTCCTGCCCCTCGCCAAGAGAAAAAGGTAAGTGTTCGTGGTGAGGTCTGGCACCTCTTTTTCTAAGAAAAAAAAATAGCACTGTTTACAATGCACCAGATGCTCCTCTATAGGGAGGGAGTCCCACAAAGACTCTCCTCCCTGGAAGAGAGGGGAGTGTTTGTGGGCGGGAGACCGAGCTCTGCCCCTGGTAGGGGGCATTAGCCCCCTCCCCTCCTACCTGGCTGGCGTCCACGCCCACCGGAGGTGGCCAACCAGGTGTGTAGCAGCTTAATGCTGTGGTGCCAGCTCCACCTCCTCCTCATTCGTCGTCGTCCCTCAGCGAGTCACCCACCCTCTACTCCCATTTAGCTCAGGGTATAGGTTTTTGGCCTTGCTATGGACCTTAGGTCGCCCTGGTTGGCTGGGGGGCCTGGTAGGAATTTTTCCATTTGGCATTAGGCCTTTTGGTTTTTTCGCCTACCTCGTGGCAATCGTCACAACTTTTGTGGTATTGGTGGGTAGGTTAGGCATTGGATTCATGTGTTGTGCTGTGTCAAGGGCTAGGTGTGGCCATCGCCTATGCTATCTACCGTGGGTTATTCCGTTAAAGGAATCTGGCGGTCGTGTATTCCGTCCAATGCCTGCTTGGCGGGAGGCCATGGCACGACCCTCGGTGACATCAGGGGGTGCGCCTATAGTTGGATGAGCATCAACAGGCTCCACCTACTGTTGAATAAACCCACCACCTATAGTCATCCAATGCCTAAGCCAATACCTTTTCACTGCTGTAATCAATAAAGTTGTGGCCTTTTCTTGCCCATTAACCTTATATCACGTGTCCTTGTGTATTTATTTCACATAGCGGGGTCGGGCCCTCGATCCACAACTTAGGGGCTGCCATCGAAAAGGCCCTCTCCTGGGCTTCAGCCTGGGGGTCATTTTGGACTCACAGCTGTCTATGGAGACAAAGGTTAACACTGTGTCCAGGACAGCTGTCTACCAGCTCCATCTGGTACAGGGGCTGAGACTCTTCCTGCCTGCACACTGGTACATGCACTGGTTATCTCCCGCTTGAACTACTGCAATGCCCTCTATATGAAGCTACATTTGAAGGTGATTCAAAAACTACAACTAATCTAGAATGTGACAGCTAGACTGGTGACTGGGAGAGGCCGCTGGGATCTAAAGCATCTACATTTGCTCCCAGTATGTTTTCAAGCACAATTCAAAGTGCTGGTGCTGACCTTTGAAGCCCTGTATACCTGAAGGAGCGTCTCCACCCCCATCGTTCAGCCTGGATACTGGGGTCCAGCTCTGAGGGCCTTCTGGCAGTTCCCTCATTGTGGAAAGTGAAGTTATGGGGAACCAGGCAGAGGGATTTCTTGGTAGTGGTGCCCACCTTGTGTAATGCTTTCCCATCAGATGTCAAGGAGATGAAGAACTACACAACATTTAGAAGACATCTGAAGGCAGCCTTGTACAGGAAAGCTTTTAATGGTTAATGTTTTATGGTGCTTTTATATTTTGTTGGAAGTCGCCCAGAGTGGCTGGGGCAACCCAGTCAGATGGGCGGCATATAGAGATAATTATCAAATTCGTAATCACCTGAACTCCCACAAAGATCCACATTATTTGCTCTTTCTCACTAGAATCTCATACACTGCCTCTGAATTGCCAAGCCTTCTTTAGTTAGTTTTCCTCTTAAACAATCTCAGGTAGAAATGTTAATTTTTGAATGTATACTGAAATTATTTTGACTTTAGCATTGTAGATTTAAAACTTATTATGTTGTCTTGTAAGCAAGCGGGGGAACTTCAGTGCCTATGGGATGGCAGGGGCATGGTGCATTAATTCAAAGTATTGAACTAATTCAATTCAAAGTGTTGGTGCTGACCTTTAAAGCCTTAAATGGCCTTGGTCCAGTATACCTGAAGGAGCGTCTCCACCCCCATTGTTCAGCCCAGACACTGAGGTCCAGCGCCGAGGGCCTTCTGGCAGTTCCCTCACTGTAAGAAGCAAAGCTACAGGGAACCAGGTAGAGGGCCTTCTTGGTAGTGGCACTCGCCCTGTGGAACACACACCCCCAATCAGATGTCAAGGAAATAAACAACTATCTGACTTTTAGAGACATCTGAAGGCGGCCCTGTTTAAGGAAGTTTTTTAAGTTTGATGTTTTATCATGTTTTTAATGTTCTGTTGGGAGCCGCCCAGAGTGGCTGGGGAAACCCAACCAGATGGGCAGGGTATAAGTACCATATAATGTTGTTGTTGAAGATGATGATGACGACGATGTGAAATAAGAGGTAATGAACTTTTTTATTTTAAAAAATTGCCGATGGTACTAAATAGGTAAAGACCGGAAACAATTCAGAGGTCAGCACAGAGAGTCAAAATTATGGCAACAAATGTGAGAAATGTGTAGAAATGACAAGGATGAAATTTAATGAGCCCTTGAGAGTGTGGGTTATATTATGTGCTGAGCTATCAGGGAAGCTTTGGATGTTTCTCTAGTGAATATGCCTTCAGGATGTCCGTCCACCCAGCTGTGTGGTGAGAATCATGGAAAACTGAAGATACGCCTATCTCTGTGCACTAGCAGCAAGTGGGCCCTGAAGGATTTGATGAACAAGGAGTGCTCAGGGCTGGAGACTCACATCTGAAATCCCACCAGTTGGGGAATAGAGTTGATCATTCAGTTACCATGCAACATAGGAAAATGGGAACCAAGAGGGAGGGTGTGTCTGCCTGGAGGACAGTCTACAGCGTGCTGTTTGGATGCACAGACGGACCGCAGCGAACTTCTCCTGCAGCCAAGAAAGCATAACAAAGAATTATTCCTTCCTGAAGCAGTGATTAATTAGGGGAAATATCTAAAAAGAAAGGAAACAATGCATCACTCTAGGCCATGAACGCCAAGGAAACAGAGCTAATTGCCATCCCTTCCGTTCCAATTTAGGGAAATACACTTGACCCTTCAGAGTACTTTAATGGCACCCTCAATTTATTACCCAACTGCTGGAATGACTATTGCACAGAGTCACAGGGCTTGGTCATACTTGATGGTTTTATAGGGCTACTTGCATCATACCAAGAGAAGCAGTGGTTCTTTCATATTTTCCACTGGGGGGTGGGTGGCGGTGGAGGGAACAATAGAAAGCTTGCAACACCAAATGCAAGAAATGGATGAGTTGGGTCATGTTGATGCCTCCATTCAAATGTTGTGCCATATCACAATGCACTTTGTGACCCCCTTTTAGATGTGGGCATCCCCATAGGTTGCTCCACAAAGCACTTTTTCAGAGAATCATTGGAGAACAACTTGGGTTTTATATGAGCTTTTTATTTAAAAAGCGAGGGGCATGGATCAACCCACTCATGAGGCTCCAGCTCCACAATTTATATCTGCAGTAGTTCTAGAAAAAGTATTGTTGTGTGTTTGGGAGATTAGTCTGGGACCTTCCTGAGTCCTCCCAAGTCTTGGGGTCCTGTACCCAGTGAATGTTAGAATCTAATAGAGAAGGAGGTTGCTGAACTGGTTGGAAAATTTTCTTTGTAAGATAATGACATTAGCAGGCCACTTAAAGGTCCTCCTCAGTATCCCAAAAGAATGAGTTGGGTTGCAAGAGCTACAACTAAGTGATGGTGCCCACTGGGCTATTGGGTGGGCTTTTTGTGTGGTGAGTTCCCGACTCCCCTCCCCCCAAGTGAAAATAATGACACATGACACAATTATTAAGGTTAATGGGCTAAAAAAAGTCCACAACTTTATTGGTTACAGGTTACAAGTGAAGAGCGGTATTGGCTTAGGCATTGGTCCTAACCAACTATATCCGACTCCAGCCCATTTGCTTGAAGGGTTAACCACCAGTAGGGGGAGTCCTGCTGATGCACATCAACTAGGAACTCCCCCGGGGTCACCGCTAGGGAGCGTGTCTTGGGCCCTAACCTCCTTAGGCTTTGGACAGGGCCATGGCCCCCAGAATCCATTAACAAACTACCCTTTGATATGTGGGGCAGGTGATGGTGCTACCTCCCCTCTTACATCTACAGAACAATACCAATGCCTAACCATCAATACCCAGAAAGTTGTGATGATTTGCTAAGAGGTAGGTGAAAACCAAGTGGCTGGTGCCAATTTGTCAAGTGGAAACATTCCTACCAGGCCCCTCAACAACGACCAACCAAGGTCCATAGCAAGGTCAAGGAACGGAAACCTTATAGGGCAGGAGGGTGGGGAAAAAGAGGAGCAGCTGGTGGGCAGCAAAGAAGGAGATCCCTGGCTGCGTCCTACCTGAAATAGGGCAGGCCATGCCCCCCAGCCAGTTGATTGGCCGGCCAGGGGATGACGCGGCCAGGAATCCCCCCAATCACATGGGGCTGGCTCCGCCCACCGCAAACGTTGAGGGGCCGTGAAGCCTGCAACCCCACCTCCTCCTTAGGCAGAAGTGGCTTTCTCCATCCCCCTCACTAGGTAGGAGAGCAAGAGTGTGAGAGCTGGAAGTAGTTTAGAAGCTGGAGACACAGGGGCCTGCTTGCTCTGGACTGGATCCTAAGCTGTGACTAAGGGGAAAGCAAGATCTGTTGAGGTGTTAATGCTGTAAGCCTCCCGCTCCCCCATCTTATGCTCAGGTTGTATATATGTGTGAATAAAATCTAAAGACTCTGTAGTCTCTGCTGGCCTCAATTCCAAGGAAACTGAACCCTGGGTCGGTGTCTGGAATGGTTTTCTCACCACTCAGAGATTGGAATGGCATGTAACAAAGATGCCTGATGGCCCACTGGTGTTTCCAGAGCTTGATGAAGAAGCAGTGGCAGAAAGTGAAGCAAGGGGAACGAAGTGGAAGAAAATGGGTGGGCAGCATAGACATATCCAGGGGGTAGGGGGGCAGCTGCTCCACCCCACCAATCAAGTTTAAAAATAAAAGTAAGTAAAAGTTGAAATAATCAGAATATTTGAAATTGAAATGCTCACTGAAGTCACTTGGATGAGTGGCACATTCTAGTGATGCAACTGGCAACCTGACTGGGCGTTAGGCATGGCTTTTGTGAACTGACCAATCACTACGGCTGCCATATATTTGAATTCTACCGGGTATTACTGGAATTTCAAAAGCAGAATTGACATCCCGTGTGAATTTCCGAAGGGGCGGAAATATGAAATATGACAACCCCACCATTCACATTGCAGGTAGTTTGGTTCTGGAAGCTTCTAATAGTTTCCCACCATTTTCTCCTGAGAGCGCATACCTGCCAGTCTAGAAATGACTGGAAGTTTCCCACAGGCTATTTATACCAATGAAAGCTCTCTCAGGCCTTAGTTCAGTTTATTCAAGTTCAGTTTATTCAAGTTCACAATTCAGATCAGTGTGGGTTTGTAGCTAATGTTTGTTGTGAACCACTGTTCTATTTAAATACAGTGGTACCTATGGTTGCAAACAGGATCCGTTCCAGAGGCCTGTTCGCAACATGAAAAGAACACAACCCGCAGTGGTGCATCTGTACACGCACAGGTTGCGATTCGCCACTTCTGCGCATGTGCGTGACGTCATTTTGCACTTCTGCGCAGGCGTGAATAGCGAAACCCGGAAGTAACCCTTTCCGGTACTTCTGGGTCGCTGCGGGACATATCCTGAAAGAACGTACATGAAGCGGATGTAACATGAGGTATGACTGTACAGTGTAGTTTGCTGGCTTAATTTAACTTCCTAGTTTTAAAATGACTGAAGATTTTGACAGATTTTTCTGAGCACTTCGGGTCAAAAGAAAGTAACTTAAAACAACTGTTGTTGGGACATTTCATTCTGAATCTGTTTGACAGAGCCAAACAGAGGATGATGACAGGTGGGTGCCCCCCCCCAGCATAAAATCCTGGCTATGCCCATGGTGGGCAGGGAGAAACCATGTGGTGAAACAAGGGGGACAAAATTTTGTCCCCATTGCTCCACCACAGCATTTCTTACCCTCATTTCATGACATCTTCCTTTCTCTTCTTTTCTGCACCTCTATCAAACCACCAGGGACGCGGGTGGCGCTGTGGGTTAAACCACAGAGCCTAGGACTTGCTGATCAGAAGGTCGGCGATTTGAATCCACGCGACGGGGTGAGCTCCCATTGCTCGGTCCCTGCTCCTGCCAACCTAGCAGTTCGAAAGCACATCAAAGTGCAAGAAGATAAATAGGTACCGCTCCGGCGGGAAGGTAAACGGTGTTTCCGTGCGCTGCTCTGGTTTGCCAGAAACGGCTTAGTCATGCTGGCCACATGACCCGGAAGCTGTATGCCAGCTCCCTCAGCCAATAAAGCGAGATGAGCGCCGCAACCCCAGAGTCAGTCACGACTGGACCTAATGGTCAGAGGTCCCTTTACCTTTACTATCAAACCACTAACCCACAGAGTTGTGCTACTTGTGCAGCTGCCTCGTGATGGGCTGGCTCCTAGCTTAGCAAGAGAGCAGCTGCAGTCTCCAACCAATGAGTGATGGTGCAAAGGCCACTCAGCAGAATGGAAAGAGAAGTGTTTTTGTGGGGTGGGGGGAATAAAGAGGGAAAGGAAGAGGGGGGGTGAGATGAGTATTCTGCCACCACAACATTTTCTCCATATAAGGGCACATTTGCAGTCAGTCCAAAACACTCAGGGAGGGTGCAAAGCAAGACTGGAGAGGGGTGGTCTGAGCCCCAACAAAAAGACTCAGAGGGCTGTACTTGGTTCCCGAGTCTGATATTCCCTACCCATGTTCTAACCCAGCACCCTTAACAAACTACCAATCCCAGGATGCTTGGTGGGGAACATTGTCTGGTTGACCTCAGGAGGCAAAATGTCTTGGGCTGACCCAGACCTCTACAACAAATATTTTATCTTATTGGCACAATAATGTTTTCACACAGGTGGAAAAATTAACCCACAGACTCAAAGCACTAAGGCAGGGGTCAGCAACCTTTTTCACCCGTGGGCCACTCCACCATCCCTCAGACCATGTGGTTGGCCAGACTATATTTTGGAAAAAATAATGAACAAATTCCTGTGCCCCACAAATAACCCAGAGATGCATTTTAAATAAAAGGACACATTCTATGCATGTAAAAACATGCTGATTCCTGGACCATCCGCGGATTTAGAAGGCGATTGGACCGCATCCGGCCCATGGGCCTTAGGTTGCCTACCCCTGCACTAAGGAGTCCGGAGACTTTTCAGGGAACATCGTATACCTTGATCCAGTGGCGTAGCGTGGGTTGTCAGCACCAGGGGCAAGGCAAGTAATTTGCGCCCCCTAACCCATGGATTTTAGCACTCGAGTCTCTTCCACTAGATTAGCCCCCCCCCAGATGTTGCGCCCCGTGCGGCCGGCCCCCCCTCGAGTCTCTTCCACTAGATTAGCGTGCCCCCCTCAGATGTTGCGGCCGGTGCGGCCGCCCCCCGCCCCCCCCCCCACGCTATGCCACTGCCTTGATCACACATGCCATCCAAGAAGAAAATGACTTTGCTCCTCAAACCACTTGTGGCAGTTTCTGGCTAAGCACCTTGGGCTGATGCTTAGGAAGAACCCAAACCTTTAATGAGCTTTGTTGTTTTATGATTTTAAACCTAGTTATATACTTTGATGAACTTTTCTTCCATGGCTGATGTTAAAGCTATCTATATTTTGAAACAATTTTAAAAAATCTGTTAAAGAAAAACATTTCAGCATATGGGACCATGCTTTAAATCGCACTAACATTTATACCACTAGAAGCATGTA
The DNA here is from genome assembly GCF_965113315.1 of Podarcis vaucheri. Classification (NCBI taxonomy): domain Eukaryota; kingdom Metazoa; phylum Chordata; class Lepidosauria; order Squamata; family Lacertidae; genus Podarcis; species Podarcis vaucheri. The sequence continues at coordinate 30,107,462 of NC_138758.1, forward strand.
TGGGGGGGCAGATGTGAGGGGGTGGGGGATTAGTGGCAGGCAGTGAAAAGGACACACCCACTATCAACCTCTCTCTGCCTTCCCACTCCATCTCTGCACCAACCTTTGATCAAGCTGTTGCCCAGAGATGGCATCCAGGGCTGTTTCTTTCCCCCCTTTGCATCTTCTTACTCGTGTCAATTTAAAGGTGTTAATATAATCACTACTGTAAGCAATATGACTTTTGACCTCCCAGCCCTCTTAAAGTAGGGGGAAAGGGATCCCAGCCAAGAGCCTCTTACTAGTACAAACACTGAAGCCCTTTTTACTAGTCAGGTAAAGGGCTAAATTATGTTGCTAATTAATTTTATATTTCCTCTGGCTACCCCCCAAAAAATCTGGAGCTGCTCAACATTCCCCGAATGAGACCTTTTTGCCAAGAATTCAGGTATGCTATTAAAGAACAAGGCCAGCAAAATAGCTGAGCTCATGCTTCCTGTGATGCACATACACACACAAAAAAAACACAACACAACACAACAAACACACACACACACACACAAGGATGAGAAAGAGGGCAGGAAGCAAATAAATAAATTGTCATATCAAATTCAAAACAGACACATATTTGAGATTAAGCAGGGGGAGCAAAAGTCTATGTCCATAGCAACCTAACAGAAGGGATTCAACAAAGGGAAAAATAATATATTTGCCAGTATAAGCATCGGCTGCGGGGGGAGAGACCGAGAGAAAGATAAAATGTTAGTGAAGACAGCTAAAGAAGTGAGTACCTCTCATTAGTCTCTCCAGAAGAAAAAGAAAGGGGGGGAAAGCACGTTGTTTTAGAGAATAGAAACAAAGATATAATTGTGGTGGTTTTGTGTGTCTAAGCAAGCAATTGCTGCCATAGTTTTGTCCTTTGCAAATACCAAAGCAGCAGCTCACATGTGATTTTCATTTATTTCCCATGATTAAAAACAAGTGAAAAGGCCAGAGAGTCTCAAACAGATCTGTGAGTACGAAGCTGTCATGTTTTGGACTGAGTGGAAAACACAATGAAAGGAGCAGGGTGGGGGTGGCAGAATTAGACATATGCATAGTCCTCAGTTTGGGCCAGAGCTCCACTTATATTCAGTGGTGGTGGTGGTGGGCTTGTTTGTTTTGGAATATATGAAGGCATGATAAATGAAAGTGCCCCTGAGCCGCTACAGGCTGCAGAGTCAATATTTCATTTCAATTCTGTCATGACTTTCCTCACCACTGCATTTTATCCTTAAGCAGGGCTGGCCCAAGACATTTTGGCACCTGAGGCATCCCACGGGGGCATCTGGTTGGCAACTGTGATTCCAGGATCCTGGACAAGATGGGCCATATTGGTCTGATCCAGCCAGACTCTTCTTATGTTCTTAAGCAGATTCTCTACCAATGAACTTTCACTATCCCTGCTTTCCTCCCTAGGAGCTTGGTTGGGGGGGGGTGTAAACAGCTCTCCATCCATGGATTTTAACCTCAAACCCACCCTATGAGATAATTTAGCCTGAGATATAGCAACTGCCTAAGGTGCGTTTCATAGCTGATCAGGGATTTGAATCTCAATTTTCCCATCTTAGTCCCTCATGCTACATACCCTCTGACAGTCCCAGAGCTACAGAAGCTGTCCCGGTTTCTGTTCTGATCCCGTAATGTCCCAGTTTTCCTTTTTCCTCCCCTCCCCATCTCGAAGTACAATTAAAAGTTGTGTGTCTGTTTGTGTAGGTGCAAGAACGGAGACCTGTGTATCCTGAAAATAAAATACCAACCCCAAATGAAGGAAATGGTGATACTGGCATATGAAGTCCTCCCTGTGATTTTGAAGGAAAAGGTCACCAATCCAGTGCAAATTCTTCAATTGCATTGCTTCAACGGCCAGCCATTTCTTAGGAAATGCAGTGTTGATTCCTTTATTGTAAATAGAGCCTTACGCTGTCTACTCATAAGTAAGTCCCACAGCATTCAATGGAGCTTACTCTCAGATAATTGGGTAAAGACTGGGCAGCCTTACACTGCAACCGAGATCATTTTTACTCAGATGTAAGCCCCGCTGAGTTCAATAGAATTTACTCTTCGATATGTTCCTGTGCATTCTGAGTTTCCATTATCCCGCCTTTTTCCCAGACAGGGACTCAAGCCAGCTTACAGCTAAAATTTAATTTCATTCTGTTTATCTGTGGAAGGTGTTGTACACGATCCCTTCCCTCACACATTTTTTCTTTACAACAATCCTGTGAGGTAGGTTCAGTGGAGAGGTGGTAATTGGCTCAAGGTGACCAAGGTAAGATGTGTATATGATGTCTATGGCCTTGGCTACATTTGTAAAGATAAAGGGCTTTATATGTGTTAAAGCACTATGACACCAGATGGCGCTATTGAGTTCCATTTTTGCCAGCGGAACTTCCCTTTACGAAGTTCATAATGCGTTTAAGTGAATCGCTTCTTTGACGCGTCTAGATCCAGTCTCTCTGTTTGGCAAGATCAAACGTGGGAGAAGCTTCCTGGGGTAGAACAGGATGTTCCTTTTTTCACTGGAGAAATGTTGGAGGGTATGATGCTATACCTCTCTATATGAGGTATGATGCTAGCTTAAAGGTAAAGGTAAAGGTACCCCTGCCCGAACGGGCCAGTCTTGACAGACTGTGGGGTTTGTGCGCCCATCTCACATCTAGAGGCCGGGGGCCAGCGCTGTCCGGAGACACTTCCGGGTCACGTGGCCAGCGTGACAACGCTGCTCTGGCGAGCCAGAGCCGCACACGGAACGCCGTTTACCTTCCCGCTGGTAAGCGGTACCTATTTATCTACTTGCCCCCGGAGGTGCTTTCGAACTGCTAGGTTGGCAGGCGCTGGGACCGAGCAGCGGGAGCGCACCCCGCCGCGGGGATTCGAACCGCCGACCTTTCGATCGGCAAGCCCTAGGCGCTGAGGCTTTAGCCCACAGCGCCACCCGCGTCCCCATGATGCTAGCTTACCCCTCTATAATTACAGCTGACAGGCAGAGGGAAATCCCTGAAGCAGTTCCATTGTCTGTAAAGGACATTCCCATCCCTGACTGACTGTGCAAAAGTTTGAGCAGGTTGCTGAATGATACATAGCTTGGTTGGTCTATGGAGGGGGGGGGGAAGCCACTTGGCCCTACTGTGAATATTATCTATTCCATCCCTCAGTTGCAAGGAAGATTGTTTTCCACTGCTCTAGCAGCAGACAGAGAAATTAACCTTGCATTTTTCTGACTGTTGGAGTGAAGTGTGCCCCTGATATTATTCTAGAAAAGAAATGTGCCTCTTGCATAAAAAAACAAACCTGGGGAATTCTGCAATGCACTCTTCATGCTGTGCCTGGAAGCATTTACAGTTTGCCAGCCGAAGACAAAAATTAACCCACAGATTAACATGTTAAATTTCACTTTATGGTCCCCCAAGAAATGGAACCAAATGTGCTAGTGCATAGCACATTTGCATTGATTTCCTGTCCCATGATCTGTTACATTGCAATGTACGTCTGGGGTTGGAGGCAAATACATTCCAGTGCCAAAACTGTACGGAATGTGCAAAGAGGTCAAGCCTGGGAATTTGTATGTTTCACAGCTATTTTGGAATTACGGGAAAGGAACTTGGCTCTTTGTGGCATGAAGTCAAGCACAGCGGTCACACAGGTGTAATAAACCAACAGGGCTCAGTGGCATTCAGCCTTGCAGTCACAATCCTACATTATTAGAAGTTTTTTTGGGGGGATGTCTAAATAATTGAAACGAACTGCTGAGAGATGAACTGGTATTGGGAAAGGAAAGGTGGGGAAAGAGGTGAAGTCAAAGAACATTCTTCCAATCCTTTTAATATTGAACTATGCAAAGGCTTAGGGACGCAGGTGGCGCTGTGGGTTAAACCACAGAGCCTAGGACTTGCTGATCAGAAGGTCTGCGGTTCGAATCCCCGCGACGGGGTGAGCTCCCGTTGCTCGGTCCCTGCTCCTGCCAACCTAGCAGTTTGAAAGCACATCAGAGTGCAAGTAGATAAATAGGTACTGCTCCAGCAGGAAGGTAAACACCGTTTCCGTGCGTTGGGCTGGTTCACCAGAAGCGGCTTAGTCATGCTGGCCACATGACCCGGAAGCTGTACGCCAGCTCCCTCAGCCAGTAAAACAAGATGAGCACCGCAATCCCAGAGTTGTCCACGACTGGACCTAATGGTTAGGGGTCCCTGAACCTTTACCTTTATGCAAAGGCTTAGATTCATAGAACTATAGAATTGAAAAGGATCCAAAGGGTAATCTAGTCCAAGCTCCTGCAATGCAGGAATCACAGCTAAGGAACTCCAACAGATGGCCATCTAAGCTCTGTTTCAAAATCTCCAAGGATAGTCCACCACCTTCTGAGGGAGTCTGTGCCACTGTCAGAAAGTTCTTCCTAACACTTGATAGGAATCTCCTATTCTTGTAGCTTGAAGCCACTGGTTTGGGTCCTACCCTCTGAGGCAGTAGAAAACACGCTGGCTCTACTGTCCATGTGACAGCCCACCAAATATTTTAAGATGGCTATCCTATCATCCCTCTTCTCCGTGTTTCCAGACCCTTGCCCACCCTCCTCCGCACACATTCCAGTTTGCCAATATCCTTCTTAAATTGTAGAGCCTCATAATCCAGCTATGCAAGAGGATTGACCCATATGAGCAGATTGCAAAAAAAGATTCAAGTTCCTCTCAGAATTGGTGAACAATTCTGAAATTGACGACAGTAGTAGTAAATATTGTATTACAAAGATGATGTTGACCACAAATTAGTAAACAAGTGTTATCAGTTAAAATAATAATTGCACCTTGGGAAAGAAGAAAGAAAACATGCCATCCAAAATGCAATGTTCAAAAATTCTCCAACTTATTGGTGAGCCACACCTAACTGATGTGCTTAAGCTGCACCTGTGGTTACGAACTTAATTTGTTACAGAGGTCCGTTCTTAATCCAAAACCGTTCTTAACCTGAGGTGCGCTTTCACTAATGGGGCCTCCCGCTGCTGCCGCATCGCCAGCACGCGATTTCCATTCTTATCCTGGGGCAAAGTTCTCAACCCAAGGTCCTACTTCCAGGTTGGTGGATTGTAACCTGAAGTGTTTGTAATTCAAAGTGTTTGTAACCCGAGGTACCACTGCACTTGACAATGCCTGTCTCGAGCTGAAAAGCAGAAAGGAATTTCCCAATGCTATCCTTTATAAAGAACAAAAAATTAAGTCACCAATGAGAGGAAGAGCGCTGAGCGTCCAATGTGGCTTCCACTTGAGTGCAGGAAGCTCCTACAGTCAATTGGAAGCTGCACCTTGGTTTTCGAACAGTTTTGGGAGTCAAACGGACTCCCAGAATGGATTAAGTTCGACAACCAAGGTACCACTGTAATCCCTTGCTATACATCAAAGGGTGTGTCCAGCAGTATCATGAATCAGAAGGAAGGGGGTATTAGTCAGTGAGCTTTATAAGACTTGACAAGTTTTCTGTCACATCGTGAATCTTTGCACCTGGAAGATAGCACACCTCCCAGGACATATTGTTACTTTAGCACTTTGCTGCCTCTATCCCCCTCAACAGAGATTCACCTACCACCACCATATGTCTCTTCCTCCTCTGGAGTGTTTCAGGAATTGTTCTGTACTCTGCACCTTCTACAACTACTTTGGTCTGTTCTGAGGTCTGCAATTGCTGCTCTTGCTCCTCTGACCCAGTACTGGTGTCTGAATTGAGACACCAGTTCTAGGCCAGAGAATAGGAATTGATTTTACAGTTCCAGTGATGTAGCATGGCTCTTGACAGTTCTGCTTCTGTGTATCATGTCCCTCCAGAGGTTTGTTTCCTGCATTGGGCGATCTTCCTCCTCCTTAGGGGCACCCCACCTGTGTCAATGTTGCAAAACAGTCCACTGTGCTCCATCAAGAAATTCCTCATCTTCTCTGATAACTTGAAGTGTGGATGGGTGGGTTTCGAGTTGTTGTACGTTCTCTTCCAGCAAGGCTACCAGCTTGCACTTGCTGCAGGTGTAGTTTCATGAATTCTCAGGCAGGAAGACAAACATGGCACAGAGGCATCAAAGGAACAATAACTTTCTAAATGCCCTGACTATGAGCTGGTTCACACATAATGCTACAGTCAAACTGCAGTCAATAGCCAAGGTTTGTTCCTGGGTTTATAGCTCATGGTTTGCCTGGAAGAGACAAACCACAAGCCCAGGTTTTGACAACACCATAGCTTAGCAAAGAGCAGAGCAGAAGCGGAAGGACCAGGGGAAAGGTGCAGCAGCTGTGATCTTGTCTCGAGGAACCCTCATGCTTGCTGGCACCAAGCCATGGTTTGGCTTAGCGTTACAGTATGATCACATCTTGCATGTATTTATCTTGTGCAATTTCAACCATACGTGGTTGAAGGCCAGCTGACTGAAGTTCCACAAGTTAAATCCAAGCAAGGCTGAGAGTTGAAAAGCACTTTTTGTGCTTTGTGTGTGTGCCAGGTCTACTTTTGTGCCAGGTCTGCTTGGGGTTGCCTTGTGCATAAAGAGCTTTAAGGCTCTCTGCTTTGCTGGGTGGGTGGCAAGTTCTGCTCAGCAAGCTGCTCTAGAATGCTTTCGTGAGATCTCATGGGGCCATACCAGCTCCTGTGAGACCTGCATTGGGCATCCCTAGGCTACCAGAGCTAGTGCACTGAGTGGGCCTTACTTGCTGCATGAAGCCCACTCAGCTCACCAGCTCAGGATGCTGAATGTTCCAGTTTGTTCACTGGGGGGGAATGGCTGAGCTTCTTCATACAGCCATGTGCTAGGTAAAGGTAAAGGGACCCCTGACCATTAGGTCCAGTCATGGCCGACTCTGGGGTTGTGGTGCTCATCTCACTTTATTGGCCGAGGGACCCAGCGTACAGCTTCCAAGTCATGTGGCCAGCATGACTAAGCTGCTTCTGGCGAACCAGAGCAGCACACGGAAACGCCGTTTACTTTCCCACCGGAGCAGTACCTATTTATCTACTTGCACTTTGACATGCTTTCAAACTGCTAGGTTGGCAGGAGCAGGGACCGAGCAACGGGAGCTCACCCCGTCACGGGGATTTGAACCACTGACCTTCTGATCCTAGGCTCTGTGGTTTAACCCACAGCGCCACCCGCGTCCTTATAGCCATGTGCTAAATACCCATTATTAAAGAACCTGAAGTCCCTATCGGCTGTATGTCTTCAAAGGCACAGAATTCTTTGCCGAATTAGGCTAGACATTTGCCCAAAGTCCCAACCGTAGCAGGGAAGGTTTCATAAACAGCACAGGGATGATTTCACACACAGAGATCTCTGGAGGAATGGAGTGCAAGCCTCCACAGATTCTTCAGCTCAGATGCCACTTGCCTCTTCACCCCCATGTGTGGGAACCCTGACACCTCTACCCCAGTCAGGGAGATGGAGAAAGGCTTCTCATGTAGCACTGCTGAGCTTTTTGTCTACTCCAGAACCCCATTTGGCAATACGCGATGCTGCAATTAGATAGGATGCCCCTTCCCCCATTTCCAGACCCAGTTTATGATGACATGTGCAAAGTGTAGGATAACCGGCCTAATATAACCAACATACTTAGAATCACAGAATTGCATTTCAGGGGGTTGGACTTGATGACCCTTGGGGTTCCTTCCAACTCTACAGTTCTATGCTTAGGTCTAATTAATGCATGAAGGAGTTAATACTGTAGAGTAAGGTGTCCTGCCAGGCATAGCTAGGTCACTTCCCCTTACCTTGGGAGGAAATAGTCTTTGTCCCGCCACCCCCACCCCCCACTCCCAGTCTGCCTTTGAATTCAGCATGTGAGGAGGTGTGAGCTGGTTGCTCCAGTTCAGCCGCATGGCTTTCCTCTGCCTCTTTGCTGGAAAGTGGTGGTGCCCCTTAGTTCTTTCTCCTGAGATCCCCAACGAAATTCTTCTGTTGAAGAAGAAAGATGTGTGTCATGTACCTTGCTTTCCTCCTTTATAACTACCCTGCGAATCTCCCTCAGTGGAAGGCAGTGCCCGGCTGCTAGGATTGAAGTGGGATACACAACTATATGTGGAATGGGGGCGTGTTTGTATCGTTCTGTCCTTTGCCTCTAGCAGTAAAATGCCTTGGACCAGCCATGCCCTGGGTCCGCCTCTGTCTAGGACTCCCCCAGCTGAGAGCTGACATGGAGCTAGACAATCACACACATGAAAGAATGTGTGATTCGCCCTGTATGTGCAATTTCCCCATATCTTTTGGAACAGAGAGGGACCACGTGGGTGGAGAGAATAAAGTGCACATAATTACCCAGCATCATGACACATGTTCTGTGTGTGTACAACCTCCAGCCCCCACAGAGCCTAGTGTCTGAACTGGGTTTCTTTTTCCTAAACAGCTATATGTTTGAAACATGGAAGCTTTAATTGCTTCAAGACTCTACTGATTACAGTCTTTTTTCCTTTTTTAAAAAAAAGAAAGGAATCAAATGTATTAAAAATTTAATGCCACTGTGAGTTTCAGTGTGTGAATTTCTCTCGCTGTAGAGACCAGCTCAAAAGTCCTGCTGCCTTTGGGCGTTGCGTGAGTTTGTGCCACCCTATAACTTAATATTACTGCTGTAAATATGAGGGAAATGAAACCCGTATGCTCTCCCTGCGGTAAAACAGTTCCCATCTAGTTAAGTTAAGCTCCTGATTTTCATAAACCACTTTTTTTCTTGTTAAAGTAATACCACATTTAAGTTTAGGGTTTGTTTTTAAGTAGAATAAAGAGTTAAAGTAATCTTTACCTTAGGGCCTCCAGATACAAAACAGTTACAAATTTGGAAAATGAAAAGGTTGAAACAGGTAAGCATTGCTGTTGATATTCATTATGAATATACTTTGTTTTGAAGATGAAACACCATAGCCCATAATACAGTATCACATAGCCCAGCCCATAAGGACGGTCCTGCTTAATCAGACCAAAGGCTCAGTCAGCCCAGCATTTTCCTGTCTCCAATAGGAAGCCTAAAAGCTGGGCACAGAAGAAGGTGACCCTCCAACATTCAATACCCCTAGAAACTGGATAGCCAAAGGTATACTGCCCCTGAATATTGAGGTTCCATTTAGTTGTCATGGTTTACAGTGGCAGAGAGCCTATACTGCATTTTTTAATTTACTTGTTTATTTAGAGCATGTATACCCTGCTCTGTAGAAAGGCTGACACACAATCAGTGCTTTTTTCCTTTAAAAAACCTGTTTAGGGGTACTCTCATTTTGACTCAATAAAATCACCATTTCATAGTTCAAATCAGGGGGAAAAAATACAGTAAATGGACAAAAGTACAAAGATTCACAAAATGTTTAGAGGTATGCGTACCCCTGTGTCCCCCCAGAAAAAAGCAATTCACACAATCAAAACAAAAACAGTCCCCTACCTGTATACTTATGATGCACACACACACGAGGAATATGTACAGGGAGGGAAGAGGAAAACAAAAACAAAAACTTGGACACAAATTTCTAAACTGTTGTTTCTATATTGACCAGCTGGCATAGTTCTTGGGTAGGAGGTGCTGGATGGAACTGTGCCTCCAGCAAAGATGATGGAGGGAGCCTTCTGCGTCCTATCTCTCCCAATGAGGCAGACCAATGGAATGGCTGCTCCCAGTTGATGGCTGGGATAAGGGGAGGGGAGGTCTGATGGAGCTAAAGGAGGCAACTCTGCGCCCCAGCTCTCCCACATGAGTTTGTATAAGTTGGTTTCTGCCTCCTGCTGTATAGAGTGGTACCTCAGGTTACATACGCTTCAGGTTACAAACTCCACTAACCCAGAAATAGTACCTTGGGTTAAGAACTTTTCTTCAGGATGAGAATGGCGTGGCAGCAGCAGGAGGCCCCATTAGCTAAAGTGGTGCTTCAGGTTAAGAACAGTTTCAGATTAAGAACGGACCTCCGGAATAAATTAAGTTCTTAACCTGAGGTACCACTGTATACAGAAATGTTGGTTGGTTGGTTTTATTCCTTTGACAATTTGTATTTGTCTGCTTTATATATTTTTTGCTTTATATCAAACCTACTTTTGTTTTGGGCTGCCTTTTTTAGCTTCATAGAGCAAGGCTTGCATATTTTTTTTAAGACTTCTTGCCTTTTATAGCTTTCTTGACACTGCTATTTAACCTTGCTGGCATCCACTTGGACATGTTCACCATATTTCTATTTTATGGTATGCATTTTTAGCCTTCTCCTCCTTCATGAATTTGTCCAATCCTCATTGAAAGCCAGAGAAGCTGGTGGCCATCACTGCCTCCTGTGGGAGGGAGTTCCACAGTTTAACCATGGACTGAATGAATAAGTACTTCATTTTGCCTGTCCTGAATCTTCCAACATCAATCTTCATTGGATGTCCATAAGTTGAGGTGCTATGAGAGAAGGGGGAGAAGGGGGACTTTTCTCTATACAGTGGTACCTCGGGTTAAGTACTTAATTCATTATGGAGGTCCATTCTTAACCTGAAACTGTTCTTAACCTGAAGCACCACTTTAGCTAATGGGTCCTCCTGCTGCCGCCAGAGCACGATTTCTGTTCTCATCCTGAAGCAAAGTTCTTAACCCGAGGTAATATTTCTGGGTTAGTGGAGTCTGTAACCTGAAGCGTATGTAACCTGAAGCATATGTAACCCGAGGTACCACTGTACACTTTCTCCTTGTCATGCATAATTTTATAAATTTATTTTCATGTGGTCTCTTGTTCACCAAACTATGTTACAACAGGGCAAGGGAAACAAGATTTATGTGAAGTCTTTTAGATACTTAAGGGGTGGGAATCCCCCATCGATACATGAAGGATGATGATATACTGTTTCACCATCTAATTTATTTTGGATTATGCCATATTGAGACATTACATAAAGGACACTGCGCCACAAAGAAGGACTCTGAATGTTCACCCCCCCAAAAAAAAGGGTCAGTGTGTCAAAGATCTTAGTGCAGCAACCCAGCTCCTCGCCCAATGTGGGTTTGCAGGGGGGAGGGTGGTTGAAGGGGGAGCACAAACACAGGAAAGGCATCCTACTGAGAGATGGTTTTGAACCAGAGCTTGCATCATTAGTCTACCTCATTACCCTGTCTTTACTGCCAAAGGCAAAACAGGTGCAAGTTTGCCAAACGGGAAGAAATTGCAGCCTTGTTATGGGAATCCATACTTCAGGGAAATCTTTTTTTAAAAAATCCCTCCTTACATATTGAAAAACTGCCTAGTTATGCAGACAGGAAAAGCATAAGAATTCAGAATTCAATATGGTATGTTGTTAACCACTGACACTGTCTGGGGGTCAACCCCTTTTCAGCAGCATTCACTCTCCCCTCCCCAGCACTCACACATGGAATGTGTGGCCTAGCCTTGAAATCTGCCAGAAAAGCCTCTGGTCCACTGGGCCAGTCGTGTCCCATGATCCTCGTTATGACTTCGCAATAGATTCTGACTGCGCTGTGGTGATCAAAGATGACTTGGCAGAGGCTGTATACAGTATATGTTCACATGCCTGCGTTATTCACTCATGAAGCGGGGTGGGGTGGGGGGTGAAAGGAGTCGTTTTTACATCAAGAGAGGGATGTGAGTGAGGGGAATTAAGCAATCCACACACATTCCTAGGGATAGGGGAGAAATCTGATTCGGTTCATAATTTAAGGACAACCTGCTTATTTTGCACTTGCTGAAACAAGACGAAAAACCAAAACACAACCATTCTTTGAAATTTGCACTTCCCTGAATTTTGTGATGCAGTTCTTCAGCGAAGTCATATGTGCAAAAATGCATTTAATGGGGCAAAGCATGTGTAAAGTGCATATGCTAGTGAAAATAATATACTAGGAGAAACAGTGTTGCCAAAAAGAAGGCAAAATGGCAGATCAAAACTTGTTTTATTTTGTTTATTTGGAGCCAAAGCAGTTCTAAAAGCAGCTTACATACAATCAAAACATGATACTTAATACCCACAGGTTTACAATCTAAAATAAAACATGACACACAAGAGAAAAGTGACAGGGAAGTAAGAGGAACATCATAATCAAATCCAAGCACTGATTTCTAAACAGTTGTTCCTACAATGCCCATCTGGCGCAGCTGAGTGACAAGAGGTCCCGAGTACAGATGAGCCTCCAGCAGTGGCAGACCTTGAGGTCTCAAATTTCAGCGGTGCCCTGTGCGACACCAAAATTCGGTACCCCTTCCATCTCTTGCCTTCCATTCTACAACATAATTGTGGCACCCCCTTGGCTCCATGCCCAGTGCAACCAAACTGGCCGCACTCCCTTATATCTACCTCCAACAAAGCTGACAGAGCGAGCCTCCTGCTTTCTATCTCTCCCACTGAGGCAGCCTGATGGAAAGGCTGCCCCCAGGTGGCAGTTTAGGGGAGAGGAGGTCTGATGGAGCTGGCCTGTCAGAGAGGAGCTGATGGAGTGAGCCCTGCTTCCCAGCTCTGACCCTAGGAGATAGTTTATTTGATACATTTATTTCATAAAACTCAATACACTACTTGACTGCAAAAATTTCAAAGCAGTTTACAAAAAGACAAAGCAATAGAATCAAGGGGAAATTACAACACATTACAACACACAATAAACACACACACACAATAAACACACACACAATTAACAAACACACACAAGAAACACACAATAAAAAGTTACAACACTAAAATGAATTCACACCAGCATTTCTAAGCATCTACGTAGGCTTGCCTAAACAAGGATGTTTTTAGCAGGTGTTAAGAATACAACATCAGAGCCTGCTGGATGTCAAGTTCCAAAGGTGCTGAGTTACTAAATGATTGAGTTAAGGGCTTTGTATACTAATAGTAACACCTTGAACCAGCATGGCTGTGAGTCCTAGAAGACCCGCTCCCTGCTTTGCAAGCCTTTTCCCACGTTGTCTGGGAGGCTGCTGAACAGACTCTTGCACTCAGGTATTGTTTAGCAGGGGGTTGTTGGGATTGTTAATGCTGTTATTTATGCTGTTATTTATGTTTTTTGTATTTTATTTTAGATGTTATTATTTATGTGGAAATTGTTTCAATTTGGTTGTTTATTTTTATTTTTTCATTGTTTATGACTAGTTTTGTTATACTTTTAATTATGCATTTTTTTTCCAAGTAGTAAGCTGCCTTGAGCATGGTTTTAAACTGTGGAAGGGCAGCATACAAACCTGTATGTGTGTATCTTGGCACAGTATCAGATTGGCAACCAGTGCAGATCTCTGAGCACTGAGTGTTATATGCTAACAAGGCATATAGATGAGTTATTTTGTCATTTTTTACATTAATATATTTACCCTTGTTCTAAACTAATAATTGCTCACTGTCTACATTTTACTACACAAAGTATTGTTGCATGTATAAGTTCTCTTCACATTATATTTACCTTATATGGAAATAGATGTTGACTGGAATCTTGTTTTATTTAATTTTTTTAGCTCAGTGATTAAGCCCACCTGGAGGAGGAAATGTGATGTATACTGGAACTACGTCAGAATGTTGATTTATGGGTGGATTCTTCTTCTATCAAGATTCGAATATATGCATGTTCATTAAGAAAAAGATCACTCCTGTAATTTTCATGGTTGTTTAGATTTCTAACTGTATAATGGTTACACTGCATTTCGCTATTTTATCACCACCCTCCTTGTTGTGTTGACAGGGCCTCCTGTCAGCAATCATGTTGCAGCATTCTGCACAAAATGCAGCTTCCGGCTCAAGTGCGAGGGAATCCAGGTGGAAATTGCTGAAATGTCCGGGAACTAAAAAGAAGCTCAGCAACTTTTGTGTCTGGATTTTCACTTTTTGAAGTATTGCAATCGTACCTTAGGGAACGGGCTGGTTACGGGGCCTCAATATGTAACAACCACCACAAGACAGATAATAAAAATAAAAGAAAGAAAGCAAATGACAAAATTAAACGTCATCAGTTGAAACAGCAGAGTGGAAATTTCATTTCCAATGTGCAGCCCCCCCCCCCACTCAAGGCTTATCCACACTTCCACTTTTCCCATGTTTTCTTCTGTTTATCCCACCATTTCCCCCCCTGGAAAACCACTAAATTGGAACAAACATCTTTTAGGTTTTCTGTGGTCTGGCATTTGTTCCAATTCAGTGTTAAACAGTGGGTTTCCCCAGTGGAAATAGCAGGGCAAAAGGAAAACCTCTTGGACCAGTGAATAGAAAGCACTGGATAAGTAGAAGTGTGGACAAACCCTTATATTGCAAATTATTAAAGCATCTAAGAGAAACAAACTAAGGCTTGGCACAGGCCCCCAGCTCCTCCTCTTCTGGTGGATCTTTCTTGTCAGTGGAGAAGGGGGGGAGGTATGGATCTGGCTTTTCTTCTCCTTCCTCTTCCTCTTCCTCTTCGTATTCGTCTTCATATTCGTCTTCGTATTCGTATTCGTCTTCCTCTTCTATCCCTTCAGAAACAAACAAACAAACAAAATTTCATTAAAAGTAAAAGTCTCTTTCAGAGGCTAAGAAACTCTGTCACCTGTTTGGTTCTTTGAAAACTGTTCCAGATGGATTTCTCTGGAAATGCCGCTATGTGATCAAGTAGCATTTGCTAATCCAGCATGCTGGGTGTTGGCTTGGAATCAGGCCATTTCTATAATGACATCTTGATTGTGTGATTCTCTCCACCGGAGATGCAGAATGCCCCAAATTTGATATGATTCTAGGTTAAACCTCTTTCTTCTCCCAGGCGTTTGGTGAATGAAATGTAGGCTATTCAGAGCCTGCAGATTTGCTGAAATGCTGCTGTTGTCTGTAATAGTTTTATAATTGATTGATAACATCATATCTACATCTATATAGCAGCTGCCCTATACATGTAACTGCAATTCGTTTTAAAGTGTTTTTAATATAGAAATTTTTAAGTTGTCGTAACACACCCTGGGACTTTATGGTGGGTGGAAAGGTAAGAAATTAAATTAATAGTATTAATTTGTTTATATTAATTAATATTACTATTAATATTATATACTAATATAATAATATTATAAAACTAATATACTAATATTACTACTGGTGGTCTCTATCTGAGACCAGGCAGCCCTTCTTACAAGAGCCATTTCTTTTCTGAATAAGCCTGGTATGTCAGATTAAAGAACAGTGATGCCTGATTCCATATGAAATATCTCTGTGCATTTCACACCATCAGCCTCACAGCTAATTGCCAGGCTACTATTATTACAGTCTAATTACCCAGATTTGGGCACACACTGCGAGACTTCCCTTATTCCCTCCAAGCTTTGCCCGTTCGGCTTGCTGGCACCCCATTTTCCAACACCGGTTCATTCATCATCTTTTGGCACTTGTGAACCTCTCGCATGACTTCCCTTGGCAAGATAGCAGTTCTCTTTTTGCGGCCAATTTTGTTACAGTGCCAGCACCTCAATGGCACATTATCCCTCAACCCTTTGCCATTGCCAATTACCTGGGTTTTTCAACCAAGTTTAGGAACTCCTCTAACCAATCTAAAACATTAGCTGCACAGTCAGGCTGTCCCACATTCCCATTTGCAGTAGAAAAGGATGTGTACTTACCCTCAAAGACTTCCTGCAAGAAAGCTTTTCCTCTTCCTTTTCTGGTCTCGGCAAGAAATGTTTCTATCTCTTTGGTGAATTCTATGGCTTCCTGCAGGTTCTTTGGGCGCGGCACCTTCCAGCTGCCCTCCATATCACTCTGCCTTTCCTTTGCCAGTGCATCCTCTGTTTCCTTTTTGCCCTCCTGGTATGCTATTTCTGCAAGAGTCTTCAAGTCCTCAGCAAAGTCTGGAGGGATCACTAGTTTCTTCTTCCTGTTACTCCTGAAATGGGCCCTGGCTAGCTCAGCACGGTGCCCTGGTCTAAATTGCCGACTTAAGGCTTTCACCAGATCAGGATAGCTCTGCCTTTTCTCTGATGGGAGATGCTGCAGGATTTCCTGAGCTGACCCACTAAGACTGGCTGCTAGGAATTCCCCCCTTTGTTTTTCATCCCAGCCATTTACTTGGGAGATTGTTTCAAACTCTGAAAGATAAGCTTCCAAGGGAGTCTTGCCATCATACAGAGAGAGCCTCTTGAATTCATCAGCTACACCTGCCTGCCCCTTAGGGGGGGTCTTCTTGCGCACACTTGCTGGTTGCTGGTTTCTCACCAAGTCACTTGCTCCACGGGTGTGTTGGCACTCTTCCTTCACAATTTGCAGTTTCATTTCCAGTGCCTGTAATCCTTTATAAATATCTTCATTTTCATATCTATTGGCTACTTCCAAGTCAGCCAAAGCATTTTGGGTTCTGGATATTGCCTTAAACGCCTTATAGTCCAGGTTGGTCAGTTTGCCATCTACTTCCTCAATTCTCTTCCTGGAGTCCCTTGCCTGGGCTTTTAGGTCACTTTTCACCTCTTGCAGCTGTTTATCCATGAAGTCTTTGATACCCTGATAAGAGGCATCCATTTTCTCTTCAAGACTGCTTTTAAGCTGCCTCAGCATTTGTTGCTGGTCTTCCATTTGCTGCTGCTTCTGCTGGAATAGCAACTTCATTTGATCCTGGAGTGTTGCCATTTCTCCCTCCATTTCGACTCAGGCACAACTCACTCACAGTTGTTCCTGCAGGAAAAACACCAGTGCTGCACACCAGCCCAATCTCCCAGCAGTGAGCGAGTCCAGGGGTTCCAGGCACTTGTCCGGAGTTCAGTTTCCTTGGAATGATGGTCGGCAGAGAGCGTGGTGTCTTTAGGCTATATGGTTTTATTTACACATATAAACAACATGAGCATAGGATAGAATGGCTCACAACATTAACAGCCCTAAAGATCCTGCTTCTCCTATAGTTTTGGACTGAGCATAAAGCAAGTATGTCTCTGTCTTTGGTTTGCTTCCAGCTCAGCTCTCTCTATCTCTCTCTCTGTCTGTCTCTCTCTCACACACTGGCTTTTGCTCTCTTATCCAGCAGCTAGAAAAGGGATGGAGGAAAGGCCCACCCAGTAGCCTTGAAGTCACCATTGCCTAATTGTAGCAACCTAGCTAATATTTTTGAGATGCTGCTGAGGACATTTAATCCACCAGCCAAGGTCGCTGATTTGCAAAGAAGATTGTCTGATTGGTTCAGCAACCACCTCCCTTAATGACAATGTCAACATCTCTTAGAACCAGATATCCAACAGCTGGCAACACCGGAGGCATTGGGTAGCTTAGATGCTGCATCACCTGAGTACCAAGGTTGAGCGTGGGAGGGTGGATAAACGGGACTTTCCAAAGGGCAGAAAAGCTAACCTTGTAAAAATAATAACTTTCCACTTTGCCTTATTGTTTCTTTCTGGACGGTGCTGGAAAAGAAGTGAACAATTGATCTTCTGGGGGCTCCTTTTAATTTTAGTGGAACTTATGGAAGAGAATTCTTCAGTGGATTGGGTCTTCTGTTCCTTAATGCAGAATGGCTCAGTATTCAAATCTAGAGTCGCATGCTCTGCCAGTGAAAAAAAAAGTTGGGTGATCAAAGGGCAGGGGGAGGTAGGAGATCTTGTTCATCATGGCAAGGAACAAAAAATTAAAGTTACAAAAACAAATAAACTTCAAAGCTGCAGGTGATGTCAAGTGCCTCTTTTCAATAAATGCACATTTATGGTCAAATATATTTGTAAAAGGGAAATAAAGGGAACACCCTAATAATGTAGACTATGAAAAGCTGTAAATGCCCTCATGTTATTAAAGAAACTATTTGACATCATGGGAGACTATTTTGAGTATGTTTCTCACCCTGAGGAGCTCAACAGATGTCTGGGTTAAAACAGGAGGCATGTTCCAATGTTGCCCTGCAAAAAAGATTCACTTTTAGAAAGGGAAAAAGTAGGAATGGCTTATTCTTATGGGATGCCCCCCCATGTCTTTGTATGAATCACTGTTCTAGGTTCTTTCTCAAAATTAAATGGAGACCTGATCAGAGCCGTGACTCATACCAAGATACATCAGACACACTCCTCTGAGGGCAACTCATTCTGCCATATCACTGCCATAGGAGGCAACTCTTAGGGGCCGAGGGGTAATCAGCCCGCCCAATAAAGCATTTAAGCGTGACACACACACCCGCAAGGTGATGGGAATTGCCTTCAAACGGTGTGCGTGCACAAAATTATGTACTCAATTATATGAGGCAAACCTTACATGGGCACCCCAAATATTTTATTCAAGTTGGCACCCCTGATCACTGCATTGGGATTGATCAAAGGAATACATTCCACTCCGTGAATATATTTGACATAATTTATCCTGTCCCACCAGGTTAGGCAGTGAGGAGAGAACTGTGAGTCATTCAGAGAGATAGCAGGAGTAGTTGGTGGCAGACAGAATCATAGAACTGTTGAGTTGGAAGG
This sequence comes from Podarcis vaucheri, assembly GCF_965113315.1. NCBI lineage: Eukaryota > Metazoa > Chordata > Lepidosauria > Squamata > Lacertidae > Podarcis > Podarcis vaucheri. The sequence goes on from NC_138758.1 coordinate 30,125,831, forward strand.
GACCACAAGGGTCATATAGTCTAACTCCTGCAATGCAGAAATCACAGCGTTTCCAGGAGCAGCTGAGGGTGCACTGCTGCCACACAGTTTGAGCATCTCACCATGAAAGGAAGTGATTCATGTTCTTTGAAAGGATTACGGATGAAGACAAGCATTCCCAACAGAGAGGAAGATGTTGTTGTATGGACAGTTGGTTTCCTTAGTCCCATCATCAGTTCTAGCCATGCAGTTAGCACAGGCATAGGCAAACTCGGCCCTCCATATGTTTTGGGACTACAACTCCCATGATCCCTAGCTAACAGGACCAGTGGTCAGGGATGATGGGAACTGTAGTCCCAAAACATCTGGAGGGCCAAGTTTGCCTATGCCTGGGTTAACACTTTTGCCAGTTAAGAGTGCTGACCCTTTTGTGTGGTGAAGGAGATGGTGAATGCAGCTACACTTACTACACACCTGAAACAACATGTGGTATGCCACATGGGGAAATGTCCACACAATGGCCAAAGGATTATGATTCCGATTCTCTTAAAAAAGAAGGAAAGAGAGAGATCAGATGACTCGGGTCACCACCTCTCCCACCTCTCTGATTGCAAAGGGAAGAGCAGATTAAGTGGCTGTTCCCTTAACACAGCACTTAGCATCTTAAATCATGGTTTCACTTTGTGATCTTAGTAGAGTTGTACTGGTCTGGGTTCCCCGGGGTTGAAGGTCCAGTACTATTTCTGCAGCAAGGTCCATGTTTCCAAAATCCTTGAACTGCCCAGTCATCAAGGCAGTTTTAGCCACTGATAAGTCTTTTCAGCCTTGGTGCTGATGGGGGCCAATCAGAGCAAAATGAAGTAAGGCACCACCATGGAGGATTGGCTCCTAATATCCCTTTAGAGAAGGCACATGGAAAGAGCACTGGGAAGTTGTTGTTTTGTGTGCTCCAAAGCTAAGCATCTTGGGACACTGAAAACACAAGGTGCTTCTATTTCAGGAGTAGGCTGTGCAAGATACTGCAGCACTCCAAATTGTTTGCCCATGTACAGTCATACCTCGGGTTACAGATGCTTCGGGTTCTGCGATTTCGGGCTGCACACCGTTCCAAACCCGGAAGTACCAGAGTTGGTTACTTCTATACCAGCTGCACTGGCTCCCGGCGGAGTACAGGATCAGGTTTAAGGTGCTGGTTTTAACCTTTAAAGCCCTTCACGGCCTAGGACCCTCGTACCTACGGGACCGCCTCTCCTGGTATGTCCCACAGAGGAACTTATGATCTTCAAACAAAAACATCTTGAAGGTCCCAGGCCACAGAGAGGTTAGGCTGGCCTCAACTAGAGCCAGGGCTTTTTCAGCTGTGGCTCCGATCTGGTGGAACGCTCTGCCACAAGAGATTAGGGCCCTGCGGGACTTGACATCTTTCCGCAGGGCCTGCAAAACACTGCTGTTCCGCCAAGCCTTTGGCCAGGGCACAGCCTGACTCCCTCCTTTGGCAATCTTCACAGAACTCTACCCAATGGTTGCCATCAATTTGATCTGAAGTAATTTTTTAATGAAATGATTTTAAAATGTTGTCTTATTTTATTGTTGTTGGCCACCCTGAGCCCGGCTTCAGCTGGGGAGGGCAGGATATAAATTTTAAAAAAATATTATTATTTTTCTGGGTTTCGGCACTTGCGCATGTGCAGAACTGCTAAATCGTGCTTTGTGCATGCACAGAGGCACTGAATTGCGACCCACACGTGCGCGCACGTGGTGCTGCAGGTTGCGAACATGCTTCCCATATGGATCACGTTTGCAACCCAAGCGTCCACTGTATTTGCACAGAGAATAGTAGCTCTAGCTGAAAAGCAACAAATGGAGATCTGAACTACTCATTGCAATGAACTTATTATTATTATTACTACTACTACTACTACTACTACTACTACTATTATTACTATTATTACTATTAAATTACAAGATTATTGAGTTAAGTTAGAAGGTTGAATAGAGATATCAGATGGCACAATGGGTCAGTGTGTCTGGCTGTCAACCAAAAGGTTGGTGATTCAAGCCCACCCAGGGATGGCTGTGGACAGGATTCCTGCATTCAGGGGGTGGTGACTCTCAGGGTCCCTTCAATCTCTACAATTCTATTATTCTATGAATAATCTTAGAAGGCTAAAGGAGGCATGGCTGTGACAATCATTAAAGGACCTTGCACTTCTGAATTTGCCACTTACAGGTTGTAACAATGATTAAGGCCACAATGCTAGCTAGTGCTAACCATTGGTATTGTTTGTTTCTGAACCAGACCATTGGTGGCATTGCTAGTGCAGTACAGTGGTACCTCAGGCTAAGAACTTAATCCGTTCTGGAGGTCTGTTCTTAACCTGAAACTGTTCTTAACCTGAAGCACCACTTTAACTAATGGGGCCTCCTGCTGCCGCTGTGCCGCCGCTGCGCGATTTCTGTTCTCATCCTGAAGCAAAGTTCTTAACCTGAGGTACTATTTCTGAGTTAGTGGAGTCTGTAACCTGAAGCGTATGTAACCCAAGGTACCACTATACATCCTTCACTATAACCACACAAATGGGCAGTGTGTATATTATACCAGCAGTGTCCATGGCAATAGTCATAGGATCACAGCAACTATCCAAACCAATGGATTCAAATTCCAAAAAAGGAGCTTCTGATTAAACATTAGAAAGAACTTTCTTAAAGTAACAGCTGTTTGACAGTGGAATGGTCTCCCTCGGAAGGTGGTGGACTCTCCTTCATTGGAAGTTTTTAAACAGAAATTGGATGCTCATCTGTCAGAGCTGTGATTCCTGCATTGCAGGGGGTTGGACTAGATGACCCTTGGTGTTCCTTTCAACTCTACAATTCTATGCTTCTGTGTGAAGCTGTCCTGATCCTGTGGTGTGTGTTTTTTCTCATTAAGAGAGATGCAAGTGGACTTTGCCAGTTTCCTCCTCTGCTCATAGTTCAGTTTGAAAATAAAGAACAATGATTTGTGACTTCAAATGATTTGCAAGGTGACCTTATGGAAAATCTTAGAGAAAGGCCTTCAGAATCTTTCTTTCTTTCTTTTTTCTTTCTGGCTGGAAAAGCCTATTCACAATCAACACATAGTTACAGCATGCCAAAGGGCTTGGCGTTCACTTTGTGCATATCCAGATTGACACGACAGACTTTCCTCCAACTCGTAAGCAAACCAGGTCATCTATGGAGTTCAGTCGTTTGCTTAGCAATATATATTATGCAGAAGAAAGCTGCCAAAAAATTGTCCAGAAGTAGGAATGTACTTTTCAGCTTTTGGGGCAAGGGGCAGAGCAGGGGAATCCACGTGAGAGGGCGGATCAAATGCTGGTCAGCAGTTTTTGACCTTCAACCTTCACTTTGCTTTATCCTGAGCCAAAGGCATGCAAGCAGGATTGCATGATAGGCTGCTTGCCTGATGGCTGAAATTGTCTGAATCACAGCCTCCCACTGCTAAAAAAGCAAATGTTATTTTAAGAAAAGGCTGCAGATCTGCCCTAGAACAGGAAAGTGCAGTGAAAGATACCACAGCATCACTTGCTCTGTCAAGAGCAGGATCTTGGCTGGTGAATGTCAGACCCCAGTGGGGTCTCGAGCTGCCTGGCCACATGATTTTGGTGCTTCTGCCTTCTAAGAAAAGCCTGGAACACAAAGCATGTTCAGGCATTTGAGCCTGAATGCATGAACTATGTATCCGTCAGGGCTGGCCCACTCACAAGGCAAGGTGAGTCAACCGCCTCATTAACCCTTTTGCTCTGGCACTGATTCCTCTCTATCAGCAACTACACCATCACCAGCAATTTGTTATTGTCCACTAAGGTGGAAATGTACTCATGTGCCTAGGTTTGGCCCTAACCAATAAGTAACTACATTAAAATAATGTTTTAGATCCACATTCTATGGAAGGGCCACTGAGATGAAGAACCCACATGATCCTAAATTTGATTTATCATTCAGTCATATTAATTTTGATTTCAGCAACAAGCAAGCAGGATCCAAATGCTATAAATCATGGAGAGAGAAGTCATACCAGCATTTATCTGCTAAATAAAATACCAAGATTAATAAATCACATGTTGTTGTTTTAATTTCTGGGAGGGGGGAAGGGGACTGCTTCTAATACAAAACGCAATTCCACTGGGACTGTCCCTGCCAAATCAAATACGTGTATGAAGCTGGGAAATATTCTGCCTGCCAGACCCCCAGTCCAAAAGAGCTTTATAGAAGTAGAAATACGAAGGAGGAGGAAGAACATTTGCCCTCTCTCCCCCACTCCCCAAACCAGGGGATGTTAGGCATCAGAAAACAGGATGTTCTCTTCCCAATGATCTTCACCACAAAAATGAGAAATAACAGTATTGAATAATGAGAACTGACTTGATGTATTCCACAGAGAGCAGAGGGGGGAAGTCAGTGAGCTCACTGTCCTGCACTTGCAGAGATGTTACGGTGCACTCTGCACTAGCTCAGTGGACTGACTGCTTTAGAACGTAAAAACCCACGTCTGGACCAGTTGCCAGGATTTTCCATGCAAAAAGCAGAATGGGGATTGGTTGTCAGGATTTAATTCTCCCCTCTCCAAGGATTTGATTTCTTTTAAGTAAAATATATGTTATCATTTAATAACAGCAGCAGCAACTGAGAAGGGATCCAAAGGCCATCTGTTCCAACTCCTTCTTCCCCCTTTGCAGCATTAACTGGCATTGATAATGTTATGTTGCTACTTGTAATGTTCTCAAAGAATAAGGAAATAACATTGGAGGCACATATTATAGTGGCGGAAAGATATATGCACCAAGTATGTATCAGAGGATTGCCAAAGCATGTGCCATCAGGACGCAACATCATCTAAGCTGGAAGTCAGGTCATTCATTATTTAGTCTAGAAATCCCCAGCATCACTTTCTCATGCATGCACTCTTGGGTTGGGGCAACTAGTTAAAATGTTTTGAATATTTTTAAATGGTACTAATTTTGGTTCCTCTGTTTTGTTTTTGCTGGGTTGATGTTGGTTAAATGTTTAGTTTGGGTTGGCAGTTATTTTAATTTGTGTATAACTGTAAGCTGTTTATTATTGTTATTGTTGTTGTTGGTTTCTATTGATTTATTGGTTTGTTTGTTGCTCATATAGGATATTTTGTTTTTTAATGTTTGATGCTTTGTTGTGTTTTTATATACAGTCATACCTTGGAAGTCGAACGAAATTACTAAGAGAGCTCTTTTCCTCCTTCAGAGATGCAGTTTGCAGAGTTGCCTGTGAAGAGCGATTGACTGCTAAACCACTCTGTAGCTCTGTGAGGGGAATACAGGACTTTTAGTACCCTTAACAAACTACATTTCCCAGCATTCTTTGAGGAGAGCCATGACAGTTTAAAGTGGTATCAGAGTGCTTTAAATGTATGATATGAATGTGGCCTTACTCAGCATCCAGCCTGATGAAGAGTTTTGGGACCTCAGAAGCTTGCTCACAACTTTGTAACACTTTGGTCAGTCCTAATAAAGGTGTTTAAAAAACAAATAAACACACCCAGCTGCTGCCACCCTTGACTGCAACTAGAGATGGCTTTGATAGTGCAATGAATCCAATAGTAGCCACACACACACATGCACCCTACAGGCCCACACACCTTTCCACATGGCTGCTCTCTCACCCACACAGATTAGTCAAAAGACGCCGGCCCTTGCCAAGCCTAACAGATTAGAACAAATCTGACATTTTTAGGCTAAACCATTTAGAAGATATGACAGGCCAGAAAACATTCAATGCAAGAAGAGGGAAATGCTCAGAAGGTGAGATCATTTCTGTCTCCTCAAAGACTCCTCTGATTTGCCTCAAACTTTCTATCGGGTAGAATTGGTACTGTTCAGGCCACATTTAAAAACACAGGCATACAACCATTGTCAAGCTGACAAATAGAGATAGATCTCAGATGTAGCTGCAGAGACACAATTCTCTCTTGTTTTATATTATAAACCAAAATAGGCAATACCGAGTAACCAAGCCCCCCACCAGCCTTTCCTTCTGTTTTGGGTTTTGCTGCACTTTTGCCCACTGGCTGGAACCTAATGATTTCTGTATCACCTTTATCTTCAAAGCACACCTTGAGAAAGAGAAAAATCTAGAACTGCCCATTAGTCTTTATGGGATCCAACCAGTGATGCAAGTTGCGAAAGATTTCCTGTTTACCAAATTTATGAACTAAAACTCCACAGCTTTATCACATGTCCCTGGAGTGAAATTTATGCCCCGCTGCTTTCCCAGGAAAAACCACCCTTGAACGCTTAATCGGAGCAAACAGAAATCTGTGTTTTCCCCAGAGTGCCCAATTTATCTTGAAATAGTGGGTTTTCCATTGGGAAGGAGCTACACAAGGAGGAAACCCTCAGACCAGTGCCTAGGAAGCATGGGTTAGGCACAGTGCAAGCTGAAATGTGGGCGAGCCCTCAGTTACGGTTGTATTTATTTCAACCAGGGGAGAGGAGTGGAACTTGTGAGATTTTTTGCCTTGTGTGCCAGAATAACATGGCAGTAAAATTTGTATGGTATAGTTTACATATATGCATTGTTTCATAATCTGTATTTATGTTTGCCTTATCATACTCTCAACCTAACTTTTAGGATGCTTTAAAACTGTTTTTAATAGGTTTATTATTATTATTATTATTATTATTATTATTATTATTATTATGCTTGTAACCCTGGGCTCCTTTGGAGGGCATGCAGGATATAAATTTATTTAAGAAAGAAATCCCAATTTCATCCATATATAGGGGGGAATTATCAACCATTTCTAATCTTCCTATGCACATAATTCTGCCTTCTCTAGATTTGATGCATTGATGCTCTAGACCAGTGCCATGGTCAGATCACTTCCTGGTGCAACTGGACTTCTCCGCGACCCTTCCCCTCTGCAGGGAGGTGGGACCAATTCGGATGGTGTGCCCCCGCCACTTAATGGATCCAAATGGTTTCCAGAGATGGTAGGAAATGGTAGGAGATGCTTTATTCCATGTTGATGGACTTTCAGCTGATTCCCTGGTGGTCCGCTGGAATGCGGAGTTAACCAGGGCTATCGACTGTCTGGTTCCGAAGCACCCTCTCTGATTGCATGGAGCCCGAACAGCCCCGTGGTTTTCTTCGGAGCTGAGAGCGATGAAACAATCGGCTAGAGCGTCGGTGGCAGAAAACTCACTCCGAATCTGACCGGACACAGGTTAGAGCTCAACGTCGACCCTACCAAGCGGCAATGGCCACGACGAGGGCCTTCTTCACCGCCTCCATTGCATCTGCAGAAAATAGTAGCAGGAGACTCTTTCAGGTGGTCCACAATTTAACAGAACCACCTTTACCACCGGGGCCTTGTAAAGACCCCAAGATCTCCTGCAACGATTTTGCAAAGTTTTTTGCAGATAAAATCACTCATATTTGGAAGGAGCTAGACACCACCATGGGAGCAGGGCTGGGGCGGGAGAGTGCTAGAGCCCTGTCTGGTCAAGTTGCATGGAATCAATTTCAATCCGTTACCACCAAAAATGTGGACAGGCTGCTTGGACGCGTGAAACCAACCACCTGTCTTCTTGATCCTTGCCCATCCTGGCTAATAAAAACAAGCCAGGAAGGGCTGGGTGATGGGCTCTGCAGGGTGGTGAATGCTTCCCTCTGTGAGGGAACATTCCCAGATCTGCTGAAAGAGGCGGTCATTAAACCGCTTCTTAAAAAAAAATATTTAGACCCAGCCAGTATGGCCAACTATCACCCAGTCTCAAATCTTCCATTCTTGGGCAAGGTGATTGAGCGAGTGGTTGCTGAACAACTCCAGGCACGCCTGGAGGATGCGGACCATTTGGATCCCTTCCAATCGGGAGTCAGGCCTCATCATGGGACTGAAACTGCCTTGGTCACGCTGGTGGAGGATCTCCGACAAGCTAGGGACAAAGGTGAAAGCTGTTTCCTAGTTCTGCTGGATCTCTCAGCGGCCTTTGATACAATCGACCATAACATCCTTCTGGACCGTCTAGAGGGGCTGGGAGCTGGGGGCACTGTTATACAGTGATTTCGTTCCTTCCTCCTGGGCCATGTTCAGAAAGTGGTGTGGGGGATGAGTGTTCAGACCCCTGGGCCCTCACTTGTGGGGTACCTCAGGGTTCCGTCCTCTCCCCCATGCTTTTTCACATCTATATGAAGCCGCTGGGAGAGATCATCAGGGGGTTTGGACTGGGTGTCCATCAATATGCAGATGATACCCAGCTCTACCTCTCTTTCAAATCAGAACCAGTGAAGGCGGTGAAGGTCCTGTGTGAGTGGCTGGAGGCCGTTGGAGGATGGATGGCGGCTAATGGATTGAGGTTGAATCCTGACAAGACAGAAGTACTGTTGTTAGGGGACAGGGGGCGGGCTGGTGTGGAGGACTCCCTGGTCCTGAATGGGGTAACTGTGCCCCTGAAGGACCAGGTGCGCAGCCTGGGAGTCATTTTGGACTCACAGCTGTCCATGGAGGCACAGATCAATTCTGTATCCAGGGCAGCTGTCTACCAACTCCACCTGGTACCCAGGCTGACACCCTACCTGCCCACGGACTGTCTCGCCAGAGTGGTGCATGCTCTAGCTATCTTCTGCTTGGACTACTGCAATGCGCTCTACATGGGGCTACCTTTGAAGGTGACCTGGAAACTACAACTAATCCAGAATGCAGCAGCTACACTGGTGACTGGGAGTGGCCGCCGAGACCACATAACACCGGTCTTGAAAGACCTACATTGGCCCCCAGTACGTTTCCGAGCACAATTCAAAGTGCTGGTGCTGACCTTTAAAGCCCTAAATGGCCTTGGTCCAGTATACCCTAAGGAGTGTCTCCACCCCCATCGTTCTGCCCGGATGCTGAGGTCCAGTGCCGAGGGCCTTCTGGCGGTTCCCTCATTGCGAGAAGCAAAGCTACAGGGAACCAGGCAGAGGGCCTTCTGGGTAGTGGCGCCCTCCCTGTGGAACGCCCTCCCATCAGATGTCAAAGTGATCAACAACTACATGACATTCAGAAGACATCTTAAGGCAGCCCTGTTCAGGGATGTTTTTAATGTGTGATATTTTAGTGTATTTTTGGTTTCTGTGGAAGCCGCCCAGAGTGTCTGGGGAAACCCAGCCAGATGGGCAGGGTACAAATAATAATAATAATAATAATAATAATAATAATAATAATAATAATAAAAAATTTTAGGCTGCTAATGATATCTCAACATTCATGATAGCCACTAACTTAGGTGGTTTTAAAAGAGGCTTAGAACATCAATGCGAAGGGCCAAAGCTCAGTGTTAAGCACTACTGTGTATTCAGGTTCAGTCTCCAGCATCTCCAGGTAGGCTACTGAATGTCCCCTGCTTGAAACTCTGGAGAGCTGCTGCCAGTCAATATAGACAATACTGAGCTAGATGGAGCAAAGGTCTAGCTCAGTATAAGGCAGCTTCCTATATTCCTAGTCGTGATAGCTATATGGAACTGCTAGGATCAGAAACTGTCGCTTTATATCAGTTGCTGGGCAGCAACAGCAGAAAAGCGATATGGCCTTCAAGGCCTGCTGATGAGTTTTCCAGAGGAATCTTCTGGCCCATTTGGGAAGTGGACTGGTTGCATCTTTTGACTGATCCAGCAAGGCTCTTTGTAGAGCTTGCTTCCAATTAAGTATTTTGGAATGAAATTCTGAACCACTTGTCAAACCAATTCCAAAGTGGGCCAGACTGAAACAGTATAACCTACTCAGATCTCCAGTTGTCATGTTTTGACCTAACACATCCAAAAGATGCCTAGTATAAAATGGGAAGTGAAATTGTTCCACAGAGCTTAAGATCTATTTTGATGCAGCACATTGATTCCAAACCTTTCATAAGGGTACCCCACAAAAAGATTTTCTTCTTCAAGATGTGTCACTCTTACAGCTGTGTTCCATTGTCCTCACAGTTAGTAGCTGCCAACTCATTGCTGTTTGGGGGAATAGTAACTAGGAAGGGGTCCTAGACTGGGAGCAAATAACCAATAAGAATATGTGACCTGCTGGTCATGCATAGGAAAGGTGGGATGGGGGCAGGAATCAATAACCTCTGTTTGGGGGGGGGGGTGTTATAAGGTGCATGTAGAAAAGCAGGAAACACCTAATGGGTCCTTCCCTCTCATCTTGATAAGAAGCAAGAACTGTCCAAATGCTCTCTTCAAATCCAAAAGACCACCACTGTTACTCAAGCTCCCATTGCCTTCAACAGCTGGTGGATGAAAATATTCACATTAATTTTACAATGAGTGCACAAAGATCAAACTAAGATAGTGAGAAAGAGCAAGCTGCTTCTGTATTTTAATTGGCAGAGCCAAAGAAAGAATTTTTAGGATATTCGGTTCAAAGTATGCATATCCTGGTAAACAAGAAACCACATCTTCCCAATGCCAGAAATGTAAGCATTTATTTAGCAGCTGCTTACTATCTCTCCCCCCCCCCCCCGCATATTTTGGAAGATGGACATTCATAATCCTTACAATGAACAATGAATAATAATCTGCAGGGTAGTAAGATATCAGATAACTGGAAGGAGGCCAACATTACTCTTATACCTAAAGAGGGCCAATATTTTACCTTAGTAAAAAAATGCCATCTGATATCTTAATTGAATAATGACTATAAAGTATTTACAATGGTTTTAAAATTCTACAATACTTTATTCATTATGACCACAGTGGATTGTTACCTAAAAAAAAGTTAAGTGACAATGTCAGAAATGTGTTAAATATCTCGGAATATTTGAACTGTGACAATGAGAAGCGTGCTGCACTGATTTCTCTTGATGCAGAAAAAAGGTTTTGACAAATATGAACTGGGTATTTTTCTTGAGAGTTTCACAAGAAACGAATTTTGGATATAATATTTTTAGAAGGATAAAATCACCACAGACAGCTCATATAATTGTTAATTGAGAACTAACAAAACCCTGTGGGATACAGAAGGGGACCAGGCAAGGGGTCCATTGTCCCCATTGCTTTTCATCTTGGTTTTGGAAGTTTTGCTTAGAGAATTAAGAGGATAAAGATAAAAGAGGAAGATTATAAGTTACAGGCATTCCCTGATGATCTCATCAGGGTATGGTGCCCACCTAGGCTCCTCCGCCAATTGTGCAACACTAGGACTGGTAGAATCTAATTTTTTGAGATCAGCCCTACAATTGCCTAAACACGTCTCCAATGCTACCTTGAAACTGGATTCACAAGAATTCAGGCCAGAGTGTGGCTTGCCACACTTAATTACTGGCTGAGACTATCCTCCTTCCCACATGGCCTTGCTCCCCTAACTATTAAGGATGATTTCCAAACAACATGGCAACAGGCAGTGATAAACATAACAACTCTAGGCCTCACCCCACAGATTCTTCTCGACATGGCCTATGAACAAGCTAAAAAAATAATTAAACAGTGCGTGGAAGAGACAGAATGCCAAGCAGATCTAGCCAGGTCCCTGAAAATCCCAATTAGTGAAACCAGGAGATACCTCATCTCCCAAATGCCATATATTCCAAAACAGTGAAGTGCTTTCACTATGGCCCATTGCCAGGTCCTCCCTTCAACTATCCAGAAGGCCATTTTAGGAAGACACCGTACAAGGAGAGGAAATGCCCGTGTGGCTCTGGGAAATGGGAAACAACGGAACACGCACTTTTTCACTGCCAATACTGTACAGACACATGAGCTAGGTTCATCTTGCCTATACTACACAAATTCCTAGTGCAACTCTGTATCTCCCTACTACTCCAAGGTGTCACATTCTCAGTTGCTAGATTTTGCAGTCCTATGATGGGCATCTGTTGAAGGATGGTTTGTGGCACAAATCATGCCTAAACTGAAGACCCATAATGCAAGACCTGTGCTGCTTCATGTTTCCTCCCTTACAGTCGCTTTTAACTGCTTGTCTTTTGTTTCTATCTGTTTTAAGTTTATGTGAGTTATAATCACTTTTAACTATTAGCTTTTATCCCTGGCTCATCTCATTTTCAGTACCTGGCTCATCTCATTTTCAGTGGGGACTGAAAAATATTCCTGCCTGAAAAGGTGTAGAGCTGCTGCTAGACCATGTAGACATGTTAGATGGAACGATGGTCTGACTCAGTATAAGGCAAATTCCTATGCTCCTAATGCCAGATAAGCATATTGAAATTTACGGCAATGTGACTGCAAGGCCATATTACACCATACGTTAATCTTGCTACAAATATAGGAGTTGGGTTGTGTGGTTTTTTAAATCAATTATTTCTTCCAAATATTTCAAAAAGGCTTAAAAACAGTCAGCCAGTATAACTCAGGTCCATGAATAAAGCTTGCAAGGATCAAACTTGCTAAGAAAAATGTTTTATCAGATGAATTTCTGCCTAATGGGTATCCAAAGCTAAAGGCAGTGACAGCTGTTCTTAGGAAAAGAAAAGTTGCCAACCCTATGAAGCTTTTTAACACCAGTGCGGTATAGTGGCTAGAGTGTCAGACCATACCGGGGTTCTAGTCCCCATTTAGCCATGAAGCTCACTGGGATTTTAAAGTTAATTTCCGCATTGCACAGGGTTAGACTAGATGACCCACTGTGCTGCCATAGGTCAGTGTGTCTGGCTGTTAACCAGAAGGTTGGTGGTTCGAGGCCACCCAGGGATGCCTGTGTCCCTGTTTTCATCTGAGGAATGTTGGAGAGTATGCTACTTTAAACCGTCATGGCTTCTTTCAAAAAAAATTATGGGAGCTACAGTTTGTCAAGGTTGCTAAGAGCTGAGAGGAGATCCCTAATTCCCTCATAGAGCAATGGTTCCCAGAGTGGTTTAAACTGTCACAGGAAACTCTGGAAACTGCAGCTCGGTGAGGGGCATAGGAGGCCTCTGCACAGCTCTCAGCAGCCTTAACAAAATGCAGCTCAGTTCATTTAAATTAGTTTGATACTGCTTTAAATGTACTGTGGGAATGTGGCCTGAGTCATTTATGTGGAACACATTACAGGATGGTAGCTCTGTGAACTCCACAAAAGTATTCTTCAAAGCTTCCACATGACACTTTATCTTGCTTTAATATGAACTGTGATCGTGCTGCTTGCCTGCCTATGTGAAGGACAGTGAGGAGATGTACAGTATGTCTGTGTGAGAGAGAAAGTTGTACCTGTAGCTCTTATCACTTGAGCCTATTGCTCACTCCCCAGAATTGTTCATATTATCCCTGTTTAATGGCTCAAACAAGGATTTACATTCTAAGGAACTTTTGATATTCTTTACTGATTGCTTCTATGCGAACAGTAGTATAGCATTGCAAACTTTAATACAATCTATTCCTTGCAAGCATGCATAGCTGTCAACTTACAGATTTGAAAATAAGGGACCAGCAGCCAAAACAAGGGACCTGCAGCCTCACCTGTTCCAGGCACTCCAGTCTTCCTGTCCTCCGGCAGTCTGGTCAAAATCATGCTGGTAGCTTCGAGAACACTGTCCAACCAACTTTGTAACCAGAGGTTCAACTGAATAGAATCTGAATCACATGCACCACAAAGCCTATGCAGCCTCAACTTAAGATGGCTCCCCGGCCTGGCTTTGCACTGCAAAGTTTGCAGCAGCACGTGCAACAAAATGGCGTCCAGCATTCAAAAACCTCCTCAGCTTGCATTAACTAGCCACACACAAGGCATGCAAGCTCCACCCCCCCAGTCGTTCTTAGACTTCTTATTGGGTGAGCAACACAGCCAAGCAATACAGTTGGAGCCTCCCTCCTCCCTGGCCGGCAGGGAGGGAGGGAGAGGAGCTGCTGCCTTTGAAATTTAAGGGACATCATTTAAGGGACATTTAAGGGACATCCATCAATAAGGGACAGCAGTGGGACATGGCGCTGGAATAAGGGACTGTCCCTTCAAATAAGGGACACTTGACAGCTATGCAAGCATGTTGTAAGAACAATTGGAACACTGCAATTTTAGAAAAGATTACCCATATCCTAGGTTTGCTGCAGGGCAAATAGCAGTCATAATATTTTAGTATGTTATGGTGGGAGATGGGGATGATGATGATTAATTGAATTTGTTAATTGCTTTCTTTTTCCCAGGGAAAACCAAAGTGACGTAAAGCCAAAGAGACAGACGGACAATCCCCCACCATAGATACATTAAAAGAAAAAGAAATACATCAAAAACACCCACTTCTAAAAGGTCATAGATAGTTAAAGACCAAAGGCCTAGTTACAGAGGAAAGTGTTTGCCTGACACCCAAATATATGTAATGAAGACACCAGGCAAGCAGCCTTGGGGAGAGCACTCCACAAATGGACAGCTGCTGCAGGAAAGGCCCGTTCTCATGTTGCCACCCTTCAGACCTCTTGTGGAGGAGGCACACGAAGAAGGATGATTGCGGGGTCCAGGTAAGTACATACTGTATGGGGAAAGGCAGTCCTTGAGGTATTGCAGTCCTGAGCCATGTGGGGCTTTATAGGTCAAAACCAGCACTTTGAACTAGGCCCGGAAATTAATTGGCAGCCAATGAAGTCAGATCAGGATTTGAGTTATATGCTCAAACTGTCTTACATTAATAGGCAACCTGGCCACTGAATTCTGCACCAGATGAAGTTTCCAAACTGTCTTCAGAGGCAGCCCATGTCTAATGCATTTGCAGACAGGAACATTTGTTGAAAACTGGTAATTTGATCTGCATGATTTTCTCCCTGTCTTCTGTCAAGGTCCAGCTTTTATTCCTGTACCTTGTACTTATTTTTGCCTCTCTTTGATGTGTGGTTCTCTTATATATGGTGCTAATGTTCCTGCTCTCCTGTTTTGCTCCGGGGGAAGAGCAGTGCTTTATGTGGACTTTACTGTATATTTCTTATTTGTTCTCTATACAACTGAAAATCCAAGAAAAGCTATTTGTGCCTTTGGCTTCTGGGCATAGCCCCCATGGGAGCTGCACCCCCTGGAAAGGCAGCGCCACTCCTCATGCTAGGAAAAAGTCCTGCAACCCCCTTTTCACCTTATTTACTTCCATGTTGCCCGATTTTGTCATCTTTTTTGATGAATAGCACTATATACACAAATAAGATAAAATGAGGCATTTTAAAACTATTAAAAGTGCCAAAATATGCAAACAGGAAGAAAATACCAACAGCAGACAGTTTAAATTAAAAGTGGGTTTGTCTTTAATGAAACCTGGAGGAAGAAGGCTGCATCCAAACAGCTGGTTGCCTCTTGGAAGGCCTGTGGCAGAAGGCATGCAGTTAATGGGAGTTCAGGGCACAGCAAAGGCTTGTGCTTTTCATTTTGGTGGGAAACCAGGCATTCTTTCTGTGGCTACAAAAGAAAACCAAGCCTTCATGCTGCGATTAGGGCAAATGTCAGTCCTTCAAGACTCTGTTTATGAAGACAAGCCAATTGCGTTTGAAAAGAACTCCATGTCTTTTTTGGGAACTAATCAATAAGATATTCTACCAACATATGGAGCTTAACAGTGTTTATAGGGATGACAAAGTTGTCAAAACCTGGTTAGTATGAAACCACAACAAGTAGATTTGCAGGGGGGGGGAGCACAGGAAAAGCAGTACAGTATTGGTGGTCAAAAGCCTCCAACATGCTAACTTTTGTTCCAGGGAGACATAGTTCTGAACAGGCTCAAGCCTTTTACAGGCCCAGGTCCTTGCAGATCCCAGACCCATGTATACTGCTTCCACAGTGACAAACTCACTTAGTGAAGGGGGGATCGGGATGTGATCGAGAAAGGTGTTTTTTAACCTTGGTGACTTCCTGCCTATGATACCTGAGACGCCAAGGATTTTTCATGTGTCATAGAGTATAATGTAGCTCTGCAGCAAGGACATTTGACTTAGGGGTTCCTATGACAACTTATTCCCTGTACTAGGGATAGATTAAAGCTGAAGGTTAGTGGAAAGGCTAACGTGTTTTTAAAGCAATGGAGGATAAAGCTTGGAGGTTTCAATGTTAAAGGCACAATACTTCAATGCCTTCTACATGCACTGCATCAGGAAGATTTTGGGCATCACATGGCACGACAGAGTCTCAAGCAAAGATGCGCCCTCCCAAGCCCACATTGCCAGCATGTTCACATTCCTGCCTCAGCAATGTCTATGGTCATGTCCACAGAATGGAAGATGGCAGGATCCCTAAGGATATGCTCTACAGCAGGGGTCAGCAACCTTTGCAGCCGTGGGCCGGTCCACCGTCCCTCAGACCACTTGGTGGGCCGGACTATATTTTGGGGAGAAAAGGAACGAATAACCCAGAGATGCATTTTAAATAAAAGCACACATTCTACTCATGTAAAAACGCGCTGATTCCCAGACCATCCGTGGGCTGGATTTAGAAGACGGTTGGGCTGCATCTGGCCCCTGGGCCTTAGGTTGCCTACCCCTGCTCTCCAGGGAGCTGGCTTCAGGCACCAGGCCCATAGGCAGACCAACTCTGTATTACAAAGATGAAGGCTGGGAACAGTGCCTAGAGACAGGCAGTCAGGTCCTGTATCCACAGCATTGACTGGAGGAGGAATGACCGCTGGGAGGAGCAGAGAGTGAAAAAAGGCCATGGTGCATCTGCAGCAGCACAACTGGATGCCTTCATCTGTCCCAGCTGCAGATATCGGTCTCTACAGTCACAGTAGGTGCTGAAAGTCTCTAATGTTTTGACTTCACCCCAAAGGTACACTCCTCCATTGTCTCCCAAGACAGACATATGCCAACAACATTCAGTTTATTTAGTCAGTTATGCTGCTTCAAGTTTAAACGTGAACTTTACCTATAATTCCCCGCAATAGAACTCCTTCTATTGAACCTGTTTCTTCCTTGTATGGCTGCCCACTCTGCCTGTGAAATACCTCTAGCCCCTTTCTAGGTCCTTTTCCTCCACCTAAGGAAATTAAATCAGTATATCCTGCCTGACAGTCTCCTAAGCACCATTAGCTACTTCCCTGGCCAGGCCTTATCTGCCACTTAAAATGCCAAATTCTCCTTTTACCATCATCACTTTTTCCTCATTGGCCATTTCTCCTCCCTGCCATGATGTGTTAAGGGTCTCCAGGAGGATGACCCAATGGTCTGTCCATCACACTTTCCTTTTCTGGTGCTGATGTAGAGGCACTGCCAAGGGCATTGAGGGCTACTTAAAACACTTGGGACACATCCCCATTAGACATACTGGCATATGCGTATTAACATCGTTACAAGGGTCACACCTGCTACCTCAGTCTCTAGCAAGCAGTAGGAAGATTCCAAAGGGTTCCAGGCACAGGAGCCAACTCCTAGGGAGTTTATTTTATTAATAAAATATTTGAGGGGACCGGGCCTCCCCCAGGGTTGATGGGCATTACCATTCAAATGGTGTGTGTGCACTGCAGCATGTGATTTATTAGGCGGAGAGGGGCTTTCCTGGGCCCCCACAATATTTTCTTCAGGTTGGCATCCCAGGTGCTTACCCAAGGCCGTATTTCTGCTGGAAATCAAGACTTTTGTGTCTTTGAGAAAATGGTTTGTTAACACATAATCGCTACCTGGATTATGGGGGGAGTGCAGAGTTGACAACACTCACTCTGAAGAGGGGCTTGTCCTTCACAGCAGCTCAGCATTGCATTCAGAAGTTGCTGCCGCTGCTGCTGCTGCGGAGGACACCCCTTCGTGAGTGCCTAAGGGCCCCATTCCTGCCACTCACCACCTGGCCCAGGGCGGGGCTTGACAAGCCTCATAAGGACGGTTGCCACCGCTGCTGCTGCCCAGGAGAACTCCCCTGCGTGAGTGCCTGAGGGCCCCGTACCTGCCACTCACCACTCAGAACAGTGCAGAGTTATTTTTAAAATGTTTTTTAAATTTCTTTTTTCCCTTTAAAAAAATTTTGGGTGTGGGGAGTGGAATGGATGTTTAGTTGGGTTTGGGAATTTGTTTAATTTTGGTATGTTTGTAATTTTTACTGTTTTTGGTTTGTATGGTTTTATTGTGTTTTGGGGTTTTTTTTTTGTTTTTATATAGGTTTTATTTTGTTCTTAAGGGGAGGGGTCAGGGCTGCCTGGGAGTGGGTTCCAGCCAACAAAATGGCTGGGGCAGGTTCCACAGAGGGGGATGCACTGGGACAACCAATCTCAGTGATCACGGGTAGGAGGAGGAGTTACACTAAGACCAACCCATGTCATTACTGAGGAGGCAGGTATAGTCGTTGTTTGAGGAGTACCGCTGCCTCCGGGTCAGGTCCTGATGGACGGATACTGGAATCAGCAAGGGATACCCACATGACCTGAAGGTGCTGCTGTGCGATGCCAGGTCAATGATTTATAAGACCACTGCCATCCGTGACTTGATCCATGACCTGGCATGTGTGACAAAGACTTGGTTGAATGAAGCAGATCGGCCTGTCCTTGCCGCTGCTTGTCCACCAGGTTACTCTTACGCACAGCAACCCAGGTCATGTGGGTGGGGAGGGGGGTTTGCTGTGATTTTTAGGAAGTCATTAGTTTGCACCAGGCATCCTATTGGGAAGACCCAGTTCTCTGAGTGCATATTCTGGAAGTTGGGCAATAGGGGCAGTACAGGATTCCTTTTGGTGTACCGACCTCCCTACAGCACCAAGGATTCCCTGCCCAAGCTGATTCAGGTCGTGGCGGATGTTCTCCTGGAGAACATCCTAGTTTGGTTGTCCTAGGGGATTTTAACATCCATGCTGACACGACCTTACAAGGGGCTGCTCAGGACTTCTTGGAAAGCATGGCCTCCATGGGGCTGTCCTTGAATAAGTCTGGCCCAACTCATAACCACAGACATGGCTTGGACCTGGTGTTCACCTCTATGGATGTTGGTGATCTGAGACTAAGAAAAAGCGAAACTAAAGAAGTGCCATGGTTTGATCACTTCCTGGTGCAACTGGACTTCTCTGCGACCCTTCCCCTCTGCAGGGAGGTGGGACCAATTTGGATGGTTTGCCCCCGCCACTTAATGGATCCAAATGGTTTCCAGAGATGGTTGGAAATGGTAGGAGATGCTTTATTCCATGTTGATGGCCTTTCAGCTGATTCCCTGGTGGCCCGCTGGAATGTGGAGTTAACCAGGGCTATTGACTGTTTGGCTCCAAAGCACCCTCTCCGATTGCATGGAGCCTGGACAGCCCCATGGTTTTCCACGGATCTGAGGGCAATGAAACAATCCCTGTGACGGCTAGAACGCCGGTGGCGGATAAAGCATTCTGAAGCTGACCAGACACAAGTTAGAGCTCAATGTCAAGCCTACCAAGTGGCGGTAGCGATGGCGGAGAAGACTTTCTTCACTGCCTCTATTGCACCTGCAGAAAACAGCAGCAGGAGACACTTTCAGGTGGTTCGCAGTTTAGCAGAACCACCTGCTACATTGGGGCCACGTACGGGCCGCATGATCTCCTGCAATGATTTTGCAAAGTTTTTTGCAGCTAGTCACTCAGATTTGGGAAGAGGGTAGATTCCAGAAAGTGTTCAGAAAGTGGTGTGGAGGATGATTGTTCAGACCCCTGGGCTCTCACCTGTGGTGTGCCTCAGGGTTCTGTCCTCTCCCCCATGCTTTTCAACATCTACATGCAGCCACTGGGAGAGATCATCAGGGGGTTTGGGCTGGGTGTTCATCAGTATGCAGATGATACCCAGCTCTACATCTCTTTCAAATCAGAACCAGTGAAGGCGGTGAAGGTCCTGTGTTAGTGTCTGGAGGCGGTTGGAGGATGGATGGTGGCTAACAGATTGAGGTTGAATCCTGACAAGACAGAAGTACTGTTTTGGGGGGACAGGATGTAGGCAGGTGTGGAGGACTCCCTGGTACTGAATGGGGTAACTGTGTAAATAGATTAATAGAGTATTAAAGGAAAAAATAAGGTTAGAATGTGTCAAGATAACTATAGGATAGAAAACAGAGGAAGATTGGAAAGGAATTGCTGAAACAATTAACAGAAGTGGAATACGAAAAGGGAGGTGTGAGGAGGTCGTTGAAATAAGTGAATGAAAGATAAGATATTGAAATTGTTTGATGTGTTTTAAACGGTTTTTGTTTTGTTTTGTTAGTTTAATGTGTTAGTGTTATGTAGTGTCTTTGTATTGTATTGTATTGTATTGTATTGTATTGTATTGTATTGTCTTTTTTTCCTTTTCCTTTTTTGTTGTGTTTAAATTGTTGGAAAAGTAATAAATATTATTTTAAAAAAAATAATGAATGGGGTAACTGTGCCCCTGAAGGACCAGGTTCGCAGCCTGGCATTCATTCTGGACTCACAGCTGTCCATGGAGGCGCAGGTCAATTCTGTGTCCAGGGCAGCTGTTTATCAGCTCCATCTGGTACACAGGCTGAGACCCTACCTGCCCATGGACTGTCTCGCCAGAGTGGTGCATGCTCTAGTTATCTCTCGCTTGGACTACTGCAATGCGCTCTATGTGGGGCTACCTTTGAAGGTGACCCGGAAACTACAACTAATCCAGAATGCGGCAGCTAGACTGGTAACTTGGAGCGGCCACCAAGACCACATAACACCGGTCTTGAAAGACCTATACTGGCTCCCAGTACGTTTCCGAGCACAATTCAAAGTGTTGGTGCTGACCTTTAAAGCCCTAAATGGCCTCGGTCTAGTATACCCGAAGGAGTGTTTCCACCCCCATTGTTCTGCCCGGACACTGAGGTCCAGTGCCAAGGGCCTTCTGGCGGCTCCCTCACTGCGAGAAGCCAAGTTACGGGGAACCAGGCAGAGGGCCTTCTTGGTAGTGGCGCCAGCCCTGTGGAACACCCTCCTACCAGATATCAAAGAGAAAAACAACTACCAGACTTTTAGAAGACATCTGAAGGCAGCCCTGTTTAGGGAAGCTTTTAATGTTTAGTAGACTATTGTATTTTAATATTCTGTTGGAAGAGTGTCTGGGGAAACCCAGCCAGATGGGCGGGGTATAAATAATAATTTTTATTATTATTATTATTATTATTTCCAAGCAACATCTCTGTGTCCAGTCAGCCCTCATGGCCCTGACCTTCAGCCCCCTGCATGGAGTTCTCCCCACCTCCTGCTTCTCCTTCCCAGAAACTCCCTTGCCAAGCAATTCTTCCCTTTATTTCTGCTAGTCTCCCTTCTCCCCACTGTTCCAAGCCTAGTTTTAAAAGGTGGCAATTTTCCTGTAACGCAAGTCATTGCTCCACGTGACCATAGCAACTTCGTTGTCATGGACTCAATAATTTCACTGTAATGGGCCATGAACACCTTTTGTCACGCTTAGTGACTTCTATCCCAGGTGAGGCCCTGGCCTGGAAAGGGAGCTTAGCCTGTATTTTTTCCACTGGCCTGGCATCTTTCCTATCACACTCCAGAAACAACCTAAATCCAACCCCTTTATTAATTTCTTTTTTACAGAATCAGATTTTCTTATTACTTTTTCATAATACAATAAAATTTAAAAATAACTAATCGAAATAGAAACGAAAACATAAAGAGAAACAGCAAAGGGAAACTAAAAGATAGAAAAGTGAGAAAATGAGGGAAAATAGAAAGGACTTCTGATTTTTCGTCTGGCTGTTACAGAAAAGAAATTATTCAAAATCTTCACTCTAGTCTAGAATGATAACCAACTGATCTACTTTCTGTTAGGCAATATTTTCCCAATCATCCAACCTAAATGACTCAGATTAATTCAGTTTCCTTTTTACACAAATAATTCAAAAGTTCTCTTATTCTTATTATTAAAATTCAACACTAGTTTTTCTCTGATCAAGTGCATCTGAAAAAGTGAGTCAGATTAATTCATTTTCCTTTTAACACAAACAATTCAAAAGGGGTTCTCTAGTTATTGTTATCAGGGATGCAGGTGGCGCTGTGGGTAAAACCTCAGCATTTAGGACTTGCCGATCGCACGGTCGGCAGTTCGAATCCCGTTCGGTCCCAGCGCCTGCCAACCTAGCAGTTCAAAAGCACCCCTGGGTGCAAGTAGAGAAATAGGGACCGCTTACCAGCGGGAAGGTAAACGGCGTTCCGTGTGCTGCGCTGGCTCGCCAGATGCAGCTTGTCACGCTGGCCACGTGACCCGGAAGTGTCTGCGGACAGCGCTGGCTCCCGGCCTATAGAGTGAGATGAGTGCACAACCCTAAAGTCTGGCAAGACTGGCCCGTACGGGCAGGGGTACCTTTACCTTTAAATATTGTTGTTAATATATTTCAACAATAAAAAGGTAAAGGCACCCTTTACAGAGACGTGACCGACTCTGGGGTTGCGGCACTCATCTCGCTTTACTGGCCGAGGGAGCTGGTGTACAGCTTCTGGGTCATGTGGCCAGCATGACTAAGCCGCTTCTGGCGAACCAGAGCAGCGCACGGAAACGCCGTTTACCTTCCCACTGGAGCGGTACCTATTTATCTACTTGCACTTTGACGTGCTTTCGAACTGCTAGGTGGGCAGGAGCAGGGACTGAGCAACGGGAGCTCACCCCGTCGCGGGGATTCGAACCTCCAACCTTCTGATCGGCAAGTCCTAGGCTCTGTGGTTTAACCCACAGCACCACCCGGTCCCTCTATTTCAACAATAGTTTTTCTCTAATCAAATGTATCAATTTTATCTCCAATAATTTCCACCAGTCTTTAATATTAAACAATAATGTCTTTCCGCAGCCCCCTTTTCACCTTAATGACTTAAATGCTGCCTCATTTTGTCATCTTTTCTGATGAAAAAATAGATAGATGATAGATAGCCATTAATTTTTCTCAGCCCTTCCACACAATGTGTTCACAAAGTAGCTTTCCAGATTTAATTTTTTAAAAAACAAACAATAAAATCCAATCAATAATAGTACCTCGGGCTACATACACTTCAGGTTACATACACTTCAGGTTACAGACTCCGCTAACCCAGAAATATTACCTCGGGTTAAGAACTTTGCTTCAGGATGAGAACAGAAATTGTGCAGCAGCAGCACAGCAGCAACGGGAGGCCCCATTAGCTAAAGTGGTGCTTCAGGTTAAGAACATTTTCAGGTTAAGAACAGACCTCCAAAACAAATTAAGTTCTTAACCTGAGGTACCACTGTACTAAAATATGCAGCAAGAGGAAAGCAACAGCAGTCAGTCAAAATTAAAACTTGTTTCATTTTTAATGAAACATGGAGTGGTTTTAACGCAGGTGCAACAGTACTCATTGCAAGTGCCTGTTTTATAGTTTTGTTTTTCATCTTTTTAATTTTCATCTGTTATTATAATGGTTCTCTCGGTTTCATTTACATTATAAAACGAGATAAAAGAACTTTACCAAGAAAAGAAACCTGGAGGAGAGCCCCATCCAAAGAGTTGGTTGCCAGTTGAAGGTTTTATGGGAGAAAGCATGCAGTCAATGGGCTTGTGCTTTTTATTTCAGTGGGAACCAGCCTTTCCTTCTGTGATAGAATCAGTAATTTTAGTGGTGACTCCTCCTGCATTGCGGGGGGGGGGCAGGTTGGAATAGATGGCCCTTGAGGTGCCTTCCAACTCTACAGTTGATTCTAAATTGGGTGCTGAGCAACAAGATGCAATCTGGTGTTTTTTAACCTTGCTCTTTTCCTGCCTGCGACACCTGAGAATTCAAGGATTCTTTATACGTCAGATCCGCAGCAAGGACTCGTGGCACCTGGGTTCCTATGACAACTTATTCCCTGGACTAAGTGTAGATTAATGATGAGGCACAATAGAGTGGGGGGGGGAGAGTATTTTTGTTAACAAAAATGCAATGAGGAATAAAGCTTGAAACTTTCACTATTACAGGCACATTTTCTGTCAGAAATGATGTTTCAAGTTTAAACAAGAACTGTATTTCATTGAATCATTGAACTGTAGAGTTGGGAGGAACCACGAGGGTCATCTAGTCCAACCCCCTGCAATGCAGGAATCTTTTGCCCAACGTGGGCCTCAAACCCATAATCCTGAAATCAAGAGTCTCATGCTCTACCGACTGAGTTATTATAATGCCCTACAACAAGAGTCCTTCTGTTGAATTCATTGTCTCTGATATACTGGTTAGAATTGGGGGATGGAAGAGCATGGCTGGATCAGGCCAACAGCCCAACTAGGTCTGGAAAACCCTGAAGTAGGACCTGAGCGCAAGAGTCTTCTCCCTTCCTGTGGTTTTTAGGAACTGCTATTCAAAAGCATTACCACCTCAGACAGTGGAGGCAGAGCTAGTAGTCATTGATATCCTTAACCTCAGTGAGTTTGCCCCATCCTCCAGTTTGGTGCTTTCACATATTCTTCTTGGGTTAAGGCATTGGGGATCTGTTATGGAAAACGGGCCACTATGTTCACAATCCTAAAGTGGCAAATGAAAAGTAAAGGGACCCCTGACCATTAGGTCCAGTTGTGGCCGACTCTGGGCTTGCAGCGCTCATCTTGCTTTATTGGCCGAGGGAGCCGGCGTACAGCTTCCGAGTCATGTGGCCAGCATGACTAAGCCGCTTCTGGAGAACCAGAACAGCACACGGAAACGTCGTTTACCTTCCCTCCGGAGTGGTACCTATTTATCTACTTGCACTTTGACGTGCTTTCAAACTGCTAGGTTGGCAGGAGCAGGGACCGAGCAATGGGAGCTCACCCCGTTACGGGGATTCGAATCACCAACCTTCTGATTGGCAAGTCCTAGGCTCTGTGGTTTAACCCACAGCGCTACCCACGTCCCAAATGCATCATCTCAAATTCATGAAATGTTGTCTTGTTGCTTGGGATATGAGGAAATGTGAACAGTCTCCTCTTAACATAGCAAGTGTTTATGGACAAGGCTTCCCAATTATCAACATTTATGGATGGGTGGCAGTCTTTGTGTAAGAGAGCGCAAAAAAAATTGGCTGGTCTCTGCTCTTCAGTGTAATCTGTGCCTCCAGGCTGCTTGCTACCTTTAGAGTTTTGTGCTCGAAAATCATCCACAACATTTTTGGAGCCATTTGGTAGCAGCTGTGTCCTGGCTTTCACCTAGGTTTGACTAGAAATGGGAAAACTTTCAATAAAGATTACCATTAGGGCCAAGGAAATAATTCCATTCCCAAAAATACTCATATGATTTCAGACTTTCCCTCTTTTTCTTGTCTTTTCTTTTTCACCACTTTGCTTTATTCTGGACCCGCAGATTAGAAAGACAAAAGTGTTTTCTGGAGAGCACCAAGCTGTAAGCTGCAAGGGATAGAGCAAAACTTTCCATGAATTCCTGTTGATCCTGGATTCCTACTTGCACAGCAATATTGATTCAGGACAAATATAGACCACTGGCTACACTCCGTAGCTTTCCACAGATAGCTTCTCACCAACCAGCCAAAGCAAAGCATACTCATCTTGGGAGCAGGGGGCAGGACGCCATTCTACACAGGGAGACAGCACAAAGCGTTAGAAACTGGGGTGGGGTGAATACTTTACACCTAAGACCAAATGCCTGGAATGCAGTAACTAGGGGACCTTCCACACATCCATTTTACTGGGTATTCATAATTGTTTTCATGATGCTATCATGGTGGTTATGTGTCATCCTGCTGTCAATACTGTTTGCGCCTGCAAAGATTTCAGGGAAGTCACACTGCTTTGCTTCCAATCAGCGACTGTCCCATAACTTCCTGCTGAAAATCTGAAACATTTCATTCTCCGTGTTTGTTTGTTTGTTTGTTTGTTTGTTTGTTTGTTTTGGCCCTACCTTTGTTGTGCCAGAATGCAAAAATGTGATAAGTTCACTTACCATCCTGGTGCAGCTGCATTGCATACCCTCCAACATTTCTCTGATGAAAATAGGGATGTCCCATTCTATAATGATAAATTTACTGTTTATACACCACACATCTTACTGGGTTGCCCCACCCACTCTGGGCAGCTTCCAACATATATAAAAATATAATAAAACGTTTTAAAAGTCTTCCCTATACAAGATTGCCTTCAGACGGCTCAGGGGTCAGATAACTCCATACCCTCCAACATTTCTCCAATGAAAATAGCAACATCCTAAGGAAAAGTGGGACATTCCAGGATCAAATCAGAAACTGGAACGACTTTTCTAAATCAGGGACGTCTCTGGAAAATAGGGACACTTGGAGGGTCTGGCATTGCAGGCCGGCACTGCCACCTCCCAAGCGTGGTTTTCCAGGTGCAGGAACTGCCTGGCCAGTGGGGATGCGTACATGCTTGCCTTGCTGACTGGAGACATAAATCCAGTGCTTTTTCTGGGGGGACGCAGGGGTACACATACCACTAAACATTTTGTAACATTTTGTGAATCTTTGTATTTTGGTCCATTTACTGTATTTATTTTCCCCGATTTGAACTATAAAATTGTGGTTTTTCTTGAGTCAAAACAAGAGTACCCCTAAACATTTTTTTAAGAAAGAAAGCACTGCATAGATCCAAGCATGCCTGCAAATTTGCCAGTGGCAGGCAGGCCTGGTGGCGGGCCTCTAACAAGCGCAATGCATTCCTAATTATTATTATTGTATAATTATAATATTGTTATATGATAGTAGAAGGTTGTATAATCTTGGAAGAGGGTGTGGCTGTGAGAGGGCTTGGCTGAGAGTATCATGGAGAGAAATTTTCAATTTGCCATTGAACTGCTACTCCCACGACTGCCTCAGTATGCTGGTTGATTGAACTTTTAGCCTTCTGGATGCAAAGGATGCACTTTCCCACTCTGCCTTCAGGGGATACGCATCAGAGAACTGGGATGCAGTGGTGTTTTGCACTAAAAAGTGCCCTTGGCCCACACAGAGGTATTTGCGTGTTCAGACCCAGAAACCTCCCCCCTAAATAAATTCACACTTGACTCAAAAATTTTGGTTTTGGTTTTTGGCAGAATTTAGGCCACAACTTTATTGATTACAGAAAGTGATTGGTTGCATAGACTCTGGTTCGACTAGCTCCCTGCCATGCAGGTAGCGCTGACCCAGGATTCCAGCATAGGTTAGCCAAGGGTGAACACCTGGATAAGCGGAAAGCTGGGAACAGACTATCTCCGCCACCCAAGTGTCCCAGGCACAACCCCCTCTCGGGGGTTGACCAAACCATCGAGTCCCTGGATTCCTTTAACGGAATACCCTTCACATAGGGATGACGAGAGCATTCTCCCATTCCTATCACCAGAACCAGAGCCTATCCGCAACCTAACAAGTTGTGACGATTTGCTACGCAGCAGGCAAAACCCAAATGGCAACAGCCAATTAGCCAAGTGGGGGAAATTCCTGCTGTGCCCCTGTCCCAACAACACGCAACGGCATAGCAAGGTCAAGCGCAAAGCCCTAAAAGTAGGGAGAGGTAGGCAGGTGTTCTGAATGCACGCACCGAAAGAGGAAGCTCTGGGTCACGTGCATGGGCAAAATAGGTCCCTCAAACCGTCTGGACTGCGTCCCATTGGCTAGATTGCACCCAGCTACGAGGGACCTACCAATCGGGTTTTGTGGCTGACCAATTCTACCCACCCACAACACAGGGTGTCGGTTTCCAGGTCTCACCGCAATATGTGCCCTCTTTAAGGGAGGACCTGATTTCTGTCACATTGTGTATTTGTGAAGAATGTGCAGGATGCTGAAATGTTTTATACGAGCTGACATTACACAAAGTGGTCGTGGTGTAACAGGTGCATCTTCTGGTCGAGTCTGTCATGTGCGAAGCAGTCTTGAGGCTGCACACACCTTGTTTCTCTTAGTCAAAAGCAGAGGGGATGAGGAATGAAGTGTGGGAAGGTGTATTGAAGCAGGAACCTATTCCTGCTTTCCATTGAGGGTTATATCAGAAACACAGAATAAATGAAGGGATATCTTTCACAAATCGAAGCAGGATGTATGGGCCTGGGGTCTGCAAAGGCCTTGGACTATAAAAGGTCTGAACCTGTTTCTATCTGAAGGACATCTATCTCTCTTAAGAGTGGAAAGAGAGGGAGAGAGGTGGTCATCATGAAGGTAGGGGAAAGGGTGAAGGTAGTATGGAACGTTTGAGGTTTTGAGCAGCTATTCCATTTTCCTGCAAAGCTAGTTTCATGGGGTCTGTTATCAACCAAGTTGTGACAACTTTGTCATCCATATAAAAACTGTTAAGCTCTGTATGCAAGCCATAGAAGCCAACTCCTAGAGGCCATGGGGGCTGCAACCCCCCACAATAAAAGATTAGAGGGGCTGGGCCCCCACAAAGTTGATTGGCATCCCCATTCAAATGGTGTGTGTGCCCTAATTCATGTGATCAGTTATGTGGAGTGGGGCTTACCTGGGCCCCCACAATATTTTATTTTATTGAAATTGGCACCCCTGCTGCAAGTATTGCACCTTATCAAACACCTGAGAAGAGAGTATGAATGATTACAGGGGTGTCTTTTCCAACACAACTGCCTTGTCTTAATAAACAGAGTCTTGAACAGACTTTTACCTTAATCACAATGGGAAGGCTTGATTTTTATTCCACACACAGGAATCATTTTTAAAATGGTATTGCTATAACATGACATATGGAAGAGCTGCATATTCTTGCATTGCAGAGAGTTGGACTAGGTGATCCTCAGGGTCCCTTACAACTCTACAATTCTATGATGCTATGACATACTCAGCTCCCTGTCCTGGTCTTTAAACCTCCTTATGGGTTTGCCCCTGCTTTTCTCTCGATTCATACATCCCTGCATATAAGGATAGATGAATCTATTCATTTTGGTCTCTCTCTGTTCCTCATTTCTCCAGCCCCTTTTTTTTAAAAAAAGAATTCATCACCATTTTTGTGCACACACCTTCTAGTGTACTCATTTTTAATGCACTTTCTTCTAATATATATTTACAATTTCTCTTAATGATGCATTTTCATGTATTTTGAGTGACTACCCACGAGCACCTGATCAGCCTCTTTGAGAACAGGATGCTGACCTAGATGGGCTTTTGGTCTCCTCCAACTCCAGGGCTCTTCCAGTGTGCTTCTGTTTGTATGTTTTCTTTCCTCTGGAGAGCTGCATCGCAAAATTTGGAGAGATGAGAATCTTGAAAGATAGCTACATTTCATTCTGCATGTTGGTTTGGAAAGGTAGATCCAATATGTGACCCAAATTGACCCTACAGCTGCATGTGATCTTTGTTCCTCCATTTTCATCACCCTCGCCTGACCAAATGTCTTCTTGAAATGACGCCACCCTTTACACTTTGTGCTCAGAGCCACCTCCCAGAACCTCTGCAAACTATTCCTCCTGACCTGGGAAGTCCCCAAATACTTTGGACAATAATTCCTATCAGCCTTCTGACCATTGACAGCACTGACAAGGGCTGAGCTACAGTTCAAAACATTTAAGAAGAGCCTGCTGGATCAGACCAATGGTCCAGACCTGTGGCCAACCAGATGTGTCTGTGGGAAAGCCGGAAGCAGGATTCGAGCACTCTGCTTTCCTGTGGCTTCTAGCAACTGGATTTCAAAACATTTAATGCCTTCAACTGAGCATAGCCATGATAACTAGTAGTCAGTGATAGCCTTATTCTCCATGAATTTGTCAAATCTTCTTTTAAAGCTATCCAGGTTGGTGGCCATCACTGCTTCCTGTGGGAGCAAGTTTCATAGTTTAACTATGCATTGTACTATCTTTTATCTGTCCTGAATTGGAATTTGGAGAACATAGGTTCAGGAGGTTGGGGGAAGCTGACATAAATGAGTGGAGTTGAAACAAATGTAGATTTTCCACACCCCCGTTTAGCCCATGTCATCTTTCCTCCCATTTTTCTCTTATCATCCCTGTGTTAAATTAGAGAGGATGCTCAAATAAGGCATCTCTGGTTTCTATTTTGTTTTTCAAGACATTCTTATGATAAAGAAAGAAAAAACAAGCCTACACAGTGTTTAGTGGTTCAGGTTTGGAAAAATGGTTGCATGGAACTCTTGTGACTATATGTTTTCAACAAGCCTGCTCAGTCACTGCCTTTTGTTTGAAGGGGTTTTTAACACTTTGCTACTCAAAGAAAATGATACCCGAAAGGAAGAACCCACCCCTTCTGTGAAAATGTGCATATCTCCTGTAGATATTTGATCACTGTTTAATACAATGCCAGCCCTCAGAAGATTCAGTTTTGGATGGAGGCAACCATTCTGAATGTAAAAAAGCACTTTTTTAATTAACGCCCCCCTCAAAATATGGCTTTCTTAGGGAAAAAATGGTAGCCATTCCAATTCTCTATCCTTTGTCTCATACTGCCCCCAAAATATACCTGAAACAAAACAGCTGATTTTGAAGTGGATGAAATATCTGAGTAATGGTCCTTGTCAATCTGATCCCGTTTCATATCCCACCAGACTGCCATTAAGATTCTACCTCTTGCTGATGTGTCCACACAAAGTGAATGATGAGAAAGGATAAACTAACCAAGCTAGATACAGCACCCTGAGCTTAAGGAAGTCGAGATCAGGGTGCATGGAAGCAATGGAGCTGTCCCAATGGGTTGCCACCCACTTGCCAAGTTTTTAAAGGTGTGGTGAGCTTACTTGTGAGACTCTTGTGACTTGCAGGAATGTGTATGTGCATGCACACTGCATCTGGCAGGGTGGGTCTGTTTCCAGTGGTGGAAGTGGTACCTGGTCATGGCTGTGCCTTCTTCTGACTCTAGTTCTTCCATTCCCAGTCAATACCTTCCCTGGAGGCCACTGAATTTTTTTCTCCTTGGGAGGGGATGGGAGAGGTGTGATTCCTGCCTCCCCATCCAGAGCTGCCAAATTCTGGAAAATGGGAGTACCTACCACCTCCAACCTCTGTTCCCTGATCTCAACAACCCCATATCATTCTGTTCCATCCTCTTTCCCCCATTCCTCACGCCTACCAATCTAAGCCTGAGCTTGACAGTGCCTTGGGACTCATCACACAACAGAGCAATGCCAAGATACTAATCATTGAAGGAGTCTGGATTTCTGGTGCAGAGCTGAATTCACAGACTGCTCAGGTGCAGACCCAGATTTACTGGGCATGCCACTCCATCAGCAGCCTCTGCTCATGTGAAGAAGACGCAGCACAGCAGCAAAGAAGGTGGTGTCCGCTGAGAAGGCCTGGTGGTGACCAACAACCCAGTTCACCAAAGCCATCTCAGCTCCCCCTGCTCTCATCATTGGTTCAAGTCAGGCCAGGGAGGATTATGAAATAGCATTACATGGCAGGCCTGAAAGCCAAAGTGTCTCATAACTGGATGTGTGATTTTTGGAATTGCGCCTCCGACGCTACAGCAAGTCACACACAAACGCTCCTTTCCTTCGCAGAGGCCAGGCCTGCTCTGACAGATGAGAAACCTAATCTTAGCAGTGGCCGCCCAGCCAGCACATGCCTCTCAAAGGTCACCCACTCAAGTCCAAGAACTTGTGTGTTGGAACTATCACCATGTGCAACAGATTTCTATGCTCCTTTCTCTCTCTCTCCCTCTCTCTCTCTCTCTCTCTCTCTGCCTGTTTCTCTCACTTACTCACTTACTCACTCTCACATACAGAGTTTTAAAACAGAGAACAAGTCTATGGCATTTTTTCTTTACTAGAATTATTACTAGTAAGAATATAAAAGAGCCTGCTGGGTCAGGCCAGTGACCCATCTAGTCCTGCATCCTGTTCTCTCACAGTGGCCAAACAGATGCCTGTGGGAAACTCGCAAGCAGGACCAGAGCACAAGAGCTTAAGAGCATACAGTGGTACCTCGGGTACTTAATTCGTTCTGGAGGTCCGTTCTTAACCTGAAACTGTTCTTAACTTGAGGTACCACTTTAGCTAATGGGGCCTCCTGCTGCCCCTGGGCTGCCACTGCACGATTTCTGTTCTTATCCTGAGGTAACATTCTTAAGCCAAGGAACTACTTCTGGGTTAGCGGAGTCTGTAACCTGAAGTGTCTGTAGCAAGAGGTACCACTGTATTCTCTCTTCCAGAGGTTGCCAGTAAATGGTATTACAGTGATACCTCAGGTTAAGAACTTAATTCGTTCTGGAGGTCTGTTCTTAACCTGAAACTGAACCACCACTTTAGCTAATGGGGCCTCCTCCTGCTGCTGCGCCGCCAGCGCACGAATTCTGTTCTCATCCTGAAGCAAAGTTCTTAACCCAAGGTAATATTTTTGGGTTAGCAGAGTCTGTAACCTGAAGCGTATGTAACCTGAGGCGTATGTAACCCGAGGTACCACTGTATTCAGAAGCATTGCTGCCGCTGACCATGGAAACACAGCATAGTTATCATGGTTACTACCTTATTCTCCATGAATTTGTCCACTTCTTTCTTTGAAGCCGTCCTGCGGCAGTGAATTCCATAGTTTACCTATGCACTGTGTGAAAAGAAGTCCTTCCTTTTATCTGCCCTGAAGCTTCCAAAGTCCAGCTTCATTGGATACCCATACGTTCTAGTGTTTCCTACCAGTACCTTTTTCCCTGTGGGAGAAAAGCAATGGGTGTGTGTGTGTGTGATTTTGAGCAGGAAAAATGGACTGAAGGGGGAAACAACCTCCTTGGACTGAAATGGACTGAAGGGCTAAACAACCTCCTTCCCCATCCATTCTCCAACTTAAATTTGTAGCCTGTTGCTTGGTTTTGGTTCAAAAAACCATTGCTAATACCACAGCCATTTCCCTATGTCCCATGAAGGGTGGAGATGAGGTCACGGTTGCTATCCCTCCTCTTAACTTCCATATGGTCAGCCAAAAGTCTGAATAGTTGTATGCCCACAGCCAGAAAACATGCCTAGACATGATGTGTTAAGGTGCTTGGCTGAATGTGTGGGGATGTCACCTCAACAGGGACTTTCTGATTTGGACAGCAAATAGGGCTGTGTTTGAAAATGGAGTTGTAACAATAAAAATTACCACTAGATGGAGCCCTTACATATAGCTGCTAATTAGCGGGGGGGGGGAGGCAGGTGAGGAGGCATCCACTCCCCCCCCCCATCATTTTGGTGTTCAGCTTTCCCCCCATTGATTGACATATATAAAGCTGATGTAGTGATATTATGGATTTGGTACTGGTTTCCATACCTATTTTAAACCTTAACTTTTATTCACTTCGTTTAACAATGTTGTTGAAAGATCATAGTTAAACATAAAGTTACATTAAAACACTAAATCATTATTCCATATTCCACTTTTACTTAAAAAAGAAAGAAAAAGAAAACGCTCACTACATACTGATTTTGTTTGTCATATTTGTGAGTGGGAAGAAAAGGAATATTAAATCAGCATTTCCACTTTATCCTCCTTCAGTTGCTATTACGATACCTACAAATAAAAATTTTATTTCTGAAAAACTAATTGATTGTTGTTGCTGTTGTTAGCATTTCATGAATTTTATAATATACACTCCTATTTTTCTAGAAAAAGAGGTGCCAGAACGTACCATGATTGCCTCCCTTGTTCTCTTAGAATGGCAATGGCACCCACCTGAGAGGTGCCGAGCTGAGTTCAGGAGAGTTCTACCTGAAAAAACCCATGATTGCATAGCGCCACCTGTTGCACATAAAGAGGTTTGACAGCTCCCTGCCACAAGGTGCTGCATCTCAATCAGGGCAGGGAACCTTTCTGATTCCACTGAGTCAGTTCCTTATCAAGATCTTCCTAGCAGGCCAAATTTGATGGGCAGACAGGTCTACCCACCTGTCAGTCATCAATGTCACTGATGTTACAAATGATGTCAGGCACTTTGGCCTGACCTCTCAGGCAACAAGGCACTGCTAAAAGGAAGTTGCTTTAAGAATCTAGACATAAGACACAGAGGAAACTCCAGAGGGAAGTGGAGGCAGGAAGAGTAATCAAGGGAAGAATATGCCATTGTCACAACTATATCATAGAATCATGGGATTGTAGAGTTGGAAGGGACCACGGGGGTCATCTAGTCCAACCCCCTGCAATGCAGGAATCTTTTGCCCAACGTGGTGCTTGAACCCATTACCCTGAGGTTAAGAGTCTCATGTTCTACTGACTGACCCATCCATCATGAGCTATATGTTCTTTAGCTTACTTACAGCAGGGCAGGCTCGTCCAAATACCCAAGAATCCTGGGAGCAGCAGTTGGTTATGGGTGCTGAGAATTGTCAGGAACCTCCTCTCCCAGAGCAATAGTTCCCAGAGTTTCCTGTGAAGAGGGATTGGTTTTTAAATCACTATGAGAACTGTAGCTCTGGAAGGGTAATGAGGGTCTCCTAATAAATATCGGTACCCTTAACAAACTACTACTCCCAGGATTCTTTTGGGGGGAGCCATGACTATTTAAAGTGATATGACAGTGCTTTAAACATATGGTATGGATGTGGCCTGTGGGACGCGGGTGGCGCTGTGGGTTAAACCAAAGAGCCTAGGGCTAGCCGATCAGAAGGTCGGCGGTGCGAATCCCCACGACGGAGTGAGCTCCCGTTGCTCAGTCCCTGCTCTTGCCAACCTAGCAGTTCAAAAGCACGTCAAAGTGCAAGTAGATAAATAGGTACTGCTCCGGCGGGAAGGTAAATGGAGTTTCCGTGCATTGCTCTGGTTCGCCAGAAGAGGCTTAGTCATGCTGGCCACATGACCCTGAAGCTGTACGCCGGCTCCCTCAGCCAATAAAGCAAGATGAGTGCCACAACCCCAGAGTCGGTCACGAATGGACCTAATGGTCAGGGGTCCCTTTACCTTTACCTATGGATATGGCCAGAGACAGTAAAGGCTGAGTACCTCCACTGGCATCAGTGATGGACTTTCGGCTGCACCCTATACAACACCTAAACTCTGTGCCCCACCCTCGGCCTTCTATTGTTCGTCCCTGTTGCAGCACCCTCTTTGGTGCCCTCTTGGCCTGGTGCCCATTGCAGGAGACTGAGTCTCACCTTCCTAAAATCCGCCTCTGCTGACATGCTGTCTCTGACAGATTCCCCACCACCACCAACAAGGGAATGCAATCCTTGCCATAAAGAAAGGTCTTTCCACTCCCCTACAGCAAGCAGGATATGGAGCCTGAACTAGATGATCTTCCCAAAGGCTTCAAAGAAAAAAAGTGGGTTTTGAGGAAAGACTTGAGGGAAGGATGAGAGCTGGTCTTGCAGCAGGCTTCTGGAAGGCAGAGGAAGCAGGACAGCAAATGCAGAGAAATATTTGGCAAGAGCAGGGCTCTTCATACTTTTGGCGGGGGGTGGAACTAGATGAACAAAGATCACAGGAAGGGATGCTTCAGGATATGAGTGGAGAGATAAGGAGCCAAGTCCGTGGAGGCTTTCAAGATAAGGATGTCTGGACCTGTGGCGTTCCAGATGTTGCTGGAATGCATCTCCCTCGGTCACTCTGACCACTGGCCTTGTTGGCCAGGGCTGCTGGGAGGATATGTCCAGCAAAATCCTCACATCTCCTCTGCCCCAGTTGATCCTGTTTCTCATTTTATCATGGAGTGAGTTTGCTAGATTGAATCACCTCTACAGTTAGTTGGCTTCACTGAAATCACAGGAGAGCTGGATCTTAACAGCTTCCCACCACTTCCCACCGGTGCAAAGGTGCAAATGCTTTGTTATCATTTATGCATTTACATATGCTAATTTCCAGCTGCAAAGCTCAATCTGCTTGAAAACAGGCCAGTTGATAGAGGTGTCTATGCAACTCAGAACTGAAAGCCATCAATAATGCGGCTTCACAATCTGCAGGGAACGAACGAATGAGTCTTAACTGACTGGAATTACAGAAAACAGGAGGGGGAGTTGGTGCCAGCAACAACAGAAAAACTAGATAGCTGAAGCAGCAGCAGCAGTTGTTCTTAAACCTTAGCAAAGTTATTATTTCTTCTCTTCTGAACAGAAATTCCTTTCTAGAATAATTTTACTTTCACGCCAAGGTAATAATAGTGTCCAAAATAGTTCTTATTTTCATTTTAAGACTCACCAAACCATGCTGGAAAGTGCATGGCTTAAAAACTCACAAATCTCTGTGTGATAATACAGAATTGCCCAGAAATTGAGCCCACCAGAATTTCCTAGTCAGGTACCACCTTCTGGTTGTTTGTTAGAGTACTGGACTAGGACCTAGAAGACCAGGGTTCTAATCCCCACTTGGCCATGGAGCCCCTTGGGACCGTCAATGCCTCTCAGCCTAACATACCTCACAGGGTTGTTGTGGGGATTAACTAAGGAAAGGGGAAGAATAATTTACACCCCCTTGAGGAACTTGGAGAAAAAAGGTGGATGATAAATTAAATAAATAAGAGCAGCCTACCTGCGGGACACTAGTACAGCATCTTCATGAGACTCAGTGAGTCAGTTCTGATCACAGCTTCATGGTGGGCAATGATAGGCTAACTTTCCAAATTAATACCTTACTGCCCAGATCCCGCCCTTTAAGGGGGGGGAAGGCTAACAGCAGAGGACTCTACATCCGTGGAGACTGCACTGCTCTTCCGCTCTTCTGAAGAAAGCTGAACTTTCTGTGCCTTGAGAAAAGACAGAAGAACCACAGAAAAATACAGGATGACCACAGTTGGCTGAGGGCATCATATGCTCTGTAAGAAGCAAGCAAACAAAATATGGCAATTCCACCCTAAAATGCCTTGCATGGAGCGATGCACTCTCACTGAGCAATACAGGCACAATGCATTGATTCCTTAAACATCTGGGGAAATGGGTGAGTATCCCACACTGGAAACCAGCTGGGAGAGGCTTACAATCTTCATTCTGCAGTCACCAACTGCCCTTAGCTCTGTCTGCTGTTCCAAGAGGCACATGACCCCTGGGATCCATTCAAGAATTTGAGGCTCAGGAGTTTGGGAAGCCCTAAGTCAAAGACAGTTTGATTGTTCAACACAGTAACAAAACATGCTCCTGAAGCACCAGTGGGAGCTTAGCTTCTGTGGCTAATAGCATACTGGGGGGCCCAATTTTGGTCAGACCATGGCAGAAAAACAGAGGTTTACCTGCCCCACTTTGCATCCCAAAGTCCTGTCAAAAATCACACCCACCTAACAATCATTAAGAATAAAGCAACAGCCCCCTCAGCGCATCAAGTGACTAAAGGCATTTCCAGATGACTGTTTATTGAGCAGTCATTCTGATTTGTTTGCAGGGAGATTTGACCATATTGGCTATTTAGTGAGTACCCATTCCCATTCGTTTGTGGAGAGGTTAGGGTGTTGCATCAAAGTAAGTGTCATCCCACACTTCCCAGTCCACTGCAAAACTCTGATCTTTTGGGGGACTTCCAGTGAGGCAAGATGGCGAGCGCCACTGCCACGCTGAACTTCTAGGGTCCACCAGCACCAACCAAGCTGCCCGGCTGGTCCCCGCACAGCCATCACTGCCACCACCATGATCAAAGGGGAGCCTGGAGAACCCCAAACGACAAGCAAAGAAGCCGCATGGAGACCACCCCTTCTTTGGGGCCCAGAAGTCTTCGGAGCTAAACAAAGCAGAGCCCCCCGCCCCGCACACCAGCTTACCACTGCCGCCAAGGGAGAACAGTAGGAGGGGACCGGGAATATCAGGGAGGCTGCGAGGGAACACCCCAGGGCTGACCCCAAGCCAATATCCCTGGCGGTTGGCACAAAAGAGTAGACTAGGGTCCAGTGAGGAACTGCACCTTGGAGAAAAACAATTGCAGTGCAGGTTCTCCCCTGCCAGCGGAGAGGAGCAGACAGGCACAGCAAAAACCTTTATTATTTTTATTTTCAGTTCATTTATTATCAATATTTTTAAAATCCTTTGAAGAACTGTAATGGCAGCACTCATGTAGGAGGCCTGAACCATTGGAGGCCATTTCCTGGGTCTGACCTAGGGACCCAAGCCCCTGGGGGCCCCACAGCCCCTTTTTCTAGTTTCTATTTTTTTTCTTTTCTTCTTCTTCTTCTTCTTCTTCTTCTTCTTCTTCTTCTTCTACATTAGTTATATACACAACCCCCCTTTTATATTAATACCATTATCATTCAGTATTCATCCATTTTTATTCACTTCTTATTTCTTACTCATTTTTTATTATTATTAATTTTTTAATTTTTTCATTAAATAAGTGTGTGCATGCGTGCGTGCGCATCTTTTTTTTTAAAAAAAGAAACCTCCTGCCTTCTCATCACCAGTATCACTAAATCTGATTTTACTTTCCTTCTTTTTCTTTTTCCTTTTCATCACTCAACATTTTGAATTTTTCCTACTATTATGGTTTTTCTTCTCCTCTTTTCTGAATAAACCTGAAACTGTTCTTAACCTGAAGCACCACTTTAGCTAATGGGGCCTCCTGCTGCTGCTGTGCCGCCAGAGCCTTATTTCTGTTCTTATCTTGAAGCAAAGTTCTTAACCTGAAGCACTATTTCTGGGTTAGCGGAGTCTGTAACCTGAAGCGCATGTAACCCGAGGTACCACTGTATTCCCTTTGGCTGCCTAGTGATGACCCCCTATTCCCAGGATTTCATATCATTCTGGGGGGAAACATGGCTGCCAGTGGAAGGGACTTCCCCCCTATAGTACCCCCTCCCCACAAACAGGCAGCAGCTATGAAATAGCAAAAATGAACCACAAATGTTGCTACCATCAATAATAATAAGCCCTCTTGAACCTTTTGAGAAATGTTGCCCACTTCTCCACCCAAAATTGCTGAAATCCCCTCCTCTGCTGGAACTATTTGCTGCCTCCTGAGTGCAGCAATGGACTGAGGAGGGAGGGGTGTTTTATCTCAGCCCAAAGTCAAATGCGAGTCAGAATGAGCCAGAGGGACCATGAAGGAAAGGAGCAGAGTTGGGAAAATCATCTCATCCATATTTGCAAGGATCCGAAAACCATATTGTGCACTGCCTGTAAAGTTCCTTTCAAGGTTTCCCCAAAGTTCTTTCTCTCAAAGCAAATTCAAATGGGGTGAGAGGAGGGAGGACACTTGTGCAATTTATTCAAGATTATGTTATCCTGTGGGGTGGAGTGGGGAATAAGTTTCCCTCTTGCAATGTTTCCCTCTTTCCTTCCCCCTTTCATGGCCCCACTTCCAGAAAGCAGGCCACAGCAGGGCAAGATGAAATGAAAACTTCATGAAAGATCATATTGTGGTGCTACCTGGGGGTGGGTGAGGCAACCCCCTGCCTCCTTAAAATGCTTCTCAGGGGCTGCGGCAAGAGCTCCAGCACAGAGTGCTCAAATTACATATAATCTTCCCAGCTGTGAAAGGACAATTAGTGCCAAACCCTCAAGGGGGCTTTCAGCTCCCAACAGGTGCCTCTCCCATTGTGCTCAGATTTAACATCCACCTGCTAAAGGCACAGGAAGGGAATGTTTCACCTCCCGCCACCATCCTCCACCAAAGCAACGTCTGTTACAAGGTGGGCGCTGTCAGAGCAGCCCCTTTCCCTGCTTTGATTATTTCCCGGCATGATAAACAACACAGCCTCACATCTTGGCTTGCCTGGTTTCTGGTCAATTAACTTTAGCTATAACTGGAGCATTCATTCTATGTGGCCAGGGTGTGTGGGTGTGGGTAGATAGGAAGGAAATGCACTGTATCTGTTATCTCATGCTTCAAATGAGCCCATCTTTATAGTTCACGCATGCCAAGCAATTCAGGAGTACTGTATTATGTGCTGTAGAAAGAAGGGTTTGTAGCTGTACCTTTTCTCCACAGGGGCAGACCTGTCCAA
This sequence comes from Podarcis vaucheri, assembly GCF_965113315.1. Taxonomy (NCBI): domain Eukaryota; kingdom Metazoa; phylum Chordata; class Lepidosauria; order Squamata; family Lacertidae; genus Podarcis; species Podarcis vaucheri. Next base: position 30,165,349 of record NC_138758.1, read on the forward strand.
TATATTTTGGCACCTGAAGTGGGAAACCCATTCTACTACACACCAGTGTGTTTGGAGTACTGTGTACTACCTCACAGTACAGTAGAGTTGGAAAAGGTTCAGAAAACAACAACCCAAATGATCAAGAGGATGGAGTGACTCCCCTGTGAGGAAAGGTTGTAGTACATGGGACTTTTTAGTCCAGAGAAACGGCAATTAAGACTTGTGTCACATGAAATGGGTCCCCCAAGAGTGTAAGACTAAATGAGGGCCTTTCCAGACTGTCACTATCTTCAGGTGGGATTTGATTACATGCCAGCAAATTCAGGTTGTGCAAGTGTAATTGATTAGGAGGTCTTGGGCAACAAATCCACTTCTCCAAAAGATCAGAGTTTTTTTAAGAAATAATTTTTATTAAAGATTTTCCTTGTTTACAAAAGCACATGCATTGTCTCTTTCTTCAGCTTGCGTTTTCTACAGATTGGTTACATTTGTCATGAGACATTGGTGTTATATGCAGTACAATGGTACCTCGGGTTAAGAACTTAATTTGTTCTGGAGGTCCGTTCTTAACCTGAAACTGTTCTTAACCTGAGGTACCACTTTAGCTAATGGGGCCTCCCGCTGCCACTGCACGATTTCTGTTCTCATCCTGAAACAAAGTTCTTAACCCGAGGTACTATTTCTGGGTTAGCGGAGTCTGTAACCTGAAGCATATGTAATTTGAAGCATTTGTAACCCGAGGTACCACTGTATAGGGTTGGGAAGAAAAGAGGGGGAGCAAGAGAGAGGGGATGGGGTGGTAAAGCTTATGTTTTTTTACTTAGTGTATATGTGGGGGTTTTCAGTCAGCGTCACTTGGGTAGGTTCTCTTTCTATTCGCTTGTTATGTTTCCTTGGTGGTGAGAGAGGTTGGGGTGGCCTAAGGTGTTGTTGATTGGTTGGCTGCAGTGAGATGTGTTTGTTCGTGTGTGAGGGAGGAGTTGTTGGATTAAAGTAGCTATATTGAATCACATGCTGTTGGTGGGTTCATGTTGTTGTATTGTTGGGCAGTGTATGTGATAAAGGGGAGCCATACTGGAGTGAGATTACCTGGAGATTTTGTGTTGTATGGTGGAATAGTGGGTGGTGAGCCAGGGGGATAAGGGGTTGGGGTTGGGGACAGTTTGCCTTCTTCTTCCTTCCTTGCTTTAAGCATGGTCTTTGTGAACCTGTTTAGTGTTGTGGGGATTTTCCTTAGATTGTTTTGGAGGAAAGGGTATGCTGTGGTGGGAGTGTTTTCAATTATGTCTCTCTCCAAGTACACCCATTTTTTTTTGTCTCATCTTCTAGGATGTATGGGATTATGTGGCACACTTGGTTGGCAATGTAGTACAGTGGTACCTTGGGTTACAGACGCTTCAGGTTACACATTCTGCTAACCCAGAAATAGTACCTTGGGTTAAGAACTTTGCTTCAGGGGAAATTCTAGAACAGGAGGGTGACAAACTGAAATTGCAGAGTTATGACAAGCTTAAGGAGAAGGTGCGGGACTGGCTACATTACTTTCAAATAAGAGAAGTTTATAACTTGGATAAAAAAATTGGTTTCCAGGTGGAAAAATCAAAGTTGGAAACAGAACTGTTAGAACCCAATGTAAAGGTACTTTCGAGAATGTATAATCTGCTGTTGAAATGGAATACTGAGAAAGAAACAGTAAAATCGGCAATGATAAAATGGGCACAAGACATAGGTCATAACATTATGTTTGCTGACTGGGAGAAGTTGTGGAACACCGGGATTAAATTTACGGCATGTAATGTCTTAAGAGAGAATATTATGAAAATGATGTATAGGTGGTACATGACCCCAGTCAAGCTTGCAAAAATATATCATTTGCCCGATAACAAATGTTGGAAATGCAAAGAGACTGAAGGTACATTCTTTCACCTTTGGTGGACGTGCCCAAGGATCAAGGTCTTCTGGGAAATGATATATAATGAACTGAAAAAGGTATTTAAATATACTTTCCCGAAGAAACCAGAGGCCTTCCTCCTGGGCATAGTGGACCAATCGGTGTTAAAGAAGGATAGAACTTTTTTTATGTATGCTACAGCAGCAGCAAGAATTCTCATCGCAAAGCATTGGAAAACACAAGATCTACCCACCTTGGAAGATTGGCAGATGCAACTAATGGACTACATGGAGATGGCGGAAATGACTGGCAGAATCCGAGACCAGGGAGAGGAGACGGTGGAGGAAGACTGGAGAAAATTTAAAACTTATTTGCAGAAATATTGTAAAATTTATGAATGTTAAGGACATTGAAATGAATTGCAGGGGCTCTAGCAACAAAGTAAAATGTAAGATTGGATTAACAACAGACAAATTAATACGTTATGAATTTGCTGAATTAATTTTTTTAAAAAAGGGATATAAGAACGGGAGATGTGAGGAAGTCCGGAAAATAAGCTAATTGAAGATGAGAAATTAAGAAAGAGGGAATTTTTGTTTTTTGTTATTATATGTGTTTTTATCTCTTTTTTCTTTTTCTTTTGATGTGTTTAATGTTTGTATTTTTGTATTGTATAGTTTTTTTGTGATTTTGTATTTTCTTTGTCTTTTATTGTGGAAACTTAATAAAATATTTATTAAAAAAAAAAGAACTTTGCTTCAGGATGAGAACACAAATCACGCAGTGATGGTGCGGCGGCAGCGGGAGGCCCCATTAGCTAAAGTGGTGCTTCAGGTTAAGAACAGTTTCCGGTTAAGAACGGACCTCCAGGACGAATTAAGTACTTAACCCGAGGTACCACTGTAGTTCTTTTGCTGCCACTGCCAATGGCAAAAGGGGGAGAGTAAAAAACAAAAGCCCTGTGTCTGTGGCCACAGCTGCCACTAGCAGTAAAAGTCTCTGCCCCACCCCTCAAAAAACATTTTGAGAAATGTTGCTGCCTCCGCTGGCTAACTGTAGAAATGACTGCCCCGCCCCCACTAAGCATGAGAATGGCATAAGGCTCAGTGAGGGAGTTGGTGGTAATTCTTACTCTTAACACAATCTAAAACCTTTTGGAGTGTGTGAGTGAACTTTGCTGCTAGTGTTAATTTATATAAAGGATGTACTTTTGCTATCAGAGGTTACAGAACTCACCTCCATGCCCTTTTTAGTTTCACATATTTGAAACTAACCTGAGCCGAAAGCCAATCTATCTAGAAAAGATTTTCCCGTTAACCTTTATTTTTATTCTTTTCTTTTTTCTTTTCTTTTCTTTTCTTTCATTCTTTCTTTCTTCTGCACCTTTTCTGATTCTCTTCCTCCTCCCTTGATTTTTCATCGTAGTCTCAGCAGGGGGCAAAATCCACATCAGTGCCCCAAAACCTAATTAGGCTTTCACACCAATTAAGCTTATTGACACCAGATTTGATACATTCCTTCAGGATGACGGCAAAGGGTTTTTTAATGCAAACAACCCCCTTAAACTAGGTGCTTAGAGAAAACAATTCTCAGAAATAGAGAGAGAAAGAAATTAAGGTTAACAAGCAGCTAAAATGTGTGAGGAGAAATGCTGATCCCAAAGGTCCCTTCTGAAGAGAGTTAAACCATTAGCAGAACAAGGCTTTAAAAATACTCTGCAATTCGTTTTTGTAAAGTTTTGTTGAGATTGTTTGTGACACGGTATAACTGATGAGCCCCTTCATGGATCACTGCCTTGCCGTGGCGAAGGGGCTTAAAGAACTCAGAGAAGCTATGAACTACGCCGAGCAGGGCACCCAAGATGAACAGGTCATAGTGGAGAGTTTTGACCAAACGTGATCCACCTGGAGTAGGAATCGGCAAGCCACTCCAGTATCCCTGCCAAGAAAACTCCATGGACAAAGACAACAGGCATATAAAAGTTATGACACTGGAAGATGAGCCCCTCAGGTCGGAAGGTGTCCAACATGCTACTGGGGAAGAGCGGAGGACAAGTACAAGTAGATCCAGAGCTGATGAAGCGGCTGGGCCAAAGCCGAAAGGACGCTCAGTTGTGGATATGCATGGAAGCGAAAGGAAAGTCCAATGCTGTAAAGAAAAATATTGCATAGGAACCTGGAATGTAAGAACCATGAACCTGGGTAAGTTGGATGTGGTCAAAAATGAGATGGCAAGAATAAATATTGACATCCTGGGCATCAGTGAGCTAAAATGGACGGGAATGGGCGAATTCAGTTCGGATGACTACCATATCTACTACTGTGGGCAAGAAACCCGTAAGAGAAATGGAGTGGCCCTCATAGTCAACAAAAGAGTGGCGAAAGCTGTACTGGGATGCAGTCTCAAAAATGATAGAATGATCTCGATACGAATCCAAGGCAGACCTTTTAACATCACAGTAATCCAAGTTTATGCACCAACTACTAGTGCTGAAGAAACTGAAATTGACCAGTTCTATGAAGACTTACAAAACCTTATCGAAGTGACACCAAAGAAGGATGTTCTTCTCATTACAGGGGATTGGAATGCTAAAGTAGGGAATCAAGAGATAAAAGGAACAACTGGCAAGTTTGGCCTTGGAGATCAAAACGAAGCAGGGCAAAGGCTAATAGAGTTCTGTCAAGAGAACAAGCTGGTCATCACAAACACGCTTTTCCAACAACACAAGAGACGACTCTACACATGGACATCCCCAGATGGGCAACATCGAAATCAGATTGATTATATTCTCTGCAGCCAAAGATGGAGAAGCTCTATACAGTCAGCAAAAACAAGACCTGGAGCTGACTGTGGCTCAGATCATCAGCTCCTTATAGCAAAATTCAAGCTTAAACTGAAGAAAGTAGGAAAAACCACTGGACAGGTAAGATACAATCTAAACCAAATCCCTTATGAATACACAGTGGAAGTGAGGAACAGGTTTAAGGATTTAGATTTGCTGGACAGAGTGCCTGAAGAACTATGGATGGAGGCTCGCAACATTATACAGGAGGCAGCAACTAAAACCATCCCAATGAAAAAGAAATGCAAGAAAGCAAAGTGGCTGTCCAACAAGGCCTTACAAATAGCGGGGGAGAGAAGGCAAGCAAAATGCGAGGGAGATAGTGAAAGATACAGGAAATTGAATGCAGATTTCCAAAGAACAGCAAGGAGAGACAAGAAGGCCTTCTTAAACGAGCAATGCAAAGAAATAGAGGAAAGCAACAGAATGAGAAAAACCAGAGATCTGTTCAAGAAAATCGGAAATATGAAAGGAACATTTCGTACAAAGATTACCATAATAAAGGACAAAAGTGGTAAAGATCTAACTGAAGCAGAAGACATCAAGAAGAGGTGGCAAGAATACACAGAGGAATTATACCAGAAAGATATGGATGTCTCGTACACCCCAGGTAGTGTGGTTGCTGACCTTGAGCCAGACATCCTGGAGAGTGAAGTCAAATGGGCCTTAGAAAGCACTGCAAATAACAAGGCCAGTGGAAGTGATGGTATTCCAGCTGAACTGTTTAAAATTTTAAAAGATGATGCTGTTAAGGTGCTACACTCAATATGCCAGCAAGTTTGGAAAACTCAGCAGTGGCCAGAGGATTGGAGAAGATCAGTCTACATTCCAATCCCAAAGAAAGGCAGTGCCAAAGAATGCTCCAACTACCGCACAATTTCACTCATTTCACATGCTAGCAAGGTTATGCTTAAAATTCTACAAGGAAGGCTCAAGCAGTATGTGGACCGAGAACTCCCAGAAGTGCAAGCTGGATTTAGAAGAGGCAGAGGAACCAGAGACCAAATTGCAAACATGCGCTGGATTATGGAGAAAGCTAGAGAGTTCCAGAAAGACATCTACTTCTGCTTCATTGACTATGCAAAAGCCTTTGACTGTGTTGACCACAGCAAACTATGGCAAGTTCTTAAAGAAATGGGAGTGCCTGATCACCTCATCTGTCTCCTGCGAAATCTCTATGTGGGACAAGAAGCTACAGTTAGAACTGGATATGGAACAACTGATTGGTTCCAAATTGGGAAAGGAGTACGGCAAGGCTGTATATTGTCTCCCTGCTTATTTAACTTATATGCAGAATTCATCATGCGAAAGGCTGGGCTGGATGAATCCCAAGCCGGAATTAAGATTGCCGGAAGAAATATCAACAACCTCAGATATGCAGATGACACAACCTTGATGGCAGACAGTGAAGAGGAATTAAAGAACCTTTTAATGAGGGTAAAAGAGGAGAGCGCAAAATGTGGTCTGAAGCTCAATATCAAAAAAACGAAGATCATGGCCACTGGGCCCATCACCTCCTGGCAAATAGATGGGGAAGAAATGGAGGCAGTGAGAGATTTTACTTTCTTGGGCTCCATGATCAGTGCAGATGGTGACAGCAGTCACGAAATTAAAAGACGCCTGCTCCTTGGGAGAAAGGCGATGGCAAACCTAGACAACATCTTAAAAAGCAGAGACATCACCTTGCCAACAAAGGTCCGTATAGTAAAAGCCATGGTTTTCCCAGTAGTGATGTGTGGAAGTGAGAGCTGGACCATAAAGAAGGCTGATCGCCGAAGAATTGATGCTTTTGAATTATGGTGCTGGAGGAGACTCTTGAGAGTCCCATGGACTGCAAGAAGATCAAACCTCTCCATTCTGAAGGAAATCAGCCCTGAGTGCTCACTGGAAGGACAGATCGTGAAGCTGAGGCTCCAATACTTTGGCCACCTCATGAGAAGAGAGGACTCCCTGGAAAAGACCCTGATGTTGGGAAAGATGGAGGGCACAAGGAGAAGGGGACGACAGAGAATGAGATGGTTGGATGGTGTTCTTGAAGCTACTAGCATGAGTTTGATCAAACTGCGGGAGGCAGTGGAGGACAGAAGTGCCTGGCGTGCTCTGGTCCATGGGGTCACGAAGAGTCGGACACGACTAAACGACTAAACAACAACAACAAATAACTGATGAGACAGGATGAGACAGGACTTGCCCTTCCTCTCCCGCTGCAGCCCCTTTCCCTCAACCCACCAATCTGTTCTAGATGGTCTTCAACCCCCTGAAGCAGTTTTTTTTTTGGGGGGGACTGCAGGGGCTGCTGAGGGAGAGGAAGGGGAAGCCCCATTTGCACAAACGGAAGTTTGTTGCACAGATGAGCAGCTGATGAGCAGCTACAGTTGGGTATTGCTCTATATAAATCCGAACATAAGAGCATAAAAAGAGCCCTTTGGGGTAACAGAGCCCAGCATCCTGATCTCACAGCGGCCAAACAGATCTCCCTGTGAGAACCCTGCAAGAAGGATCTGAGCACAAGATGCACAGAAAAAGAAAATCCAAAGACAGCAATATAGAAAGCCAATGACACCTTATTTTTATGATTCCAGGTTGTTTAAAACTTTTCATGTTGTAACCCATTCTAGGATCTTAGGGTGAAGGATGGGTGGTAGTAGTAGTAGTAGTAGTAAAGGTAAAGGGACCCCTGACCATTAGCTCCAGTCGTGGCCGACTCAGGGGTTGTCTGCTCATCTCGCTTTATTGGCCGAGGGAGCCGGTGTACAGCTTCCAGGTCATGTGGCCAGCATGACTAAGCCACTTCTGATGAACCAGAGCAGCGCACAGAAACGGCGTTTACCTTCCCACCAGAGTGGTACCTATTTATCTACTTGCACTTTGGCATGCTTTCGAACTGCTTGGTGGGCAGGAGCAGGGACCGAGCAATGGGAGCTCACCCCGTCACGGGGATTCGAACCACCGACCTTCTGATCGGCAAGTCCTAGGCTCTGTGGTTTAACCCACAGCGCCACCCGCGTCCCTAGTAGTAGTAGAAGAGAGAAGAGTTTTGGATTTGATATCCCGCTTTATCACTACCCGAAGGAGTCTCAAAGCGGCTAACATTCTCCTTTCCCTTCCTCCCCCACAACAAACACTCTGTGAGGTGAGTGGGGCTGAGAGACTTCAAAGAAGTGTGACTAGCCCAAGGTCACCCGGCAGCTGCATGTGGAGGAGTGGGGAATCGAACCCGGTTCCCCAGATTACGAGTCCACTGCTCTTAACCACTACACCACACTGGCTCTCTTTTAGTAGTAAAAATACATACATACATACATACATACATACATACATACATACAACAATGCTATACCTTCTAGGGTTGAGCGATATCTGGTTTTCAACATCGGGATACATCACCAGCTATACATCATGATATACCAATGTATCATGATGTCTGAAATAAGGATGGAGCTATATAGAGTCATTGGCTGTTTTCATGGTTTTCCCCACACCATGATTTTTGCATAACGCACGCATGATTTTCAATATATTGCTAGGTCGAAAATTATGAAACCATTACCATGATATGGACTTCAAGCCAGTTTTGGAAGACATATTACCCAGCCCTAATACCTACTATAATAAGAGCCAAGGGGAGAAGATAAAACCAATACTCATAACCAATTTAAATTCATAAAACCAGTAAATGGAGTGGACAGTTCCATAGAATCTCAACACTTAAAAGCAGACGAAAAGACAATAGTTATGTCATTGCTCAACATGGTGTACTTCTAGATAGGCTCTCTAGACTGGAGATCAGAGGCCCATTGCTTCAGAGGCTCTTGGAGGTCCAATTCCAGCAGGCCCTGCTGAGGCCTATCATTCAGCCAAGTGGCATTTATGCTGCAGAGTTCCTCAAGTTTCCATACTACTTTTCTGTGATATTCGTGATTATAAAAAAAGGGGGGAGAATAATTGGTTTTTCTTTTAACTTTACAATGTGAAGGAATATCCTACTCCTACTGCTGTCTCTCACATAGCCGTGTGTGCCTGATGAGTTGTTGCTGCTTTGGAATAACATTTGCAGCTTCACTGATTGGATCATAAACTTTCAATCCAACATGCTGGGGGCCATGCTGGCTGGCACAATGAAAACAAGCAGTGTCTCTCATTGAGGGACAGTATTTCAATATGAGTAGGAAGATGAGAGTACCCCTAAACATGTTTTTTGAAGAAAAAAAGCACTGTCTAACACCATAAAAAAGTAAACGTAAATGACCTGTGATAGTTAAGTTCAGTCACAGACGACTCTGGGGTTGCGGCGCTCATCTCACTTTACAGGCCAAGGGAGCTGGCATTTGTCCGCAGACAGTTTTTCCGGGTCATGTGGCCAGCATGACTAAGGCACTTCTGGTGAAACCAGAGCAGCACATGGAAACGCAGTTTACCTTCCCATTGGAGTAGTACCTATTTATCTACTTGAACTTTTTGGCATGCTTTTGAACTGCTAGGTTGGCAGGATCTGAGACCAAGCAATGGGAGCTCACCCCATTGCAGGGATTTGAACCACCGAGTTTCTGATCAGCAAGCCCAAAAGGGTTTCGACCACAGCACCACCCACGTATCCAGGTGACCTGACTGTTTTTGTTTGATTTAGTTGGTGCATGTTCTTTCACATATTTACTTGGGGGGGGGGTCAATCCTCCTGGAAGTTATATTTATTTTACAATACATTACAACTTGAAAACAACAATGAATCTAGTAGCACCTTAAATCTTCCTAGAAAACCTCTTAAGGACAAACTTTTGTGGATTCTTCTTATGTGAGGTGGGAATACTGCATGTCGTCCAAAGAAAAGACAGAGCTACTGAGGCTGTGGACCCTTTGAGTTGCCAGCCTTTGAACATTATTTTGCTGCCCTGATTAGCATGTGCACCTAATTCTATGTACTCTAGTCCACAAATGTTTGTGTCACCTTACCCCACAAATACTCACTTGACTCACTGGAACTGGAACTACATAATACCCATTCTGCATCTGTAAGAAATTAATCCTTTAGTGTGACAGCACCTACACTGTGGAACTCCTTGTCTATTGACAGCAGGCAGATCCCTTCACTGTACAGTGGACGCTTGGGTTGCAAACGTGGTCCATGCGGGAGACACATTCGCAACCAGCAACGTTCGCAACCTGCAGCTCCACATCTGCACACACGTGAGTTGCGATTCAGTGCTTCTGCGCATGCGTGACCGCCGAAACCTGGAAGTAACCCGTTCTGGTACTTCCTGGTTTTGGCAAGTCTGTAACCTGAAAAAACGCAACCTGAAGCATCTGTAACCTGAGGTATGACTGTACTATTTTCAGTGCCTGCTTTAAAAATAAAAATAAAAATTAAGACAAGTCTACCCAGACATGTAGACAACCCTGTGAGGTAAATTAAGCTAAGAGCCAGCATGGTGTAATGCTGAGAGTAAAGGACTAGGGGCTTGGGTTCAAATCCCCACTTGGCCACATACACTCACTGGCTGACCTTGGCCAGTCACTGTCTCTCAGCCTAGATGCTTAGAATGAGAAACAACCCTCGAGGGGTTGTTGTAAGGATAAAAAGAGGAAACCATGTACACCTTTAGTTGCCACCTAGGGACAGCCATTCCATCAAACTGCTTTAATGGGAGAGCTGGGAAGCAGGTTTCCCTCCATTGGCTCTGTTGTGGCAGATGAGCCCCATCGGACCTCCTCTCGCCTCAGCTGGCACCTGGGGGGCAGCCATTCCCTCAGGCTGCCTCAGTGGCAGAAACAGGAAGCAGGAGGCTCGCTCTTGGCGGGTTTACTGAGAAACCAGCTAAAACAGGCATCTCCTGGCCCTCAGCTGTGCTAGCTGTGGGTCTGAATTTTATTTTTTCCTCTTCCCTCCCTGTCACCTTTCCCTTGTGTGTCTCTTTAAAAAAAAGATTGTACGCCTGCAGACAGGGACTGTCTTGTTTTAACTGATTGTTAAGTGAGCCACTCTGGGAAGCTTTTTGGCTGAAGAGTAGGGTACAAATGATCTAAATGAATAAATAATCCCTAGTTTAGCCACTAGTGTCACACAGACACTCTTTCTAGTATTCAGCTTTGTGTCTCTCTCCGATACACACCCACACTCATGGTGAATATAGATTAATGTAGAAAGGATATTCCTCGGTTTATTTTCACCTCCCTGGCACATGATCTGCGTTCAGCATCTCTTCCACAAGCCTAGCAAGAGAGAAACTGGCTCCTGTAATACATTTTCCAAAGGATCACATCCCCAAATCCCAATATCGCATCTTGTGAGGTAACTGATATAATACAAAACCATTTTTTCCGTCCATAAAGACATCAACACCCCTTCCTGCCAAAACATCGACCTTCTCAACAGAGGAATGTTTAATGATGCATGCTTGTAATTGAATACTCAAGATCCATGGAATAAAGCTGTAATGTTTTTTAAGTCTTATCGAGGGAAAATGATAGTAAGTCTGATGGGGAAACACCAGCTGCTTCACTCATAAACAACAATATGAAGCTAACAGCCCACAAGGGGAAGTAAGGGGGCTTAGAGCTGCTTCTCCACTTCAGGGTGATTTTCAGGGGGGAAGGTGGTGATTTGAGTCATTTTCTAACCTACCAAAATGGCCCATATGAAATGAAAGCATGTGTCACTTTTGAACCACTGGTCAAGCACATCTCACCAGCTATAAATTATAGACAGCAAAACCAGGAAGTTTGCTGAGACCCCAGTACTGTTTCACTTGGTGGGTGACACTGTATACATACCCTCCAACACGCTGCGGGCTGAATCTGGGACACTATCTTCTGGATCCAAAATCCCACATGAGTCAATGGTACCCGCATGGGCTAGTGGACCTAAAGGGGGGCTTTTTCAGACACAGCGCCCCCAAAACATGCATTTTGGTTTGCCATGTGAGATCACAGACTTGAAAAAAACGCTTTTTTCCAGGTGAGATCTTATGAGATAGCAAGGCACCCAAAATGGCTGTCATGCTCTCACTGGGGCAAAAATGGGATGTCCCAGTTTTTCCAGGGCAGTTGACAGGTATGTGTGTACATCCAATATGATTTCATGGTTTGGCCTTCAAGAAACTGTGGAATTCTAGTAATTTACAGTCCCTAGTTCGGGGACGGGGCTCTAATGCTGTGTCCGCAGAGATGCACCCCTAAACGGGAGCCCCAGATTCTTAAAAAAGAGGGAAAGGAAGAAGTTTCTAAGAAGAAAGTTATGAGGCAAAATGTGCAGGTGTCCTTCTAAGTGATTTCTGAAACATGCCAGGCTGACTGCTCCTAACTGCCAATATCTCTAGCTAGTGAGTGAAGTCAGAGCCACAATTAATAAGTGAGTTGTTTAGACATCAGGCAGTAGAAATCCCTGGGGTCCTAAATAGCTGCTGTTTTCCCCTCCTCATTAGTGCACTTTTCCTGCTTCAGACTCATTTTCTAATGGTCATTGGAATCTCTGTGGTTTGCGCTTCCTTTTTCCCTAGCATCCGGAAACTTTCTTCTGGTGGGTTCATCTGAGACCAGGTATTCCCTAGAATACTACACAATAAGTGTATGTTAAGTGTTAATATTTTTAAAAAATAATTAAAAAAAAAACTCTCCCCAAAAGGGAAAACTGCAAAGAGGCTTAGGAATGTCTTTTGCTATGCAGAGCCTACAGCTAGGCACTCATATAAGAATTAATTACAGTGGTACGTCTGGTTAAGTACTTAATTCGTTCCAGAGATCCGTACTTAACCTGAAACTGTTCTTAACCTGAAGCACCACTTTAGCTAATGGGGCCTCCTGCTGCTGCCGCACCGCTGGAGCCCGATTTCTGTTCTCATCCTGAAGCAAAGTTCTTAACCTGAAGCACTATTTCTGGGTTAGCGGAGTCTGTAACCTGAAGCGTATGTAACCTGAAGCGTATGTAACCCGAGGTACCACTGTATACAGTTATCTTATAGCATACCAGCCAAGTGCCCCAGAAAAAAACATGTCATTCTGTTATTTCACGCAAAATAATGGCAGCCATTTTGGGTGCCATGATCTTGTACACTCTCACACTGGACTCTCAGCCAAAGAAACCATGCTTTTTTGGGGGGCCTGCGATTTCGCAGCACAAGATCTCAGCTCAAAAAAGCATTTTCAGGGCAAGAGCAAGGTGTGGATCATGTGATTCGCTCAGGAGCATGTCCTAGAAGACACACATCCCAGTTTTGGGTCTCCAAAAGTTGGACAGTACATTATAGTACATGTCTACTCAGAAGTCTCTTTGTGTTCAATGGGGGTCTAAGGTTTGAATCCTTGCTCTGCCTTGAAGCTCACTGGCATTGGGGACCAGTCACTGCCTCTCAACCTAACCTACCTTCTAGGGTTGTTGTGGGGATTAAATGAGGAGGGGAAGCTACATATGTCACCTTGAGAAGATATGTTCCTTGGAGAAGATGGTGGGATATAAATGCATGAAATAAATTAAAATAAATAAGGCAAAAGTGGAAGCATATAAGTCTTGTCAGATGTCTATCAATGGCTACTTGCCACAATAGCCATATACTACCTCTAATGTCAAGAGAAAGTATGCATCTAAATACCAATTGCTTGGAATCACTAGTTGAGAGAGGGCTTTTGTGCTCAGGTTCTGCTTGCAGGTTTCTCAGTGGAGCATCTGTGAGAACAGGATGCCAGACTAGGTTGGCCTTTGGCCTGATTCTTAAGTCAAACAGAAACAGAGCAGAGACACACTGAAATAGAAAAGGGAGATCCTTAAAGTTGCCTGAGCATAGGAACAACTTAGAGCCTATTTGTACTATGCCTTTAGCCAGTGCTCCAATGAAACAGCTACTTAGAAAGAACATGTGTCTTTAAGGAGAGGCCTCAAAACTTGCATTCATTTTTCCCCAGATTCTGCAGGTCTGTTTTTTGGTTTATTTCACTATGCATATCATGCAGATGTGCCACTTACCCAAACAGGGAATTCTGAGTCTGCATAGGCAAGAGAGGGCACAACCATTTCCCACACTGATCGATCTTCCCTTTGCATTCTTGTCAAATGATTACTTCATGTCATGCAGTTCTCAAAGAACATCTGGCCTTCAACTTACCCTCCTCTCTCAACCCCCACCCGGTTTGTTGCCTATTTTCCCTCTTATTCGTCATGAAAAAGAAATCCTAAATCCCATCATGACAGGACCACACCAGGTGCCTGATATAACTTCAAGACATTGCAAAACACTCCATTGCTTATTTTTGACTCATTAATTTCCCTCCCAGAAGCGGAACTGACCTTTTATTTCCGCAGTTCCTCATTCACGCAATCATATTTTCTTCTTTTAAAAAACACAAAACTGTAGAATTTAGTAATATTTCTTTTCAGGGTGGGAAACCCAGCTGGTGGCAAAGGAAATTGGTCTTCTCCTTCCCAGGTTTGTGTATTTCTTACAATAATTTATTTACTTCATAAAATTTATATACCGCTTGAGTATAAAGGGGAAAAAACCCTCAAAGCGGTTTACAAAACAGATGTCAAAAAAACACACCCAAGAACAATAATTTAAGATATTTGAAAAGTTCAAATAACAATAGTCTAAGAACAGATTAAAACTCACATGAACTTTTTAAACGTCATCTGGGCAGGCTTTTCTAAACAAGAATCTTTTTAGAAGGCACCAAAAAGAGTACAGTGAAGGTGCCCACCTGGTATTAAAGGGTAGGGAGTTCGAAAGTGTAGGTGTTGCCACAGCTGTTGCACCTCTTAACAGCTCCAGTTCTGGGTAAGGCAAACATTTCTTACAGGGACATGAAACCTTCATGCCTGGGTATTTCCAGAAGAACTACAATGTGCTGAGGGTTGTGCTTTTTTTCCTAAAAAAATGTTTAGGGGTGCTCTCATTTTGATTCAAGAAAATCACCATTTTATAGTTCAAATTGGGAAAGATAAATACAGTAAATGGACAAAAGTACAAAGAATCACAAATCAGGATGCCCGGCAGGCAAGCACCTTTCTTTCTGCATCACTGCTTCCCTGTTTCCACTGTGAGCCCAGCAGAATGAGGGCTTGTCCACACTTTTGCTTGTCCCATGCCTAGAAAGCATGGGTTTTCTGCTTGTTCCGTGCTTTCTAGGCAAGAGTCCAAGCTGTTCTTCGTTTGTCCCACCACTTTCTCTGGTGGAAAACACCTCTGCTTAATGCTGAATCAGAGCAAACGTAGACAGCAAGTGTTCCCCCAGGGAAAGCAGCAGAACAAGTGGAAGTGTGGGCGAGCCCTGAGCTGTGTGCTTCAAGGGCAGCATTTAGCATTTGGCATTTAATTTATATTAGCCTGCATGAGCACTTCAGCTAGCTGGCCCCTCATGAACAACTGGTGAGGTTTTCAATGTTGTTAATTGTTTTAAAGAAGGGGGTATTTTATCCTACTTTTCATTCAGAGACTTCAAAGTGGTTTACATGGCTCTCCCCCTGCCTGTTTTATCCTCAAAACTTCTCTGTGAGGTAGGTTTGGCTGACAGACGATGACTGGCCCAGCATCATGGCTGAGTGGGAATTTGAACTCTGTCCTCCTAAGTTGCAGTACAACTCTCTAACACTACACCACACGGGCTCTTAAGTTACCCTGGAGCAGACCCAGCTGCTAGCCTGGGTCAGTGAAGTGTGCATTCAGCACCTGTTTGGGTGCATGATCCAGAGTCTGCACTTGGGCAACAGGGTCATGTTTGATGAACATATGCCTCTTATGTTATCTATCCAACCCAGTACTGTCCACTCTGGCTGGCAGCAGCTCTCCTTTAGACTGAAAATACTGGGATTTCACTTAGGCCCTCTTCTGCATTCAGAGCATGAACTCTGCCATAGAGTTTATACTCTCTTCCCTCCACCCAAAAGTTCAGTGCTTTTCTAGACTTGAGTGTGTATGTCTCCATCTTTGAAATCCCTCTATATGAATTAACACTTGCTTTCTTGTAAACGGAACTCTCCCTCCTACCTAGAATTTTATTTCCTGTGTGTGACTGTTGTCCCCACCGCCACCACCCATGGGAACAGTGGGAGTACTGATCCTTGGTACCTGTTATTGCAGCCAATGAAAAAATCTTCTTAAAACAAATCCCTAATAATAATAATAATAATAATAATAATAATAATAATATTTTATTTATACCCCGCCCTCCCCAGCCAAGACCGGGCTCAGGGCATGGAAATGAAAGCTACCAAGTTTCCTGTAGGTTCACAAAATTTTAAGGGCAACAAGATTATAAGAGTAGTAAAAATTCAAAAGGTAGCAAAACTAGCAAGTGCAAGGCAGATCTACCACCACTCCATGAATAATGAATGTAAAATTTTATTCACTTGCTTGTGAGATAACAGTTTGTGGATGAGGGAAGTTGGAGCACATGCGCACCGATCAGCTCACCTTGGTGCTTGCTGTTGCCCTACCACACTGTCATTTGGGCATCAGCTATCATATAAGGTTGCTGAACACTTTGTTTTATTTAATAAATGCTTTATAAAAAAAACTGAGAAATCAACAAACAAATTTAACAAAATACAACTTGACAGTTATTACATCAATACTGAAAACAGCTCCAGTGAGTTCCAAAGGAGCCTTCAGACATATACCATAGCAAATGGACTATAAGTCTCTACAAAGATGTTCATGCAGCTGCAGTGGTCTTCAAGTTTTGTCGTCCCTGTGTATATATAGGACTAAAGGTTGCCAGACTGCATAGAACAATAATGGGTCCAACTTCCCTTGGGCAGCATGCAGGTCACCAGTCCATTTTTCTGCTAACCCACAGTCTATGGAATAGTTTGCAGAACAGAAAAGACAAACCAAATGCAGTTCTTCAGGATCAGGAAACCAAATGAATCTGAAAATGCCACAGTGTCTACAAATTCTCACTTGAACTTTATCCTAGTACACGGTCTAATTTTGTGAACACCTATGATGATCATGTGCAGCAAATTTTGGTGGAATAAATTCAACAATTTTGAATTTTCCCAAAGTAACCATCAAAGAAAATTATGCATCTATCATTATGCATGGAAAGTTGCCAGCAAAGAAATAATTAACCACCAGTGGGATCATCTGCACTTCCACTTGCACCTAGAAAACACAGGCTGGAACAGTTTTCCGCCAGGCCCATGCTTTCTAGGCACAGGTCCAAGCACTTTGCCCTTCGCCCCCTCCTTTCCAAGGAAAAATACACTCTTTAGTGAAAGATCAGAACAAATGGCAATCTGGGGGAAACCCGAATTGTTGTTTGCTCCAACTGAACGCTAAAGAACAATTTTCCACATCAAAAAGCAGAGGGAAAAGAGGAAGTGTGAATGAACCCTCAGTGTTCTGTTTTTGTTGCAAGCTGTTCCTTTATGTATTACTATAATATCATCATATTTTTGTGATAAAGGAACAAGTGATTGGAAAAGCATATCTGCTAGTTTAGAAAGACATGAGAGAAGTAGTGAACATCTGGAAAATTTTCAAGAGTGGAAAGATGACAACTGATGAAGGAAACATGCATTTTACTAAACTAGAAGAGAAATATTGGCAGCAAATGTTAGAACTAACTACTTGTAAAATATTTAGCTTTGTTTAACCCAGTTATGAATGAACACCTTTGTAGAATAAGGAAAAATGAGAAACGTGCTCACCATCTTGGAAAAGACATACAGAATCAATATGACAGTGAAACCACTGAGTGAAACAAGAGGAGAAAGACTGTAGGTGGTACAATGCCTACATACATAACAAAGTCGATGTCTTAAAATCATTGCATACCCTCCAACATGACAAAGTGGAAATCCAGAAAGTGTGTTTTCTGGGGCTGACTCTTGCATGAGTCACATTACCGGCACAAGATTGTGGCCCTGAAAGACATGTTTTCAGGAGAGCACGGTGCTCAAAACCACGTTTTGGGATGCTATATGTGATTGTGGCCCCCCCAAATCACTTTCTTCAGGGCGAGATCACAGCATAAAATTGTCGCACCCAAAATGGGTGCGATGCTCTCATGTGAGAAAAGGGATACTCCAGTTTTACTGGGACAGTTGAGGGATATGCCATTGCGCTGTTAGTTACGTGACATATATGATGTATTAACTAAAATATCTTATGATGCCAAGTTAACAGGGTTTTCTGGAAATGCCTTACAAGGAGATGCACTAGGCCTTATCAAAGGCATTTCTAATTTCATTCCTGTGGTTTCTGTTGTGTGGAGCAAACTTCAAGATCAATCTCACTAGCAAAATTCTTCAAGCAAAAATACATGATGCCATTAACCATATATGAGAAACAAAAGTTTATTGTAAACTGTAGGATTGAGGAAGGATTCAAAAAAGTACTGGTAGATGCACATGAACCTGCTTAAGTAGAATTTCCAGCATTTTTTTTTAACTAGATGGGCTCCATCTGAGAAAAAAGAAGTAGCAATTTGCATAAGAAATGGACAATGAACCTATCCAAAATCTTAAAGAAAAATTCAAAGAAAACTTTTATTTTGTAGTTCTTGCACTGCAGTACAATCTCTTGATGAAAGAGATGCTTCACACAGATGCTTAAGTTCATTTCTGTATTTGGCTTCTTCTGCAATATTCACCTTTTACTGTATAGTGATGTAAAGGACTTCTGACAGCCCAAGAAATCAGCTCTTTGTACATCATGCATTCAAGTTGCACAGATTCCCACAACGGATTGTGTCCGATAGAGGAACACAGTTCACCTTGCAGTTCTCGAAGAAGCTCTCGCAGCTTCTCAAGGTGGAGTACTGAAGAGTCAGGGACTGGGCAAAGGAGGAGGAAGAGTGGTGGAGACCACCTCCCTATCCTGGCCCTTCAAGAAGGAGGAGGAAGACAGTATAGATTTAAAACATTGGTGTGCTCAGAGGCAGATGAGGGGGAAAGTTGGAAAATAATGGGAGAGAAGAAGCAGGCAGAGTCAGGGCAGCAGCTGGCTGACACATTGTCACTAGAAAGCATTCCAGACCCACCATCTCCCAGCACCCGGCAAGCCTCAAAAGTAGGAGAGCAAAGAGCTCAAACACAGAGGGCACTTAGTGGCACCCATAGAGGAGATGATGATAATGATGACGAATGAGGAAGTAGGAGAGAAGGGGGATGGAGATTCACTTGGGACAACACCATTATCCAAAAGGCTGGGTTCTATAGGCTCTCCCTGTAAAGTATGAAATAAAAAAGGACTGTAAGAAACTTTGCCTTGTCTTTATACTTCCCTGGGCAATCAGCCAGGAGCTGCTGACAGCACCCTGGCAAGTGAGCCCCCGTTGCTCTGTCCCAGCTCCGGCCAACCTAGCAGTTTGAAAACATGCCAGTGTGAGTAGATAAATAGTTACTGCTTTGGTGGGAAGGTAAACGGTCTTTCTGTGCGCTCTGGCACTTGTCACAGAGTCACGTGCACCAGAAGTGGTTTAGTCATGACCCGGAAAGCAGTCTGCAGACAAATGATGTCTCCCTTGGCCTGAAAGCAGAGACAAGCACCATGCCCAATAGTCAAATTCGACCGGACTTAACCGTCCAGGGGTCTTTTAGCTTTTTTTTTTACACCAACCCAAATTATAGAACACTATGTAAATTTAGAGCAAGTTTTACATAAGAACTCCATAGGCAGTCTAGCTGCTGAATTATGTAATGAATTAAAAGTTATTGGAAGATGACTTTGGAACCATGCACCACCACAATAGCCCCGTTTCCAGATGCAGCAGCAAGATGGTGCATATTGTAATCTTCTTTTGGTTAGTTTCCCAGAGGACCTATTAATCCTCTTCTTTCCATTCAAAGTGCTGCAGCAACTATCATTTTCTCAGTGCATCAGTCAGACCATGTTTCTCCTCTTCTGCAGTCACTTCAAGACTATTTCATAAACTTATTTTACTTTTAAATAGGCTTGCCATATGTCCAGAAAATTCCAGACATGTACAGAAATCGGATGCCTAAAATGGTGGTGCAGCCGCCATGAGCCTAGCTGTTTTCGGGTTTTCCGGGGGGAGGGGGTCCAGTTTTTTAAAATACTTAAAAAAAAAAATTCTATCAGAGCTGGGCAGAGTGGCCATCCAGATGTGCTGGGCGGTGATAGCCCCACAGTGTCACAGTCCTGCGATGGGAAAGCCGGTGGGTCTCCTCCGCCAGGGGTGGTGGTTATTCATAAACCCCTGCTAAGTGTGCCTCATCTGCAGTTCGGGGCAGAAAAAACTTCCGCATTTTCTGTTTTCCTCCTTGAAATCCACAGCCAATGGGGAGGGACCAGAAATGTTTCTGCTGCTGGCAGTTGCCTTCCCAATCGAAGGCAGCCAGTGCCTTTGAGGGTCCCCCTCCCGCAATGGAATGAGCACAGCCAAACGGAGCATGTGGAACTGGAGGGGCTAATGGTGGGAGGCTGCACCACATTCCTACTCCTCCCCCCAAAAATTAAAAAAACAAACCAGGTAAAAGGAATGCCTCTTCCCATCTGAGTGAAGCTCAACAACTTTGGGGGTGTCAGGAATTTTACTTTTTGAAATATGGCAAGCCTACTTTTAAACCTCTTTATGGTCAGTCTCCTTCCCAACTCCTGTCCTTGGTACTCCACTCTAGGCCTGGTTGCTGTCTTCATTCTTCTAACTCTGTTCTTGTTGTCCAAGAATTCCTTGCTCTTCTTGTGAGATGATGAGGAGCTAAAAGGATTACTCAAAGTCTTAATAAGACCAGCAATAACAATTGAATTAAATACATCAGAAGTGGAAAGCTAGCAAGGAAGTGGTTGGGAGACAAGGGGTCACTGAAGGAATATGGGGAGAAGGCAGAAAACGTGAATGAATTATTGGGGTTGGTCTTCACTGCAGAGGTTGTTGGGCAGATACCAAAAGACAAACCACTTTTATTTTTGAAATGCTCCTGAAGAATCATCTCAGATAAAGCTGGAAAGACTTGAAGTTTTAGGGCAAACTGACAAATTAAAAATAAGTCACTAGACCTAGATGGCATACAGAAGAGAGGTGTTATAGAATTCAAATATGAAATTGCTGCTCTTTTTTCATTTTCATTTTTAATTGAACTTTTCACTAAAAACAAAGGTCTGGAAAACAGTTAATATGATGCCAATTTTTAAAAAGGGATCTAGAACAGGAAACTGCCAGAAAACAAGAGGGCTGTTAACCTGACATCTGTCCCAGATAAGTTTCTCCTACAAGTTTCTCCTACAAGGAGACAACTTAAACTTATTTGAGAGTATCAACAAGCAAAATCCTTGGCAAAGTCTCACACCAAAGGCTTTTGAGTAAACCTAGCTGTCATTTGGGTTAGGAGGATAGGAACTGTTCTGGATTAGAAACTACTTTTAATAGTGAAGCATGAAGCAAAGGGAATTTGCATATTTTGGTTTTAAAAGTGCAGTATTAGCAGCAATAGTTGCGGAACTACTTCTATTAGTAAAAGTACAGTTCTCACAGAGGATAGTTCTCACAGTTAGGGGATGAGTCTCACAATTAGTGCTGCTATTTAAATTACTTGTAAAATATCTAGTGTCAGAGTTGAAGACTGAAGTGATCAAGTTTGAAAACAATACCAAATGAATGAGTTTCCTGCTTTCTACAACTGGGGTACTCCACATGATCTTTCACTTATCCACATCTCTAATGTGTAAGTCTCTATTTTATAAGCAAAAAGTACAAACATACAAACTAGCTAGCTAGTAACAGCCATGAACCATGGTTACCATTGGATGTAAATGAAGAGAACAGCCTAGGTGGTAACCTGTTTTGTCTATTACCCACCCTTGTGTTATATAAGAGGCATTACCTAATAAGGATTATATCATCTTCCATGAGAGCATACTCCAAGGCAGCTAGTAACAAAGGCAGGGCACTAGTCAGACATGACTGATATTTGGCAGCAGAGGGCAAGTTGGGACCAAAGATCTCCCTCCAGTACAGAGCCACCAATTGAGTGTGAGCATTGGCACAGCCGCGCCCTCCATACCACTAATTAATTCACCTTCTGGGATTTGTCTTTTGGCTCAGCCATCTGGCTTTGGGGTCTAAGCCAAGTACACCTGCAACTTCCATTGACCTTCAATCCGCAGGAGCTATCCAGATGTTGGGTCTTTTGCTCCGTCAACAAAGAACACACCTTAGGCTTCACATGTTTTATGGTAGCAGATGCCAATTTTTGCTATTTTTTAAGGAACCGCCCCACAATCATTTTTAGCACCACTACCACAGAAGTGAAAAGATGAAGGAAGTCTGCAGTGTTGGCAGTTTCAGAGACTGAAAGCTACTTTCAGCAGTTTATACTGAATGTTTTCCTTTTGAACTTTACTATGCACAGGCAGATTTTCCAACACTTTGTACTCCTTGTTTTTCACTTCGATTCATCAGGACATGGTAAAATACAGGTATCCATATGTGTAGCATTGTATTCTTAAGAGGAAAACTACATGAAAACAAAGCTTTGTACAGGACTGTATCTTCCTATATGCATAACAATGTCATGCAGTCATCGTACAGCCTCATTGAAGAATTTGTAGTGCTGCATCACATTCCTTGATTGGCATGAAGTCAGGGGAAGAGATGGGAGGGGAGCAAAACAGAAGGCATGGTGCATAACAGCAGTGGTCATGGCATGGGAGCAAGAAGGGAGAGACAGTGAAAGGGAAAATGTGAAGGTTGAAAACAATAGCAGAAGTTTGAGTAAAGCAGGGATGAAGGAATCTAAGAGGAAAATTGTGCTTTTATACAATGGAAGAGGTTTGAGTAAAGTGCTTTGGGATATCTGAGGTCTCTGCATCTTTTATCTCTCTCAAATGAGGCAGCTGAGGAATGGAAGAGGGAGACATTTGGGTACAGTGAGATGCGAAAAACACTGAAAGGAAAAAGTGGCTGCTTTAAACAGGTTTGAATAAAGCAGGGATGGAAAGACATGGAGGAAAAATGCATTTTAAATAACAGCAAAGGTTTTAAGCTTATCCCTCTTCTACTGCTCAGCTGCCTCATATGAGGGAGATAAAGGATGTGGAGCCCTCAAATATTCCATAGCACCTTCCCACAATGTGTTTCTCTCCTGGTGCTATGTCTTCATCATGAAGTTCCATGTTCAGTGCAGTAATGGAGAAGAGTTAATTTATTAATAAACGACACCCATATAAATACTACTAAATTAAACCTTCTCTACACTGCTAACAGTAAAGCACACAAATACATATGAGAGAAATGCAATACAAATAATCAAGACAGCAAATTTATTGAGAGGTGGGCTATGTTTTTACAGTTTTGAAATGAAAATGTAAAAGACAGTATTTTTCCCTTTAATTTAGTCATGGTACTATAGAGTTGTGGGCTTTCGTTTGCTATGTTATAACTTTCCCCATTCACATGTCATTCTCTTATATTTTCTTATATTTGGTGTATATAGTTACTCTCCCTTTTGAAAATAGACATACTTTTAGAAAGATTATCTCAAAGTATATTAGGGAAAACACCTATAAACCTATACATAGATGGTACAGAACCCCCCATACAGCTTTCCCACATAACCTCCAGGACATTCACATGCTGGAGAAGACATTCACTAAAAGGAATATATGTCCACCTTTGCCGAGACTGCCCAGTGGTTAAAGCATTTGAGGATATAGTATTGGATGAAAGATCAAATATTTGGGGAGATTGCTTTTGCCCTAGAACTGGCCCTTCTCACAAAAGGGACATCATACAGCTTAAGCATAAAGAATTGCCCAGCATAAAGCATAAAGAATTTACCCAGCAGCTGCACATCTGGCAATAGCTCCAACTTGGAGAGATTTATAGGACCTTACCCTTGGACTATGGTACAGGAATGTAGGAAGGTCTGCAATGGCAGAGAAGACAACCCACAACATCAAAGCTTCTCATGGGAAAGAAAAAACAGATTCATTCTTTGGAAGCTTTCTGCATCAAAAATTATAGACTTACAGATAAACTTCCAAAGACAAAAATGTGAATATGGATGTTATGTCTAAACACTAGATCGCCCACTGATGAAGCTTTTCCTTTATGATAACGCCTCCCATGCCTCAACATCTGGAGCTCAAACTTCCCCCTACTTAATGATTTCAAAATCCAACAGTTGGATGTGGCTTGCCATGAAGCCAAATGGTGGCCTGATTTTGAGTCTCCATTATCTTTGGGATTAAAATGGCTCTGAACATCTGCAAAAACACTGTTTCCTACCTTCTGAGCACTCTCTCTGAAATGTAATGCTGTGGGGCTTACTTACTGGAGATCTAATGAAGCTTGATCTCCAGAACAGTCTGGAAGCTGATTACTCAGAACTGTTGGACAAAGCTGGTGAGGAAGAAGAAGAGTTTGGATTTGATATCCCGCTTTATCACTACCCGAAGGAGTCTCAAAGCAGCTAACATTCTCCTTTCCCTTCCTCCCCCACAACAAACACTCTGTGAGGTGAGTGGGGCTAAGAGACTTCAAAGAAGTGTGACTGGCCCAAGGTCACCCAGCAGCTGCAGGTGGAGGAGCGGAGACACGAACCCGGTTCCCCAGATTACAAGTCTATCGCTCTTAACCACTACACCACACATGGCACCTGGTGTTTCTAGACAATAAGGCAGTGGTGGCGAACCTATGGCACGTGTGCCAGAGAGGGCACTCAGAGCCTTCTCTGTGGGCATGTGCGCCATTGCCCCAGCAGGGCCATAGCTTCTGTGCCAGGGGTGGGGGAGGAGGAAGAGAGGAGGGCTCGCGCCTGTGCCTGTGGCACCAGGACCTGGTGAGGAAGCAGGGGGCTGAGCAGGCTGACTTTTGATGCGCCAGGGCCTCCTACCAGTCTGTTTTTCCTACTCTGCAGTAAGCCGCCTTGGGTTCAGCAGGGCTTAACTCCCAAGTCAGTAAGCATAAAAAACAGCAACCTAAGAAGGCACTGCTAGGTTTACAACAGAGAAATTCATTCCGTGGAGGCTGTAATCAAAGGGCAGCTGAAGAAACAGCAAAATATAATAATGATATATTTATACCCTGCCTATCTAGCTGGGTTTATTTATTTGTATGTGTGCATGCAGGCAGTCATTATCTCATATCAAAAATTGGGAGATGGTGGCTCTTAGTACAGCCCTCCAGTGTGCACTAGTGGCCAAAATTGTGGAACCTTCTGGAAAAAAAATGTATTTCTGAGATTTGATGGCTCATAACACCACTTTGTTTTGGAGTAATACCACTGCTTTTTTTCCTGTGGGGAAGCAGGGGGCTGCATACCCCTAAATATTTTGTGAATTTAACAGGAGAAGAAACTCACTGTATTTATTTTTCCTGATTTGAACTGTATTTACATTTCCCCGGTGGTGATTTTCTTGAGTCAATATGAGACTACCCCTAAACATTTTTTACAAAAAAAGCACTGAGTTATACCATAAAATTATATATCAATGGAAAGAAAATTTAATGAAGAATGTAATGCAATAACTTTTATGAAGGATTATTTATTACAACAGCAGTCATAAAGAAGAAACATGAAACACAGAGAAAAAATGAGATATACAGGTTAAATTGCCGTGTTGGCACTTTGCGATAAATAAGTGGGTTTGGAGTTGCAGTTTGGGCACTCTGTCTCTAAAAGATTTGCCATCACTGCAATAAGGCATGAAAACTTCTAATGGTCCCAAGGAGAAGGGGGATTCAGAGAAATTTGTTGCCAAAATAAACCAGGTTCTAGCAAATCAGATTTGTCTGACATGACTTGTTTTTGAGAAACACGTAGTGGGTCTCAGTAATCACAACATTTTCTAAGTGCTCACGACTGGCCATTTAATTATCTGGTATCGATGTCAAGCTGACTGGTCAACAGTTACCTGGGTTTTCTCCCCACTCCCTTTTGAAGATGAGGGCAACATTTGTTTGCCTCTGTGTCATTTATTAAATATTTTTAATTTTATTGAGAATATTATAAAAATAGCCATAGTAATGTATTATATGTAAAAAAGAAAACAGAAAGAAGAGAAAGTGTTAAAACATTTTTAAAAGCAGAGGAAAACAGCAGTAGCAAATTAACCATAACATATAATTAAGGCTACAAAACTATATAGTATATATGTAGATGCAGGTTTTGGTGTCTTCGGGTGTCTTCCCGTGTAAGAGTCGGGGTGTCTGTGCGACGTTTCGACGAGGTCTCACTCGTCATCTTCAGGCTGGTGCTTTCGGCTTCTTGTTACTGGAACAGAGCTCTGTTCCAGTAACAAGAAGCCGAAAGCACCAGCCTGAAGATGACGAGTGAGACCTCGTCGAAACGTCGCACAGACACCCCGACTCTTACACGGGAAGACACCCGAAGACACCAAAACCTGCATTCCTGTACCCGTGAAAATCTACGAAAGTATATATGTAGATGTATCAACTATGTAGACAATATTTATATATAAAATGTAGACAATGTAGATGTATCAACTTATTGTTTCCCTGAAGTATATGTTAATCCATACGTCACTATGGTCTTGACAAATACATTCCAAATATCATTAAATTTATCAATGCATAATCTTCGTCTGAAGGCAATTCATTCATGGGTTGCAACTCTTGCTTCTGTATCATGAAAACCAAGAGGAAATAATCACTTCCTCCGAAGGTTCCCAGCACTTCCACTTCATCAGCCAGTTCCTTCTTGCTGGTGAGGACCAGGTCCAAGATAGATGATCCCCTTGTTGTTTCTTCCACCTTCTGGGAAATGAAATTGTCAGCAAGGCAATTGGGGAAACTGTTGAACCTTAAATTATTGGCCGAGTTTGAGTTCCAACAGATATTGGGGTAGTTGAAGTCTCCCATGGCTATTGTATCCATTCTTTTTGGAAGTTTGGTAATCTGTTTAAAAAGGCATGATCCAAATCTTCAATCTGGCTTGGTAGTCTATAGCAGACACCCATAGTAAGGTCACTGTTGTTTCCCTCTCCTACAATATTTACCCATATACTCTTAATCTTCCTTGCATACTCCAGGTCATGTTATCTTCACATCCTTTGCATACAGTGCTGCTACTCCTACCTTCCTCTTTGGCCTATTCCTTTTGAACAGTTATGCCACTTAGTTTCTGCATTCCTGTCAAGAGTCTCATCCCACCAGATTTCAGTAATGTCATCCCATATTAAAAGCTACAATTCATCTTGTTTAATTCCCATATTCTGTGCATTATTATAGAGACAAGTGAAGTCATGAATAATTCCCTCCAGGTGCTTCCTTCTTATAGTTTCCTGCCCTTTAGCAGGTTTCTGTAGCACCACCTCAGTTTCCTGTGTATCAGTGAAGCTATTATCCTTAACCCCAAGTGTTCCCCTGTCATATGTAGTGTTATCCCCCACCCTCAGGATTTAGTATAAAACTCTCCTATTGAGGTTTGTGCAACCCATCTCTTGCCAGAAGTTCTTCCTCAAGGAAGCAGAGACCATGGTCCTAGATGCCAAGCTCTTCCTGACATCATCTGCACAGGTTTACTTCCAGTATTCCTTCAACAGGAAGGAGTGATGGGGGAAAATCTGTGCCCCAAGGCCCTTCAGTTTCCCATATAGTCCCTTGCTATAAGCTGAAGACTGTGTCTGGCAGTATTGTTTGTACCCACATGAATCAGAAGGAAGGGATGGTGGTCAGTGGGCTTTATATGACTTTGCAACTTATCTGTCACATCATGAAACTGTGCACCTGGAAAGCAGCGCAGATGTCAGGACATCCTGTTAACTCTACCTCTGTTTCCCTCAGTAGGGAGTCATCTGCTGCTGCCACCTGTCTCCTCCTCCTCTGGGAAGTGGCAGGGGAGCTTATTTAGTTGCTTATTTCCTTGACATCTGATGGGAGGGTGTTCCACAGGGCAGTCGCAACTAATGCCTTACTTTTCCTGAAAGCTTCATGGGCTTGCATTAGCAAAATAAGTACGGTAATCTGCTTCTACAACTGACCTTCTGAATATGGCATAAATGGCAATCACATTTGGCTTCTTTGTTGCTGCCTTTAACTCTTATTTTAGATCACCAAGTCTTTTGATAAATAGCACCAGTTCCTATTGTGGAGAAAAGGGGAAATCTATTCAATTAAATATATATTTGCCCAAAGGCAAATTTCGGAAAAAAACTCACTTATGGACAAACTAAAAAATGTCCCATATAAGTGGCACCATTAATACCAGACCTTGGGTGCAAGCCTGAGATCTGCAGTGCCTCAGTGAGCTGGGATAAGGAGAAAATAGCCCCCCCTTTCCAGGCTACTTCCTCACTCAACCAGTCACCATGGTATTGATGGTCCAGCTTCCTGGGCATGGCCAAGGGGGGCAGGGAAGGGCAACTGCCCCCCTAAATCAACAAAAAAATTAAAAATACATAGATAACTAAGGTTCTGCCCCCCCCCAACAAATGACCTGCCTCCCCAACAAAAACCCTGGCTGTGCCCATGTCCAGCTGGCACTTAGATTAGGAGTGGAGTGGCTCATGGTCACTCAATGAGCCTTGTAGCTAAGTGCAGACTTGAATCCATGTCTTTCCCACTTGAATGCTTTGACTTGGATGCAGAGAAACAGCAAAATCTTACATAGGTCTACTCAGAAATGTCCATTAGACAACAATCTATGATAACGACATGCAGCTCTCTTTTTTTTTTAACAACATTCATATATAACAGACCAAAGAATATTTGAGCAAAACAATGCACAGAGTAGCAGCTTCAATCAATGCAATACAATACTAAAGAAGAAATTAAAACAACAAACATAACTGGGGCAGCTTTGATAAATATGGTTTTTCTAGCATCTTAATACATCATATTCAAGTAGAATGAGCTTCTCTAAGACAGGCAAGTAATAATAATAGTTTATGGCTTGAAAATAACAATCAATTTTCTTTTATATTGCTATTTTATATACTTTATACATACACAACAATTTCATTCACACAGAACTCTTGTGTGCACGTAACATTACACACAGCCCAATGGCGACCAACAGTTTGATAAGGCTGCCCACTTGCTTCTCTATTGCATTATTGGATGCTGACGGCTTGCTTTTTTAGAAATGTCTGGGCAGTTGGAATGTTCATGATCATTCCATGATGCCTCAGCATCTGCAGCAGTTTCCAACAACTCAAGCCAGAGTTCTCACAGCCAATAAGTATGGAGATTTAACTGCAGCTTGTGGTTTTCTTGATTGCCACCTCCAGTTCATCTGATTTAGGAGGCATATTGGATTTCTGCAAACCACTAATCTCCTGCAAATCTCTGTGTTCTGTGTTCCAATATGATATCTCATCGTTCTCACTGATGATAGTGAAATGCCTAAAAGATTTCTGAAAGCTATCCTTGACTCTGCAAATATGTACAGATATTTTTACATTTAGAAAATTGTGGCTGGGGCAAAACAATCCACCTAAGACCTCCTGGAAAAGTCACAGCTGAGCAGCTTTTCAACTCAACATTCGTTCATAGGCCAAGCCAGATACTGTCTGTCACACTTCATTGTCTTACAGTAAAACTTGGGAATTGCCTGTTAATCACCCTTTTTATCTTCCCTAACAAGAGTAATTAACAAGACAAATCCTTCCAGAGAACCAGACTTTCATTTTTCTCACCCAACACTTAAGCAGAGAGTGTTGTTTGCATCCATTAAAATGCTCCAGAACCACACAACCAATTCACACCAACAGCTATAATACTGTACTTTGGGCAGCAGTTAAAGAGTTTAGTTTCAATTAACAAACTTCCTTGAGTGTTCTTTAACTGTTATGGCAGCAGAGTTATAGGTGTAATAAGCAGCAAAGAAGCTTATAGCAGCACTCTGTGTGGTAAATTGAATCCTAGCACCAATTCTATTATGGGACTACATTTGGACTAGGGTGTGCCCGTCTGATCACCTCACCTCAAAAAGGATATTGTAGACTTGGAAAAGGTTCAGAAAAGGGCAACCAAAATGGTCAATGGGATGCAGCGATTCCCCTATGAGGAAATGTTGCAGCACTTGGGACATTTCAGTCTAGAGAAAAGGCAAATAAGAGGTGCTGTAATCATAGCTGTCAACTTTTCCCTTTTCTTGCAAGGAATCCTATTTGGAATAAGGGAATTTCCCTTTAAAAAAGGGAAACGTTGACAGCTATGGCTGTAATAGATGTTTATAAAATAATGCATGGCATGGAGAATGTTGGTAAAGTTTTCCTCCCTCTCTTATAACACCAGAACTCTTGGACATGCAATGAAGCTGAATGTTGGGAGATGCAGGACGGATAAAAGAAAGTACTGGTCCTTCTTCATGCAGTGCAGAGTCAAACTATGGAACTTGCTCCCATAAGAGGCCATGGTGGCTGCCAACCTGGATGGCTTTAAAAGAGAATTAGACAAAATCATGGAGGCGAAAGCTTTTAGTGACAACTAGGCACAGTTGCTATGCTCTGCAGAGGCAGTTTTAGGGAAGCACAACCAGTTAGGAACACAAGAGACTGAGGGTGCCATTTTTTTGCATCACACAGGGCAAAATTTGCTGAAATTTGAGAGCCCAAAGTCTACCACTGTGCTCTGCCTCCATGGGAAGAGGTAGCAATGGTTCTGAATACCAGTTTCTGGAAACCACAGAATCAGGGGGGAGGGAGGCAAGAGAGTTCTCTTGTGCTTGGGTCCTCCTTTGTGGCTTCCCTTTGGGGCATTATGTTGGTCATTCTGAGAACAAGATACTGGGCTAAAAGGGCGATTGGCTTTGCCCAGCAGGGCTCTTCTTATGTTCTGATGCATAGAATCATAGAATCATAGAGTTGGAAGAGACCACAAGGGCCATCGAGTCCAACCCCCTGCCAAGCAGGAAACACCATCAGAGCACTCCTGACATATGGTTGTCAAGCCTCTGCTTAAAGACCTCCAAAGTAGGAGACTCCACCACACTCCTTGGCAGCAAATTCCACTGTCGAACAGCTCTTACTGTCAGGAAGTTCTTCCTAATGTCTAGGTGGAATCTTCTTTCTTGTAATTTGGATCCATTGCTCTGTGTCCACTTCTCTGGAGCAGCAGAAAACAACCTTTCTCCCTCCTCTATATGACATCCTTTTATATATTTGAACATGGCTATCATAGCACCCCTTAACCTCCTCTTCTCCAGGCTAAACATGCCCAGCTCCCTTAGCCATTCCTCATAAGGCATCGTTTCCAGGCCTTTGACCATTTTGGTTGCCCTCCTCTGGACACGTTCCAGTTTGTCAGTGTCCTTCTTGAACTGTGGTGCCCAGAACTGGACACAGTACTCCAGGTGAGGTCTGACCAGAGCAGAATACAGTGGCACTATTACTTCCCTTGATCTAGATGCTATACTCCTATTGATGCAGCCCAGAATTGCATTGGCTTTTTTAGCTGCCGTGTCACACTGTTGGCTCATGTCAAGTTTGTGGTCAACCAAGACTCCTAGATCCTTTTCACATGTACTGCTCTCAAGCCAGGTGTCCCCCATCTTGTATTTGTGCCTCTCATTTTTTTTGCCCAAGTGCAATACTTTACATTTCTCCCTGTTAGAGTTCATCTTGTTTGTTTTGGCCCAGTTCTCTAATCTGTCAAGGTCGTTTTGAAGTGTGATCCTGTCCTCTGGGGTGTTAGCCACCCCCACCCCACCCCCAGTTTGGTGTCATCTGCAAATTTGATCAGGATGCCCTTGAGTCCATCATCCAAGTCGTTGATAAATATGCAATATTTTAAAAGTCAACCATGCCATCCCTCTTCACTGCTTTTTCTCCACCCCCATTCAAGCTAGTCAACAAGTGCATTAGAAAGGTCTGTGTGACCCCCACCTTCAGGTATAGCATGTGCCACCTGGGGAATGGGCCTTTTTGGTAGTGGCTTTCTGATATGGAATGCTTTTTAGTGCCAAGTGTATGTATTTTTGGCACCAGGCAAATATACTTTGTTATTTTCAAAGGCATTTTACTTACGTTCTTTAAAATGACTGGTCAGCTTTTTCTGCTTTCTAAAAATTATGTTTTAATTATTTTAATCCCCAAACAAAATATTATATTCACGTTCCAGAAGGCCAAGCTGTGCTCTTCAAGGTGGTGGTGGTGTAGAAAAAAATTACATGAGGATGATTGCTTTAGATATGGAAAAACAAACAAACACGCCCAGAATATACTATCTTTGGTCTTTTACCTTAAAAAAAGATACCTAGGTAACAAAACAGGGGTGGCTCTGTCTGCTAAACTTACATTTTTGCTTATTTCTTCTTCATGGTGAAAGTTGGGAGGGACCCTGAGGGTCATCTAGTTGAACCACCTGCAATACAGGATTTTGTTAGTTTAGACCTAGTTCTCCCATCTGTTACGGTCATCTTGTATCATGATTCTGTCTTCTGCAGCATTAGTTATCCCTCCCAGATTGGGGTGATCTGCAAATTTGGTGAGCATCCCCTCAGTTCCTTCATCCAAGTCATTTATAAAGACGCTGAACAGTAACGGGCCCAGGACAGAACTCTGCAGCACCCCACTTGTCCCTTTTTTCCAGGATGATGAGGAACCACTAGTGAGCATCCTTTGGGTTTGGCCAATCAACCAGCTACAAATCCACCCAACAGTAACCTCATCCAACCCAACATTTAGCAGCTTCCCTGAAAGAATATCATGAGAGATTTGTCAAAAGCCCTGCTGAAGTCAAGATACACTGCATCCACAGGAGTCCCTTGATCCACCAAACCTGTAGCTCTATCAAAAAACGAAATGAGATTTGTCTGGCATGATTTGCTTTTGAGAAATCCATGCTGGATCTTAGTAATCAAAGCATTCTGTGTAATTCATTTCCTGTAGGTTATAATGCCCAGGACTTTTTTTTCAGCTGGAAATCACTGGCACTCAGTTCTGGCACCTCTCAGGTGGGCACCATTGCCATTCTAATGTGTTCATGGTGGGTTCTGGCACCTCTTTTTCTAGAAAAATTGCACTGATAAGGCCCCTTGTAGTAACAATAAAATTATATGCAAGACTGATCTAAAGAACACAGACTGAAGCACACAAGCTAGCCAGATTCAGCAGGAAATTAGCCAAGCTTCTGGCAGGCTCGTTAGTATGTGCTTTGTATATAAAGATTGAATACATCTTAGTGACTCCTGAAATTCATAGACTTTGGCATCGTATAGTGTTTTGTCTTCCTGAGATACAGCCGCTGCTCCTCCAGTTTTTTCCATGTCTTCGTTGGTAGCAATTGACCCTAGAACCACTTGCAAACATAAGTCAATGTTTTCTTAACCTGAAAGTGCCCTACTGTAAGGAACACTCACTATGCAGCTGCACTCTTAGTCAAAGCCTCCTGGGAGGTTGCAGTAATTACTAAACCTTTTCACTAGTGGAACTTTACCAATGTTAGTACAGTGCTCTCTGGTGGATTGATGTGAGAATCCCATTTAACTCAGCCCATCATTGCTGGTCTTAACAGGAAACACAGGGGGACAATAGAGGGGCTTTCAGCAATGATTCATTTGTTTTTGTCATAAAAACTTGTACACCGCTTGATTGTAAAAACAAACCTCAAGGCAGTTTACAAGAAAGGTAAAACAATACAATTGCAAATGATTAAATGTAACAATAATTTAAAACTTTTCAGAAAGTTAAAATAACAATAGGTTAAAAACAGATAGGTTAGAAACTCCATCAAGTTTCTAAGCATGTGGGCAGACATGTCTTAACAAAAAGGCTTTTAGCAGATGACAGAAAGATAATAGTGAAGGCAGGGAGTTCCAAAGTGTAGGTAAAAGGTAAAGGGACCCCTGACTGTTAAGTCCAGTCGCAGACGACTCTGGGGTGCAGCGCTCATCTCGCTTTATTGGCCGAGGGAGCCGGCATACAGCTTCTGGGTCATGTGGCCAGTATGATTAAGCTGCTTCTGGTGAACCAGAGCAGCACACAGAAACGCCATTTACCTTCCCACTGGAGCGGTACCTATTTATCTACTTGCACTTTGATGTGCTTTCGAACTGCTAAGTTGGCAGGAGCAGGAACCGAGCAACGGGAGCTCATCCCATCGCGGGGATTCGAACCACCGACCTTCTGATCGGCAAGCCCTAGGCTCAGTGGTTTAGACCACAGCACCACTCACTAAAATATCAAGTTTCTACAAATACAGAATAGGTGTCATAATGTAACATCTGTAGTGGTGCCAGTTCCACTGATCAAAGCGGTCAAGTGGGCGTTTATGGGTAAGATGATCTCGCAGGTAAACTGGTCCCAAGTTTACATACCAATAGTAACATCTTGAACTTCACCTGGCAGCCAGTTCAGATCTCTGAGCACAGGTGTTGTATACTGACAAGGCCTCAGCATTATGCACTCACTGCAGATTCTGGATCAATAAGGACTGGTGAGCTCAATAAAACAAGGCATAAGCATTTACTCTTACACAATCATGGCTAGGCTTCTATTTGGTCCATAATGGCGACATGAGGATAGGGGACAATAAATAACTTTCCAGAGTACCATCCACATAAGTTACCTCGTTTCTCTCTTTCTCTCTCTCTTCATTTCCTTCAGCAGGAATAAAACTCTGTTTGAAATACATCACTTGCTTCTTAAGAAGAAAGTCTCATTTAGGTTGCAAGGAAGAGTCATTGAATCAAATGAAAACATGTACGAAAGAATCTGATTCCTCCCTGCCATGCTTATTTGACCTCCACAGTATTTAGTTACTCCTGATTTTAGTGCAGTCAGAATTAGTTTTCCAGCTATATGAGTAACTTTTCACTATACAAATGTGACAATTTAGTGATAAGGTGAAATGTTGCAAAGTGCTGCTTTTCACTTATACCTTGTTGGCTTTGTTAGGAATAAACACTGGAATGACTGTCAGGACTTCTCTAGCTGTGATTTCTGCAAGGCAGAGAGTTGAATTAGATGACACTTTGGTATAAATCGTCTAATTCTACTATTCTATGATCCAACGAAAGATGCACACTTTTAAAAACTAGTTCACCTAGAAGCCTATAAACAAGCTCCAGGTGCACGGGAGCCTCCAGCTGGCTGTTGCGGCTATTTGTCCTGTCAGCTGCTACAGGCATCTGGACAGCCTCATTCCATTCTTCTAAGATCATTGCTGCTGCTACCGCCCACATGCTCAGCCTCCTTTAGTAGTACCTGGCTTCTTTAGCTAGAAAACCAGCCACAAAACTGGAAAAACACCAACAGCAGGCAAAAAAGGGGGGGCACAGGTGCTTGAAATGAAATTTAACTCAGGCCCAACGCGCCTCAGAAGAAATCCTTCCCCTGGGGCACCTTAAACATACAAATAATATATATAAGAAATGAGATAGTCAGTACGAAGTATAACACATTCTCATAGTCTCATGTTGAAAGAATGAGAAACAAAATTATAAGGCTGCTTTTCCCTTTAAAAAATTATTAAAAGAATGTATAAAATGTTTAAA
Organism: Podarcis vaucheri; assembly: GCF_965113315.1. Taxonomy (NCBI): domain Eukaryota; kingdom Metazoa; phylum Chordata; class Lepidosauria; order Squamata; family Lacertidae; genus Podarcis; species Podarcis vaucheri. Next base: position 30,200,416 of record NC_138758.1, read on the forward strand.
CATATTTATGAATAAAAATAAATCTAGCAAAAACTGGATACCTAAGAATTACAGCTCATCCACACTTCCACTTGTTCCGTGCCTAGAAATCACGGGTCCGAGAGGTTTTCCACTTGATCTGTATTTTCTAGGCACAGGTCCAAGTGGTTGTCCCCTTGTCCTGCTCTTTTCCCAGAGAGGGATAAAATGATTTTAGCTCTAAATCAGAACAAAAAGCAATCAGGAGAAAACCCAAATTTCTCTGATTGTGTGCTAAAGAATGGTTTCCCCATGGGAAAAGCAGTGGGAGAAGAGGACGCGTGGAAAAGCCCTGGGACAAGCAACCTCTACAAACTGAGAATTACCACAACAAAACAAAACTGGTTAAAAGTCTCAAAGTGTAGCCTTAAAAACTCTTTAAAATGCAGTCATGCAAAGATACATAAGAAAATTTGTAAAGCATTTGCTTACATGTTTTCTTACAATCAAGCAGTATATAAATTTTGTCAAAATAAGCTAACTATTTTTAAGCAGCGATCCTCACCAAATGTAATGATTTTGGAGTGATTTCTGCTGCAAGTACAGTGGTACCTTGCATTAAGAACTTAATTCATTCCGGAGGTCTGTTCTTAACCTGAAACTGTTTTTAATCTGAGGTACCACTTTAGCTAATGGGACTTCCAGCTGCCGCTGCTGCACGATTTCTGTTCTCATCCTGAAGCAAAGTTCTTAACCCGAGGTACTATTTCTGGGTTAGCAGAGTCTGTAACCTGAAGTGTCTGTAACCTGAAGCGTCTGTAACCCGAGGTACCACTGTAGTGTCCAAAATGAAATATTTTGGATTCATAGGACCAATTATCTATACAGTGACCCTCCAGGTTGGCAGACCCCCAGCCACCCATCTAGCCAACCATGCTGAATAAAAAACAAGGAGAGTGAGCCAGGTCAGGCCTGAAGAGAAGGCGGTGGCTGGGGGAGGAGACTCTGGGCAGAAGCAGCCCCCCCCGGGGGGGGAGGTTGTGGGCAAGGGTGTAGCTGACAAACCCTAGTGCAGCTCATTTTGAAAATGCCCAAGAGGGAAGGATGTTGCTTCAGTAAGAAGCTAAGCAAGGAAGGAGATGTGGCTTCAGCATGGAGCTAGGCACATATTTTGCCTTATTTATCTGGAGGATGGGACTTTCATAGAATTACAGAGTTGGAAAGTCCCCAAGGGTCATCTAGTCCAACCCCCTGCAATGCAGGAATCTCAGCTAAAGCATCCACGGCCATCCAACCTCAGTTTCAAAACCTCCAAGGAAGAAGAGTCCACCCTTGCTTCCAAGGAAAGTGAAATGTCATATCGTCTGCCACAGAAAAACCCCACAGTTTGGGGTCTGTGATAACCTTGAGGAAGAGGACCACTGAGGACCCCTATGCCTCCAGGTCACTCTCTGAGGCAACTGGCATATGACACACAGAATTGTAGGGTTGGAAGGGACCCTGAGGATCATCTAGTTCAACCCCCTGCAATGCACGAATATGCAGCTGACCCATACAGGGATCGAACCTGCAATATTGGTGTTATTAGCAGCACATTCCAACCAACTGAGCTATCCTGGGAAGTGGCATATATGCTTGACATTTGTGTTCATATGCTGACAGCCATTGTATCAAAGTTACCATAGCCCCCTACATTGCACAGCAAATTATGATACTAACAAGGGAGGCTTCCTATATCCTCCATGTTAAGGGCTGGCTTCCCTGCTCACATAAATCCCTTGGATTGCACCTTAACATGGCAACCTGTTCATGTACATCTGTACTCAAGGACCCATATCTAATTTGTGTGAATCACAGAGCAAATTTACAACCCTACATAAATAATGGTTTGTTTTGTTTAATAACAATTACATTGCAGGAGTGCAATACCCCTGGGGCTTCCTGTCTTTAATTTCTTTCAAATGCAACCTTGGTCTCTTAAGCCTTCCTTCCTAAATGGCTTCTGTCTTTAATTATATTTTTAAACCAAATTAGAACTTAACAAGCACACAATTTCATAAGAAGGGTCTTTTAATTCATGAATTAACAGTCTGAATTTCACAGCATTTCAGTAGGTCAGAATATAATTGCCAGCTCATGATTGCCAAGATCACATAAATGAAAAGCTGCCACTTGTTTTGGTGCATACCTTGAAAGTTATGTTAGCCTGAGCACAAATTACGAATCCATGCAATGTTAAGGAACATTTCTAGAAGAGATGCTTAATTTAAAAGGGGATACTCTTGTGCATGACCGGTGCAGAAATGAGACCAAGCTGGCTAGACTTTGTACAATTAATCATATTTGCCAGAAGTAGCTCTCATCTCACTGGTATAGCAGAGTATCTAGAAGACTGAACTTTGAATTATTAAGTCGCCGGTTTGAATTTCACCTCTCCTATGAAGTCACCTACCATGTGGTCTTAGGTTTATTTATTTCGTAAAATTGTATCTACTACTTGATTGTTAAAAAGCAACAACCCTCAAAGCAGTCTACAAAAGAATAATATAATAAAATAATCAGTTAAAAACAGCTATTTCAAATATTCAAAAAAAGAATTAAAACAACAACAAGCTAAAAACAGCCTAAAACATATGTCAGCATCCTGTATGTCTGGATACGGTTGTTGAAACAAACATGTTTTAACAGGTGTCAAAAAGAGTACAGTGAAAGTGTCTGCCTGAATTTCTGATGTCAATGGGCAGGGAGTTCCAATGTGCAGGTGATGCCACACTAAAATATTAATTTCTTGCAAGTATTGAATGAGTATTATATGGCACCTGTAATGGTGCCAGTCATAGAAGCCAACTTCTAGGGGCTGTGAGGGCTTTGGCCCCCACAACAAAATATTTGAGGGGGCTGAGCCCCACTCCCAAGCTGATGGGCATTCCCATTGAAATGGGGTATGTGCACTGTCCATGTGATCAATTATGCAGGGCGGAGCTTACCTGGGCTCCCACAATAGTTTATTCAAGTTGGCACCCCTGGTGCCAGTTTCACAGATCAGAGTACAGTGGTACCTCGGTTTAAGAACAGCCTTGTTTACGAACTATTCGGTTTACGAACTCTGCAAAACTGGAGGTAGTGTCCCAGTTTGCAAACTTTACCTCGGTCTAAGAACAGAAGCCGAACGGTGGAAGGGCACTGGCGGTGGGAGGCCTCATTGGGGAAAGCACACCTCGGTTTAAGAACGGTTTCGGTTTAAGAACGGACTTCCGGAACGGATTAAGTTCGTTACCCAAGGTACCACTGTAGTTGAATGGGCATATTAAGGGAAAGGTGATCTTACAGGTAAGCTGATCGCAAGTTTTTAAGGACTTTATATACTAATGATAACACCTTGAATGTGGCCTAGTAGCAAATCAGCAACCAGTGCAGGTCTCTGAGAACAGATGCTATATGCTGGGAGGTTCTTACTCCTGTCAGCAATCATGCTGCAGCATTCTACACTAACTGCAGCTTTTGGGAAGACCCACATGAGGGAAGCCCCCCACAGAACACATTGCAGTGCACACTGATCTCTGTACACACCAAACTCTAACTTGACCTCAGCTTTCCCAATGCAAGTTGAATATAATAATACTGCCCTTACACTGCAGGGTTACTGTAAGAATTAGAACACAATAAGGCATGTGCCCCAGCCAGCACAGCCATTTGAAGCTGGGGTTGATAATAGCACAGTCATGGTGGCTGGCGCTGATTGGAGTTTGAGTCAATAGCATCTGGAGAGCATCAGCTTGGCTAAGACTGCTCTAGAAATGCTATAGAAATTCTAAGCATTATTTGTCACCTGCAGTGACTGACCTTAGGTGTTACTTCAGATTCTCATCTTCACAAGATACATTAATATTCACAGGGACCAATGAATTGCTTGCTTGTTGCATATCTGTCCCAGCTTTATCAAGGTTTGGTATCTCCGGATCCTTCTACAGACTTGGGGCAGATAAAAGAAAGTATGTCTTTACACAGCACAGAACTGAATCATGGAACTCACTTTCTCAGGAGATGGTGATGGCCACCAGCATGGATGCTTTTAAAAGAGGACTGGACCAATTCATGGATAAGGCTATCAATGGCTACTAGGCACAGTGGGAGGCAGTAAAACCTATAAATGCCAGTTGCTGGAAACCACCAGACAGGAGAAGAGAGAGAGCTCTTGTGTTTTGGGTCCTGCTTGCAGGTTTCCCATTGGGGCATCTGGTTGGCTGTGAGAATAGGATACTGCCGAGATGGACCATTGGCCCAATCCAGCAGGGCTCTTCTTATGTTAACATTTTGGCTGATGAACAGTACTGGAGAACTCAGAAGCTTGCCACACTTTAGCACCATGGGTCCCTATAAAGGTATTGCCCAACTGTGGATTGGGGGGGGGGGATTCCCTTATGGAGCAGCATAGCTACCTTTGCTTTCCTGGAACTGGGTGAGAATTACTCAGTGCTATTTTTCTAGAAAAAGAGGCGCCACAGTTCACCATGAACACCTCCCTCATTCTCTTAGAATGGCAGTGGCACTCACCTGAGAGGTGCAGTAGCTGAGATGTGGTGAGCTCCGTCTGGGGGGAAAACCCCCGGATTTATTGCATATGTAAAAAATGAGTATGTATTTAAACACACTGACACAGAAATGGTTGTTGTTTAAGAACCTCACAGTAGTGATGTGAACTGTCTTGTGCATGCAAGCCTGGTCCTTGGAATCTCCCTGAAGTCAGTTTTGGCTGAAACTGTCCCCAAGTCAGTAAATGACCATGGAGCCATAAATTTTTCTCTGCTTTTATTCCTGCCTGCACAGATACAGGAGGAAAGAACCATTATCGCTAATAAATTGTCTCTCCCAAAGGGTGTTGACTGAGGGACTTTTCAGATTTCCACAGGCTAATTTTCAAAGCAGTAGTCAAGAGGTCACATCCAAAATAAATCCTGTTATTTGCTAAAATGATTTGTGTCCCAGGCTCCTCCAATCCCTGCTTTGAAATGGACCCCCTTAGAGTCTAGAGGGGATAGGAGGTCTGAGGGCCTTCTAAGATTTCAGGACGAAAAAGAAAGGGCCTGACCCTCAATAAAGTTAATTTCTACAAAAATAGGATGCCTCACTCAGGCGCATCATCATTTATAAAATATGCCTGACCAAAGGTGCTATGTTGTGACCTAAACCAATTTGCTTTATGGGTTGAAAAGAAAGAAGTAGGAGCAAAAAGTAGTGAGGACAGAAAAGATTCAGAATCACATGTCCCCAGTTAAAACAGAGCTAGCATTATGTCAATCATTATGACACTAGAGAGACAGGACCGCTTCCTAGCGTTCTGGTGGTGAGCGGCAATTGCAGTCTGTCGTGACTGTGTACATGCCAGGGACAGATTTCCAGTCCCTTCTTCCTTCACCGGCCATGTGAGTTGCTGGTGGTTGCTGGGAGTTCACTTCTGGCTGGACCAATCACAGGTGAGCCAGGGCCATGGCTTGCATGGTGGACCAGTGTAGGGACTTCGGCCCCTGATCTTCAATCTGGTCCCTGGCTGAGCATAAAAAGATGATGCCTTTTACGGGCCCCATGGAGTGTCAAATGGCCAATGAAGCTTAGCTGCTGGACATTTCTAACAGCCTTTGGGATTGGTTGCAGATGTGGGAGGCAAGGAGGGGCTGGCTCAGGTGGCAGATAAGGCATTGGATTGGATCCTTATTCTTGGTGGGGTATGGGAGCCTACCCCTTTCACAACAGAGAATCGGGATACCCTATTAAAGGGGTCCAGGGGCAGGTGCTTCTGTCTGGATGCCCAGGCAGTGGTTGATGGGCCATAGGTAGTGCCGGATTTATGTATAAGCTAAACTAGCTATAGCTTAGGGCCCCACTCTCTTGGGGGAGCCCAAAAAAATTACAGGGAAACAAACCACTAGATGTACATTTCCAAAATATAAGATAAAAAACAAATAAAATAAAACCTACATCATTTTAAGTTAGAGCTTAATAATTATTTCACTATTAATATACTTCTTCTTAATTGTATTTTACTATTAATATACTTCTTAATTGTATTTCAGTTCAACAATTACTTTGATAAAATACATATTTTGTTATGTGCAAATGGCTTTAGATACCTATTAGGTCCATAAATTACCATATAACACATATTCAAGACAAAAAACAGCAACAATTTGTTGTTGACAAAGGACACCTGGACATATAAAGGGCCCCATTACCTTCAGTAGCTTAGGGCCTCATCAGACCTAAATCCAGCCCTGGCCATAGCACCCATCCCCAAAATGGTGATGCTGGAGGGATTGCCTCAATTTGATGTGCAAGGCGATCCTTAACACAGAGTTGACCCTGCTAAATATTCAGCCAACAGTTGGGATCTGAGGCAAACAACAAATGCTCCTCACACACACCTAGGCAACAAGGGGTGAGTGAAGATCTATGTCGGTCACAAGTGGGGAATAAAATCAATGTTACCCAATGGCTGAAGGGAGAAACAAAGGCTATGATGTGGGGAGGACTGTAGAGGTGGCATGGGATGCTGGTGCTCCAACGAGTGTGCGGCAACTATCACTGCCACCACGTAGAAGCAAAGACAGCAGGCAGTGCATTCCTTGGAAGCCAGATCTGCTGCCCCTGTGCTCCTGCTGCCTGAGGTGGTTGCTTCACTTGACCTCATGGTTGGGAGTGGGACCGCCCTGGCTCTCCCATTGAGCTGCAGCCCTTCCTTTGCACAGTAGGCAGGGCAGAGTCTTCCAGAGTGTGTAATGGCAGAGAGGTAAAGCATTATGTGGTGATCCTTCGTATTATAATTAGGACATTATCCACCTATTCATATTTTCAACTGTTAATGTTGGAAGTATGCAGCAGTCTGACTGCTTCACACATCCAGTCAGGGCAATGTCTGGAAACAAAGCCAAACTGAGTGTGGCAACAGATTAAACACCCTAACAAACTGAGAGGGAGGGAGGGGGGAATCACTCTCCCTTAAGCCATCCTGAAAATATCCAAGCATTGCTTCAACATAGTGTGATGAAATTTAAAAAGATGTCATGTACCCATGTCAGCCACATCTGTGACCCAGATGTTGCATGTAACAAGACCACATGCCTACCTAAAAAGCATGCCTGATGTTGTCTAAGGCTGTGTCACAGGCTGTAGCGAAAGTGAATGTAGGCAAATCCACCTACACACTACTAGCATGGTGTCACATCAAAGTAAAAGTTTCTAGGAATTATTGCCCTCTGAAGTCATTTAATTATGATGAAGTGAACCAAAAACTAATGTAAGTGGTACTTTATACCCCAGTGAATTAAAGAATGAGATTTAGTAGAGGTGAGTAAGATTTATGGCCAAATTTCATGCAACTGTACAGTAATTTCATGACACATTTACTACTAACCTAAGAATGCCAGTTCTTGAAATAATTAAAAGGACACAGCCAAATTCTATCATTTGGCCACTTACAATAAAACATGGACAGAATAGGTTGTTTCTTGATGGATTTACACACTGGATGAGCTCCTTTGCAATTGTAAAAAGGATCAGCTACAAAAATGACCTTATGGTTTGGGGGTGGGGGTGGGCACAAATCTCAGCTGAACCAAAACTAACCCAAACTCACTCACCTTCTCCAGTGGGGGAAAATGGATGCCTGATCAAAATGTATTGTTTCCTGTAGAATAATCTTGCACGGCAAATAATAGGAGCAGCTTTGAAGTTTATGGTCTTGGATAACAGGCATCTCAATATCTGCCCCTTTAGTTCTAAGTGGCAATTCAGTGACTATTTAATCCAGGGACAGCCAGCTGATATAGATTTGTCCATTAGAGCAATTTTATTTTACCCTGTGTAGCCCTACATAATTTTAATCAAGAACAATAACAAAACTGTGTGTGTGTGTGTAGTTTAAAGTGTATGAGATACTCTCCTTCATACAAAGGGACCTGAGCCTTCGACATGTATCACCTTTGGCCATTGTCTACAAGTCAATGTATAGAAGCAGTGATATTCCAGATTTTTAAGTGCAACTGGATAAGGGGGAGCCCCCACTCCCCCCACACCCACCTAGGCTCCTAGCTGCAAGTTGCAAGTCAGAACCAGAAAGCAAATGAGGGGATGTGTGGACATTAAGCAACATGGATAAATGACAGCTACATCTGCGCTAAAGCAGACTTTAGAGATCTGAATCATCCTGAAAATGTACAGTATTAGAAAGATGACTTATAATGTAAAAATCAATGAAATCTATATATATACTTTGGAAAGTTGTTTGCCCATCCTCTATTTATTTTTGCTTCTCTTAAGATATCATAACTAAATTGTGCAAAAAGTTTTTGAGATCAAGGAGCAAGTAGATGTTTGGATACAATTGGATGTCATTTTGAATCAAGATGGCAGACTGAACCTTTAAAAACTGCATTGATCTAAATACTGATTTCAAAACTGCATGGGTTTTTCATTTCTTAGAATTCATGAGCAATGCTGGGTACGAGGTTGCTAGTAAATAAATAAAGCAAATGATCCAGCTTTCCATCACTGCAGCCTACCACTCAGTGAAGGTACCTAGGGATACCATCAGCTGCCCTATCCACAAGACACAAATTGACTATCACATATAGCATCCATAGCTCTGAAGAAGCAAACACTGAATCCTGCTTTTCTCAGACACACAGTTGCTTTCGTGTACTGCAAATGTGTTGCTGCCATTCTACTCCAAGCCCATTGCCTCATCTACCTGTACTAAAAGGAAGGATCCACCTCTAGAATCTCTGGAGTAACTGCCACCATGGCTAAAGGGACACACAGTTTGCACCTTTCATTTTATGAGTGCCATCATGAAAAAGACACTACATCAGTGGGGGCACTGGGTGGGGGACGCGGAAGGTGTAAATGACTATCAGACATTGAAAAGCTTGTTCACTGATTGATCAAGTTCATCGGTTTTATTGAAGTAATAAAACTAAATTGTTTTAACTGGATTTTGAATAAATGTGCAATGAACTGTTACTGCTTTGAATTTTATTATTATCTCCCTTAGTGGGTTGTGCAAACTGCTATTCTGAATAATGCCTTTTGTAGGGTAGGGGGCACTGGGGATGAGTTTATGGAACCAAGGGGGAAAGCAGCCAAAAAAAGTTTGGGAACCACTGCTCTACATGCATGGACTTATCATGGCAGCACTTTCAACTGATATTTGATCTCTTGGGATGTAAACCAAGCCAAAGATGTATATGGAAATCAGTCTGCAAAGTCATTGTCCCTGAATATTATTATTAACTTCAAATAAGAAATTGCACAAGATAAAGATGGATGCTGAAAATGCAAACAGGGTGCAACCCATCAAAACTAAAAAACAGTTCTAAAGCCAAACAATATAGAGAAAGTTTAGTCTGCTACGAACAAAAGATGCTCCCAAGCACCCTTTCCATATGTGGCAGCTGCCTGATGCCTCCCTCTCTGCAATGGTCTTGGAACAAAAAAAAGCCCTGCAGTTGGCTCTTCCCTCCCCTTGAGTTATCATCATCCATGGCACATTTCTTCACACCCTTCATTAAGCCTGATCCTCTTGCTCTTCAGGCAAAGCCAGAAATGATTTCCATCCCGCGTTTCGTATTGCTGAAATTACAGTAACTCCTTACGCTAATGAGTCCTGGTTTAACAGGTCTGTGACTGTACAGTATCAATGAAAGCACAGCTGGAGAAATAAAAGCCATGTAAATAGCTGAAAAGAGAGGTAAAAGTCTGGGCTCTTTTCCAAGAACACTAAACTATAGACTCCCAACATCTGGTCCAGGGTGGACTCCATAGCATTTGCTAAGGGAAGAAAGAGAACAGGAAAGCAAATGAGAGGGGAGGGGGAAGAGAAAGGAAAGGAAAGGGAAAGGAAAGTTATCAACCAATTATTTTTTTCTACAAGGAGTTTGTGCCAACAGGAGTATTTGCCAATGATGTTTCAAGATGCTGCCATTTTAGCAACCCAGCTACAGCTTCCTCTGTCCTGTAGCTTGAGGAAGCTACAGGATTCCTCAACCTGGAGCCCTCCAGATGTTTTAGATGACAACTCCCATCATCCCCAACCATTGGTCATACTGGCTGAGCCTGATAGGAGTTGTCTGAACATCTGGAGGACACCCAGTTAGGGCAGGCTAGTCAACCAAACCAAATGGCTGTAAAGGTCAATTCACTAAATAGTAAATAAATATTCCCCACCATTCTTGCATGGAGTTCAAGGCAAAGTGGGTTCTCCTTCATGGAGAGAACGTGTTGCGGTGGGAGCAACCATGACATTCCCTGTTGCTGGGCGGGTTAGTTTGGATGGCCACGGATTTGATTGGGCACCTCAATGTTGCTGGGGGAAATTGATGGTTGCAATTTTATTTGATTGATGGGGGTGCTATATAGGTCCCTGTGTGCAGTGTTGTGCTTCTTCTTCTCGCTGCGCACATCGGATTACCCGGCCACCCTCCCTTTATTTAGGGTTTGTTTGTGCTGACCTTGCTATGCCTGTCATGGGGTCGTCTGCTTTGGAGCAGGGGTCTGGTAGGAACTTTACTATTTGGCTGATTGGCTGGGGCCATTTGGGTTTTGCCTACTGCGTAGCAAATCGTCACAATTTGTAAGGTTGCAGTTAGGCATTGGTTAATTTTTTGGTTGGTGGAGAGGATGAGGTTGGCTGTGCCTGCCCCTCCAATGCTGCTGCTGCTGCAAGGGTATTCCGTTAAAGGAATCCAGGGGCTCGCCATGCTTTTGTCCGTATCCCTGACAAAGGACTAGGGCCACGCAAGAGCCCCAGGGAGCATTTGGGGAGAGGTGTGAGCCTGGCACCCAGCTTTATTCTCTCCCCAAAATTGTTTGCCCTTACTGACTTCGGCACGGTTGTGGTTGTCAGTTCTGTTCCTACCTCCAAGTGGGACAGATAGTCGCTAACCAATGCCTAAGCAACCACTCACTTACTGTAATTCAATAATTGTATTGAATAATTGTACTGTAATTGTGGCCAAAATCATGCCAAAAACCCACACAAAAATGATGTGCGAACGTGTTTTTATTCAGGGGTGTCTTGAGGGTCCTCGACACGCAACATGTCTCTCCACCCCAATTTTATCTTAACAACGACCCTGAGGAACATTAGCATCAACTGATATATATGAAGTTCATTGCTTATGACTATTCCTAGGCCTGAGGGTCACCCAGTGAATTTCCTTGGTTTCTTTTAAAAAATATATATATATATATATTATTAAAGTGATTTCGGTTAAAAAAAATAAACAGATACGGGGGGGGGAGTGAGAGGGAGAAAAACAGCAACAAAGATACATATAAAAGTAAAAATATGCAGACACAAAAGCAATATGCGATGTTTCCATACATTCTTGTATAAATTGGTATAATAGTGTCCTAGTGCTTCTGTAAATGCTAATAGCCTACTACATTTTGTATAAACTCATTCCAAATTTTGTTGTATTTATCCATACAGAGTCTGTGCCTGTAAGCAGTCCGTTCATAATCTGCCAGTGATGTCATATCGTCAGTCCATTGACTGAAGGGTATCATATTTTTATTTTTCAAATTCCTCCATATCAATCTCTTGACCACCATTAGGGCACAGAAATTCCATTCCGTTGTCCCATTGATTATTTCCATACTGCAGGTATAACAGTTCAATAAAATATTCTCCACTGAAAAATTTAACTTTTTCTGCACAGTCATAGTTACACAGTCCAGCACTTTCTCCCAAAACTAGTTAAGCAAAGAACACTGTACAAACATGTGTTTCAGAGAGAAATTGTCTAAGCGATATCTCCAACACTGAGCTATCTTAGCTAACCATTTTTATACAACCGTAAAGGAGTCCAATAAACTAAATATTACCGTATTTTCTGTTGTATTACAATGATACCTCGGGTTAAGAACTTAATTCATTCTGGAGGTCCGTTCTTAACCTGAAACTGTTCTTAACCTTAGGTACCACCTTGGCTAATGGGGCCTCCCACTGCTGCCGTGCAATTTCTGTTCTCATCCTGAAGCAAAGTTCTTTTTTTTTTAAATGATATTTATTAGAGGTTTAATAGTTACAGAAAAAAGAAGAAAGAAACAATAAAAAGTTAAACAAAACAAAACAATACCTTACAATACATCAGAAATAAAAAGAAAAACAAAAAACAATACAGCAAAACAACAAGAAAAACAAAAACATTTAAAAACACATCCAATATTTCTGTATCTTTACCTTTCATTTACTTGTTTCATCGACCTCCTCACACCTCCCTTTTTTGTATTCTAGTTCAATTAGCTATTTCAGCAAATCCTTTCCATCTTTCTCAATTTTTGTTCTATAATTTATCTTAACACAATCTAACCTTAAATTTTCCACTTTGGCCCATTAACAATTTATTTTTACTTAATTCTTTATAACATTTCTGCTAAAGCCATATAACTTCATTCCAGCATCCTTCTAACATTCATTAATTTTGCAATATTTCTGTAAATATACTTTGAATTTTTTCCAATCTTCTTCCACCGACTCTTCTCCCTGGTCTTGGATTCTGCCAGTCATTTCCGCCAATTCCATGTAGTCCATCAGTTTCATCTGCCATTCTTCCTGGGTGGGTAGATCTTGTGTCTTCCAATGCTTTGCAATAAGTATTCTTGCTGCTGTTGTAGCATACATAAAGAAAGTTCTATCCTTCTTTGGCACCAATTGGCCGACCATGCCGCCAGAGCCCGATTTCTGTTCTCATCCTGAAGCAAAGTTCTTAACCCGAGGTACTATTTCTGGGTTAACGAGTTTGCAACCTGAAGCATCTGTACCCTGAGGTACCACTGTAATTGTTTCCAGAATCACCTGAGATTTCAAATATTTCAGTCCTAGTATTGTCCAACCAGCCAAAGGTGCTATGTACATATATTCTAGGGTTGCCCACATTGGAAAATTAGGGCCAACAGTGGGATTCCAATATTTAGTATTTGACAGAAGGTAAGCATAGTGATGTAATTCCAAATTTAGAATTCCAAAGCTGCCTTCTTTAATTTGTAACTGCATACTCTGCAAGGATATTCTTGGTATCGTTGAGCCTCAAAGGCATTTCCTAAACAATGAGTTTATACCCTGACAGGTATACTAGTCTGAGGTTCTGAAGTAAACTAACTTATGTTCAACTAAATTCATAGCTGTCAAGTGTCCCTTATTTGAAGGGACAGTCCCTTATTCCAGCGCCATGTCCCGCTGCTGTCCCTTATTGATGGATGTCCCTTAAATGTCCCTTAAATGATGTCCCTTAAATTTCAAAGGAAGCGGCTCCTCTCCCTCCCTCCCTACCGGCCAGGGAGGAGGGAGGCTCCAACTGTGTTGCTTGGCTGTGTTGCTCACCCAATAAGAAGTCTAAGAATGACTGGGGGGTGGAGCTTGCATGCCTTGTGCTGATCAAATCGGCTGCATTCCCTGGGGACTCGCCTTTGCTCAGCACTTCCCAGCAAAGAGGTGACGGTGATTTTCCTTGAGGCTTCGTTTGGCTGCTGGCTGGGCTTTCTGCCTTTGGCTCAGAGGGGCTCAAAAGTTGAACATACCTGTGCTGAGTGCTCAGATTGGAATCAGATAGATACGTTATTGACGGCCCACTCACCCTTGCCAGCGACAAGGTCTGTCTGGAGCGGGAGCACATGGTGGGGGAAAAGGAAAGGAGATCTCGTGTGAGGGGGGGAGGCTGTGTGTGTGTGTGTGTGGCTAGTTAATGCAAGCTGAGGAGGGTTTTGAATGCTGGATGCCATTTTGTTGCATGCTGCAAACTTTGCAGTGCAAAGCCAGGCCGGGGAGCCATCTTAAGTTGAGGCTGCATAGGCCTTGTGGTACATGTGATTCAGATTCTATTCAGTTGAACCTCTGGTTACAAAGTTGGTTGGACAGTGTTCTCGAAGCTACCAGCATGAGTTTGACCAGACTGCCGGAGGACAGGAAGACTGGAGTGCCTGGAACAGGTGAGGCTGCAGGTCCCTTATTTTGGCTGCTGGTCCCTTATTTTCAAGGCTGCTGGTCCCTTATTTTCAAATCTGTAAGTTGACAGCTATGACTAAATTATGAACTGCTCTGTGAATCTTGCAATGCTGTCTAATAGTGCTAATAGAGCTCTAAACAAATATTAAAAACCAAAGATGAGAGTGGACATCCTTGTCTGGTTCCTTGAGCCAACGGAAAGGTGGTAGACATAATACCATTCATTTTTGCTCTAGATGTGGGTGCCTCATACATTCTGTCTCAGCATTCAGTCTGAAGTATTGTACAGTCTCTGCCCACATGTGTTGTGTAAATTCCTTATTATTAAGTAGGGAGACACTGAAGTACCAATTTTCCCCTACTTTAGTTGACTTATGAAATTCACATTCCAAGATAACTGCGTTATGATCAGATACATAACTGATATCAATACTACAATCTTGAATTTGATGTTACAATGAGGATGATGTTAAGAAATACAGTGGTACCTCGGGTTAAGAACTTAATTCATTCTGGAGGTCCGTTCTTAACCTGAAACTATTGTTAACCTGAGGTACCACTTTAGCTAATGGGGCCTCCCGCTGCTGCTGCGCCACCAGCGCGTGATTTCTGTTCTCATCCTGAAGCAAAGTTCTTAACCCGAGGTACTATTTCTAGGTTAGCATAGTCTGTAACCTGAAGCGTATGTAACCCGAGGTACCACTGTAATCTAGTCTAAAGAAATTCTGGTTCAGGGCTGACAGAAATGTGCAATCTCTTTTGGTTGGGTACATTAATCACCATGGATCTATCAGATTAAATTCTTGTATATATTGTCTAAACGATTGCCTGACTAAGGATGTTTTCTTCCTTATCAGTGTGTTTCTATCTAATTCAGGAGCCAATATTTCATTAAAATCTCCACTGATTATCAGATAATCATACAAACATTGATTTAACTTTGCAAAGCATTCATGAAACATATCAGGAGAATCTATGTTAGGTCCATATATATTAACCAAAGCTATTATATTTCCTGCGATTTTAGCGCCCATTGTCATCAATAATAGTCTGTTGTACCTCTAGCAGAAATCCTTTTTGCACCAGTATGGCAACTCCTCTGGAGTATCATGAATTGTCAATAAGAAATATTTGCCCCACCCGCTTTTTTTTTTAATAGTGTTTTGTCTTGCTCCATTAAGGGGGTTTCCTGTAGGAAAGCTATATCTGTTCCTAGCAATTTTAAATATGTGAGGACTACAATCTGCTTCTTAGTTTCTCACAGACCCTTCACATTAAAACAACCTTCATGTTGTTGTTGTTGTTTAGTCGTTTAGTCGTGTCCGACTCTTCGTGACCCCATGGACCAGAGCACGCCAGGCACTCCCGTCTTCCACTGCCTCCCGCAGTTTGGTCAAACTCATGCTGGTAGCTTTGAGAACACTGTCCAACCATCTCGTCCTCTGTCTTTCCCAACATCAGGGTCTTTTCCAGGGAGTCTTCTCTTCTCATGATGTGGCCAAAGTATTGGAGCCTTAGCTTCAGGGTCTGTCCTTCCAGTGAACATTCTTATTTGCACCTAATTCAGCCCATTAATCACTTCTAGTAACTAATTAATCCATATTTAGAAATGCCTAGGATCTAATTATATATTTCAAGGATAAAAAGCTGACATATATGTTTAAACTAGAATATAATAGATATTAGCTATATGTAGAATCTGTGTTTCCTCACACCTTCTAACACAGAAAATACCAGGCAATCTGATGTAGAACTCCAGATTAGCCTATTTTGCCATGCTTCTTGCTTAGAGGAAACCATGTTTGCTCTGCAAGTTGTTTTGTGAAGTCTGAAAATATGGAGATTTTATTTTTCTCCCAAATTAGTGGCATTTCTGAGGACCATTCACATGCTGTTCATAGAATCATATCTCTGCTTTCATTGTGGAGAAACTCAATTATCATAGGAGCTGTGTTTCTTCACTGTCAAATTGGGATTCTAATGGCCTGATTAATTTGCAATGGAGTATCTGACCCCAGCTGTAGCAGTTTTCTGAGGAGGTCCTCCAAGAACCCTGGCAGATTGCCTTTAGTTGGAATTTTGCAAATGCCAACTATGCAAAGGTTGCGTCTATGTGCTTGGTTCTCCAGGACTGTTATTGTGTTGTTCAAAATATTATAATTGGCTTCCGCCAAGGGTTCTTGGAGAGCTAAACGCTTTTCACAATTTTCCACTCATGTGTATATTTCTGTTACATCTTGCTTAATCTGAGTCATTTCTGCTTTCAGGCTGGATATCTCTTCCTTAAGATCAAACCTTGACAGTCACCTGCGTTGATTTATATTGCAATGGTTTCAGGCATTTAGTCTGTGACACAATTTCCTTAAGTGTGTCAGCAATGAAACTCTCCGATGCCATCTCTCTCTTTCCCAGCCTCTTCCACTTTCTGTTTTGCCATTTTGCAGCATGTAGTGGGAGCGGGAGGGGGATGGGCTGGTTGGGGCTTGACTCTTACCATCTATTTTACTTGCCCTGGCTGATATCAATCAGCTTGCTGGTGACAAGCAGGAGATACGAACTTCTGGGAGCTTATTAATTGTCTTTGAATTTGAAACAGGTCGATGATATGATTATTGCGAGCTCTGAACTCCTGCGCAGGGAGCATGCTACTTCACCATCTTCAAAGCTGGAAGTGAACTCGCAAGAAGCCGGAAGTGACATCGCAGGCCACATAGGGCCTAGGATGCCACTTCAAAGCCCTGCAAGGCCTCAGATGGGACCACCAATTCCTCACAAGATCCCAGAGGTCTTGTCCGAGGCCTCGAGGGGCCCTGGAGGTAGCATCCGAGGCCCCAGGAGGCCTTGGAAGTGGCATCCTAGGCCTCATAGGGCCTCCGACATCACTTCCAGGGGCGACATAACATGACATCATGACGTCACATTATGGCAGTGCTGTTGGGTACCCATGATCTGGGGCCCAAGTCGCCGCCCCTGCTTCCAATACTGCATGTGTTATGGGAAAGTGCATAACAATGAATATACTAGTGAAAATAACATTTGAAAAACTTATAATCTACACCAGAAGTGATTGATCCTGTGTTCTGATCCTGGTCTTCACCCTTTGTTACCTTTATTATTCTTGTTATTTTTTTCTTTGTTCTTTTCTGCTAAAAAAAATTACATTCAATTTTAAAAACTATTTTAAAACATATGAAGAAATTGCTTGTAATAATGTGTACATGAGTCAGAACTGCATACAAAAATGTGTTCGTTAGGAGAAATTCACACTAAAATGTTGAAAGATTTTCATGATGATTGTTTTTTTAAAAATAAATGTGGATAAATGTAGATAATTGAATTTAAGTTTGGAAAAAATAACGACTTCTCTCATTAGCCCCAGCCAGCCTAGCTGAACTGTCCCCAAGCCACATTGCATTTCTTGAATAGCAGGTACCTTCATACTTTGAAAGTGAGACATGTAGAAAGCCACCTTCCACCAAGCCAGACTTTTGGTCCATCTGTCTATCTACATTGACTGGCAGGGACCCAAACAGCGTCCTTTCCCAGTCTCGACCTGGAGATGCCAGGGATTGGATCTGATCTCTTTTGTAAGCAAAATACAAGTATCCGTATTTACAGCAAATCCCAGCAGTCCATTGCCTCAGCGTGGCAAAATGTGTACAATGATGTTAAGAGCCATTTCAAGAGCCTTCTCAACCTGATGCTTTCCAGATGCTTTGGACTACAATTCCCATGAGTCACAGCCAAAGGAGCCATGCTCACATCAGCCCCAGTATCTTCTAGCTGTGCTGGCTGGGGATGATGGGAATTGCAGTCCAAAACATCTGGAGGGCACCAGGTTGGAGAAGGTTTCTCCAGAGTGTGCCATTTGATTAATACAGTTGTTGCCTCCCTTTCATCAAGGACCATTTACTATGTTTTAAATAAACTGCTAGAGAGAGCACAGACATTAAAGCTGCCTATAGCCTAAAAGGAAGTTACATCCCCCCCCTTTTTTTTTTTGTTCCTGATTCTCAGACCTCCGGCTTTTCACCACCTGGACACCAGTTCTAAAAGGATGACTTCATCATTTATCATTTTACCTTTCAGTGCTTTACTTAATACATGACCTGCACAGTAAAATATTTGCAGACTTGGTCCTCTCTGGTCCTCTCCCATTACAAAGGCACGCATAACATTTCACATCACTTTCATGCAGGTGGTCCTAACTCAAGGCCAAACAATATAAAGCCAGGCCAGTTCAGCATTATAGGTGAAGGTATCTGAACTGAATAGAAGGTATACAGTAACCACAGATGCCAAGCTAAGCTATACATTTCAAAGATGGTGCTAATTTATTTATTTGCCTTGCATAGACCGAATCCATCTGTCCAGTACAAATTATCAACTCCAAGCCTTCTAACAATTAGCGTCTCTCTTTTTTTATATTGAAATTGTTCACATATGTATGGAAGAGCTGCAGAAAAGTTATATTAAAAAACGGTTCCGCTCTTTCAAGCAATTCCACTCCATTAAGTTTTATGAGTATACATGTCTGGGGAGGGTGAGGGGGTGGGCAAATGCAGATACTTCTTTTTGTTTCCAGCTTATTTCAAGAATGTTTAGCTGCACCAAGCTTAATGTCTTTTCAGTCCATTCCTCTGGTTTTTTCTTAATTCAGAGAGAGAGAGAGAAATATTTCCTGTCCTAGATGATGTTGCTGTAAATAGATTTGCACAAGGTGCTCTGCTTGTAAATATTCTTCAGGGCAGCCAGGGGCCTGGCAGGGGGGAAAGGGGCGGAAATGCTTTTGCTACCAGGAAATGGAATGGGTAAGGAGAGAGAGGTGAAAACACAGGCAGGCACAGAATACTGGCGTGCACTTTTCATGGCACCCATTCGTTACGTCATCACGGTGATGCATGAGCCACTTCCAACATGCTTAGCCTGCATGCCACATCAGTGACGCCTGTATCTTGAACCAGGTGGGCAGTGCATTGCTGTCCAGACTCGACCACCCAGAAGTAGATCCCATGCTGCCATATAGCGATACGTCTTAGTAATCCATCAGCGGTCTTTAGCCATGCTGTCATTCTGATAATCAGAGTGATTTGAACAATGTGAGTAGATCTTTCCACCTGTTCAATGTGTGTGCTTTATGGTTGAAGTGGGAACAGGACCAATGAATGATCATAGGCAAAGAGACCCTCTAGTCATTTTCAGCTCCATTTCTATCCTAAAATTCAGTGTGCAAGAAAATGCACACTCTTAAACTCAAATCCCCCTTTTTTAAAAATAATATACAGAGTAGGTGTTGTGCTAGATCAACATTCCACCTGCATAGAATAGAATAGAATTTATTAATTTCGGTCACAGACCAGCTCCAGCTCACATACAATATCAGGGAAGTCATAAAACACAATAGGGATACATTTGAATTTGCAATTGGGTATAACATGGGCAATGCAGATATAGAAGAAGAAGAAGAGTTTGGATTTGATATCCCGCCTTTCACTCCCCTTCAGGAGTCTCAAAGCGGCTAACATTCTCCTTTCCCTTCCTCCCCCACAACAAACACCCTGTGAGGTGAGTGGGGCTGAGAGACTTCACAGAAGTGTGACTGGCCCAAGATCACCCAGCAGCTGCATGTGGAGGAGCGGAGACACGAACCCGGTTTCCCAGATTACGTGACTACCGCTCTTAACCACTACACCACACTAGCAGCAGTTTAAAATATATAAGTTAAATCTTAACTAAAATATAACCTAAAATTGTCATTTAAGGCTTTAGTCATTATGGTAGCACAGCTTGTTCCCTATGTTTTATGGCAGTCACACAGAATTTGGCCACCCTTAGCATGATCTCAGGATCCTTGTCCTCTACCATGGATTTTAGACATTGAAGTTCGGACCCATTCGGAGATTTTTGTATAGCAGGGATGATAAATGCCAAGCGTATATCCCCATAGAAATGACAGCGTAACAAGGCATGAGAGACAGTTTTTACCTCCATCAAGCCGCAGGGGCAGCATCATTCCGCGTATGGTTTACCCTCGAATCTGCCCTGCAATAAGGCAGATGGCAGCACTTTGAATCTAGCCAGGGTAAATGACTGTCTGCATTTAGGTATTTGTAATTTTGACAGATATTTTGCTGAGGTGAACCCTCTCCAATTATCCATATTTCACCTGAATGATGCAACAACAGCAACAAATGGATGTTACCATTTTCACTTAGGTAACATGGATGCATTTGAGGTGAAGGCATGTGGGTTAAAGTGGGGAGGGGTGCAAGCCTCTCCCTCAGGATCCCAGGGAAGGCATCTAAGTACATTAGGAACTAGGGATGGGATAGAAATGTGATTCAGTTCACGTAGAAAGGTGAAACCACCTGATTCACACTTTCCGAAACAATACACAAACCAAAACAGTACACAAATCTTTCAAATTTCACACTTCTTTGAATTTTTGTAATACAACTCTCCTCTCAAGTAATGTGTACAAAAATGAATGTTTTAGGGCAAAATGAGAAGAGAATACAAAAAAATGCATGGCAGATGGGGAAATTGCTTTGCAAAATGTGTATATTGGGAAAACCTGCATTAAAATGTGTGTATTATGAGAAATTGCTTGTTTTACTAAATTTATATTCCGCCCTTCCTCCCTAAAAAACCTATTTGAATGCTGGTGAAGCTTATGGCTACTTCTGTAAAACAAACAAAAAACAAACAAGAAATTGCAAACTGACATGGAAATGTGAAGAACTGAAGACTGAAAAATGAGAAGCCACCATTGGCCGGTCTAGCTCAGTACTGGACACTCTGATTGACTGGCCATGGCACCCCAGAGTTTCAGGCAGGGGGCATTCTCAGCTGTACCTGTAGATGCCTTTGAGAAATGAGCTATGGCCCTTCCATTCAGCTGCACAATCTCAGAATCGTGCTTCAGACCACCTCCCTCTCCTCACACAGAGCTCAGCGATGAAGTCAGTGGGCGCAAGGATGTTGGCCAGTGGGCGAGTATTTCTCCTTCCCCTCACATTCACTCAAATGTGTGAATAATGCCAGAGTTTTTGATCAAATATCATAAGAAGGCTTCTTTTAAAAAGGCAAATTATGAAATATCCCATCATGGTGCAAACACAGAGCGCGCTATAAGGTGGGAAGGGAATCGTAAACAATGCAGTTTAGCTCAACCTGTTATGGGAATTCTAGCCATGCATGAACAGAAATATCTATTTATTGTGGGGCAATTATTAGTGTTAGCATTAGTATTATTAGTAACAGCATTATTGATTGATTGATTGATTGATTGATTGATTAAATGTCTATATCACCCTTCATCCAAGGATCACGGGGTGGTTTACAATATAAAAACACAAAAATACATACTATAGTCACAAACAAAAATAATATCAACCCATCCTATGATTTAAATGGCTGTAGATTGTCTAATTAGCCAAAGGCCTGGGGAAAGAGTAGTGTTCTTGTCTGGTGCCAAAAGATATGTAATGAAGGTACCAGGTGAGCATCCCTGCAGACAGCATTCCACAAATGGGGAGCCACCACAGCTCTCATGCTGCTACCCTCAGGACCTCTTGTGGAGGAAGCACACGAAGAAGGGCCTCAGATGATGGATGCAGGTCAGTTCAATGAGGAAAGGCTAGAATGGATGGAAGTAGAAAATATCAGAATATGAGTGGAAATGAGGTAGTGGGGAAGCCCTCCCTGAATCAGGACTATTCAAGGAAGGGAGAAGCCCTGTGGGAATGTGCTTCCCAGGAATTAGACCAAAAGAAGCAAGAACTGGGTGTGCCCTGACTAGGACTGAGCCAGCCAGGACACCAACAGATTTGAAAATACTTCGAAGGCAGTGCTGGAAGTGCAAAGTGGCCAAGGGTTGGTTCAAGCATTTCTCAAGCAGTGACTACCTTTGTGTGGGGGTGACGAATGGGATGCACCCCTCCCCCATGCTTTGAACGTGTTGAAAATGCTCCACATACGTGCACATCTGCATGAGAAGCCTGGTATGGGTGATCTTTTCCCGTCTTTTATAAGAGTGAAGAACTGTGCAAAGCACCCACAAAAGTCGGTGATGCTCCTGCACGGCTGTCTTCCCCAACCTGCTGCCTTCCACGCGTTCTGCTCCAAATATGGGGAGAAATTTGATTCCATTCACACTTAAAGCCAGATTTACCAAAACAACATGAGAACCAAAACAAACAAAGCCTTCGAAATTTGCACTTCTCTGAAATTTGATATGCATTTCTCCTACCCAAGAATGTTTACAAAAATGGATTGTCTTAAGAGAAATTGCTTGCACATGAGCAAGAACCGCATACCAAAAAATGTGCCTGTTGGGAGAAATTCACACTAAAATGCTGGAAAATTTTCCTCATAAAATGAGGATTTTTGTTTTTTTAAGAAAATTCACAAATTGCTGGATAAATGTGGAGAACTGAAATTAAGATTCGAAAAATGAGAAACTTGGGAGAACCAAAATGGACAGTTCCTTCCTGTTCTGTCATCAGCCCCAGCCAGCCTAGCTGAGCTGTCCTCAAGCTACATTGCCTTTCTTGGGTGGCAGATTATGACCTTTGTACTTGAAAAGTAAAGCACATAGGAAGCCACCTCCCACCAAGCCCGACCTTTGGTTCATCATTTAATTGCATGTCTGCCTCACACATAGGGCTATGTGGGTGGTGGTGTGGAAAGGGAATACCCTGTACCCCCACCATGTCACTTGTCCAGGTGACTGGATCAGAGCTGGATCACAGCATCCTACCTCCATTCATTTTCATGGCTTCTGTCTCCTCAGCCCTTTGTGAACCTGGCTTTCATTCACCACCAACCTGTCTATTCCTCTGACTTGTTTATATATCCACATATTGTTGGGGGGAGGGTTGAGAGAGTGTTTAAATCACACAACAACCTGATTTACATGCACTCGGCCACGTGGCCTCTCTTTCTCCCCCCCCCCTCCCCGTTCCCTCCAGCTACACACACTTGCCTTTCTGGAGCTTGGCACCACCCTCTGTGTACATTCCTCACATTCTACCAGCGGCTTTGCTTATATAACCTTAAACTACAGAACATCCCTCTCCTCAAATTGGTGAGCTGCAACCTTAACCCCCTTCCATCTGGGCTTCCCATATACAAATCTGTCCTCTGTTCCACTGGTTCCTAGCACTTGCTACAGACAGATGCTAAACCCTTCACATCTGCACTGCTGCTTTGCAAAAGAGCTTGTGAAGTGTAATACCAGCGTGTACTGGCGTTATGAGCCAGTACAATTTAATTCCTTTTCACAACTTAAAAAACAAAAAGCATGTGTTGTACGCTTTCTGAGCTTCATCTCCAAACTCAGACATGACAAAAACTTCAACATACGTCTAACACAATCTGAAAACTGTTCACTTACTGCGATGGCAACTGGCCATGTTAAAATGTCCCTGACAAGGAAGAAAAGCATGTGGACATTGAAACCAATGGAAGGTAAATTATAAAGGATGACCAAGTAGAAAAAGCAGCAGCAGGGAGACAAAAGAGGGTAGACCATCTTCTGCCCTAGGGAGCACGATCCCGGCAGGGCTTAGGCAGTCCCTCTCTGCCAGACTATTCCGCCCCCCCCCCCATAGGATTAATATTTTCATACTTCCCTTTCAAAAATTCTGTTTGGTTAATATTAACTTCCGTTTTATAAATAAAGAAGTACTTCGCCCTCTGAGACTCTGGCAGGTTTGTATTTTAATTTAAAGCTGCAAAATGCATCACTTGACAGAGTTTCAAAGCCCTGACCCAACCTTTACTGGAAATTTCAGTAGCAAAAACAATGAGGATTCTCCAGAGGAATCCCCTGCTTGTCTACATTACAGCAAACACTGTTAATAATCTGGCAAGTTTATGAACGTTTGTTTCACTTAAAAGAGGGAAAGTCGCAAATGATGGTAGTGCTTGATCAGAAAGCATTTGCAGGGACTGAATAATATTCAAGAAACTGGCAGAAACAGTCTCTTCATATTTATTAGGTCCAGAATGTGATTATCCCCCCCCCCCATTTAAATTACGCAGCAAAAGCTGCATGGCCAATCCACTTGCCAAATGATTTTCCATGTGGAGACATTAGGGCGACCAGTTGCACATTACCAAATACATACATACATACATACATACATACATACATACATACAGTGGTACCTCGGGTTAAGAACTTAATTCGTTCTGGAGGTCTGTTCTTAACCTGAAACTGTTCTTAACCTGAAGCACCACTTTAGCTAATGGGGCCTCCTGCTGCCGCTGCACCGCCGCTGCATGATTTCTGTTCTCATCCTGAAGTAAAGTTCTTAACCCGAGGTAATATTTCTGAGTTAGTGGAGTCTGTAACCTGAAGCATATGTAACCCGAGGTACCACTGTAAATATACACACACCCCAAAAAGAGGGCACATATTTGCTTAAAATGTGCTTCTCATTTATATGTATAGATGCAAATTTAAAAATATTTACTATAATTTAAATAAAAACTACAGTGGGTGAAGCTGTGGTTGGGTTACCAACTCTAGGTGCTTACATCTGGTGGGTGAATTCAGAGCCCCTAATGCCCTCCCTACTCATTGCTTGTTTGTCTTTAAACCAGACTTGGACCAGGGAGCCTTGTAAATAGAACAACACCTTCAAATAGAGGGCTGTAACATAGAAGGGCCACACAACCACCCTAGGCTATGCAGTAGCAAAATGAAGGCAGGTGCATAACTACTAAGTTACAAAAGTACAAAATGTAAGTTCAAAAATGGTTTCGGAGCTGCAGGGCTCAGACAGGCACGTGGTCAGCCTGTAAGCATGTAGCGCTACAACTTCCTGCCGGAGCAGACAAAGAAAACGGTATCACAGAGTTCTCTTTAGAAAATGTGTGAGCCTCAGCCCCTTCGTGTGCCCATCTGGCAAAACATGAATTGTTGGTTTATCTCACATTTTGGCCCCCTGGTGGCTACACTATAGGGCGCCACAGGGGACTGTCTTCGCCCAGGTGCTATTTAATATCAATATGAAGCAACTGGGAGCAGTCATTAGGAGTTTCAGGATAAGGTGCCATCAGTATGCTAATGACACTCAACTCTGTACCTGTCAATCAGGAGATGCTGTGTAGTCCCTGATCCCATTGCCTGGACACAGTGGTGAAATGGATGAAGAAAAACAAGCTGAGCTGGAATCCTGGAAAGATGAAGGCACTATGAATAAGTAGCTCCCAGGCCTGGGAATTTGATAAATTTCCTACCCTGGATGGAGTTTCACAGTTTCAAGCTGCATCTGGATCCAGCTCTGTCACTGCAGGCTCAGAAGTAGAGTTGCCATACGTTCGAAATTTCTCGGACATACCCAGAATACTGTATCCAAATCAGTGTCCAGGCAAAAAATTGGCTAAATATCCTGAAAAATCCGGACATATGGCAACCAATGCCAGCAGTGTCATTTTTGCTCATTTTCCTTTTTAAAAAGCTTTTAAAAGCCCAATTTCTTTGTGATTTTGCAAAAATAGCTCAACAACAATGGGCAAAAAAACCAACAACCACAGCCTCAACAACTTTGCCTCCCTGCAAAAATAAAACTCAACAACTTTGCTCATAAGGCTCAACAAACTTTTATGTCTGGATTTTCACTTTTTGAAATATGGCAACCCTACTTAGTAGCTTCAGTGGCCAGCAGTGGCCTTTTACCAACTGCAATCATTCCTGGACCTAGCTGCAGTAGTTAAGGCACTGGTTATTTCCCAGACTGGATTACTGCAGTGTGTTCTATGTGGGGCTTCCCTCACACTTGAGCCAGAAGCAGAACCCGCACTTTGGAACTCTCTGCCTGTTGATATCAGGCAGGCACCTTGACTGTACTCTTCTCGGCACATGCTCAAGAGTGTTTGCTTAGGCAAGGCTACCCGGATGCTTAGAATGGTGAGGTCATTTTAATAATAATAATAATAATAATAATAATAATAATAATACCCCACCCACCTGGCTTGGTTTCCCCAGCCACTCTGGGCAGCTTTCAACAGAACATTAAAAACAAAATAGAACTTCAAACATTAAAAACCTCCCTATACAGGGCTGCCTTCAGATGTTTTCTAAAAGCCAGATAGTTATTTATTTCCTTGATATCTGATGGGAGGGCGTTCCATAGGGTGGGCGCAACTACCGAGTAGGCGCTCTGCCTGGTTTTAGTAATCTGTTTTAGTATTTTAACTTTCGTAAGTTTTAAAGCATGGTTGTGATTTTTTTTCTTTATTTGGTTATTTTATCTTTTTGTAAACCACTTTCAGGGGAGATTACACACACACACACACACACACACACACACCAGATAGTGTATAAACTTTATTAAATAAATATGCAAGTGGATTCTCACTTGCCTGTTTTGGAGAAAGAAGAAAGAGTCCTGCAACACCTTTCTGTCGAAAATGCAATCCTCTATTTAATCTATGCATGTTCAATGTTCCCTTAACAAGTATAGATAAAATAGATGGACATCCGGAGCCTTTCAGGAACAGGGCTATAAATCTGAACAAGGAAATGAACATATATTACAAGATGCAGGCTTCAGCAGTGCTAATTCCCTGTTTTAATTTTTTAGGAGTGTAAGGGTGGTGATCTTCAATAACTAGGAAATCTACAGAGCTCTTTTCCTATAGGTTCAAATGTGTTCTTGAGGCACTGTGTGTGTGTGTGTGTGTGTGTGTGTGTGCGCGCGCGCACACACACACACACACACACACACACACACGGTGCCTGCCTTCTGTACCACACAGTGCCTGCCCACCACTCAGCTTGATTAGCACAATAAATCAGAAATCCTGTTTGGCACCAACTGCCCTTCCATTACTGCACGTGCTCTGTTTAACATCTTGAGGACCATCCAATTCATCAGAGTCACATGCATGGGATTTTTAATCCTTTGATTTCCCACCCCCATTCCCCATTAACTTTGTTGTGAATATTCTACCTCACATCTTTGCTGGCAGAGGAACTAGATAAAGATAAATAATTTCAGAGAGTCCCCAACCCCACTCCTCGTTTTTATTTTTGAAGAGGGGGGTGAGGATGGGGGGAAGGGGGTTAGGGGCTGGGCAAGCTCTCCATTTCACACAGCCCTTAGTTCAAACACTGACACGACAGCCTGACATCCAAGGAAAATTGCTGCAGTATAACTGAGCTCTGTGATGCTCTCCGGAGCCATTAGGAAGATAACCATCTTTAAAAATAATATTTGTTAACTAGATGAATAGCCTATCCGTTATGGCAAGACTTTCTGTCACTGATATGCCTGTCAATGCTAATTTCTATGCCAAAAAAAAGCAAAACAAAAGTGAATGAGAATTGAATTTCATGTAATTGTTACACAGATGTGGCAAGGTTGGAACGGTGAGGAGAAATGGGGACTTTTCTGAATTAGGCAAAGGAGACAAACTTCCTTTCTGGGGCACTATCTGTTTCAATATCACTCAGTGATTCACACTGCTAAATTCTCACTGAAAGTTCATGAGAATGGCTAGCCAAACTGACTGGCTGATTTATAGAAGTATTTATATACCACCTTCTCTTGAAATACCAGAGTGGTGTGCAGAAATACGAAAACGTTAATGGGTGCTGTACAGAACAATCACTAAACTCACTGCCTGCTAAATAATTTTGTGAACCTCACAGGCCTGCCAATGTAAAAAAGGCTTCAAAAGACATTTAAAAACCTAAAGCAAAGATGTGTGCCAAATCTCTTCTGGGATCATGTTCTACAAAATAGATTGGCAACACTAAAAGCCCAACTCCTGATTGAGGTCACTCAGGCCTCAATAGTACAGGGGCAACTTACGAACAGTGGCGGAGCTTCATGCTCTGGCACGGGGGGGGCAGAGAGCAGGCGGGGGTGGAGCTGGAGTGCGTCCCTGGGGCAGGGCCGGCAACCACAGGGGCATGGCATGCGTCCTGTGGGGGGGCGTGCCACATGTGCGGGGTGGGGGGCAGCCGCGATGGCACCCCACCGGGATCGCGTTGCCGGGGGCAGTGCGCTTCCCCCACACTCCTCTTCCTCCGCCAGTGTTTACAACAGCTCCTTCAGGTGATCTTAATGATCAAGCTAGAACGTAAGGGCTCCAGGATATCCTTAAGATATCCTGCACCTAAGTTGTTCAGCGCTTTATATAGCTACACAAGAGCCTGAAAGAATTTTGACTTATGCCCCCATTAGATTTACCACTAGACATGTGGGCCTCGAATTTTTAACAGGCCCAAAAGTCTTTTATTTTTAAAAACAAATTATACAAAAACACACCACACTCACACTCAAGCCATACATTTAAACCACTGTACCACTTTAAACAGTCCCAGATTCCCCCAAAGCATTCTGGGAGTTGTAGTTTGTGCATTGTGCTGCTGAGATTTGTTAAAACCTCTGTTCTTCTTTGCAGAACTACAGTTCCCGAGTGTTTTAACAGTCAATCCCTCCCCTCAAGAAACTGAGAATTGTGGCTCTGGGAGGAGGAATGGGGCCTCCTAACAATTCTCAACACCCTTAAACCACAGCTCCTAGAATTCTTTGGGGGGGAGCCATGGACTGTTCAAAGTACGTGGGACAGGGATCCCTCCATTGGGGGCACCTGGCTTGTACCCCCTATAAATTGTGTGCCCAGGGCTCCAGCCCCCCTGCCTCCCCCTTATGCTACACACCTGCTTTGCTTCTTTTAGAAGATGCAGCTATCAAGAGCAAACCAACCATCACCATAACAAAGGATTACCTGAAAACTCCAGGCTGGAGCTTCATCATTCAGGTGGTTTGCAGAATGGTTGCAGAACGGCTGAGAATATACCATATTTTTCCATGTATAAGACTAGGGTTTTTTTCCCCAAAAAAGTTAGTTTTAAAATTGGGGCTCGTCTTATACACAGGTAGTGCTGAGGAGTGTTTTCTTAATTTGGAGTCCCCCAAAATGGAGTCTTATACATGGGGGTGTCTTATACACGGAAAAGTACAGTATGTGTTTGCCCCCAGCAGTGGATCTATCTAGTTTTCTGTCAGCAGAGATCAAGGCCATTTTGAGAACCATCTTCTGTCCACTAAGCTCAGATAAAACATTGATTTGGGAGAATCCTGGAGTTCCTCACAGGTGCACCAAGGGTTCTTCCATGTGGAGACAAGTGATGGGACTTCCCTGTAAGACAACAACCCTTTCACTGCCTTTTGTCCCATGAAATATACAGCTGCAGAAGAGTGTTGGACCTTGTTCAAAGCACATATTCTCAGTGAGGTTCAACTGGCCTAGTCAATGCCGTACTACGGCAATGCCCTACAAACTTCAGGTTCATCCACACTTCCATTTCTCCCATGATTTCTAGGCATGGGTCTGGGTTTTGTTTTGTTTTGTAACATCGCTTTCCCTGGGAAAACCCATTGTTTACTATCAGAACAAATGTAAGTCTTCAGAAAACCCAACTGATGTTCATTCTGATTCAGGAGTAAACACGGGAAAGTGGTGGTACAAAAAGAAAACCCCCTCAGACCCATGCCTGGAAATCATGGGCCCAATAGGAATGTAGATGAGCCCTGACTGCCCACCCTAGAAGGCACCCCAGAGCCAAATGTTTGAAAACCAATGAGGAAAAATGTTACCTTTTCAAAGTTCATCTTAAAAGAAAGAGAGAGAGATTTTCAAAGTACGATCATACCTCAGGTTGAATGTGCTTCAGGTTGAGCGCTTTCGGGTTGCACTCTGCGGCAACCCGGAAGTAATATCGCTCGCACATGCACAGACGCTCAAAATGACGTCACGCGCTTGCGCGGAAGCAGCAAATGCAACCCGCGCACGCGCAGATGCGCTGTCACATCTTATGTTCCATTCTGGAACAGATCCCGTTCGCATCCCGAGGTACCACTGTATAATGTTATGTGTGAGATATTCAGGGCAAATCAACACCATACACTTCAAGAATATTCAACGTACTATTAAAACACATGACTTCCCCCAGAGAATCCTGGGAAGTGTCATTTAAAAGTGCTCTGTAGCTCTGTGGGGTTGGAGGAACTACAGTTCACAGGATTCTTTGAAGTCACATGATTTAAATGTGTGTGGAATACGCATCCATCAATCTTGGGAGACAATGGAAGAGTGGTCCTACAAGGGTAAAGTCAAATCATTGGAACAGTTACAGTGCTTGCTGTGGCTGTAGAGACCGATACGGGAGAGACATGTTTCATTGCTTTTGGTATATGTTGTAGATCCACCCAAAACCTTAGCTTGCCATATAAATTTGTTTCAATTTCTGCCCACTTGCCTCATCCTTTTCTTGGGAGTAGCTCAAGTGAAATCAATGGACCTGTTTCTGAATAAGTCATATTGAGCAAGTGCAGCCTTGCTTCTTCAATCATTTGTCACCACCGCAAATAAGAATTCCTTTGCCACTGCAGCAGCCACCTGCTCTGGGTACATATATATACACTCCCCCTTGATAATGGTAAGACCTTCTGGCTTTCCAATAAATAGTTTATTGACCTGTGTAATGAATTCTAGAGCCGAATACGAGGTTACTAAATGAAAAAAAGAAAGTGGCCGTCTAGCCACATTATGTCAGAGGGAGTAACAGAAAAACTGAATTATTTTGTTCCTATAAATACAGTTTAGCATTTTCTTTCAGGTTAGCTTCCCAATGACTAGCAAGGTTAGACAGACCCAACAAGACAATTCTATGGTAACAGAAAAAATATGCCTTTTCAAGACTCCCCATGAAAGAAAGAAAAAGAAAAAGCTGTCTGGTATTTGCCACAGAGACATTTAAAGTGTTGTTTTCTACTGGAGGTATCTGACGTACTGCTAAGACATATAAAATGCTTGGTACTCTTTAAGATTTGCCCTGCTTTGGCATATTTGCACAGTATAAAAACTGCCCTTTTAATGGAAAATTTAAAAATAACTTGGAATACACAGAAAGAGCTTCAAAGAATCAAATAATTTAATTTCTGTTGGATAAGGTGAAGACAGATGTAACATTTTTAGAGCAGCGCAGGTGGTTTGAAAGCAATCTTGCCACATTCAGCAGTATAAATGCACTTTTTTCTCTCCCAGGGCAAACTCTAAAAAACTTGGACATTGCAAGTTTCCAGTTTGGGCACTCTGGGGGCAAGACGGTTGTGGAGAACACCTGTTACATCAGAGATCCCATTATGGGACATCTGCACATTCCTACATTGTATTGCAGGGGTTTGGACTAGATGATCCTCAGGGTCCCTTCCAACTCTACAATTCTATGATTCTATGATTGCCTGTGGTGTCTGAAATAAGCATAATAAAAGTTAAGTTGGGGACTAAACTAAATTTGGGGGTGCTGAGCTGATCTTTGCACCCTGGTGTCACATATGCCAAAGACGGCCCTGTCTGGGGAGCAAATTTTGGCCTCATGCAGGGTGCCAGAGTACCCAAGTCTGCCACTGCAAGGGGGGGGCAGGAGAAAGTTTGGGAACCACTGGGCTAGATGTTAGTACCACACATGCCAGGTTGTCCTCACTGGGTGGCTGATGCTGAGGCATACTGCCCAACCATCCCGATTTGTCCAAGACATCCTGGAATTACAGAAACCATCCCAGCTTCTGATTGGATCCCAGAATGTCCTGTTTTTCAGTCCTGTACTCTCACGTGAGCCAGCTGACTACTGTGAGAGCACAGGACAAAAAAGACAATCTTCCTATTTTTAAATCAGAGAGGTGAATGGGGAGCAAGGGGGCAGGGTGCCTCTAAGGCTTCCAATGTGTGGTGGCAAGGAAGCTACCGCCACACTTCTTCCTCTTTGTGAGAGCGACTATGTCATGTCTGGTGCTGGGAATGGCAGGCCCCATGCGACTCCAGCCACTTTCTCTGCTGCTCCTGGCTGACCTCATCGCTGCCTCTGAGCTGGAGACCAGCCAGGACCAGGAGCCGCCACCACTGCCTTAGCAGGAGCAGCAGGATCTGCTGCAGCCTGTGGTGCAGAGGCCAGAACTGCCCAGTGCCAAGGTGAGGGCTGAGGTGAGGGAGTAGAATACTATTAAGATGCACGTCTTTTGGTCCCAGGAACACAGTACCATAAGACACGCATCCCAGTTTTCATCAGCAGAATGTTGGAGGGTATGCTGATGTCTCGCATAGCCTGGTGGGTCAACAAAAGAGGTTTAAAGACTGTCTTAAGGCAAATTTTTAAAAATGTACTATAAACACCGACAATTGGGAAACACTTGTCTGCGAGAGCTCCAATTGGAGAACAGCCTTTACCAAAGGTGTCATGGGCTTTGAAGACACTCGAATTCGGGACGCAAGAGAGAAACGTGCTAAGAGGAAGGCATGCGTGGCAAAGCCACACTATTATAAACTCCCGCCCAGAAACCAATGTCCCCACAGTGGAAGGACATGTGGATCCAGAATTGGCCTCCACAGTCACTTACGGACTCATTGTTAAAACTGTGCTTATGGAAGACAATCTTACTCGGCTACGAATGATCACCAAATAAGACAGGAGGTACTGGGTGGAGCAAAGATGTTCCATGACTTCCTTCCATGCCATTTTGCTGTAGAATCTCTAGGCCACAGCAAGTCAGCCAGTGCAGGCACGGCTGCCTAAGCAGCTAAATGTTAGTCTCTGCTGCTATCAAAACCCTGATGTCATGAAGAGGCAGCCCTATCCTGTAGCCACTTCCTCTAACCACAGACTTCCTGTGTGTCCTGAGATGCCCTCCCAGAAACCATGGAAAGACACCCTAAAACAGAGTTTCCCAAACTTGGGTCTCCAGTTCTAGCTAGCAGGAGCAGTGTTAATGGACGATGGGAACTGTAGTCCAGAAACAGCTGGAGACCCAAGGGGGGGAAACCTGCCCTAAAATAATGAAGATCTAACTAATTAAAATGAAAATTGCTTTAATGACAGTTGGATAAGGTGACCCTGAATGGAATCCATATCCGTTGGAATGAGTGGAACTTCTACTGTGTTTGATGCATTCTGCATATACTCAAAGCAGCTGACGGCTGGTGAATTGCTAATTTTAATATACAAAGCCACTCAAGATAGCTGTGAATATTCTTTCTTTAAAAAAAATAAAAATAGTTGGATGTGGTAAAAGTCACTATTATTCTCAGCTAAATAGGAAAGATTTTTTACTTTCAAGTCTAAATATAGATTCCAGTGGAAAGCTTCATTGTAACTTGAAGAAATTTGCCAAACATTCAATATAATGTGAATAGCAAGATCTCTATCCAGGTCTGGTCTGGAAATGTGTTATATTTTAACAAGTATTTTGCAGTGGAAAAGTTCTCCAGTCACCATAGACTTTTAGTACCTTTGGAACAGATGTTTTGAAATATATAAGGAAGCAGATTACTATAAAAGGGACATCAAAAAGTTTTACCTCAAAGCTCTCCAAAGCATCCGAGAAAAGCAGGATTAAAGCACGTTATATTCCCTGCTATCTCTCCTTTCATCCCATTGCTTTCAAACCATGAGGATCCCTTTTAATTTCTCATCCCCCAGGAATATCATAGACTTATCTGTACCCTCAAGTGCCTTGTGGTCCTCATGACATTATTTTGCATAATTTGGCAGAATTACTTAGCATAATCTGACAGGGCCAAGCTAACCCAAAAATTAATTCACTGGAGAGAATTTCCAACACAGGCGTATCTTAGTTGGCGATGGCTGGGGAAACGGATGGCTGCATTTGGTGTTGTTTCCACTGTATATGGTTTATGAAGAAAGGACTTTCATTTGTGGGGCTATGAACTTTTTCTGGGCAGCCTCTCTAAACTGCAGTGGCCTTCATTGAGATCAAGGGCGGGGTACCTTTGCGGGCCCTCCAAATGTTTCTGAACTCCAACTCCCATCAGCCCCAGCCAGCATGGCCTGTGGTGAAGGATGATAATAGCTGGAGGTCCAACTGGAAACCAAGCCTTATAAGGAATAGGTGAGGGAATTGTGTATGTTTAGCCTGCAAGAAGAAGGGACACGGGTGGCGCTGTGGGTTAAACCACAGAGCCTAGGGCTTGCCAATCAGAAGGTCAGTGGTTCAAATCCCCACGACGGGGTGAGCTCCGGTTGCTCGGTCCCTGCTCCTGCCAACCTAGCAGTTCTAAAGCACGTCAAAGTGCAAGTAGATAAATAGGTAGCCCTTAGGCAGGAAGGTAAACAGAAGCTGTACACCGGCTCCCTTGGCCAATAAAGCAAGATGAGCGCCGCAACCCCAGAGTCGTCCATGACTGCACCTACCTTTACCTAGCCTGCAAGAAGAGGAGACTGAGAGGAGATATGACGGCCATCTTCAAATATCTGAAGAGCTGCCACATAGAAGATGGAACAAGCTTGCTTTCTCCTGTTCCGGAAGGTAGGATCCAAACCAATGGTTTCAAGAAAGGAAATTCCGACTACCATCAGGAAGAACTTTATGACAGTGAAAGCTGTTTGACAGTGGAAGGACATCATCAGAAGGTGGTGGACACTCCTTCATTGGAGGCTTTTAAGCAGAGGTTGGGTGGCCATCTGTCATATATTAGAGTTTGGGGTTGTTGTTTTTTGCATTTTCCGCCTGGACACTGCTTCCAACTGCAGTATTCTGGAGTTGTCCAGGAAATTCCAGACGTATGGCAAGCCTATCATGGATGCTGTAGTTGCAACTCCTGCTCTGCAGGGGGTTGGACTAGAAGACCCTCAGGAACCTTCTAACTCTACAAACCTATGATTCTATGAACATCAAAGGTCCTCACCCCTAATTTAGACTCTTCCTTCTAAAATACCTTCAGATGAAATGTTTTCATTTGAATAAGTACAAGCTGGCTGTGAGCATTTGTATCACATTCATATTCTTTCATTTCTTTTTTTATTAAAGGGTTTTAAATATCTTGCAATATGAATGCAGCCAACAGCAGCTGTTTTTGCACAATTTTAATTCCCAGATGACAGATTTACTTGCAAGACGTCAGATGAACTGTTTCCCAAACTTCTGATAACTGAGACCTGTCCCCCCCCCGCCCCATACTAAAATTGGAGGCAAAGTTTACTCTCTTCAAAAAGGTTTACATCTGGAACATGTAAGAGTAAGAACTACTCTTCCAAAGAGGAACCCCACACCCCCAAGAGCATTGCCAAGGGGGCAGCTGCCCCCTCATCAAGTAAATAAATAAAAATACTTCGCTGAACAATTATGTCACAGGCAACTTGGTTCTGCCCCCCTCAACATAAAGCCTGCCCCCCCAATAAATCCTGGCTATGCCCATGCGCCTCCCTTTGTCTGTATGAATCATTGCTCTTGAGGAACCTCCTAAATGGCAAGTGCAAAACAGTGATTTGCACAGAGACACAACAAGCACCCATGAGGGCAAGTCATTCTGCCATGCTCCTGCCTTGGGACTGACTGAAAGTACCCAACACACTCAATGCAGTGGTTGGGCAGAGTGAAAGCTGATTGGAAGGAGGCAAGAGCACAAGGTGAGGGGTACTTCATTGCAATGGTTCCACTCCATGAGTGGCAGGTTCTAGAGCAGCTGTCACCAATTTGGTATCCTCCAGATGTTCTTGACCACAACTCCCAACAGTCCCAACCAGTCACTGTAGTTCCAACAGCTTCTGGATAAACAGTGGATACATCACTACACTCACTGCTGGAAGAGAGGCCTGGGCAAATCATGCTTTGGTAGCTTCCAGATTGGACTTCTGAATATGGTTCAGAAGCCTTATTCAGCAATGACGCAGCAGCTGTGAGAATGTGGGCCAGCTTCCCCAAGTTCCATCTTCAAGCAACCTCCATGGCTGCTTGCCAGGAAGGTTCAGAATGCTAAGACTGTTTGCATTCCATTTGGATCTATGTCAATTCTGTTTGTGTCTTAACTTATGTTACTGTTATGCTGATATGCAGTTCCCTTTCTTAAACTCTTGCTTTTTGATGGTCTGGTGACTAGATGCAAATAAAAGAATCTGCAAAACTGAAACATGCATTAGCTTCCAAGTTTGGGCCTCCTGCCTTCAGTGTTTCTAAACAGCACCTTCCCCTTTGGTTCGGGGGGTCTACCTTGTTTACCAACACTACCCAAACCAACTATAGCTCTTTACTCTAGGTTCATGGCCAGAAGGCCTAAATTTGATACAAAACCAGCATTTGAAGAATGAGACAGAGAACTGGAGAATAGAATCCTTCCGATCTGGATTTAATCCTCAATTATAGATTTGAGAATGAGAGATAAAGTGGGCAGAGCCCAGTACCCAGATGGGGGTGCAGATCTCCACTGCACCCCAGTCTGCAGATTGATTGTATGATGAGTGGACACTGGCATAGATTAGCTGAGATAAGGCAACTGTCTGCCTCACACCCACTGGCATGTGGTCCCCAGAGAGCTGGGTTGTGTGAATGTGGCTGGGGTGGTGGTGGATTATTATTATTTTATTTAGAGCATTTAGAGAATTTGTATTCTGCTCTTCTTTGTATTCTGCCAAAAGAGCTCCCAGTGTGACTTACATATAATAAAAACAAGACACTCATTCTCCAGGGCAATTTGTTTTTATGTTTTGTATACTACTTAGAAGCCATTTGAGCATTGTTGATATATAAAGACACATATAAATACATAATAAATAAGCTGTGAGCAGTGACTCAGCAGAGGACCAGGCAGAGGCAGTGACTATATAAACTCCTCAATCTGTTATGAACTTTTGCTGGATTTGTAGCTCATTGATGCTCCAGTTCTCATTGATTCCGGCTCCAGCCTCTCCACCTGCTCCTGGAGAGAGATGCTTTTCTGTGGGTTTTGCTTCTGCTATGAAAGCTGCTATAAAATTTCATGGACAGTGGTACAAAAATAGTTTTAAATAAAAACAAATGTGAAAATGAATGACATAGAAGCACTGTGGAGACCCTCTGTGATGGGATACCTTTTTGGGGGGGGGCCCTCACTGGATCATTTTAATTTAATTAATTCCTTGTGGCACACTAGTAGTTCACTTGTGGCACCCTTGTGTGCCCTGGCAATGAAAGGGGGAGGGAAAACAACCAGAGAGAGTCTTTGTGGCCCACTGATAAAATATGCCTTGGAAAAGCCTACCTGGGCATATATGAAATGCAGGACTTCTGAACCAGAAGCATTGCTGAAAAACGAGACCCTCAGATCTTATGATTATGCCCTGAATTAGCTTGCTGACAGCACCGAGATCGAATCTCCCTTTTTTATGGAACAGTTCCCAGGCCAGACAGTTTGGAAGCTTTGGAGCCTCAAGCTTATCAAATATGTAGAAAGAACTGACACACCAAAGATCCTACTTACTAAATGGAGGACTCTCACACGGATTAGAAAAAAAGGTTTTTCTCATCATCTGTTTTGAATGGTAGGAATGTAGCACTACAAAGTGCTATATTTAATTACACTCTGTGGATTGCTTCATTCCTGGAGGTGGATAATTCATACATATGGAAAGTTTTGGATGACGATTTCGCACTGAAATTGTTAAAATAACATGAGAAGCTTCATAAGTTTCTCACTGACAGACAAGACAGAAAGTCATTTTGGGGCCACACTCTTTTCAAGTTCATATATGTATTTCTACACACATTGACAATTATGCATGAAGGCTCATCTACACTGCTATTTGTCCCGTGATTTCTAGGTCCAAGAGAGTTTTCGTTTGCCCTGCTGCTTTCCTCAGGAAAACCCACTGTTTACTGCTGAATCAGAACAAACATCAATCTACAGAAATCCCGATTGATGTTTGTTCTGATTCAGCAGTAAGCAGTGGGTTTTCCCAGGGAAAACCATGTGGGACAAAAGAAAAACCTCTCAGACATGTGCCTAGAAATCAAGCGACAAATGGAAGTATGGATGAGCACTGAATCTTACATTAATGAGGACTAGACGCTCATGACATACAAAGCCAGTTACATTTCTGGAACAAATACAAAATGGAAATCCTCACTCTTGTCAACAGCCTCAAAACACAAGAACATTTATAAGGTGTCAAGTATTGTAGCAAAACAGTTCATTATTTACTTATACATTTTAATTACATTTATTAATTTCATAACCCACTTTTTAATTCATAAAAAGACCTACAAGGACAATTAAAGCTTAACATCCTCTTTAAAAATGAATATAAAATTGAAACACTAAAACAACTGTATAATTCATAAGCAACACATTTCACATTTCATAAGCAGAATCCAAAGTTGTTGTGCCACTTTTCTTTATCAAAGTTCTTGTCTTCATTAACCAGCACCTTGAACTCTTGCCATGCTTACGCAGCCACTCTTAATTTCCCAGGAAGCTGAAATCCTGCGTGAAAACTCTTGTGTGCTCTCTAAATTCATCTGTTTCAAAGTTCATCTCCTGCTTAGACCAAAGCAACATTTAGAGCATGAAAACAATTGCTAGCACCACAAAGAATCAGTGGGAAGAAGAGTAACCCTAATAACAGCTGATAAGAGCATTGTTCATGCATCAAGATTCATATATGATTTTCTTGTTGGCAGACCCCAAAAGACAGAATGTTTAAAGATACAAGTTGCCAAATGTATTTATTTAAAATGATGAACACATTTAGAAAGAATGTTAGTTCCAGAGGCAAAGCATGACAGGGTCTGCAAACTGTGATTGTTGGATTCTGAAAGCGTTCCTTTCCGTAAATTATTTTTAAAACCCCACAAAGATGAAGCTACACATTATCACATGGGTGACTAAACCCCAGTCTGGAAGAGTGCCTTGGCTCCCCAAGTAATTTTTCTTACTCCCTAGAACCCCACAGATTTTAGTGGTGTCCGTGAAAACAGGGGAGGGGGGTAGAATTAAAACAGACATGGGGGGGTGAGGGGTTTAAGCTTATTTGCCCAGCTCAGAGCCCGAATGGGGATGTAAATTCCCTTCCCCGGCCATCATTTATATGGGAAGAAGAGCTGTTTGTCTTGTGGGTCGGGTGCAGATGTGTGCAATAGAGTGGGGCAGTCATGCCTTCTTCTGTTGTGCATGCTCAAGAGCAGATGTGGGGAACCTGTGGCCCGCCAGATGTTGCTGAAATACAACTCCCATAATCTCCCATAATCTCTGGCAATTGGCCATGTTGGCTGGAACTGATGGGAGCTGTAGTTCAGCAACATCTGGAGGAGAAGGGCAAAACTGCTGTGGCTGTGAACTCAGGCCCAGAAAGTTTAGCCACTCCTGCATTATAAGGAACACAGGACCAACACTGAAATAGCACCTCTGTCTCTAGGACACACAGACATATCCACATAGCCAGTGTGGTGTAGTAGTTATCGGTGTTGCACTAACACCTAGAAGACCATGGTTCGAATCCCTGCTCAGCCATGTAGCTCACTGGGTGACCTCAGGCCAGTCACTGCCTCATAGCCTAACCTACCTCACAGGGTTGTTGTGAGGATGAAATGGAGAAGGAGAACTATGTATGCCACCTCGAGCTTCTTGAAGAAAGGGTGGAACATAAATAAATAATATTCTCTGCTTGACTTCATGGCATGATTTCAGCATGCATCATTTGTTTGTTTATTATTAGTATAAATAAAATTTATACACTGCTTGATTGTGAAAAACCTTGAGGTGCTTTACAAAAAGATAAAACAATAAAATATCACTAAGAAAAATTAACAAAACTAATTTTAGTCTTCCAATAAGTGTTGAGCATGCTGCTTTATGGTAGTGAGACTTGGGCAACCTACAACCACCAGAAGTGATGCCTCAACGCCTTACACTTGTGCTGTGTCAGGAAGATTCTTGGGCATCACATGGCAGGCAGTCTCAAACAAAGATGTGCTCTCCCAAGTCCACATTCCCAGCATATTCACACTCCTGCCTCAGCAATGTCTATGCTGGCTTGGTCATGTCCACAGAATGGAAGATGGAAGGATCCCCACAGAATGTTCTACAGGGAACTAACTGGCTTCAGGCACCAGGCCTATAGGCAGACCACAAAGATGTCTGCAAATGTGACACAAAGGATGGCAACATTAACCCTTCCATGTGGGAATTCCTTGCAGATGACTACAGTGCCTGGAGACAGTCAAGTTGTGCATCCATAGCAGTGACCAGCAGAGAAGAAATGATCCCTGGGAGGAGAGCAGAGAGAAGAAATGCCATAGTACTCTCGCATCAGCACAACCAGATGCCTTCATCTGCCCCAGCTGGTCTCTACAGCCACAGCCACAGTGTAACTCTCAAATACAGTGGTGCCTCGCAAGACGAAAAGAATTCGTTCCGCGAGTCTTTTCGTCTTGCGATGTTTTTCGTCTTGCGAAGCACGGTCCGTCGCAACTGCGCCTCTTCAAGCGGCTTTTTTAAAAAAGTGCAAGACGTTTTCGTCTTGCGAAGTAAGCCCATAGGGAAATTCCTTTGGCAAAACCGAAAAACCCTTTCGTCTAGCGAGTTTTTCGTCTTGCGAGGCATTCGTCTTGCGGGGCACCACTGTAGTTTAACTTCACCCCCGAAGGCACACTCTTCTATTGTCTCCCAAAACAGATGGTTGCCAACCACCGTAACTCTATCGTTTTTTAAGTATTCACAGACTGACTGTTTAATTATCTGTTCTAGGACCTTCCCACGTATTGAAGTCAACCTAACCAGTCGATAGCTATCTGGGTCTTCTCTTCTCCCCTTTTTGAAGATGGGAATGACATTAGCCCTTCTCTAGTCTGCAGAGATCTCACCTTTTCTGCAACATTCTCAAATATTATAGACAGGGGTTCTGATATTACATCTGCAAGCTCCTTTATGGATGCAGCTCATTAGTTTTGAATTCTTTTAAAGCTGCTAGGTGTTCCCTTACCACCTCTTCTCCTATCTTGGGGTGCTGTATCAATTATTCTATTATCACTAGGTTGGGCACTGCCTTCGTTTTGGGTGAAGACAGAGGTAAAGTAGGTTCTGCCTTCTCTCTGTCACCCAATGACCATGCATGATGAGCAATCCTCCCCATTTATTTTCTGACCAACATTACTGCTGCAGCAATTATTGTGGCAAAAGAGAGAGAAAGACTTATGCCAAAAAGACAATGAAGTTCAGCAGCTATCAAAGGGGGAAAACACAGGGGAACAGACCCGTTCATATCTGTGTCCAAAATTTTGTTCTCTTTTTTCCCCTTTTCATTTTTTTAAACTCATAATAATGATTAATATTATGGCAACACCCTGCATTGAGGGTAAAAAAACACCCCATAATCCTTTCCCAAAAACATGACTCAGCCTCTTCACTCCCAACTATCTGTGAGATTCCTTGGAAAGAATTTTAGGTCCTTTATGCACAGTAACACATCTTTCCAAAAAACTGTCAAATCTTTCAGTGCTTGATGGGTGGAAGCGATCCAACACAATCCCACACCTGTCGTTGTGTGTCATCAGAGTAACATGCCACAGTTTTGTTCCTTGTAGTTTCCAACGGGGCTTCCAATATTCCCAATCATCGTTACCAAGAATGTGATAGAGCACAGTGTCTGGAGCAAATAAATAAATAAACAAAGCAAGTAGATTTCATCCAAAAGCCTGCTGAAATCAAACGAAAGAGGCCAGAATTCCTGGAGCCAAAACAGGGGAAAGGGCCACCATGGGAATCATGGGTGGGAGGGAGAACCTCCCTAAACAGCAAATTATTTTTTAACATCATCATCATCATTGTGATTTATATCCCACTCTTCTACTAAAGTGGGGAAAGAATTGTAAATAAAACTGCTGATATCAAAATGTGAATCTATGGTGCAACCGCATTTGGAATACTGTGCACAGTTCTAATTGCCTCATCTCAAAAAGGCTTTGTAGAGCTGGAAAAGGCTCAGAAAAGAGACACCAAAATAATCAAACAGATAGAGCAACTGCCTTATGAGGAACAAGTAAAAGGAGACATGATCGATTTATATAATATTATGCCTGGAATGGAGAAAGTGGATAGAAAAAGATTTTCCTCCCTCTCTCGTGACACTAGAGTCTATAGACATCTAAACATTGGAAGATTTGGGACAGATAAAAGAAAAGACTTCTTCACACAGCATATAGTTAAACTGTGGGATAATCAGTCTCATATAGCTACATGCTTAAATATATATAATTAATGCATGAAGGGGTTAAGACCATCAAGTAAGCTGTCCTGCCAGGCTTAGCTCACCTTGGGAGGGACTAGGTAACCAAGCCTTTGTTCTTATTCTACTGAGAAGCTCATCATGTGAGGAGGTCTGAGCTCGTTGCTCCAAGCTCAGACCTCACATTTCTCACAAGCCACTTGTGGGTTCCTATAGCAATAATTTAGGAATTTTCACCACTGTAAGTAAGTCAAGTTTTACTGCCTCTGCAACCTTTCTGAGTGATGTATGGAAAAGCACATGAACATGGCCTTTGGAGGGTTTGTAAATAAACCATTTTTTAACTTACCAAAATGTGGAAGTTTTGGAACTCACAAGGGCATATTTTAAAAGTCTAACAGCCTATATTGCCATGCTTTGCTTTGCTGCATATTTTGTGTTTTTAAATCTCTGCTGGGATTCTCTAACCAAAGAGCACTTGCCCCAAACCTGAATCCTAGCATCCAATAAATTATCCCATTTTTTTCTTTTCCAACAGCATAAACTATAGAACTCCCATAGGTGGTAGAGGAGAAAGCTATCAATAGCTACCAGTCAGCATAGCTATGTTTTGCCTCCAAGGTCAGAGGAAGTATGCCAGAATTGCACTGGTGGAGGAAAGGGGTGGGTGGGAGGAGCAGTCCGCCCCAGGTGGCATGGGGCTGTACAGTAAAAGGGGAGCTATCGTGCTGCACCGCTCTTCCTTTTCCTGCTTTCTCGCCCCCCCTCTCCATCGGTGGGAGAGCGTGTGCCTGTGCCGCTGCCCCCTGAACCCATCCAGGCATTGTCCTTAAAGGCAAGAGGGAAAGGCCAGCCATCCCACCAGGGCTTGGGAGCTGTGCGGAGCCGCTTCTCTCTTGGCTGCCACGCACTCTGTATCTCTTAAGCACCTACACTCAGGTATTCATGGGTTTCTTTTCCTGAGTAATGGGCTGTGTTTTTGAAGTTGCAAACAAATTAACAGAGCAACTCTTTCCTCTCTCTCTCTCTCTCTCTGTGTGTGTGTGTGTGTGTGTGTGTGTGGGTGTGCCCCCTGCCACCTTTCCACATCTCTCCCCTTAATTCTTTCCTGCCTCGCTTTAAATCCTTTCTCACATGGAAAGACTTTGGGAAGCGATTTTCCCCTTTCGGCTCCTTTCTCCTAGAATTTCAGTATTGTAGAGTTGGAAGGTACCCTGTTGAGGATCATCTAGTCCAGGGATGTCCAACTTCCAAGAGACTGAGATCTACTCCCATTAAAAAAAATATGGCAGTGATCTACCCATTGTATTGACCAAAGTTGTTGAGCTTTTTTGGGGAACGAAGACCCAAAGTTGTTGACCAGTGACGTCCCACCATTGACCGGTATATCTGCTGCACATCCCTGATCTAGTCCAACCCCCTGCAATGCAGGAATATGCGTCTGTCCCATCCTTTTCACATTTCCTCTCAGCCCTTGTTTGCCCCCCTCCTACTATGTAAACTTACATCTCTCTCTCTCTCTCTCTCTCTCTCTCTCTCTCTCTCTCTCTCAGACACACACACACACACACGATTGCCTCAGATGCTAATCCTACTCAGAGCAGACTCAAATGAATTAAAAATCCAAGCATTAATTTCAAAGCGTCTGCACTAATGTAGCCTGTTATTATAGGGACGCGGGTGGCGCTGTGGATTAAACCACAGAGCCTAGGACTTGCCGATCAGAAGGTCGGCGGTTCAAATCCCTGCGACGGGGTGAGCTCCCATTGCTCAGTCCCTGCTCCTGTCAACCTAGCAGTTCAAAAGCACACCAAAGTGCAAGTAGATAAATAGGTACCGCTCCGGTGGGAAGGTAAATGGAGTTTCCCTGTGCTGCTCTGGTTCGCCAGAAGCGGCTTAGTCATGCTGGCCACATGACCCGGAAGCTGTACACCAGCGCCCTCGGCCAATAAAGTGATATGAGTGCCACAACCCCAGAATCGGTCACGACTGGACCTAATGGTCAGGGGTCCCTTTACCTTTACCTTAGCCTGTTATTATAACCAAAGTATCTTACCCAAAAACTTCTGCACAAACCTGTTTATCTGAGAGCAGTATTCTCGGCGGGGAGGGGACTCCTTTTTTATAATTGCTTAATCATATGGGACTAAATTGCATTATGCTGTAAGGACCTTTCATAAAAACTTAGAATTCTAAAGTTGGAAGGGACTCCAAGCATCATCTAGTCCAACCCCTTGTAATCTCAACTAAAGCACCCCTGACAGATGGCCATCCAATCTCTGCTTAAAAACCTCCAAGGAAGGAGAGCTCAAAACCTCGCAAATGAGTCTTTTCCACTGTTGAAGGGCTCTTACTGTCAGAAAAATTTTCCTGATGTTTAGTCAGAATCTCCTTTAATATTACTTGAAGCCTATCCTCCAGAGCGGGACACGGGTGGCGCTGTGGGTAAAACCTCAGCGTTTAGGACTTGCTGATCGCACGGTTGGTGGTTCGAATCCCCGCGGCGGGGTGCGCTCCCGTCGTTCGGTCCCAGCACCTGCCAACCTAGCAGCTCGAAAGCACCTCCGGGTTCAAGTAGATAAATAGGGACCGCTTACCAGCGGGAAGGTAAACGGCGTTCAGTGTGCTGCGCTGGCTCACCAGATGCAGCTTCGTCACACTGGCCACGTGACC
The DNA here is from genome assembly GCF_965113315.1 of Podarcis vaucheri. NCBI lineage: Eukaryota > Metazoa > Chordata > Lepidosauria > Squamata > Lacertidae > Podarcis > Podarcis vaucheri. The sequence continues at coordinate 30,245,061 of NC_138758.1, forward strand.
TGGAAGTGTCTGCGGACAGCGCCAGCTCCCGGCCTATAGAGTGAGATGAGTGCACAACCCTAGAGTCTGGCAAGACTGGCCCGAACGGGCAGGGGTACCTTTACCTTTACCTTACCCTCCAGAGCAGAAGAAAACAAGTTTGTTCCATCTTCCATGTGACAGCTCTTTAGAGATTTGAAGATGGCTATCACATCTCCTCTCCGTCTTCTCTTTCCAGGTTAAACATACTCAGGTTCCTCAACTGCTCCTCATAAGGCTTGCTTTCCAGGCCCTTGATCATCTTGGTTGCCCTCCTCTGCACACGTTCTGGCTTGTCAATACAGTGGTACCTCGCAAGACGAATGCCTCGCAAGACAAAAAACTCGCTAGACGAAAGGTTTTTCCGTTTTCGATTTGCCTCGCAAGACGAATTTCACCTATGGGCTTGCTTTGCAAGACGAAAACGTCTCGCGACTTTGTTTCCTTTGTCTAAAAACAAAGACATGTTTTGTTTATAAAGTTAATTTATTTTCCCTTCAATTTTTGAACTGCTCTTTACAGTATGTGTGACTTTAAAGAGCAGTTAATAAACTGTTGTTGTACCAAATTTGGCTTTGTTTGGACTTTTTTTGACCATAGGAACGCATTAATTGATTTTCAATGCATTCCTATGGGATTTCGTGATTCGCAAGACGAAAAATTCGCTAGACGACAAAACTTGCGGAACGAATTAATTTCGTCTTGCGGGGCACCACTGTATCCTTCTTAAATTGTGGTGCCCAAAACTAGACACAGTATTCCGGTGTTGTCTGACGAAGGCAGAACAGAGTGATACTTGATCTAGAGATTAGACTTCTGTTGATGAAGCCTAGAATAGCATTACCTAAAACACCTAGGTCCTTTTAACATATATTACTGGTAAGCCAACTGTCCCCCATCTTATATTGGTGTAGCTGGTTATTCCTGCCTAAGCTCAGAACCATTCAGGCTGAAAGGGACTAGTGGGATTTAGAAGATCAAAAAGAAAAATCCCTTCTGATGGGCTGCAGCGTCACTTGCTGCAATTTGGGGATTTTTTAAAACATGGAGTTTTGTAAAGCACTTACCTAGATTTGGGAGGGTTTAAGATGCCAGCCCTCATCTGACCACACCACTCATAGGCGCCAACTCCCGCAAAATTAGGATGGGACTAAGTCTCCGTCCCCCCTTGAGGGGCCAGGCCTTGCTACAGCAGGCCTCGCCAGGCCTTCCCAGGCCTTCTACAAGCCTCATTGGGCTTTCCCAACAACAGGGCTTGTTGCAGGCACAAGGGAGGGGCACTGGTGGAGGAAGGCAGGTGGGGGGTGCGGTGCGCACCAGGTGTCAGCTGTGAGGGCAGGTGACATCGCCACTCCACCACCACCACCACCCCGCTCGCTGCATGGACGGTGCTCCCAGACACTCACTGCGTGGGCAGTGCGCCACTATGGGTGATGCTGCCGTAGCCAGCTAGCGACACCCCTCCCAACACTCGCCGTGCAGGCGGCAGGCGGCTAGGGATGCTTCCCGCGTGGGCGGCTAGCCCCTCCCCCATGAGCTGGCTAGCCCCGCCCCGCTCCAGGTGCCAGGGCAGGTAGCTCCGCCCCTATGACACCACCTAAATCCCCTGCACTTGAGCAGTTTTATGGCTGTCCACAGAAGCAGCATGGCAGCATGCAGGTATGAGAGATTACATCCTCCCTTATTGCTCCTGCTTTGCACTATTCTTGGGTGCTTTTGCCAGGCAGGAATAGGTGCTTGAGCCCTGTCTGTGAAGCAAGAGAAACAAAGAATGTGATGAGGCATTAAGTAAAGCAAAGAAGAGGTGGAGTCTGAGGTGACAGGAACGGAGTTCCTTCCCACCCCGTGGGAAGCGGCAGGGGCAGGCGGGGGAGAAGGGAAGGATAGTCAGAGGAGAGGGGAGGACTGTGTCAAATTGGCGGGACTCACACATGAGGAACAGCGGGGGGGGGGCAAACTCAGTGACTGCCCTGGGCAGCAAAAGCCACTGCAGCTACGCCACTGCAGAATTGGACCATGAGGAAATTAATCTGGCAATGCACATCAGGCCAACTCATCTCTGCTCCCACCCCCATCTGTATAGCAACATAAGAAAGTGATTGAAACAGTGATATGTGTCACTAATGTGTGCATCGCATCAGATGAGTTCAAACTCTTGTCTTATTATGAGGGGAAACAGAACTCAAATCCACTTCTCCTCTTGACTTAGAAAGTTTTAGTCTTGTCAAGCAAATCTGTGGGTGGATGGGTGAGAGAGAGACCATTTGGATTTTTTAGCTCAGGTACCAAAGGGTCTGTTGGCTGGACCAGCTTTCCTTTTAATTTTGAGCGCTTCAAGGAGAAAGTTCAGGGATAGCCCCACCTTTTTATCCAGCCCTGTATTTTTGTAGACAGGCAGAAAGGCCTCACTTTTCCAAACAACTTTATGGCAATCTCTTCAAATTACCGAGCCCCATGTAAACTGTGAGATTTCAAAATAGAATTCAGAAAGAAATTGTTTTAAGGCCAGCCAAGTCGTGATACTGTATTTAATCTTTCCCAGTGGTGAGGTCATCTCCCATTACCAAACAAATACTCTAATCAAGAAAAGTCATTCTCCTAGGGAGGTCGCGACTGATGTGCGTTCTTCCTCCCACCCCACCCCCACCCCCACCCTTCAAGGCCCTCTCCTGCATATAATAAAAGCAATGAAGAAATCACATTAACCTCTATGATACAGAATCTGGCCCCACATTATCACAGGCAAAAAGAATGGGGCGAATGAAGGACCAGACTTTTATTGCTCTGCCTGTGTGGATGAAAGAGAACCATGACAGCCTCACCCAGTAAACAATTCCATAGTACTTCTTCTCTTGATGACCACATCAACAACGAATCTAATTACCATATTTTTCGCTCTATAAGATGCACCAGACCACAAGACGCACCTAGTTTTTGGAGGAGGAAAACAAGAAAAAAAATATTCTGAATCTCAGAAGCCAGAACAACAAGAGGGATCGCTGCGTAGTGAAAGCAGCAATCCCTCTTGCTGTTCTGGCTTCTGGGATAGCTGTGCAGCCTTCATTCGCTCCATAAGACGCACACACATTTCCCCTTACTTTTTAGGAGGGGAAAAGTGAGTCTTATAGAGCAAAAAATACGGTAATTCTGGCAACATTACATAGGAAAACAACTCCAATAAACAATTTGCCAGAACTGTGCACATAGGTTAGTATTATCTTAATTATTATCATTATTATTATTATCACCTCTGGCCCAGAGGTTCCACTAAATTGCACTTTGCTATATGCTAACACCAAAGTGTCATTAATATTCTTATGAGTTGGGTCGAGATCAGTCTGGATGGTGACCTGAGTCCCTTCCAGTTCTTGGAATCCTGTAACTGTAGGGATAGAATGTATAAGAGTGAGCTTGCCAAACCTATCCTTTTGTCTAGGAAATGTTTTTGGCTGAGCACCACAGTTAGCATAACCAAGCATAGAGCAAGTAGGTGTGCCTCTACCCTCCCCAGAACCGCACCTAGCTGCCAAGTAGGAAATCAATAGCCAAATTAGTGTGGGTGGGCTGAGCTGGAGGCAGGCTTGAAGCTGGAGACACAGATACCTGCTTGCTCTGTGCTGCATCCAAAGCTGTGGCTAATGAAGAAGCCAGATCCTTTGACGTGTGAGCCCCTCCATCCTATGCTCAGATTGTATATATGTGTCAATATAACCATATATCCTAAAGAAACAGTCTCTGCTGACCTTCATTCCAAGGAAACTGAACTCTGGGCAAGCATGGGGACCCCTGGAATCTCTTACTTCTCACAGATTAGGGTGGCTTGTGACAATATGCCTATTTAAATCACACCCTGGAGAGCTTCACACAAAAAAACCCCAAAATCTTGGCAGCCAAACAAAGGGGAGGACAAAAATCATCATCATTTATTTATATGCTGCCTTTCCATAGTAAACCATTTCAAGGCAACTCACAACATGAAAAAAAATGCATAATTCACTAAGTTAAAAATGCTCACTCTGGCTTTAGTTTATTGCTATCAGCTGCTTTGAGTAAGCATGCCCACTTGAAGCAAAGCTCTAGAGGGGTAAAGGGAGGGACCTATTCAGCCCAAGGTCTGCATTCCCTCATGGGGAGACTTTTCAGGGGGCGGGCAGGTACAAAACATGGACAGTACAGTGGATGTGACTCTTACCTTCGTAAACTCCAGCCAGGCAAAGGTCAGGGGCTTCTGCAAACACCTCAAGCACACCCTACACAGATAAGCATTCTCTCAGCTCAAGGACATATTCTAGCCTGGAAAAGCACAGAGGAGGGCCAGTGAAAGGTGTGTGGCCTGAGGAGGGTCCCAAGGGCTAAGCAGGGAGGGCTGAGAGAGCACAGTTGGACCCCAGGCCTGTAGTTTAACATCAATGCAACAAAGCCAGAATGTGGAGGCATAACTGACATGGATGGGTTGGGAAGAGCCCTTAGTTTTGGGTGGGAAGAAGAAGAGACTGAATCTGGTTTCTAGGTGATGACAAAAGAATGCATCAAACTGGCCATTATGTATAAATTGACATATTTAGTAAGAAGAAGGGAAGGAAGAAATAGCACTAGCAGAGTGGCACTAGCAGAGAGAGAATTATTTGATCACTTACTGGAATGTGTGTAATGGGGGATGTGCGATTCCTCAGGGATTCCATGAATTTGAAGGGATTCCATGAATTTGAGGATCTTTTTGTTATGTGATGGGCTTTTGATTGCACATTTTAATACATGTAGCAAGCAGTACTGATATGAATGGATCTCTATTATACTTTACCAAATTATGTTTCTGTTTCAGAAATATCTCCAGCGTGCATCCTTTTCTATTGGTTCTTTCTCTTTAATTCATCAGTTTTAAAGTAATTTTCTTGTATCTCTGTTCTCTTGATGTACAGTATGTGCACCATGCTATTTTTGAATTGTTGCCTACATCTCCTCTGTTTATATGCTAAGGATAAAATTTTTTTTAAAAAAAATCCCTAAGTTAAGCCATTTTGTTGGAGCGGAGGAAACCCCAAAGGAAGTATTGTGACAGAGAAAGTAACCTACACAATCTTTTCCCAAGAGTCTTGCATCACAGCTGGCAATGGGGAAGGGTGGGTGGATGCATCAGAGTCTGATAGCGCTGGCAAGGAGTAGCAAGAGTGCTTTAGCTGCTGAAAGTCTGGCTGGAGTGAGGAGCACTTCATGCCTCAACACTTTCCAAAGGAGATGAGGAATCCCACCCTTCAGCTGATATATGGGACCACCTGCATGCTTAGCCGTTTTGCACAGGGCTATGAAAGAGGAAGCTTTGCAATGACAGCCTAGCAGTATATTTACCAGGAATTCCAACGATAGTCTCTTGACCCCCACCCCCAAACACACACACACAATTTGCAAAGTTTGAAGCTTTGGCAACTTGAACAAGAGATCATAGCACTCAGGAAGCATAAGAACATAAGAAGAGCCTGTTGAATCAGGCCAATATCCCACCTGGTCCAGCATCCTGCTTTCACAGTGGTTAGCCAGATGCCTGTGGCAAACCAGCAAGCAGGACTTGAGCACAAGTGCACTTTCCCTTCAGTTTCCAGCAACTCGCATTTGCTGTCTGTAACTGTGGAAGCAAAGCATAGCCACTGTGGCTTGAAGCCATTGACAGCCTTTATCATGAATTTCCCTTCTATTCACCCCTCTAAATGTGTGTGCGTGTATACATGTACACACACACACACACACACACACACACTTGTTTTTTGTTTGCGTTTTCACCCTAGGTTGCAACTTGTTTTCTCTTTTCAGAAGACAAGAGTCAGAAAAGCATCCCATTAGAAACTGCCTTTCCTTCATCCTGTAAAAGAAGTCACATATGTTGATTTCCCCACCTTTGTCAGCTAATCTTTGGACAGGCAAACATAATGGCAATTAACTGGGCTATCATTGTGCTGCTAAAGGAATTACCTGGTTCACAATTAGGCACCCCAAAAGTAAACCTCCTCCACACAGAGGCCTCTGATAATTCCTAGCGGTCACTGTTGTTGCTTCTGCTGTAATTTATGGGAGTCTTTCATTAGAGTCAAGCTTAGCGCAAGGGCTAATTTACAGCCCACTTCGCTACTCCATAGATTCCTTTCAACTGAAGCGCTGTTAAGGCTAAGCCATTCCTCTCCTCCAACATGTGTTTTTGTTAAACATCTGTATTGTATCATTCACCTGGGGACACACAGACTGGCACAATGTATATAGCCTACAGTAAATTTTATGTCCCGAAAAATGCTTAAATTTAAATAACAAAGAAAATAAATAGAGCAGTCAACCTGAACACTGTTGTTGTTGCTGTTTGAAAATTGGAGCATTAAGTAGGTGTATTCAGCTTCATAATCAATGCAGTCCAACTTTTTTATGATACTTTACAGCACATCATGTGGCCCTTCAGATTCTATTGGGTCTCCAACTCCCAGCAGCCAGAATGATCAGTGGTCATGCTGGAATCCATGACCAGTGGGCCTGGAATCCAACAACGTGTGGAGGGCTCTAGATTCCCACCCCAATATACATTATCTCACTTAATTCTCACTTAAATTTCTACCCTTCAACCAAGGCCCTCTCTTTGTGTTTGATCTGATTCTTCCAAGGTGTTCAGGGCAGTATATATGAGTCCTCACTCCCTACCCACCCTTAGCTTCAATTTTATTTTCATGGCAACTAAACAAGGGAGGCAACGCTGGCCGATGGTGACCGTCCCAACATCTCCTGGTGAGTGTGGGTGACTGAGCAGAGATATGAACTGTGTCTCCTTAGTCTAGCCTACAACAATCACAGTTAATTAAGTAGCAGGAAACTAGCAAGAAATATTAATAACATCAAAAGTTTTATGGGATAAACCGATGCTTCCCCCCCCCTATAAATAAATAAATACTCACCATGAAGTTGTTACAGTAAGTGCCATACATTTTAACAACAACAAAAACAAGCAGTACCGGTACTGCATACCCTTGAGTACTCCCAGAAAGAAAGAAAAGCACTGGGATAAACGTTTGCCTAGCTCTAAAAGGGCCACAAGGATGAAAGCAAAGTAAAACCTCCCTGGATGAGGGAGTTCCACAATCTCAGCACCATATTGCTGAGAAAGATCTGTCAAAATAAAAATAAAAAAATGTCCAGTAGCACCTTATATATAGACCAACTAAGTTTGCTCTGGTATATGCTTTCGTGTGCCTGGGCACAAAAGCTTATACAGTGGTACCTTGGGTTAAGTACTTAATTTGTTCTGGAGGTCTGTTCTTAACCTGAAGCACCACTTTAGCTAATGTGGCCTCCTGCTGCTGCTGCGCCGCCAGAGCCACATTTCTGTTCTCATCCTGAAGCAAAGTTCTTAACCCGAGGTAATATTTCTGGGTTAGCGGAGTCTGTAACCTGAAGCATATGTAACCTGAAGCGTATGTAACCTGAGGTACCACTGTACCAGAACAAACTTAATTGGTCTATGAGGTGCTACTGGACTTTTTTATTTATTTTTTATTTTATTTTTATTTTGACTGTGTCATACCAACACGGCTACCTACCTGAACCAAAGATCTGTCAGTTACTAACCTAAGGGGTAATTCTGTTGACAATGAGTCAACCAGGTGGTGTTGCCTTGCATCCAGTCTGATTGGCGCGATCCTTGCTGAGATGCAGTAGTGCAAGTTCTGATTGCCTGTTTAGTTCTGAGGCAGTTTGCTCTTGTGTGTTAGTTGCAGGTCCCTCTGCTGTGGACCAAGCCTGAACTGCTAAGACAAAACCTTTCCATTTACTTCAAGATATACACTGTGTTTTTGTCCTGTTTCCCTCAGTGTTAAGAGGATTTCTTGTTTCTCTGGACTCTGGTCTGCATTATTTAAGTGCCTTTGCTAACTTTCTGCACATTATCCAGAGTTGACTTTTGCCTATGTATCACAGGAGGCAGTGATGACCACCAACTTGGATGGCTTTAAAGGAGGATTAGACAAATACATGGAGGAGGAGAGGGGTGTCAGTGGCTACTAGTCTTGATGGCTATGTTCTGCTTCCATGGTCAGAGGCAGTAATGCTTCTGAGTACCAGTGGCTGGAAACCACATTAGAGGAAAGGGCTGTTGTTCTCTAATCCTGCTTACATGTTTCCCACAGGTATCTAATGGGCTGCTATGAAAACAGGACTAGATGGGCCATTGGCTTGATCCAGCAGGCTCATCTTATATTCTTATCTAGCATATATATGGTACTAAGGGGGTGATATTTTGTGGTTTCTTTCCGGGGGCGGGGGGAGAAAACCCTAGTGAGGAAAACATTTTTTAATGTGAATTTTTGTTTAAATATAACACCCAGAAAATGTCTCTTAAGGGCAACAGCCACGATGGAGTACATGCCTATAGGAGTGTTAAACTTTGCTACCGTAGTAAAACTGTCAGCCCTGATTATTTAGAAGGTGGCTGCCTTGCAGTCTTGCCTTTCATTCCCTCGTGCAATTAGTGTTCCACGGCATTCTATGTGTATTGCACTTGGCTCCTGCTCACAATCTATCAGCCACGCAGAGACAAACGTTTGGCTTTCCCCTTTCTGGACAACAGTGATTTACTGCGCAGAGGCCTCCCACTGCGGTCAAATAAAATAGATGGAGACATTCTGCATCAAAGCGGTGATAACTCTGTAAGCATCAGTCAGAGACACTTTCAATCCAAAGGAGTTTCTGCCGCAATAAAAGATGCGTGTCCTATAAATCCTACTCAGCTGGGCCGGCCATGTCGTATGGGCTTCACATCACATCCAAGCCCTCTGCATCTCCACTTACTACTCCCTTCAGTTGTTCCCATATTATGTCACAGTGAGAACAGCCACAGTGAGCTAGTTTTGTGCCAAAAACTTCTCCTGCATTTTTTCCGACCATCCTCCATCGAGGAATGGAGTTTAATAAATTTAAATGGCCAAAGGCCACAACAATTATATTATAATGTAGCAGAATAAGAACATATGAAGAGCCTGCTGGATCAAACCACTGACCAATCTAGTCCAGTATCCTGTTATCACAGTGGCCAGTCAGAGGACCTCCATGTCCTTTCCTCCATGAATTAGTCTAATCCAGGGGTCAGCAAACTTTTTCAGCAGGGGGCCGGTCCACTGTCCCTCAGACCATGTGATGGGCCGGACTATATTTTGGAAAGGAAAAAAAATATGAACGAATTCCTATGCCCCGTAAAAACCCAGAGATGCATTTTAAATAAAAGCACACATTCTACTCATGTAAAAACACGCTGATTCCTGGACCATCTGCAGGCTGGATTTAGAAGGTGATTGGGCTGGATCCGGCCCCCGGGCCTTAGTTTGCCTACCCCTGGTCTAATCCTCTTTTAAAGCCATCCAAATTTGTGGCCATCACTGCTTTCTGTGAGAACAAGCTCTATAATTTAACCATGTGCTGCATGAAGAAGAAATCCTTTCTTTTCTTTGAACATTCAGCTTCATTGGATGTCCATGATTTCTGGTAGAATCATAATATAACAAACACCCATCATATAAAAGAAATAAAAATCAGAAGTACCATCAGATAGCTCAACCTCAGATTAAAGCTCTGAGTCTCCAAAACTATTGAAAGCAATATTATCTAACTGTCTCTTTCTATGCTTTCTTCCAGCTGATGCAAAAACATCACCCTTTATGTGTCACAAGTACCAAACAAGGATATTCTGTCTAAAGAACTGTTAACATTTTTACTAATCGCAGCTAGATAGGCCATGGTGGAAGGAATTAGACAATCTATCTGTACAATCTTGGCATAAAAACATTTGGTTTAATGCAATCTCAGAAAAGATAACAAGTTAAGACCAGTGCAGGGTAAAGCAAAACTGCAAGATTTCAGTGCAGTGTGATAGGGCTTTGTGCAATTTACCATGGATCAAAAGATGTACATCTCTTTGCCAGAAAAGGCCAGATCTATACAGACATCATAGATCACACACCAAGATTTTGGTGATTGTTCCACTTCCTCCTTAATATTTATATATCACAACCATAACATTGAGGGGGGCACACTTATAATATATAACAATATTGTATTTAGTGCTCACCTACACCTGTGTTGCAGGAGATAAGTCTGGTTACATGTTTTGGTTTCTTTTCTTTTCTTTATATTTGCATTCTTATCTTGAATATCTATATCTATGTCTATATCTTTTTTTAAAAAAAATGAAAGATAAGTATTTCTTTTCCTAACAATATTATCCACATGACCAGCATCACAGGTTGGCATTGCTGAACAACTCCCAAGGCCTGCACCCATTCCCTGGAGTCTCCTTCCTGCTGCTGTTGTCTGGTCATTAAAAGGTAAAGGTAAAGGGACCCCTGACCATTAGGTCCAGTCGCAGACAACTCTGGGGTTGCGGCGCTCATCTCGCTTTATTGGCCGAGGGAGCTGGCGTACAGCTTCTGGGTCATGTGGCCAGCATGACTAAGCCGCTTCTGGCGAACCAGAGCAGCGCACGGAAACTCCGTTTACCTTCCCACCCAAGCGGTACCTATTTATCTACTTGCACTTTGACGTGCTTTTGAACTGCTAGGTGGGCACAGGTGCTGGGACCAAGCAACAGGAGCTCACCCTATCACAGGGATTCGAACCGCCAACCTTCTGATCGGCAAGTCCTTGGCTCTGTGGTTTAAACTACAGTGCCACCCACGTCCCATTAAGTCATTAGGCTGGAACAAACAGAGGAAGCCATGTTCTCTGCTTTTTTCCCCTCTCTCTCTTAATGGATGGCAGAAGAGAGCAAGTGAAGAGGCAGTGGTGAGAGTGCCTAGGAGGAGGCAAACCCACTCAAGGCATCTTTCTTGCCCATAAAGCCTGGAGCCAGTACTCATGATCAGACCTTTAATCCCCCTCAGCAAATGAACTGCAATGGTGTATCCATGACCAGGCAGGTTTGCTGGTTTAATCTACCAATCCTTTTCAGTCTTGCTTTTTGCCAGGGGTGCTTCCAGGTGGGTGTTTATAGGAGGATTGATGTGCCTATCTATTTATTTCATAAAATTTGTACACCATTTGATTAAAAAAGAAAACCTTCAAGGCAATTTCCCAAAAAATAAAAATAATAATTAAAACAATAAAATCATAAATTGGAAAAAATACCAACAACATTATAAGTCTTTTGAGAAGTTGAAATAACAATAGAATAAAGGCAGATTGAAACTCACATCTACTTTCTAAACATCTGGATAGGCTTTTCAGGGGGGGATGTTTTTAGCAGACACTGAAAAGAACACAGTGAAGCAGCCTGCCTCATATCATTCATGCACACTCTTTGCAGTCTCCATGCAGCGTCATTGTTATCAGAATGCCAACCCATTTCCCCCAATTTGATCCAGAAACTCCCTTTCCAAGGAAAATCTGGGAAGTTTTTGTGGGGTTGTTGTTGGGGTTTTTTTTAAAAAAAGCTGTTGTTAATGACCCCTCTGTGATATCTCAAAATGCCATCTTAGTCTCCTTGCAACAACCTTATTTGGAAGGGAGAGACAAACCTTGTCAGTGCTCACACACTCAAAGACCATAGTGTAACCATGCAATTATGGACCTGTTTTGAGGTGAGATTCAGCCACATACCAGCAAATTCAGGCCACACAATTACAATCAGTTAGGAGGTCTTGCACAACAAATCTGCTTCCCCAACACATCAGATATTTTTCAGTAAGAAATGTGATGGGGAAAGCACTTGAAAGTGTGAGCTAGTGTGTTGCTTTGATGCAACATTGAACTTGTCCATATTGGAGTTTACTGTGCATGTACAGAAGCTTGTGTTCCCATTTAATCTGTGAAGTGATAGAACTGTAGAGTTGGAAGGGACCCTGAGGATCATTTAGTCCAACCCTCTGCAATGCAGGAATACGCAGCTGTCCCACACAGGGATCAAACCTGTAACCTTGGCATTACCAGCACCATGGTCTCATCAACTGAGCTACATTATGCTACCCTCAAACAATGCTAATCTAAATGCTTTTCTCTTTTTAATTTGGGTTTACCCATATGGGTATAATCCTGTAAATTGGGGAGCTAAGGCTCAATAGTGCTCCACTCAGGGTCATGAATTATTTGTTTCAGTGTTTTTGTATGCATGGAACAGTTGTCACTGTCTGCTACTCCCCTTTCCATGACTAGTGGAAGACATTTTGCTGCCTAAGGCAAAGGACAAGAGGGGGTGGGTGGGTGAGTGCATGTGTGCACCACCCACTCCCCTGTTCCATGTACAGAAACTAAGTGGACTGGTAGCTGAATAATGCTTCAGCACTGGCCATGGGATAGTTGCCCCTGTTAGCAACATGTAAGTTTACATGTTGCTTTGATCTCCAACAGAAAGAAATGGCCAGGGACTTAGGAAGAATAGCTGGGGAGAAGTGGGGAAGCTGCCACAGATGCCTCCCCAAAACTGCCACCTGAGGCAATTGTCTCACTCTGCTTAATGGTAGGGCCTGTCCTGCACCACTGCTCCCTCAATGCTTTCATCTCTTTCTGGCTGCGCTCGAAACTATTTCTGTTGTGCTCCTAAACAGAACAGCATTTTTTCCCCTTTTTGATCCCTCAGATTTGCACAAAACCAGAAAAATGCACAAACCAATTTACAATTGTCTAGCTCTGTGCTTTTGCACACTTATTGGGTGTTTCATTTTATTTTTTTAAAAAAGGCACAGGTGCAGTTACACAAAAGCCCTGTTAGTACTTAAGTGGCATAATAGAATCATGTGTAGGTGTTGACTACCCCAGTCTAATTTGAAGCGGGGGGGGGGGTGGATTAAGCAGCTAAGTAATGTTCAGATGCAGGCAATCCCATTGTCTAGTCTCTGTGCAAACAAATCAGAATAAATGCAAATCAGATACCGTAGTCATTGTTGTCTAATCTCCTTTCAGACAAATCAGGATGAGTGCTCCATAAATAGGTTGTCTGGTTGAACAGTTAGTTAAACACCCTGGATCCAACCCTGCCATTTCTGCTATGGCACAAACTTCCATGGACTAGTTCCCCAGATGCTTCAGGGGATTGCAGTCCGCAAAAGCTGATGCCACAATAAGGCTGCAATCTCAACCCCACTTACCTGGGAGTAAGCACCGCTGAATTCAAGAGGGCTTACTTCTGCGTAGAAAATGGATGGGGTTGCATTGTAAGGTGGGTTGGGTAATGTGTGGCCCTTCAGATGCTCCTGGACTATAACTCCCATCATCCCTCACCGTGGAACATGGAATCCTAGAACAGCAGAGTTGGAAGGGATTCCAAGAATCATCTAAGTCCAACCCTTTGCAATGCAGGAATCACATCTGAAGAATACCTGGCAGATGCCCATCCAACTTCTGTTGAAAAACCTCCAATGAATGTTGAAGACTCACCAAGAGACAGACCCAAGCTTCCCATTTCAGGCAGTTACTGTATTTTTATTACTCTTTCCCCCCCCCCTTCCATCATGAATAGATTGGTGTATTCTGGGAAACTTTTTTTGGTTAGCAACAACCTCCTACCCCAAACATGTAAAGTGATCAAGAGAAAGGGAGGAACTGCAGATATGGCTGGTGGTGGCAGTCGGATTATTATCCTGGTTTAGTAAGTGTGATTCCCAGGTTTAATTATCTATAAAACTGTTTTTTGAAAGATAGATGAAAGAAAGGAAGGAAGGAAGGAAGGAAGGAAGGAAGGAAGGAAGGAAGGAAAGAAAGAAAGAAAGAAAGAAAGAAAGAAAGAAAGAAAGAAAGAAAGAAATGCATTGGAATACATAGACTAACTGGGCTGAGTGTCACCTGTGTGCCCCTTCCCTTGTTCCCCCCACCCTTTGGGGAGTCTTTGACAGGTCACAGAGGATCAACGGCTAGGATGTTTGTCAGGCCCCTTCGGAAAGTTCAGAGGATCTCCATGACATCATAGGCACGACCCCCTGGCTAATCACATTATACGCTGTTTAACTTAACACTGCTAAGCTTTGTCTGATAACACTGTAAAATACCATTTTATTCTAAATTAGATTATGCAAACCTCTTGGACACTTAGGTCAGTTCTCCTGTGAGGTCCTTGCTCAGATGCCTTTTCTTAACTCACTCACCCCCCCCCCTTTTCCAGCCTCCCTTGCCCCCAAATTGAATCAGACAGCAAAAAAATAAAAATTTTGAAATATAAGGCTGTCAAGGCTATTATCTGCTTCTATAACTCAACAACACTGGTTGCGGTTATATTGATGGAGACTCTGTGAGTCTGTTCTCGCTCTCTCCCCTCTTGGAAAAAATGTGGATTTTGTTTTCTCTTTTAGAGGTACTGGGTTTCATTACAACCTTCTTGTGAGGTAGCATGTTCCAGAAGTCCGTCTCTTCCATCTACCATAGGAACATAAGGAGAGCCTTATGGATCAGGCCAATTGCACATCTAGTCGAGGATCCTGTTTTCACTGTTTTGTCCAACAAACCCGCAACTAGGATTTGTTCCTGCATTGTGCATGGTGTAAGGAAAAAATCATTCACAGACATTAAGAGTTGGCACAACCCACTAAAATGAAATTTCAACTTGATAAACGCAGAGATTTCCCTAGCACTTAGGAACCACTTTAAAACAACAACAACAACAATGGCATATGAAGTTGCAGCCAATAGAAAGGTGCAATTTACTCACAAGCTGCAGGAAATACTCTCATTATTATTTCCATTTTACACGCATACACAAAAGTACAAAGTAATGAGAAAAAACTACTTGCATTACCTTACAGCAGCCCAACAACTATAATTGTTTACATGAAGGTATTACAAATCCAGAGCATTTTTCACAACATGGAACAAATCTAATTCCCAAATGCAATACAATTGCATCTTACATACATTTAGCTTTCATGATTTTAACCGTATGGGGTTGAAGGCAGGCTGGCTGAATTTGTGCATGATAAATCTAAGCAAGGCAGAGAGTATAAAAGCTCGTTTTGCACTAGGGCCACTTGAGTTACCCAGTACAAAAGGAGCTTTTAAGTTAAGGTTACCAGATTTGTTTTCAATGAATCTGGGGACACTTTTCAACTTCAGTAGGAATGATAGGATTTCGTCAGGGGACTGATTTGTAAATCTGGGGACTGTCCCCGGGAAACAGGGACATCTAGTAACCTTATTTTAAGTTCCTGACCATGCTTGCTGGGCAAGGCCAACTTGACATGCAGGTTCTGGCAGCAGGGGTGCCAACTTGAATAAAATAGGGTTGGGGCAGGTAAGCCCCTCCCCATAACCAATCACAATGTGCAGCACAAACACACTACTTGAATGGCAATGCCCATTAGCTTTGGTGGTCCCTGGCCCTCATATATTTTACTGGGTGTGCTCCTATGTGTTAGCTCCTATATCTGAGAGTGCTGGGGATTCTCTCTCCCTCAACCGCTAGCTGTGGGAGAGGCTCCAAGGATCCGGGTACGTGATTTTCTGGTATATGTGAAACTCTTGGAACTGAAGACCCATGTAAGATATGTTTGTACTGTATTGCAAGTTTCAAAACTTCAGATATTGTCTTCATTGTCCAAGAACCAAATGAGGTGCTTCAAGAATAACTGGATGGGATGCAATGCAGGTCTGCAGAGCACTGGAGTGGAATGGGACTCTGGCACTGGGATTCTGGAGTGTCCTGTTCCACTCCATGGGCACCTCACCCTGCCCCCCCCCCCCATGCACACAGGGCATATGCACCGCCCCGAGCACCAAAGCAGCTAGCTATGCCACTGTGAATTAATGCAAGTTTGTACATACATGCTGTTTTGCACTTTTACCAAAACCAGGTACATTTGCTAGTGAGTTCATATACTACCAAGAAAAGGACGGGGGGGGGGATGGAAAAGAAGAAAGCTTCTCTTTGGTGGTATTCCAAGCTGATCACATAACTGAGATGTCATCGCCTGCCTAATGCACAGCTAATGACAGAATAAATGGCTGATTGTGTTACATTAAAGCCACACAAATGAACACAGCAATTCGAGCATGAAACAAAATAAAAATAAAAAAGCCACCTTCCAGGGCATATGATGCTGGGAGGAATAAATGAAGGAATGATTAGAGAAAGAGCATTTATGTCAGAAAGTTATCTTTCAAGTTTCTGAATAGCAAAAACTCATCTACCCAACCAAGGCACACAATTCAGATTCATGTTGGGGAGTGAAGATTTTAATAAAATAGGCCCTAGATCCAGCTCATTCTTTAGTAAAGTACTTGATGTACATAGGAGGAAACAGCCACATTGAAAGAGAAATGTTTGCCACTGGATGTTTATCTGCTTAGTTCTAAGGACATAAGGAGAGTCTGCTGGGTCAGGCCAATGGCCCATTTCATCCAGTGTCCTGCTCTCACAATGCTTACCCAGATGCCCCAATGGGAGATCAGCAAGCCGGACATAAGCACAACAGCCACTCTCCCCTCCTGCCATTTCCAGCAACTGGTACTCAGAGCATTGCTGCCTCCAACTGTGGAGAGCAGAGCATAGCCATTGTGGCTAGGTGCCACTGATAGCCCTCTCCTCCATTCTTTAATGTTTGATCCAAGGGAAGTTGTGGCCGATCATTTGGTATTTGCTCCAGCTCCAATGGCCAAGCCTGTGCAAACCAGGCATAATGACGAAGGTTTAAAGAGAAAGAAAACTCATCTGGTATAGGTAATTCCCTGCTTTTGTTTTATATTAGTTAAGTGCAAGGTTTGTGGATTTTATTTCACCTTGGATTTTATTCTAATGTTTTAGAATTTCCCCTGACAGTTTCAGGAACCTTCCTTCATCCTTGAGTGGATTTTGCTGGAGGATATTGGCCTTGATCCAAACCTCACTGAAGTTAATAGTGACATTCTCATGCCCATTACAAAAATCATTCTTTTCACCCTTTTATCATTAAAGAAAGAAAGAAAGAAAGAAAGAGACCAAAACTTTGATATTCTTTTAAATATAATTTGCTTGTTGTTCCTTCTGACTGAGAGATCACTGAATAAAAAAAAATGGACTCTGACAATGCATTGAATCAGAATCAGAACTGTCGAACTGAAAGGGACCACAAGGGTTGTCTAGTCCAACCTTTCTGCAATGCAGGAATCTTTTCGCTCAGTGTGGGGCGTGATCCCACCACCTTGATATTAGGAGTCTCATGCTCTAGCCAGGGGATTATGTTGGCATAAGACCATCAGAACAGTCCTGCTGGATCAGAGCCAAGTCCCAACTAGTCATAGGAAGACACCTTGTGCCAAGTCAACCACTGGTCTCTCTAGCTCTGACTGGTAGTGGCCCTTGAGGCTTTCAGGCAGGGGATTTGTCCAGCCTGGAGATGTTGCTGGGGATTGAACTAGAGTTATAGCCCTCCCATGAGCATTATTGGCCAGCCAGATGCTTGTAGAAAGCCTCTAAACAGGACATGAGTTCAGCTTCAACACAGTTATTCAGTGTGTCCAGGACTACGCAATCAACATGGAACATTAGAACTTAAGAAGAACCTTGTTGGATCAGGTCAATAGCCCATCTTGCCCAGCATCCTGTTCTCACAGTGGCCAACTAGATGCCTTTAGGGAACCTGCAAGCAGGTTTCAAGCATAAAAGCCCTCTCTCCTCTTTGTGGTTTCCAGTCACTGGTATCCAGTGTGGGAATATTCAGGGGTGCAGGAGAGGATATATTGTGAGATTATATCCTAATCCAACTTGTGCTAACAAGTTCCCAAAATATCAGCAGAGTTTATGACATTCCCCTTTTAGTTCGCAACGGTAACGTCTGCACAGGTTCGCTAGAACCACTATAATAATTACTCTGGTAATTTCCCCTTTTGTTCCCTCTTAAAATACAAGACACGACACAGTCTTTATAAAAGTATAAAAGAGTTTACTCACGTTCTGTTCACAATATGATCCCAGAAGGCAGACAGACTTAAAAAGGTAAAATACACTCAGAATCTATCTTATGGAATATAGTCCCTTAGTCCTCTCTTGACTGAGAGCCAAGAGGGCATGTTGCTCCTTCAGAAGATGAAGATGAGAGAGAGAGATATGGCTGCCTGCCCTGTACTTTTATCATTTACCTGCACAGGTGAGGCCACACCCACCTCTGGTCACATGCGGAGGAAGTCCGTCCCCAGGAAGTTTACCTGCTTGCTAGACAAACATCCCTCCCCATGTTCTAACATGTACACTCTAGGAATGTTGTCATTGACTGCTCCTGCGTTTTACATCCCACGTCCAGAAGCATTGCTGCCTCTAGCCTTGAAGGCAGAGCACAGCTATCATAGCTATTAGCTATTAGCAGCCCTCTCCTCCTCCACGAATTAGTCTCACCCTCTTTCAAAGCCATCTAAGTTGGTAGCCATCACTGACTCCTGTGGAAGTGAGTTCCGTAGTTTAACTATGCAATTGCTTGGGGTGGCTGCATTGTCAATGAAGCAGATAACATACACATTGGTTGACCAACCCGCTTTTGCCTCTAGCTCTGCCCACCACATGAATGTAGCCCCTGGAAGGTTGTCCAGAAAGGGATGCAGCCCTCAGACTGAAAAGTATTCCCTACCCCTGACCAAGGAGGACACCCAACACTTTCCTGAGTGTGCAGGCTATAGAGGAAGGTTAGTGACAGTGATCCATCTGCTTTCCAGGAAAGCTATTCTGCCCTTACAAAGAGCTTTAGACTTGGGAACTCCCAATAAGCTCTGCTGAACCCCAGAACACTCCTTGAAAACAACTAGGGTAGCATATCCCGAGTTAAGCAAACTGCAGTTGTGATTTATTTTATACAATTTATTATGCAAATTATACAATTTTTATAACAATTTATTGTTTTTCCCCCAAAGAGTCCAAGGTGGTGTAGATAGTGAGGTAGGTTAAGTGGAGAGGAAGTGGCTGGCCCACGGTCACCCAGTGAGCTCCATGGCTGGCTGGAGATTTGTGCCCTGGTATCCCAGATACCAGCCCAACACTCTAACCACCACAACACTATGCTGGAAATGCCCCTCTTATGAACAGCAGCAAGGAGGAAGAGGCTCTGTGTGGATTCCTCCCAGAACTGCCTGACGTTTCTGAAGTGGCCAGGGTGCTGTGGGAAGGAGGTGGTCACCCAGAGGTGATAAACTGAGGCTACAGAAATCTGGGCTGTTAGCAAAGTAAGGCAACAGCCTTGGGCAGTCAAATTCAGGTGTAGCAAATCACCATTTAATGTATTCTCCCCCCCCCCTTTTCATTAATAGTATTAGTATTACATTTCTGTACAATACTGCCTGCCCTTCATCTGAGGATCACAGGGCAGTTTACAGTATCAAAACAGGGAAAAAATTCCATAGTAACAACAAAAACAATTACTCCCCCCCCCCCCAGTTTAAAAGGCCATAGATTCTCCCAAAGGCTTGGGAGAAGAGGACCATTTTTGGCTGGTTCATCCCTAGGAAGAATGTTTCATGGGTGTCACTGCAAAAAAGGCCTGTTCTCATGTTGCCACCCTTTGGACCTCTCATGGAGAAGGCACATAAAGAAGTGCCTCGGATGATGATCACAGGTACTGGATCGGTTCCTATGAGAACAGGTAAGGGCACTTGTGGCAGGTTTGTCTCTGGCACCAAAATAATTTGGCACGCCTGGGTGTAATGTACCTTAAGGGAAGGGTGGGGGTTGTGGGAGAAAGCATCACTTGCCGCTCGGCCTCAGTCTGCAAAATTTCTTGAGCAAACCTGCACGCAAGCTAGCACATCAAGATAGAAAGTGTACACTTTTTGATACTGGTGCACTAGTTCACTACATGCAAGGAACTGGGTGTGTGCTTTCGAAGGCATATCCTAAATCCGGCCCCAACTCACTCCTGCAGTTTGAAGTGGTGCAGCCCAAGATCCTACCACCTCTTTCGTTGCAATGCGTGGAAAGGTAGCGAGGTAGGCAGACGGGCCAAGGAGGGGTTGCAAGGAACGCGAGGCGCTTCAGCCCCTGAGCAACAGCGCCGCCTAGCCGCCAAGGAGGCCACGTTAAACGGCGGGCAAGCGCCTCCAGCCGCGCGGCGTTGCAAAAATGCCGCCTCTTTAAAAGATCCATGTAGGGGTGGGAAATGCTCCTTTTATTGCATCAAATCAGGTTTCAAGGGGTTGGATTGTGCCCCCGCGCGCCTCCCCCACCTTTTTTTTTCCTTTTTGCAAAGAGTCCTCTTCTCCCCGCCCAACCCCGCAAGCCCCTCCGCGTCCCGATCGCTTGACTCGTGTCTGTCTGCAGTTCAAGGCAGCAGCTGCTGCAGCCAGAGATACGGTATCAGGGAGCTCGGAGGCAGGGGGCGGGTGAAAGGGGAGTAGAGGAGAGGCGGGAATAGAGCGAGGAAACACCTGTTCCCAGTACGAAAAAAAGTGGGGGGGGGAGTCCACAGCCGGCTTGGAACTCCCCACCCACCCCAACCCCACTCCCACTCCATATCTGTTCTCCTATCCAACACCACAATGTCGTTTACAAATGCACACACACTAGAGGGGTCCGGGTTTCCCCCCCTCCCTCAATAGATCCCAAAATGTGTTTGGCAGTGTGCTTCCCAGCAGGTTCCTTTTGCCTCCTAGGGATACAAAGAGGAGGAGGGGAGGGGAGAGAGAAACAGCCGCGGAACGCGCGGTGCAAACTCGAGATGGAGAGGGAAATCTGCCGTCTGCTTCTGGGGTTTTCGCCCACAAGAAGCGCTTTCAGGGGACCCCGGGAGAGGGTATCCCGGCGGCACTCCGAAGCAGGCGCCGAGTGTTGAGCTCTGCTGTAAAAAAAAATTGGGGGGGGGGGGAGAAAAACCAAACCAGCCCGTGGTTCTGCTTCCGCTGCCTTTTGCAAAGGGCAACTACTTTGTTCCACCGAGAGCCTGTCAGAACTGAAGCCACGATCCGAAGCAGGCAGGCGACTGGCCAAAGCGAGGCTGGTCTTGGGGTCGTCTGGCTCAAGCGAGCTCGACGCCTTTCGCATCCCCCGCGCACGAAGTTTCATCATCAGCGCTCGGGAAAGGACCTGCCAAAAAAGCTCGCTTGGCTCGCTGCATTGTGGCGCGGCTTCCTTCCTTTTCTTTTCTTTTTTAAAGAATAATAAAGGAGGGAGTGAAACGTTCTCTTCCCTCCCCCCGCCCCGCAAAAGAGCCAAATGGATCGCAGAAGAGGCGCAGGGAGCAGGGGGGACCGGGGCAACTGCCAAGGGGGTATGCCAGTGAGGTGTGGCTTGCATTTAAATATCCAATATGTCAATGTAAGGGGAGTGTGTGTGTACGTATATAAAGTCCAGTTTGCATCGGATCGCCGGACAGATCCAGCAGCTATGAAAGGCGGCAGGACGAGGAGGTGGAGGAGGAGAAGCAGGGGGGGACGCGCTGGACCAGGCGAGCCGGCGCAGGCGGCTTGAGCTGGGGACCTAGCAAGCGTAAGAGAGCGGCGGCGACGCCGGAGGAATCGCAGCCTCCAAGAGGGCAAGAGCTACTGCCCTCCGCTGGACCCGGAGCTCGCGTGGCTCGTTCGCTAGTACGTTCGGGCTTCCTTGCTGTCTCCTCCGGGCTTTGCGCCCCCGCGGTGGCCATGGCCGAGGTCGGCGGCTTCCTGGGCTCCCTCGATTTGGATTTGCACGGATTCTCCTCGACACTTGGGAGCGTGGCGCTCGCCGACTCGCCGGGCTTTTTAAACGAGCGCCTGGGGCAGATCGAGGGGCGGCTGCAGCGGGGCTCTCCCACTGACTTCGCCCACCTGAAAGGCATCCTCCGACGGAGGCAGCTCTACTGCCGGACCGGGTTCCACCTGGAGATCTTCCCCAACGGCACCGTGCACGGCACCCGCCAGGACCACAGCCGCTTCGGTAAGCCACGGGCGGGGTGGCAGCGGGGTTGGGAAGAGGCGTGCGCGACGGCGCTGAGCGCTAAACAAAAGCAGCGGCAGCGGCGGCAGAACCTTTAGCTCCCTTTCCCCTCAAAGTTGTAGGGAGAGTTAGCTTGGGAAGAAAAAGCGGTCGAGCATGGAGGGGCAGTAGGCGCAAGGTAGGGAGAGGGGATTGGCAGCAGCTCGAGAGGGGCGCCCGCTGGCGGGGGGGCATGCAGCCCCTACCCGCCGCGTGGGAACGTACGCTCGCCTTTGCGCTCTGTGGAGCAACCTTGCGTCCCCTGTTTACAGCCTCTGTGCTTTGGTTCGCGTCCAAGCCACGTGGTCGCCTTTCCTTCTCCCAAACTCTTTCTTCTCTCTCGGTCCCTGAACCGAAAGACCCCCTGATTGGAATCTCCTCTCTCTCTCCCTCTCTGTTCCACCCCACCGCACCGTGTTGGTGGAGGAGTCTCCCGTTCCCTTCCCACTAGCGTCCCCACCCCCGTCTCGAAGGCAGGTGTCCTTTTTTGCTCTGCCGGATCTCTCGCGCAGTCACAATAGCCGCGGAGAGCTGCCTTTATGAACTTGTTCAAAGTGCCCCGCCGCCTTGTCCCACATACAGAACTAATTACACTAGTAATATAAATCATCCCGAGCATGGATATAATTAGAATGCTAAATAAATGCGCTCACTCCCCTGAAATGCCAGCATGTTAATTTTCAATTTCCTATTCTCCCACTGCTAAACCGTTTTGCAGGTGCACAAAAAAATACTTTAAAAAGCAGGCTCTTTAAAAAAAAAACAACCAACAAAAACAAAACTAGAACCAAAGAGAAGCAGGCTAGAAACATGTTTTACACACACACACATACACACACAGAGGCCCATGCAGCTTACAATAGGGTAGTTTGGAAAGCTGAACAGAAAACATCAGTTCATAAGTTTATTGTTCTAGCCAAAGGCCGTGACAAACTTGTAGCTGTAGTATTAATAAGATAATTCATAACATAAGCTTGGAAAGCAGAGAAGAGACAGGCAGGTGCTTTTGGAAACCCACTCTTTGCACAATTTTAGACTAGGCACTGCTCTTCCTCCCTCTCATACCTAGTCATTAAGGTCGCAACCCTATACCTGTTTGCACCATTTGATGCACTCAGGCTTACTTCTGAGCAATATGTGTGTAGGGTTGTGCTGCAAAGGGAATTTGAAGCATGAATAAAATGTGGAACCGAACCAACTAAAAATAGTTTCATAACTTTACATCCTTCATATGAAATGAAGTTTCATGATGGTAGGAATGTGATCAGAGCTTGGTAACTTTTATTTGGCAAAATATGCAGACTTCAGAACCCTGTCCTTGGTTCACTGAATGTTGGGAATGCTTAATAATCATTTTTAAAAATGCAAAGAAGAAAGTGAGGTGCAGAGAAAGGAGTGGGGTCTGAGAACCACAGGTGTCTTGCAGGGACTCTCAAGAAGGTCCAACATGGAGACTTCAGCCATGCATCCAGCAAGTCTGGAATCCTGGGATAGCTGTGAGCACCACCCCTACCCTATTAAGATGTCTGCAGTGAAACCAGTTTTGTTCTCTCTGTCTTGTTACACACTCATTACACACTGCAAGAAATTGAACACTTTAAAAATATAGGAGTTAGTTTGCAGTGAAACCAGTTTTGTTCTCTCTGTCTTGTTACACACTTGTTACACACTGCAAGAAATTGAACACTTTAAAAATATAGGAGTTAGTTAGGGGGAAAGAAAAAAGGCTTACGGCCTTGTCCACCACCCACCAAGCTGAATGGTGGTTACTCCCAAGTAAATGTGTACAGGATGTCAGCCTTACTATAAATGGTATCTGCTTGGTTGGATCAACAAGCAAAGCCCTAACCGACAGGTCAGTGGAAGGTACTAATAGGCACAACCAAACCTTGTTTAATTAGCTCCTGAAAGACATAATATAATTTCCCTGTCCCTAGGAAGGAGATGGGTAGAAGAAATGGTGTGTACACCTCAGCTAGCTTTGGTCCAACCTGGCTACTACTAGCACCTGCATACAAACACACACAATTTCTAAACAAGCTATGGATTTTCTACAGCTGCAGGTCAATAAACTGCGAGAGCAACCTTCAGGGAAATATATTAGGTTTGCTGCCAAGGATTGGCATGTAAGAATCTAGAGCAGCTAGCCAGAGTTTAGAAATAAAGAAGAAAACCTTCCCTTTGTTCAGTGACAGCAACCCTCTTTTTCATTTGGTTTGCAAGCTGAGTTTGAAGAGTTAACTGTATGGTGCATTCAATAAATCGAAACATTAGCATTCCACAAGTGTTTCAAGCAGTTGGCATCCAGCTATGTAAATGAGACCAGGCTTCTGATATAAAATATTATAGATTTCTGCTCCAGGCTTCTCCCAAAGGCAGTGTAAAATAAATAGTTATTTGTTGTAATTGGAGGGCAGAGCCTCAAGGGGGAGGGATCAAACTGGAATCCTCAGGTGCAGATCAAGTTGGCTTGAACTCTAGGCCCAAGAAACTCAGCACCTCAGAGACCTGGCATGCTGTATTAAGTTTTTGCCCTCAGCCAATCATGAGCAATTAAATTCTGGAGTTTGTAGCTTGCATTCAGGCTTCAAGTGGCCTTTCACTCTTATTTTACAAGAATTAAGCAAGTGGGGAGGATCTCAACAAATGTTTTGAGCTGGAGACTGGAACCTCCTTGTTTAGAAGCAGATGCTTAGCATAAACAAATGAAGAGGGTTGTTATCTTCATTTTTGCCTCATGAACTTTCCATAGCCATCTTGCTGCCCAGTGTTGAGAACAGGGTGCTGGGTCTCAGAACCGGCAGGCCTTTTCTTACGTCCTTAAGAGTGCAGAACATATTTGAAGCTGGATCACTGAGGCTAGCTAGCTGGCTGTCACTTAGGAAGACCTGGGCTGTGAGTTAAGAAAATGGACTCCAAGAAGTTAAGCATGGTGATTTGGGAGATGTAGCAATGCCCACCGACTTGGATGGCTTTAAAAGGCGTATGGGCAAATTCTCAGAGGTTAAGGCTATCAATGGCTACTAGTTATGGTGGACATGGCTACCAAGATTTCTGATCTCTGGGGAACATAAGTAGGGAGAATGCTGTTGTGTTCCTGTCCTACTCAGGGGACTTCCCATAGGCATCAGGTTGGTCGTGATGGGAACAAGATGCTATTCTAGGTGGGCTTTTGTCTGATTCAGCAGGGCTGTTACATTTTTATTGGCTACTGCAGAGTTGTGAGTTCAAATCTTGTGTGCAGAGAGACAGGCTCTGTTTCTTTAGAAAGAAGGCTTATGACTCCATAGCAGAGCACACCCACTTTGCATGCATAATGTCCCAAAGTAGTCATTGAGAGATGCTGCTTGTTGGAGTACATGGTACTAAACCATGAGAATTGCCAGGCAACTTCATATATTCAATACCATGGATCTGCCATTGCTTATTACTACCCCTCAGGTAGTGTTACTTTACTTACCTATTAAGGGAAACTTACATGGAGAATCATTTGTGTCTGGATACTGATTGCCTGGTACCCTGAGTAAGAGTCGGGGTAATATCCTGAAGCATTGCAAAGAAGGCAGATCTGCAGCCACTTCTGGGTGGGAGGGCTAGAACGGGAGCCTGCTTCAACAAGTTGAAGAAGGTCAGGTGAAATCCATATGATGTGCATGCTGTCCCACATCCATCCCAGAAGAAAGATAATCTGATCTGATCAAGTCTTGATGCAAGGAAGGGTGGTGGTGATGGGTTCTATGGACCAGGAGCTTTCAAACTTTCGAGCTCAGTCTTGGCAAATTAGGTGCTTTCCAGATGTTGTTGTGTACAACTCCACCAGCCCTATCCTCCATATCTGTGCTGGCTGGTGCTAATGGGAAATTGTAGTTCAAAACATTCGGAGGGTGTCAGGTTGGTGAAATCTGAGCAAGCTGTTGAGAACCCTTTTCACTTTGAATCCTGGTACAGAGGATTATGGGAAGAGTCCTAGTGTGTGCAGTCCATTCAGTGTTGGCCCTCACTTTTGCTCTGTGTGAACACCTAACACTTCTCTGCTGGAAAGTGGAAGGGAGGTCTTCTCGTGGAGGAATGCCTGGTACGCTTCTGAGGAATCCCAAACACAGATTGAAAACCACTGCTGCAGATAGCCCAGTTGGCAACAGAGAGGGAAAGAAGGCTATGTATTGCAAAATAACCATGTGTCTCTTCATTTTTATTATTGACATGGTCAAGCACCCAAGAATGGTTGAAGTGCTAACCAGCCCAAGCATAACTCCTCATACACTACTATCTTATTCTCTTAGCAGCTGAGAAACCATCAGCAGAAGGTAGGAGGATAACAGAGATGTAAGATGCATAGTCTCACTGGCTCAAGTCCTGTAGGCTAAAATCCCACTGCCCCCTCTTGCCCAGCTACCTGCAAAACTTCAAACCAGTATTGAATTCATTTGGACCTTCTTACAGCTTTCCAACAGCCTTAGGTGTTAGGTGTTAGGTGACAACCTTTGAGGCTTCACCTAACTATTTGCAAATCACTATCCCAGCACAACGTCACAGCCTGTGATGTTCATTTAACTGTAGACCAGCAGTGAGGAGCCTGTGGCCCCTCTGGACAATGCTGAACTAGTACTGTCTTTGGGAAGGGTCATAGCTCAGTGGTAGAGCATCTGCTTTACTTGCAGAAGGTCCCAGACTCAATCCCTGGCATCTCCAGGTAGGGGCAGGAGAGTCCTCTGTCTGAAACCCTGAAAGAACCACTGCCAGCTAGTGTGGACAGTACTGAGCTAAATATTCCTGTGTTCCCCCTGCCTACTGGCCATGCTGGCTAGGAGTTATGGGAGTTGGAGTCCAGCAATATTGGGAGGGCCACTGATCCTGCATCACTGCTAATGGCCACATAACAGTGATGCAATTTGGGGCTAAAGGCTGTAGTTCTTACTTCAGGGCATCCTCAGAAGGGGCTGCTCTAGAAGGAGCATTTAAGGTCTTGCAATCTAGGCTGCAGATGCACAAATTGACTGTACCTCAAAAGTGTACTGTTGTGGTCCCAGTGTCTGTGCTTTGTCAAGAGCTGAGTCAGAGCTGTCCCCAAGTCACATTGCATTTCTTGAATGGCATGTACCTTCATACTTTGAAAGTGAGACATGTAGAAAGCCACCTTCCACCAAGCCAGACTTTTGGTCCATCTGTCTATCTACATTGACTGGCAGGGACCCAAACAGCGTCCTTTCCCAGTCTCTACCTGGAGATGCCAGGGATTGGATCTGATCTCTTTTTTATGCAAAATACATGTATCCGTATTTACAGCAAATCCCAGCAGTCCATTGCTTCAGCGTGGCAAAATGTGCACAATGGCGTTAAGAGCCATTTCAAGAGCCTTCACAACCTGATGCCTTCCAGATGCTTTGGACTACAACTCCCATGAGCCACAGCCAAATGAGCCATGCTCACATCAGCCCCAGTGTCTTCTAGCTGTGCTGGCTGGGGATGATGGGAGTTGCTGGGGATGATGGGAGTTGAATTACAACACTTTTCCATGTGTAAGTAGAGCTGGAAAAGGAGTCACTCTTACTTCTTAGTACCCCCTTTTAAAAATCCCATGCATCAGTTTCACAGTGGAAATGACCAAAGTAAAAAAAGAAAGAAAGCATATTATTCAGATAAAGCAATTTACCTTAGCTCTCCTTTCCTTTAAAAAAAAAGGAGGGGTACTTGACTTGCTGTTTAATGTTCCAGTTTTTCATACTTTTATTTTAGAAACTGAAAGCAGGATGGTTGATTAAGTATCAGTGGCGTAGCGTGGGTTGTCAGCACCCGGGGCAAGGCAAGTAATTTGCGCCCCCTAACCCGTGGATTTGCGCCCCCTAACCCGTGGATTTGCGCCCCCTAACCCTAACCCCCAGATGTTGTGCCCGGTGCAGCTGGCCCCCCCTGCACCCCCCACGCTACGCCACTGTTAAGTATTTAGACTACTAGAGGCTTTGGAATGTGTAGTTTGTAGGCAGTATAATGTCCAATGGCAGCAGCACCCCTGCTAGGGCAAACACTGCAGCAAAGTTTTGCTGCATCAATCAGACACCAGTTCTTGCCTTTGCCTGCTCTGCTCTGCCCTCATTGATGTCTCCTGAAGCAGGTCACTCCCTCACCTTTTGCACAGCAGGATGAGCCTTCTTTGTAGGTGAAATGGGAAGCTTGCAACAAAATTTACTATATATATATTGTACATACACACAGCACTGCACAGCACAGCCACACATACTTTTGGAGGCTCACCTTACATACAGGATGGGTTGGATCCAGACTAGTACTCAGAGTTCCATTCAGACTCATTGAAGAGGGATAAGACAATCAGTGGCTACTAGACACATTGGTCATGCTGTGCCTCTACACCTGGAGGCAGCAATGCTTCTGAATACCAGTTGCTGGAAACTGCAGGAGGGGAGAGGGCTCTTGTGCTTGGTTCCTCAGTTCCTGCTTGTGGGCTTCCTTCCGGGAGTATCTGGTTGGCCACTGTGGAAAGAGGATGCTGGCCTAGATGGGCCACTGGCCTGATCCAGCAGGGCTTTTCTTATAAGAAATGGGACAGGGGTGCAATTCCCCACCCCACTTCCCACCTCCCTATGCATCCTCCTGTGCCCCAATGGAAAACTTTATGGGAGCCACATGCTAGCAAGGGGGCGGGCAGAAACAACAGACGTGACTCTTGCCTTTGCGTCGAAGGCTACATTCCAGGCATGCAAAAGTCAGAGGCTTCTTATTCACTCGTTACCACAATCCACCTCAACTGATGCATTATTGGACAAATTCATGGAGGAGAGGGCTACGTCATGATGGGAGCTATGCTGTGCCTCCACACATTTGGAGGCAGTAATGCTTCTGAACAGTGGCTTCTGGAAATCCCAGGAGAGGAGAGGGCTCTTGGGATTGAATCTTGCTCCCTGATTTCCCAATCAGGGACCTTGGCATCTTGGTTGGCCAGTGTGATCGCAGGATACTGGACTAGATGGGCCACCCGCCTGATCTAGCAGGCTCATCTTATGTTCTTACTATTGTGGTTCAAATACACGTTTCAGCAGTCAAAACTGCTTGAGAGAGGCCCAAAGCCGTGTTAGGCAAAGAGCATGGCCTCTGAAAAGTCTCGTAGGCCAAATAGAGAAGCCTGGAGGGCTGCATTCCCTTGAGAATGGGCCTGAGATTCCCCTCCCCAGTTTATGTTCACCAAAATGACAATTTACCATTGCAGTTGTGATCGTCTATGGTACATCATCAATAGGCTATAAGTATTCGGAGCAGTAGATACTGTTGCAACACGAGGCCTTGTGGTGGGTGGGCCTTGAGTGAATTGTGCCAGGGAGTGTGTAGCTGGTCCAAAATGTTTGAAAACTGCTTTCCTTGCCCACCACAGACCCTTATCCCCCAAAACATGAGCAGCAATTCTGCCGGCTCAGCAGGGCTTTGTGTGTGCTAGTGTGTGTAGGGTATACTCTTTGCTGCTGTTGAAGCTCTCCTGAGATTTTGCAGGCTTTGACATGGACACCCAGTGCACCTGTTTCCAAACAGTTGCCTGGGGGGCAGTTGGGGGGGTGCGAGAGAGATTTAGCTAAAAATTTAGATTTGCAGATACTAGTACAACATGCAACATTGTTCTGAAGCCCCCTTGCCCGTGGATATGGCTGTACGAGGAGAGACAGGTGCAGGCAGCTGAAGTAATCCTTAAACAATTGTTTTAGTAGTATAACAATGACTGGCAGGCTGCCCTGCTCCAATGGAAGTTCAAAGATAATTCAGCTTTTCAGACATCAGAAATTCCAGTCAAATCTCACAGAATGTGATCTGGAGAGGCTCAAAAGAGTGAGTGGAATGAATATCTCCACCACAGAAGAGAAGACAAGAGCTGGAAAAACAAATCATGTTTGGCCACAGAAAACTCCCCCTTGCAAGCAGAAAGTGAATTCTTGACTGAGTCCCAACAGCCACTCCCAGTACTGGTGAAGCATGGGTGTTGGAGGCTTCCCTCGCAAATTGAGCTAGATAATGGCAAAATTCTTTCCCAGACACCTTGGTTGGATTTGCATTGCCGTCATTCTTTCTTTAAAATCTGAAGCATGCTCCTCAGATGTCCAATTTTTTGAGGTTATATTGCAGCTTTTGCCAGCCTCTTTACTACAGGTCCAATCAGCCCTAGCCAAGACATAGAGCTGCAATTTCTAGAGTTTCCTGCAAAGAAGGGTTGGTGGTTAAACTGTTCCAGGAGGGGAATAAAGGGGGGGGGGGTTATCTACTAACAACTCTCAGCATCCTTGACAAACTACAGCTCCCAGAATTCTTTAGTTGAAGCCATGGCTGTTTCTAGTGGTATCTTTGAATGTAAGTTGTTAGTGTCACCCAAGTGAACATGTAACTGTTTTTGATATGTGATCTTAATGTTCTTCTGTTTGCCAAATGTTTTAGCTGTTCCTGTTTTATCTGTAAACTGCCTTGAGTCCCTGTCAGCATATAAATAATAATTAATAGTATAATGATGATTAATGCCTTTATTAAGGGGTCTCTGAAGGCAAATGACATAATTCTTAAACATGAACGATTGATTTTGATTTATTTATTGTACTTCTATGCTGGTTTTCATTGAAATGAATCCTGATGCAGCTTACAAGCAATTATGATTAACAAATCAATATGGCATTTATCAGGGACGTGGGTGGCGCTGTGGGTTAAACCACAGAGCCTAGGACTTGCCGATCAGAAGGTCAGCGGTTCG
Source organism: Podarcis vaucheri (assembly GCF_965113315.1). Classification (NCBI taxonomy): domain Eukaryota; kingdom Metazoa; phylum Chordata; class Lepidosauria; order Squamata; family Lacertidae; genus Podarcis; species Podarcis vaucheri. The sequence goes on from NC_138758.1 coordinate 30,275,657, forward strand.
AATCCCCACGACGGGGTGAGCTCCCATTGCTCGGTCCCTGCTTCTGCCAACCTAGCAGTTCGAAAGCACGTCAAAGTGCAAGTAGATAAATAGGTACCACTCCAGTGGGAAGGTAAATGGCATTTCCATTCTCTGGTTCGCCAGAAGCAGCTTAGTCATGCTTGCCACATGACCCTGAAGCTGTACGCCGGCTCCCTTGGCCAATAAAGCATGTTGAGCGCCGCAACCCCAGAGTTGGCCACGACTGGACTTTATGATCAGGGGTCCCTTTACCTTTACCTTTATGGCATTTATCACCCATAAAACAATATTAACAGCATTAACTAAAAAGCAACTAAGAAAAATAAGCTCAGTGCTGTTAAGTTCATACACACATGCTCCACGCCCCATGACTTATAATCTTCCCCTCAATTAAAATCATTAAAATACACATAAAACACACATAATGACCATTGTTAAGACAGCTCAGCCAGATGTTGCGCTGGCTGGCATCCTCGGGTAGTGGGCCATGGTGGAAATGGTGGGGCTCTTGGGCCTACCATCAGTGGCAAAGTGGATGTAGCTTGCCCAGGCACCATGGATGAGGAACTTGCCCAGATTGCTCTTGATAATAGGGAGGTCCATTCCCACTCAAGGAAGTCAAAGACAAGCTTGTCCCTCCAGAACAACAAATCACAACTGCACTCTGTGTAGCGGCTGCCCACAAGATCCAGCAATGCCTCCATTAATAGTATTGTATCTAAATCATATGTGCAAGGATATTCGTACATAAATCAAGTCACTGTCATAAAACTGAAAGGAAACAGTAAACATCTGAGTGCAGTGTCCGTCCATCCCCTTCAAATTTTGATAAGCATGTCAACCTCAGTTTGTGTTCATAGCAGGGAGGGATTTGATTTTTTTAATGTTCTTAGTTGTAGCAACATCATATTTCTATCTTAAGCTAGATATAGCTGTGTCTTCTCCACCTCAGTTTCCACCATGGTCTTCTTCAAATAGGTGCCATAAAAATAAATACAGGCCCTTATAACAACAAAAACACCATAAACAGGCAGAAACTTCTAATTTTCTGTAACTTTACACCACACATTGTTTCAAATACATGCACACAATAACTTCACCACCAAACTGTTTCCAAGGGGCTCAGCAGCCTACGAAAAGGAAGCAACAGGAATGGTCCTAGCTATTGTGAGGTAATATAGGCTAAAATAGGCTAATTGCCCATAATAGTGGCCACTCCCTGACTCAACTCTTCCACTGAGCACATTCAGCTTTGCTAAAGTGGTATATCTCATTGGGTTATGAATGCACTAAAAAAGCATCCTTGTGTGATGAGGAAACCTTACCTTGTTAGGTGTCCTGATCACAAAGAAGCTACTGAATGCAATTGGCCAACATAACCTCCCCACCTAGTAGTTCGAAAGCACTCCTAAGTGCAAGTAGATAAATAGGTACCGCTTTATAGCGGGAAGGTAAACGGCGTTTCTGTGTGCTGCACTGGTGCTGGCTCGCCAGAGCAGCTTCATCACGCTGGCCACGTGACCCGGAAGTGTCTCCGGACAGCGCTGGCCCCCGGCCTCTTGAGATGGGCGCACAACCCTAGAGTCGGACACAACTGGCCCCTACGGGCAGGGGTACCTTTACCTTTACCTTTACAACAGAGCTGAAGCAATACAGCTCAAACCAAATGCTGTGTAGGGTATGTATGCAAGGCAAAGCTCCAAGTGTTTCTCTCAGTGCAACTTCTGGAGCCAGAAGCATGAAAACCTTCTTTTCTGGAGAGTGATGTATTTAAAATGAATAAGTAGGGCATGCGCAGGCTCAAGCAACAAGGTGATACTATAATGAACATGGAGTGCAGCAAGGCAGTCACGATGACATACCTGTTCTATGTATAGCCATGACATCGTCCTTGCACTTGAGGTCTTGCTAGTATGCCTTGTGAGCTCATGAGTGACTGAGCAATGAATGGTTCTTCCAAGTGGTACTTTGAGAATCTTAGAGCTAGCAAAAAAGCATGTAAGTGATGTAACCCAACCAGGGCGGGTCAAGTGTGCTTGTGAAGGGTTGGATGGACATTCTAGAGGCTCTATAAATAAATGGGAGGAACCATGTGACTATCACTGCTCTTCTCTCCCTAGCCTGTTCACTTGCTGTTGAATGCAACCTCTCTGTGTGCTGTTAGCTGCAATTTGGGGTTCTTGATTTGGAGGCCCCTTAAAGCCTCCATGAAAAAGTAGCAGTTCTGACCTCCTCACTGCCATGTGTCTTTCTAGCCTACCACACCAAATATCCTCATGTCTGGTGGAGCTACAGCTGTCCTGGCTGTACCTAAGGAGGTAAGTGCAGGGTTTCCCAAACCTTGGTCTCCAGCTATTTTTGGACTACAACTCCCATCACCCCTAGCTAGCAGGACCAGTGATCAGAGATGACGGGAATTGTAGTCCAAAAACAGCTGGAGACCCAAGTTTGGAAAACCCTACTTTAGTGGAAGGAATGAGACTGGACATGCTTCTCTTGGCTGCCCCAGAGCTGTTCCCTACATTGAATACTTTACTGCTATGATTACATGGACCCCAGCTTTGGGAAACATAAGATGCACAACCACAAATCATAGAATTGTAGTGTTGGAAGGGGTCCCAAGGGCCATCTAGTCGAACCTGTGCAGGAATCACAGCTAAGGAATCCTCAACAGATGGCCATCCAACCTCTGCTGAGAAACTTATTGCCTCGCTCTCACTCTGGATGCTTCAAGTACTAGGAGCCATTGATAGCCCTCTCCTCCATGAATTTGTTCACTCTTCTGTTAAAACCATCCAAGTTGGGCAACCGGCTCATAGCTGCCTGACACAACATGGCAGCAACACACCCCTCTCCTCCTGGCCCTAGAAGGAAATGGGGAAAGGGAAATGGGGGAGGGGGGAGGCTAAGGGACTACCTACCCACTTCCCTGTGTTTTAAAATCAAGGGAGACAGGGAGGGAAAAAGAGGCAGCACTTACCAAGAGGGAGGTCTGTAGGATTTCCCATCAAGGTCAGCGCCATTCTGGCATCAGTGGTAACAAGCAGAAGAACAGGATGGGAGCAAGGCAGAGGGTCCACCCCTTTCCCAGCCCAGCTCTGCTCACACCTCCACATTAGACCAGCTAAAGTCATATGCAAAGAAGTTTGGTTCCGCTTGTTGAGAAGCCTCTGGCTGACAGTACCAGCTAATGTTTCCAACAGCTGCTACAAACACCTGTGGAAAGCCCCCTTCCAATGCTCTTTCTGAACTGCTTCTACTCATTCTCCCTCACTATGTAACTGCCTGCCTTTTTCCTGGTTTTTGAGTAGTAGAGAGGAACATGGAAAACAATTTACGGGCCTTCCTTGTTCTCCCAGCAGCTCTGAGTCCAAGAAGTGGGGTGCTATTCCTGGGAGGGAGAGGACTCTAGCAGGCAGAGCCAAGAGAGGGTTGATAGGAGGTGAGTGACTGTAGTGACTTAGGAATTGCTAGCTGCTGTGGTCACTCAGAAGGTTTCATCCTTGTGGAACTTCATTCATAGTCTTCTCTCTTGAACTGGCCCATAGCAGCTTAATAATCTGCTTTTATGCATTTGTGCAATTCTTACTCATTTTTAGGTTACTCTGCATAGCATAAAAACAGATTGTTCCTCTTATTGTATTTGTGACCTTAATGATTGTATTTGTATACCCTCTTTGTGGTATTTCCCCAAGGTGTTCAGTTTTTCATATGAAAGGTTGGTTCCACCACCACCCCAATCCAAACGATATTATATCCACAAACTCTCTTTAATAAAGCTTCTCCAAGTACTGCTGGAAGAAATGGATTACATTGACCCATTTTGTACTGGCTTCAGACCACATTTTGTCACTCAGGCTTGGTTTCTCTGATATATACTGATATATACTGAATCTTGATCAGAAGGAAAACCAGGAGCAGGAGGAGGAGGAGGATGTGTCGATTCTCCTTGATTTCAGCAGCTTGAGATACCATCAGCCACTGAACCTTTCTGGACCAGTTCTGTGGGATGGGGTTGGGGGCATGATGATATGATGGTTCTGATCCTACCTTCAATGGTGGTTTGAGAAGGCAGTATTGGAGGATCTCTGCTGAATCCTATGGCACTTGTGTTATGTTATGGCACTCTCTCCTCCCACCCTACTCCCTAACATCTGTATGAAGTCACAAAGTATAATCACCTGAGGATTTGGGGAGAGGTGCCGCAAATATCCATCTCAATTTCTCCTTGTCAGGTGAGGCTGTGAAGGTGCTGAACCAGTAACTGAATGTGGGAATGGGCTGAAAGCAGGCCAATAAATTGAAGCTGAATACTATTAAGGCAGAGACACTGCGGATATATGTGCTTTGGGTTAGGGGAAGTGGTGAGCTAGGCTCTGATGCAGATTGTACCACCCACCACCCCTCCAAAGTCAGCAAATTCATAGCCTAGTGCCAGCTTTGTCACTAGAAGCCCAGGTTGACTCAGTGACACAGCTTCGGCTGGTTCACCAACTGTGTCTGTTTCTAGACAGAGACAGTCTAGCCATGGTTATCCATTATCTGGAATCTTCCTGCCCTCAAGTTGACATGGAAGCTTCAAGTGATGCAGAATCTGGCTGCCAGACTTTTGATTACCACTGCTACATTTCTTTGTATACCAGTCATAAGAGAATTTCATTGGCTACCTGCTTGCTTCTAGGGCCAATTCAAGCTGCTGACACTTGCCTTGAAAGGCCTAAATAGCTTGGGGTCCAAATATCTGAAGGAACACCATCTTAAGGTATACTGTTGAGGGTTTATTTTCCCCAGGTACTGTCTTTATCAGAGATACACTCTCCAATCTCAGGAATGAAGGCTTTTTCAGCTGTGGTGCCCTGGCTGTGGAGCTCCTTCTCAAAAGAAGCCTTCCTGGCAACTTGGTGCCAGGCAAAAACATTTCTATTTGCCCAGGCCTTTAAAATTCTTAAGTCTTAGTCGTGTTCATTTTAAAGATGATTTTTTAAAAAGGATATTATTTGTCCTTTTATTGTGATATGATATAAATGAGTTGTGAAGTCTGGACAGATTTTAAATTGTTTTATTTACTGTAATGATGCCCACCAGGAGTGGTATTGTTTGTATTGAATAACTCTCAATTTTTAATTTCTTTTCAAAGGAATTTTGGAGTTTATAAGCTTGGCTGTAGGGCTGGTTAGTATCCGCGGTGTGGATTCTGGACTTTACCTTGGGATGAACGAGAGAGGAGAGCTGTATGGATCGGTAAGTGTTAGCCCTTCAGGTTTATGGAATATCAAATACTGTTGGAGTGGGTAACATTAAGGTTTTATTATTATTTATTATTTTCCAAGATACCCACTTCAATCTCTTGTGGCTCTGACTTCCACAGCTACTCTTTTGCATTTGGGATCTCCAGCAACTGATTAGTGACCATGGCACAATTATGGTACTGAAAATGAGCTGCAACTATGAGTTGCAGAAGTAGTAGGCTCCACAAAAAGCGAACAGAAGTGTAGGGTCTTTTAGCCCACGTTAAAGGTAGCCACCTATGAGGTAGGCAGTCAGTGATCAAGTAGGATGGGAGTTATGGCTCAACAACATCTAGAAGACTATTGTCATTATTTAATGTATTTATATCCCACCTTTCTCCCAAATAGGGATCCAATGTGGCTCACATTTTAAAATGTTATAAATTACAAAGTTATTTGTATTTGACCAGTGGTCAGCATCACCCACACCTTCGTTTTCTATGCCCTGTCTAAATAAGATGGTCTTAGCTTGCTGGCAGAACGATTACAAGGAGGGAACCATTCGTAACCTCTGCCGGGAGGGGATTCCACAATATGGGAGCAGACACAGAAAAGGCTCTCTCTTGTGCAGACTTCACCTGCATGGATATGGGGAGGGGCTGTAGTTCAGTGGTAAAACACCCAGGTCCCTGCCACTACTTTAAAGGTAAGCACCAGTGCCTGCCTTGAGTTATACCCAGAAACTGACTGGTCATTTGCTGTCCATTGTTTGTTTGGGGAGTTTCCGGCTGACCCAAGCAGATCCAAGAGTATGACTGATAGTGTGTCTCTTTTGAGGTTCTCATCTTGTTTAGGAAAGCCATGAAACACAGACCATTGTCAGGTCTGTGGGTATTTTGTGCTTATATTTAAATGCTGCATTCAACATCGCCACCAAAGAAAAGCCTGATTTTGTGACTCAGGGTTCATCCACACTTACTGTATATTTTGCCCTGTGCTTTCGGTCTGTGTCCAAGCACTTTTTCTTTTTCTTTTTTCCCCTGCCACTTTCCCCAGGAAAGCCCACATTTTAACTCTGAATCAGAACAAATGGCAATTCAGGCTTTCCACAGAATGGTTCTCAGTGGTAAAGTTTTTGCAGGGAAAGGACTGGGGCCGAAAAAAGTGCTCAGGCATGGAGCTTAAAAGTGTCTAGAAACATTGCACAGAAGAAAGTCTGGATGAGCCCTCTTTTAAAATGTGAATGCAATTGGCACATTTTTTCACTTGCATAATTTCCGCTGCTATTTTACAATTATTTTGTGTAATTTCTTCTGGTCTTGCTACTTATAGTGAACTATAAAAAGCCTCTCACACAGCCAGTGGAAATCTTGTTCAGACACACCTCTGGGCTTCTGAGACTTCAGTGAACACATTTTGGCATATCTTCCCAGTCATCTGGGTCAGAAACTTTTGAAAAGTTGGAGCTGGGACTCTAGGAAGTTCTATATTCTACACTCCCCTATAATTGTGGCATGCACATGGTCCTGGCTATCACTTGGATGCGCTCTGCTTTGGAACAGCCCACAATTTGGACTGGAAATTTGCCAGTCTTGTTATGGATCTTTCCTGCTCAAATTAGAAAATAAGTTAAAATGCTCACCTGGGTGTCTTGATTATGCTAATCTGATTTAAATCCCAGTTCCAAATCAAAGTCCATTCAGACTAATTATGGTATCCAGTTACCCCTCTGTGATGTGTTCTCTTGGCAGTCTCAGCAGGAAAGCCAACCCCATGCTGATTTCCAGTTGGATGATTCCATGCCATAAAAAATCTTTTGACACATACAGGATTCTTACTGGATTCTGCTTTATGGCACAACACTGCAATGCCATTTGATGGGTTGGCATGGGAAAGTGTTGGATTTGGCTCTTTCTAAGCATCTAATGCAAGGGATGCGGGTGGCACTGTGGGTTAAACCATAGAGCCTAGGGCTTGCCGATCAGAAGGTCAGCGGTTCGAATCCCCACGGCGGGGTGAGCTCCCGTTGCTCGGTCACTGCTCCTGCAAACCTAGACAGTTTGAAAGCACGTCAAAGTGCAAGTAGATAAATAGGTACTGCTCTGGCGGGAAGGTAAACGGCGTTTTCGTGTGCTGCTCTGGTTTGCCAGATGAGCGAGATGAGCGCCGCAACCACAGAGTCAGCCACAACTGGACCTAATGGTCAGGGGTCCCTTTACCTTTACCTGAGCATCTAATGCAGCAGAAAATTATTTTTAAAGACCAAACTAACCACAGTCATTTTGACAAGGTCTGGTTGCCATATATCAGCAATGTAAAACAGAAGTGATGTTAATGTCAGACCTCCAGCCACTTACTTATGAAGAGGCTGTCACAGATAAATGAAGCCTTGGCGATATATTCAGTGATTCAATTACTTGACAGCGTTCCTGCTCATTTTCTTTCTTAGATGTTCTTTCATTTTATTAATTTCATAAAATATATACACCACTTGATTGTGTGTGTGGGACCCTCAAAGTGGTTTACTAAAAAGGATAAAGCAGTAAATTATGAGTAAGAAAGAATGACAACAATAAATTGAAACTATTGAAAAGTTAACAATGCACTAAAAACAGATTAAAACTCACATCAGCTTTCTATACATCTGAGTAGGCTTGTCTAAACAAGAATGTTTTTAGCAGGTGCCAAAAAGAGTACAGTGACGGTGCCTTCCTGGTGTCAATAGGCAATGTGTAGTTGCAGATCATGTATTCTATGGGAATGGAAGTGGTTCAGTGGGCATATATGGGGGTAAGGTGAAACTGAGGTATATGTAACTGATGTATGTATGTATGCATGTATGTAACATTCTGCAGGTTTTGTTCAAATGTCATTTTATTATAAAGCCAATAAAATCTTCTACAAAATAAAATAACCCATCAACACTGAAATGTTCAGCATTTGCAAATTTTCACCATGGTGGACACAGAGCAGCATCCTGCACAGGCTGGAATATAGGAAGCTGTAGTTCCATCCAACCCAATGTTTTCTGCTTTGAATGGCAGAGGCTCTCCAGGATCTGACACAGGAGCCTTCCACATCACTTGCTATCATTTTGCAGTTGGAGGTGCCATGGGATTGAGCTGGGACTTTTCCAGATGCAACTGCATCATTGCTAGTGTGTGATGATGTTGAAGCACATTATGAAGGAGCAGGTTCTCAGACACAGCCACTAATCCACACGCATTGGCTTTCTCCCTCATGGCTGCCATGGTGAAGAGGCCTAGTTTGTATGACATGTACAGTGCAGATTTTCCAACTGTCTTGCATGGGTTCCTCCATGAGATGTGTAGAGAGCCAGTGTAGTATCGTGGTCAGGGTGTTGCTCTAGGACCTTGGAGACCAGGGTTTGAATCTCCACTTGGCCATGAAGCTCACTGGAGTTGACGTTGGGCTAGTCACTGCCACACCTTGAGCTCTTTGTAGGAAAACATGGGATATATATGAGAGAGAGTAACAAAGAGAGGCTTCCCTGAAATAAAGATTGCTAGCCACAACCCCTCTTCTGTCACAGAGCATTGCAAGAGTTCTATCATGCTCGCAGTCCATGCAGAGCATCTCATACCATCCAAGGACACTCCCCAAATAGGAAAATAGCAAGTTGCCTTGCACTGTCAGTTTAGCTCAGTTTAGCTCATGTCCACAGTGCATGGCCTCAACTCTTCAGAGTTTCCAATGAGACATTTATAGCCCTACCTGGAGGTGTCATTGGGGATTGAATCTAGAACCTTCCACATGCAAAGTATATGTTTATGACTAAGCTATGCTTCTCCCCACTCCCCACCCCGAAAAATAATTAGGAACATAGTTGGTTTTCATAGCCTGAGTTAAGCCATAGCTCCAATCCCACTCAATATTCTTTACACTGACTGAATGTTGGAAGATTCAGGACACATAAAAGTAAGTACTTATTCACTCAGAGCATAAATGGTCTCAGTCCTGTATACCTGAAGGAGCATCTCCACCCCTGTGTTCAGCCCGGACATTGAGGTCCAGTGCTGAGGGCTTTCTGGTGGTTCCCTCACTGTGAGAAGTGAGGATGCAGGGAACCAGGCAGAGTGCCTTCTCAGTAGTGGCACCCACTCTGTGGAATGCCCTCCCATCAGATGCCAAACGGATAAACATCTAGCTGACTTCTGAAGACATCTGAAGGCAGCCCTGCAGAGGGAAGTTTAAATTAAAAAGTTTGATGTTTTATTATGTTTTCATATATTTTGGAAGCCGCCCAAAGTGGCTGGGGCAACCCAGTCAGATGGGCGGGGTACAAATAATAAAATAATTTATTATTATTATTATTATTATTATTAGAATATGGAACTCGCTCCCACAGGAGGCAGTGATGCCAACTTGGATGGCTTTAACAGAAGACTGGAGAAATTCAAGGAGGAGAGGGCTATCAATGGCTCCTAGTACTTGAAGCATCCCGGAGTAAGGGCAAGGCAAGGAGGAAGGGTGAAAGCATTCACACGCCTTTGTGCTGCGAGAAGGATGGGAAGCTTCTCCCACGTTTGATCTCGCTGTGTCACCATACACATATACATCATACACTCTATAGTCTGATAGGTGACTTTTGCACGCGTGCCCTCAAGCCTGCGCCTCCAGTGAGGGCCAGTTTCATGGTCAACCCTATCAAGAGATGCTGGGGACTGAACCTGGGACAAAGCAGCTTCTCATGTAAGAGGATCCTTATGGAAAAGGATGTGGAAAGGATTCCCTTAACACTGTGGGGCAGGCAGTAGCATGGCCAGCAGTACATTGTGCAAGGGAATACTATTAAAGTGAATGGTTTTCTTAAAACCAAGGATTGGGAATTTTCTTCCATCCAAGGGCCACATTGCCGATGGGCAAACTTCTAGGATGCCACATGCCAGAGATAGGTAGAGCCGGAGGCAAAAGTGGATGGAAGAACAGATGTGACTCTTAACCTAAGCCTTCTGACTTCTACAATGCACTCATCCCTCTTATCTAGGCAAGCAATAGTTCAGGGGGCACATTTCAGGTAGGCAAAAGCACCTGAGCAAAGTATGGAGAAGGACCAGTGAGAGGTGTGGCCTAGAGAGAATCCCAAGGGCCAGACAGAGAGTTATGGGGGTCACATTTGCGCGCGCGCACACACACACACACACACACACACACAGCCTGATGTTCTCCACTCCTGTCTTAAGCACGTTGTTCATAGAAGGCTCTTCCCGAATAATGGCCAGGCAGGACAAATTAAAGCCTTGTCTAGATTACAACAGTGTGCCCAACTCCAGATCAGCCTGCTCCCCAGCCATCGAAAAGGACCCTCCCGTGAGATATTCTCTTTGCAAGGTGAAGGCCATAACTCAGTGATAAAAGCAACTGCTTTGCCTGCGGAAGATCCCAGGTTTGATCCCCTAAGGAATTTCCATATATGGCTAAGAGAGAACCCTGCTTGAAACCCTGGAGAGCTGCTGCCAGTCAGTGCAGGCAACTGAACTGGATGGACCTAGTCTAGCAGTGTTCCTGTGTCAAAGTCCCATGCTCAGATTAAGCCAGTACCATTGACACAAAAGGATGACTAATTCCGAAGGAGCTGAATCATCGTATCAATATCAGTCAACCATTCCTGGGCTTAACTATTTTAGGGATGTGGCCTCAGGATATCCTTACTGCCTTGGGGCATGACCTCAGCCCATGGTTATGTTGCTTCTCGGAATCCCTGTGCTCAGACGGAACCTCCCAGGGTTGTTTTGCTCTTCTCTCTGCAGCAGAGTCCCTAGGAATTAAACCACTGCTATCATTTGCTCCCTAGGGCACCTACTCAAACATTTGCCATTAGCCTTGGTTCTCCTAAACACCATGTGAGGTGCTACTCCTGTTTCTCGGGGGCTTATTTGATGGAAAACTCCTCCATTCAAAGTCATTTATAACCATTCATTCAAACAAATCCAGATGTCAGGAAGAATGGAGTCATGGAATCATAGAACTATAGAGTTGAAAGAAACCCTAAGGGTCATCTAGTCCCTTGTGATGCTAGCACAGTGGCCTTCTTTCCATGCTACCTCTCCATGTGCAAAGTCAGCCCCACTGTGTTCTATGGGTCTTACTTCCAAGCAAGGAGGCACAGGGTTGCAGCTATAAACTTGGGGTACATAGGGATTGCTGGGGAATGACAAATACAGAGCACCTCATGGGCTATGGCACCCATGCTGCAAATAGACAACAGAGGATGGGTACCACTTTCTTGCCCTGCTTGTAAGCTTCCACAAGGCAGCATGTGTTCAGGGGCAGAGCCCACACTTTGCATGCCAAAGGTCTCAGGTAGCATCTCCAGGGTAGCAAGTGATGTGGGGCTGCAGCTCATCTGCTTTGCATGCAGAAAGTCCCCGGTTCAATCCCAAATATCTCCAGGTAGGGCTGGGAGAGGCTTCTGCCTAAACCCTGCAGAGTCAGATAGGCAATACTTTGAAAGCCAATGTGGCATAGTAGTTAGAGTTTTGGATTAGGACCTGGGAGACCAGGGTTCAAATCCCCACTCAGCCATGAAGGTTACTGGGTGTAATCCTGGGGGTTGGTCACTCCCTCTCTGCCTAACCTACCTCACAGGATTGTTGTGAGGATTAAATGAGGAGCGGGAGAACCATGTATGCCACCTTGAGTTCCTTGGAGAAAAAGGTGGGATATAAATGCAACAAACAAACAAGCAAGCAAGCACACACACACACACAGCCTGAGACCCTGGAGAGCCACCGTCAGAGTAGGACCACATTGCCCAAGATGGAAAGGACTTTATAAACCTTGCTTCTTATATTCAAACGGCATGCTGAACAAAATGGGTCTTTGGGTTGATCCAGCAGGGCTGCCCATGTGAACGAAATGTTTCTAGATTATTCTTCATAAGTCTTTTTCTCCCCACCCACTCTCTCTCCCTGATCCCCTCTTCCACCCCACCTACACACACAGAAGAAGCTGACAAGGGAGTGTGTTTTCCGTGAGCAGTTTGAAGAAAACTGGTACAACACTTACGCTTCAACCCTCTACAAACACTCTGACTCCGAGAGACAGTATTACGTTGCTTTGAACAAAGATGGCTCTCCCAGAGAAGGATACAGGACTAAGAGACACCAAAAATTCACTCATTTTTTACCAAGACCTGTGGACCCTGCTAAGATCCCTGCAATGTACAGACATCTCTTCCACTACAGGTGATGTTCTCTGCAGCTTGAGCAGCCATTGTGTATATATTTACTTGGGTTTCCATGGTTTCTGCCAGGACGCTCCATCCCATAGCCATTCCATCGTTCTTAACAAATCTGGCTACCAGATAGAGGAAGCACTGCTTATTCCTTGGAGTTTTCTTTTCTTTTCTTTCTAAAGGTATTATCTCGAAGTTGAGTTTACTCCTGGGATAGGTGAGGATAGGGGCAGGGTGGGAGCCGAGCTTGGAAAACCCTACATAAAACCATTCATTAGTTCAATTACTCTCTTTATCTGGTGGGCTAAGAGAAGGCAAAAATTGACACGGGGGAGAAAAGATTATTTCTGAAATGACAACCACCACTGCCAGCACCAGTTCCTAGCCATGCGGCCATGGTGGCCACACCACAGAAGACCACAGCAATGACTTGTGTGTACTGCTCACAGGCTTGGAATAGTTATTAAGAGGGCCCACAGAATGGATGGGGCCTCTTCCTATTTGACACTTGGGTTCTCTTGAGGTGGCCCTAGCAGACTCGTTCTATGTTGCTAGGCCAGAACTCCTCACTGTAGGCTCTAGCTGATAAGACTTCCATAGTGGGAAAATGGAGGGCAGAATCTAGAGTATCCAAACCAAAGCTTACATCTGGCAATCCTGGGTCCAGAGGGATGGGAGGGAGGGGGGCGTTGTGTGTGGGCACACACGTGTGCATGTTTCCTGCTGTTGGAATAGGAGCAGAGGAGGGTGAGTCAAGGACCTTAACATTCTTAACACAATCCTGTTCCTAAGGACAAAAATCTATTTATAAAATGTATATGATATTTATTTTATATATTTATTTATTTCAAAAAAAATTACTATTTTTAAAATGAGAGATATTATGGCCCAACTTTCATCAGGAAGGGTAAGGTCCTATTGGAATAGGAGGGAGGAGAGGTGGTGGGGAGAAATGAGTTTTAAGAGCTTTTCGGCAATAAAATTGTCTTTATATATTGCGGGTGGCTTGCTAATTTATTCCAGTCACATCCATTGTTAATTATGAGGCCCCTCCAGATAACATTATTTTTCTCTTCACACGCATTCAAGATGAGTTGTTCTCTTAATGGGATCGATACTCCCATGTTCATAGAATCATGGAATTGTAGAGCTGGAAGGGACCCAGTCATGGACTGGCTAGACACAGAGGAATGGTGGGAGGCACCAGCTGGGGAACCTCCAAGGAAAGAAGGCTCAGAGTCCAGGGAGTGGTGGTGGGACTACGGTATGTGGTCAGAGGGAGAAGATGGAGCAGACTGGGAGGAGGAGGTGTCAGGAGCTGAAGAAGTAACAGGATTTAGTTAGCAGGGAGAGGCTGTGGCAGAGGGCAGTCCAGAATCAGCAGGAAAGGAGGGGGGCCAAGAGGCAGAGATGAGGCAGGCTGCTGAAGAAGCCAGGGGGTCTCCCCCTTCTGCTGCGACCAACTCCCTTCTCCCCTGGTCTCCCAGGACCCGAAGAGGTATGAAGAGGTCGGAGCAAAGACGGACGCGCCGGCGTTGTCTCAGATTGCTCAGGAAGGACCCAGGAGAGGAGGAGACTTAGTCAGCTGTGGGAAGGCGGGGACCTTCAGTCTTCACAACTGCCTTATAGGGGCAAAACCTACCAAGAAGAGTTGCTGTGCTCATTAGGCCTGGCACTCCTGAGCAGGCCTTGTCTCTAATAAAGAGTTAACTTCACTTACTCTGTGTGATTTATTGCTGGCTGGCTTCCAGACACCCCAAGGGTCATCTAGTCCAACACTCTGCAGTGCAGGAATCACAGTTAAATAATCCCTGACAGATGGCCATCCAAGTTATGTTTAAAAACCTCCAATGAAGTAGAGTCCACCACCTTCCAAGGTAGTCAACTCCACAGTTGAACAGCTGTTCAAGTTGATTTGCACCCTCGAAACTTTCAGGATTGTCACATTACATGAGCAGCAATCCATCTGTGAACCAAAGCCTTTCAGCAAATATCCTAAAATCTTTCACTTAATAAATTCTCCAGGTTTTAGAATGTGCCCCACCCCTACCTAGTTGCACTATAGCATCTTGGCAACAACCTGATTTGAAGTTGCTTCCTTGTGGTTTAGCCACTCCCACATACTTCCTGTTTCTGTTGTTCTTGTGGAACTGAACAAAGGTTTAGCACAACAATTGCAGCCAAACATTAAGACTTAAAAAGTGGAAGTGTGGTGCTGGCATGCTGTCACAATGTAAATCATTTACACTTAATTGAAAGAGGTGTGGAGACGAAATTGCTGCCCACCTGTTCTCTTTTGCTTCTGAGTGGAAGCTTGGGGGGCTTTGCTTGCGTGTGGAGTAGTGATGGGGGAGAGATTCAATTCAGTCCACACTTTAAAAGCAAACCGACCTGATATGAACTTCCTGAAGCAATATGAGAAGCAAAACACAGCCAGGTTTTGAAACTGACACTTCTGAATTTTGCAAGGCAGTTTCGTCAGTCAAGTAACCCGTATGAAAATGCATACTGCTAGGAGGATGTGTGCATAAACACGCATGGACACATGAAAATAACATATTAAAAATGTGTTATGTATGGGGAAACTGCTCAATAAAAATGTGCGTATCAGGCAAAAGTTGAATACAAAAGTAGTGTGTATATTTGGATAAATTTGCCTTCAAGTGAAAAGGATGGGACAAAAATCACACACTGGTGTGGGAATGTGGAGAATGGAGTTTAAGACTGGAAGAATAACACTGGGATATGGAGAGAAACCAAGTTGACAGTTACATATCCATTGTCATGAGGGTCAAGAGGAAGCTGATCCCATTAGGATTTTGTTTTGCTCAGGGAAAGTGAATGTAGGCCAAGCAGAGGATACATGCAACACACATAGCAAGGGGAGAGCTGTGAGTGTGTGTGTGGAGAAACAAGGGTGGTGTGTGTGCTGTGGGTAAAGAAGCAACTGAGTAGTGGGGACCAGATAGGTATTTTCCTCCCTCTCTCCTTTCCCCGCTCAGCTGCAGGGTGCAATGAGGGAAGGAGAAGAAGCCAGATCTCTTGTTGCAGGCAAATGAGAGACAAGAGCAGCAAGAGTAGCAGCTTCAAGTGAGCAGGGGTGGCATGACATCACAGTGCAACTAACTCCTGCTGTGGGGATGAGGGGAAGGAGAGAGAGGGCAGGCGACAGAGACACAAACGGTGCCATAAGAGGAGGAAGAGGAGGCCAATGCAGGAGAAACATGGGGGTGTCAAAGAACATTAATATCTCAATAGGAGGAGCAGGCAGCCCAGTACAATTATAAATTCGTACTGGGAGCATACACCAGCAATAAGACACCCACCTGGATATGCTCTAAGACCATAAAAAGAAGCATAAAGAACAGGAGTAGAACAACCAGTTAGCAAGTAAGAGAGAAAATAAGATACATCAGAAGAGGATGGGCTTCTTAATTATGATGCTTTGAGATAGGATGGAACCCAGACATTCTGCTGCCTGAGGCAAAGGACAAGAGGGCACCCTCCATGCCATGAACAGAGACTAACTAGACTGGCAGTTGAATCTGACTCCAACCCTGGCAGTGAGGTAACATCCACTACTGCCCCCTAGGGGCAGCAAGCTAATTTACAGAGGCTGTGGGAATCACATAGCTCTGCTCTCCAACAAAGGAGGGTGTCTGCCTGCCCCCACCCCCACCCCAACATCTTCCACCTGAGGCGATTTCCTCACTGCCTAATGATAGGACTGGGTCTGCTCAAAGGTAAACATCAAATGGGTTTCAATTAATTTGCCTTCAGGTTTTCTGTTAGGATATTAAAGCTGGAAGAGTAATTTATGCCAAGCGAAGCATGGGAGCCTGAATGTATATTCTGAGAGTTTCCACAGCTTTTTAATTCAGTATACCCACCTGCAGCATAAAGAAGTCAGCATTGTGGGATCCATTTCTTCTTTGGGAACTGTCTTATAATTTCCTCTAAACACACACCATTTGCAGCTCCCCAACTCTAATAAGCTTTTGGGAAGCACCAGAGAGATCAATGAAAATCAAGTGCCCTGCTTTGCAAAAACAAAACCAACAGTGGATACATCTCTGCATCCATTTCTTATTTACACATCACTTTCTACATAGGTAAAGGTAAAGGTAAAGGTAAAGGTAAAGGTAAAGGTACCCCTGCCCGTATGGGCCAGTCCTGTCCGACTCTGGGGTTGCATGCTCATCTCACTCTAGAGGCCGTGAGCCAGCGCCGTCCGCAGACACTTCCGGGTCACGTGGCCAGCGTGACGAAGCTGCAGCTGGCGAGCCAGCACCAGTGCCGCACACGGAAACGCCGTTTACCTTCCCGCTATAAAGCGGTCCCTATTTATCTACTTGCACTTAGGGGTACTTTCGAACTGCTAGGTGGGCAGGAGCTGGGACCGAACGACGGGAGCTCACCCCACCGCGGGGATTCGAACCGCCGACTTTACGATCAGCAAGTCCTAGGCACTGAGGTTTTACCCACAGCGCCACCCGTGTCCCCTGCATAGGTAGCAGCCTGCTAATGTGAGCTAACGATCTCAATTTACAAATGGGTGGAGAAGGCAGTGGGGAGGAACACATACAGATCAATGAGGGCAGAGGGATTGACTCTTTTGAACCTTACAGAGCTGAGTCTAGCTGTAGGCAAGTGGGTGAACATATGGAGGCATTTGTGGGGGAATGGAGGGAGCTGCCGTATGCCACATCAGTCCATTGGTCCACCTAGCTCAGTACTATTGACAATGATTGGCAGTGGCTCTCCAGGAAGGAGTCCTTCCCAAACCTACCAGGAGAAGACAGAGATTGCACCTGGGGTCTTCTGTGTGTGAGCATTTCCCACCCACCCCTCCTCCAACATTCTCCTGCACACCAGCTCCGCTTTTGTGTGTGGTGCATGAAGGTCAGACTGGAGAGTTTGTGTTCCACATGTGACGGTCATTGAGCACCAACCAGACTGTCAGGGGCAGAGCTTGTTTACACGCATGCCCTGACCCATTTTCAGCCCTTGTCAGATACACCAGACAACTTGTCAAATATACTGAAGTTAGAAGCAATAATGCTTCTGAATACCAGTTGCTGGAAATGCTCTTCTGCTTACAGGTTTCCCACAGGGAACTCTGGGAACAGGATGCTGGACTAGATGGGCCACTGGCCAGATCCAGCAGACTGGATGCACAAGACTTTTCTGTCCTACTCAACCAACAATGGACTAATAAATCACTTCTAGGAATATGGTAAAATGACTGTGTCAGGCTGGAAAACCAAAAGCGACTGGCTGGAAGAGCTGAAAGTGACAAAATGAAATTCAGCCTAGACAAATCTAAAGTTATGCATTTAGGCACACATACATAAATAACAATCATATGCACAGGCATACGATAGCCACATATGTACATGGATTGCTGTTTGGACGTACCAAAAAGATCTCAAGTTTGCAATCAAACACAAGCTGAAAGTGAGCCAGATGTTCTGTGAAATGGCTGCAAAATAAAAATAAAAAATAAAGCTAATGTGTTTTCAAGCTGCATTAATACAGCCATAGCTTCCAAGTCACAAAGCAAGTAATCATTCCACTTTACGGAATCTAGTCACATCTCACTTGGCGTATTATGGGAAGTTCTGCACAACATGTGAAACAGGTTCAGAAGGAGGGTGATGATGGTGGTCAGGGGCATGGGGAATAAGCCCTATCAGGAAAGGCTGAAGGACTGAGTGTGCTTCACCTGGAAGAGACATTACCCTCGTAATCCCTGTAAGCTTCTATTATTTAAAACAAAAGCAACAAAAAAGTGACAGAAAGGAGCAGAGCAACAAACGTGAACTTTACAAAGTGCAATAGACTCAAACCAGTGACAGTAGACAAGGAGACGCATTTGCACCCTACATTTGAATTAGTATCATACCCAGGGCCTTTTTTTCAGTTGGAACTCTCTGGAAGTCAGTTCTGGCACCTCTCAGGTAGGCACCATTGCTATTCCAAGAGAACAAAGGAGGTGTTCATGGTGAGTTCAAGCACCTCTTTTTCTAGGAAAAGAAAGCACTGATCATACCACTTTAGACGTCACAGCTTTCTCCAAAGAATTATGGGAAATGCAGTTTTCTCACTCTCTCTCCAGAAACTAATTCTGTCTCATCTCTTACACACAGGCCACATTCACACCATACATTTATGATTCCACTTTAAACAATCATGGCTTCCCACAATGAATTCTGGGAGCTTTACTTTGTTCAGGTTGCTGCAAGTATCGAATACCTCCTTCACAACAGGCTGAGAGTCAAATGTGTCCCTTTCCTTTGCACTGTTTGCATATCCTTCTGTGAAGGCTTGGAATCTCTTTTCACACTTTAAATGCCATCTCTAAAAAAGGGTGTAGAAATTGTGTGGCCAATATTTTCCCACTGCCTAAAACATTCTCTCCTGTCCTATAGAGCATTCACTATATATAAGTTTTAAATAGGACAGGATTTGGGACACTCTCACACAAGCTCTGGGAGGCTCCTGCAAAATCTTTCAGGGCCATTTGAGTTCTCGCAGGAGCCTCCCAAAGCCCTGTAAAAAGTCTGAGAGCTTGGAAGCTCTTTTTGAGTCAGGAAAACCTTGTGCAAAAAGAGCTTCTAAGCTGTCTGCCTTCTGTGCATTCAGTTTGTATGATTTCAGACATCAACTACCTAAAGGTTTTGTATTAATTTTAAAAGCCCTGAAGAGTTCAGGTCCAAGGTGTCTCAGGGGTTGCCTGAGTCCTTCTATCCAAGCTCAGTCACTGTGATCACCTGCAGGAACGTTGTTGGTCATTCCCAGAGTTGGTGAGGCTTACTTGACAACAATGAGAAACTGACCCTTTGGTGTCATTTGCCCAGTACTGTGGAACACCTTGCCAATAGAGATTAAGTGGGCCTTCTGTGCCAACTTTTAAATGCCTGATGAAAACTTTTTTTAAGAGTGTATCTCCCACAATGATTTGTTGATGCTTGCCTTTAACATTTTTTTGCTGTTTTAATGCTTTTATTATATGGTTTCTATCATTTTAATGTTGTAAACGGCTTTGATATGTTAGGCGAATTAGTGGTGTATTAATATTAGTAAAATGTTATTATTTATTAAATTTTTATACCACCCTTCATCTGAGGATCACAGGGCGGTTTACAATATAGCAACACAAAAATACATACCATAACAACAAACTAAAACAATACACACACACACACACACACACACACACACACCAGTTTAAAAGGCCAAAAATTATTTAATTAGCCAAAGGCCTGGGAGAAGAGGAATGGTTATCCTGGTGCCTATAGATACTTAATGAAGGCACCAGGTGAGTGTCCCTGGACACTTGTAGGATGCTATAGAAGTGGGAAGCCACCACAGAGATTAGCAATTGGCCAGTAGCTACTTAGGTTTTGAAAAACCAGCAAGGACTTCCTGAAGAGTGGTTTTAATACAGCCTGCTTCATGCAGGCAGGGACTACCCACTCTCTCAATGAGACATCAATCACTTCTCCGGCCCAGGTAGCTAACTTTCCCTGCTAGTTTTTGTCAGACAAGGGGGGCAAAGGTCCAGAGCACAAGTGCCCCGACTGATCCACATTCTTGAGGCTTATTAGCGGAAACTCATCCAACATAACAGGACTAGACAGTGTTCCAGACACCTCAAGATTTGTCTGCTTTCGGGATCCCTTTCAGCTCTACTATTGTTTGATTATATGACCTTCAAGTCTGCCCTGATGCTGCACCAAGTATCCAGGTGGCCACGGCTGGATGAGACCAATTCCAGCCTGTTCACCCACCCAAGTCTCAGTGATACAGACCAGACCAGTCTCCTCATCCATAATGAGATCATGGATGAGGGAGGTCTTACTCAGAGCCATCCTGGCATTCAACAAGAGCCATATACCTGAAGGCTGGCTGATAGGACAACTGCAATTCTCCAGGGTACTGTCTGCCCCTTACCTGGCCTGCCCCACTTCTTACACCTTACCTCCCCCTACCTGAACCACTGCAATTCAGTGCCCCCTGCTCACCTGAACTCCTCTACTCCCAGATACATCTCCCTCAATAGTACTGGGGTGAAGTGAATATATTGTTTTCCTCCTCTTACTGTTTCCATCAGGTCCTGCTGTGTTATTTGGTTTTCAACATTAGATTCTAGTCTGGGTTGAAAAACTTCCTTTGGAGGAAGCATCTAAAATGGTGTGCAGCTATTTCTACTCAGGAAGGTTCCTTGGTATACTTACCTGACTTCTTATCTAGAGGTGGGAGCTCTGCTGTCCATATGCTTTTATTCTAGAGATCTTCAGGTTTTGAGCCTGGATTTGCAGAATGTCACCAAGCCCAGGTCCAAATCACTGCACATCTAGTTTGTTGGAAGGGTTGCACTGGCCACACAGACATGGGTGGTTGTGGGGGGGGGTATAAATGCAGGGCGAAGTGACAAAGTGGCCAGAACAGGTGTCCCTGTTCAAAACGATTGTTGTGGGATCTCGCCTTAAAATGGAGCAGTATGCTGGGGCAGAAAGAGAAAATTGTGCTCCATTGGGAAAGCTTAGCGGTCCTCAACCTGTGGGCCCCCAGATGTTGTTGGACTACAACTCCCTTCATCCCTGAGCTCTGGCCTTGCTAGCTAGGGGTGATGGGAGTTGTAATTCAACAACAACTGGGGACCCACAGGTTGAGAAAGGTTGTAAGGCTTAGAATATCTGCATATCTCTTGGTGGTACCAAAGGTATGACCAATTGCATTATTAGAAAAACTGGTTAAAGAAGTAAGGGCATTAGCAAGGACATGGGACTGATGACTTCCTTGAAGTCTCATATCCTTCCATTACATTTTCAATCAAACATGGTATTCACAAGTCACATTTACAATTATTGTGTGGAGTATTTCCTTGATTCTCTGTTCCGATATTAGGAAGCACAGAGAGGAGTTTACCGAGATGTTAAAAGAGAGGGAGAGAGGGAGAAAGAGAAAGAGAAAGAGAAAGAGAAAGAGAAAGAAAAAAGAGAGAGAGAGAGAGAGAGAGAGAGAGAGAGAGAGAGAAAGAAAGAAAGAAAGAAAGAAAGAAAGAAAGAAAGAAAGAAAGAAAGAAAGAAAAAGAAAATGGCATTCCCACTCAATGATCAGTCAATCTGGGGACCCCTCCTCTGACAGTATGAATGTGGGGGAGGGTTCCAAGATTGACAGGGAAAGGCAAAATAAAAAGGAAAGAAATCTTTTGGTTTTTATTTTTTATTTTTATGAGCACATGAAAGAAGGAAAGGTAAGGCCTGTAAAGGAACCCCCCCACTGCCCCTAGGGAAAACTTGTAGGGAAGAAAAAAAAACAAAAAACACCCAGACAGTCTCAAATACACCGAATACACCAGATTTAGGAGGAAAAACAATAGAAAAAGAAAAACCACGCATAAAATGTTCACATATAGGGAATTCCACCAGAGGGGGGTGGGAGCAACACAACGAACGCAACCGCAGTCAGGGTTTAGGTCTGGAGGGTGGGACGCCTCCTCCTACTTGAAGAAGCTCTGAAGACCCTGCCACCGAGCCCAGAGGGAGGCTTCATCCTGTCCACAAAATGCCTTCCAATCAAATCTAGAAAATGTAGCATTTGCCAGCCTAATCGATCAAAGAGCTGCAGTAGGATAGCTGGGTTTATAACTCATGAAACATGAGTTCTTTGCAGGGTTTAAGGATGGCCCCCGGGGAGAGGAGGGCACATGCATAGTGGGCAAAAATTCAGCATGCTCACCCTTTTCTAGTGGGAGTTTCAGAGAAGGTATAATAGCTGACATAATAGAAGTTTATAAAATTATGCACGGCATAGAGATTTTCTCCCTGCCTCGTAACACTAGAACTTGTGGACACCCAATGAAGCTGAACGTTAGACGATTCAGGACAGAGAAAAGAAAGGACTTTCAGTTATGGATCCCACAAGAGGCAGCAATGGCCACTAACCTATATGGCTTCAAAGGATCATTAGACAATTCATGGAGGAGATGGCCATTGATAGCCTATGATGGCAGCAATGCTTCTGAATGCCAGTTGCTGGGAACCACAGATGAAAAGGTTCTTGTGTTTGGGTGCTACTTGTAGTTTCCCCCCAGGCATCAGGGTGGCCAGTGTGAGAACAGGATGCTGGACAAGATGGGCCACTGGCCTGACCCAGCAGGGCTCCTCTGATGTTCTTGTGCATGTGCCCCTTCAATTCTGGGTCTCAAGCATTGCTGTCATTTGGGGTTTCTCTTAAATCTGAAGCAGAGCTCTTCAGTTGTCATTATGCCTCATTAGAGCACTGGAACCATTAAACCGAAAGAGCCAAGAACTCTTGGGGTTCAAGCGCACTATAAAAGGAACTTTAGCAGCTGCCATCCTCCCCGCACCTCCTGCACCCCCCCAAGAGAATCAGGATACCCTTCTCTGCCTGCAGACCAGTTAAAAGCAGCTTGTTCTGGTCTCTATGACACTGGGTTCTAGGCACATTCAACACAAGGCCAGACTTCCCAGCATTTCTGCCACGTTGTTTGCAAAATGTTACTAAGTTAAATTTATCATTGGCCACTGGGCCAAAGCTATCAGAACCACCAGCAAAAGGTGATTAGATTTCCTTCAGCACCCGAGACCTGCAGCTCTTGATTCATTTTAAGCTCTGGACCAGAGTGGAAAACGTCTTTCAGCCCAACGGCCTTATTTCCTTCTGGGCAACTTTCTGGGGCCTACATATCACTGGCGGGAGGGCTACAGGAGGAAATCGGCAGAGCAACAAATGTGAACTTTACAAAGTGCAGCAGGCTTGTTCCCTTACAGGCAAGAAAAAGGCACAAAAGCAAGAGTTCAAGGGTACGTTCCATTCAGTCAAAAAACCCCAAGGGGGGATAAGCTGGCTGGTGCAGGGTGTGGTTTGGCTAAAGTTCAGAGGGCCATAGAGGCCTATGTGATCATATTTGGTCCCTGGGCCCAAGGCTCCACATTCCTGCTCTAGACAATGCCAGTATGAAAACCCAGTACCCGCTGTACATTGCTACCCACCCCATGGCACCGAACTGCGAGTTTCTTCCTGAGGTTCCAGTACTTGTGCCCCCCTCCCCCAAAAAACAGATCATGTGGCAAGGCTGATTACATGCTATTTGCTTCAGATCAGTATTCCTCCAAGATATGGTGGTATGATTAGGTGGAAAGATTCATGCAATAGATCTTATCCACCTGGTTGCAATATGCATGTGTTCCGCACCACGAAAGCAGCAGGTAAGTGGTTGTGGATGTTTGTGAAAGCAAAACCGAGTTTCCCCATTTCCGGTACTAGTTTTTAATACAGCTTATATTTTAAAGGGTTTTTAAATCATTTTTAAAAATCTGGCTAAACCTCCAAAGATTAGAGAAGCAGCAAGATGTACAGGCGGTGTACAGTGTACACTGGTACAGTGTACAGGGTGTGCAGGATCAGAGAAATGGTGTTGCTGGATCCAGCTCAGCTAAAAGCATAAGTGTATAGTATTAATCCTTCCTCTCTCACACACAAAATTCACAATGGCATCTCTCTCTACCTGTCTTTTTGAATCCAGCAAAACTTTTGTGACCGTGAATATGAATGGAAACACTTGGGATACCTTTGTCTTGTTAGGATGGATATTTGTTATTTTTTTAAATTGGTGTTCGAATAGCAAAAGTTGAGTTCCATGAACTGTTTCTATGAACTGAATTGAAGGTTCTCCACAGCAATTAAAACTAGTTATCTGGTAAACCTGCAAAGGAAAAGCTGCTCAAACTGAGCTTTACAGGGAGCTGTTGGAATAGATGAACTAACAAGATCATAATCCATATTCAGGTGCATCTCACAGTACAGTGGTACCTTGGTTCTCGAACAGTTTAGTTGTCGAACAAATCGGCCCTTGAACGCCACAAACCTGGAAGCGTTCCAGTTTGCGAATGTTTTTCGGAAGCCAAGCATCCAACACAGGGTTCCAGGAGTTGAACTGACTCCCGGAACTGATTAAGTTTGAGAACCAAGTACCTCTAGTTACGAACATAATTCATTCCGGAGGTCCATTCTTAACCTGAAACTGTTCTTAACTAGAGGTGTGCTTTCACTAATGGGGCCTCTTGCTGCTGCTGCTGCGCCACCAGCACACAATTTCCGTTGTCATCCTGGGGCAAAGTTCTCAACTCGAGGTAACTCTTCCAGGTTAGCGGAGTTTGTAACCTGAAGCATTTGTAACCTGAGGTACCACTGTATAGAAAATGCAGCTTTTGGGAAGTACATTTGGCCATGATGTATATGGGTCATAAATATTAGTGTTTCAGGAACATTACTATTCAGACAAAGTTTATGGTTTATCAAAATCTAGGGGTCTCTCAAATCTCCAGATCTGGCACTGGTTAGCTATATCAAGAGCTCCACTTGTCATGTTAGCAAAGCAGCACAACAGAAATTAATCCATTTTGGTCACTTTATTAAATCAGATATTAAATAGCTTTAACTACCAAACAGCACTTCGAATGGTGAAAACACAGATAGCGTATTGCCATACTTGAATGCTTCTCCTTAGAAACACGTTTCCAGTCCTTAATATATATTTTACAAAACAGCCTTATAAGAAGTGACATATTTTCTACAGTACTCTTATGATATTTAATACACAACTGAAAAACTGTCTTAAAAACAAAATAAAAACATAGGCCAAGTCTTAACAGCTGTATGATTTCAGCAGCCAAAGCTGGTCAAGGGACTGAAACATTACTATGCAACTGGGACAAAAACATGTACAATATCACAATACTAAGCAAAAACGCTTTACATCCAAAGGAATAAACAGGTTACAAAAGGTGGAGAATTTAGCAGGCAAAACTGTATTACGAGCAACAAGTTATCATCTTATATAAGCTATTTCAACTAGGTAAACATTTAAAACAAATATAAAAATGAGTTTTTTTAATAACTGATGACATTTCTGTCATTAAATGTTGGTTAAAACGTGACGCTATACTAAAAAGCACGTTATTATGCAGCTATATGCCAAGTGAGAAATATGTATGAAAAGTGGTCCAAGTTTTAGTTCAATGCTTCTTGTCTCCAAGACATCCTCATCCACACCAGTTGCCTTTTTTCTGTTGTTGTTGAGGTTGAGAAAAAGTGTTGTCTTTAAAAAGTTGGTGAAAACTTTAGTCTCCTGAGTTGATGTAAAAATGCCACTCAGATTCCCAGCTCTATTTTACAAAATGTAGGAATATCCTGGGCAGCTACCATTTGCCTTCAAGCATTTGTCTAGGAATCTTTATTTTCACTTCCTCTGAAGCAAATATAGCAATCTTTGAGCACTTCCCTTCTCACCAAATTAAAGAAATGAATCATACCACTAGCTGAACAAGGGCTCAGGATGTCTTCCCATTATTAAAAGAGCTGAAAACAGCAACTTATGGTTAAATCTGCTGCAATGATCAAGCTGTGCTCCTATTACCAACCAAAGCATTTTCACTGCAAAATTGAATCTTTCCCAAAATTAACATTGCCTGGGTGCTGACTGATTCACTCAGATAGGAGAAATAAAACGTAACCATTCTTCTAGAATGATTCATAAAACCAAACTTTTATTATTATTATATATTTATTTATACCCTGCCTTTTTCTCTGACAGGGACTCAAAGCACATTATAGATAAAAAATAAGAAATTTTAGACTACAAATTAGCAACTCTTGCTTTTTCAGTGGTGTGAATCCTACCTAGCGTTTATAAATCTCCAAAATAACCCTACTCTTTACTTGCTCCTTCTCCAATGCCTCATATGCACCTGTCATTTAATTTTATGCCTGCGTTCCAATAGCTGTATTTTCTTCTGGAGACATCAGCTAGACTAATGCGAGAAAAAGATTTAGTGGGTCTTCATAAGCCCAGAAAACAGACAACTATTCCACTTTCATGTTGTAAAAGTAGCTGTTAATGAAGCATAATTATTTGGAAATTTACTTCTCCCTCCAGCACAGAAACAAACAAACAAAAAACAAAACAAAAAAACCCAAGCTGTTTCTTCCACTTTCATATTTATATTTTTTAAAGGGGGGAAATAGGGTGGGAAAGGAATACAGGGTAAAATGAAATTCTTATCTATAAAACAAGGAATTATTTCACAACTCTTGACAGTACTGCAAACTGTGAAAGCACATTCCTTCATGTGGTTAAAGAGCAAATGGTTCTAGCCATTTCAAAACTGCTTACTGAAGACAGGCTCAATCCCAACCACTGCCACCATATTTGAGCGCCAAAGTACCAGGAGTATATTTCTCTTAGCCCGTCCACAACCATCCTACTGCCGGCAACAGGATGAGACCCTAGCACCAGTATAAAGGAGTCAAAAAAATGTGCTTTGTATCGGAACGAGCACATGGTGGAAGTATACTGGTGAAGGATAAAAAATTATTGATATTATTCCATCACATACATGAAATAAAAGTGGCAGAAGGCTAGAGGAAACAGCAACTTCTCAGGCTTTAACTTAAGGCTGCAGAGAGTTTCTAAAAAAACCTGCACGACTTGGAAGTTCAAAAGCAGTAGTATTTAAAAATATTGCACTCAGTTCTGTTTTAAGATCATTTTTAAATCTTATGGTTTTTTCCCCATCACAAATTCTAAGATTAGAATAAATTTCCGTGTCAGTTCTGTCTTTACACTTTATATTTTGTGAAAGATTATAAAAAGTTCCATAATTTGAGGAATCAACTTTAACCAAGAACTCAGCTGTGCACCTTTGTGTGTGAGACAACCAAAATATACAGATCTGTGTTACTTCACTAAGTTTCTCCCATTTAATGGCTGTTTTTATGGCTATTAACAGCAAGCATAGGAGTTTAAACAGGAAACCTGTACAGCCCCTAATGTTATGGAAAGGACCTGTTTTCACTGAAAACAACTGGATATCTCCTGTACTCAACACATGTAAGAAGATTCTAGGCAACACCACTAAATATCGGGGAGGGGGCTTATGTCTTATTAAAACAAAGTGAATAATTACAATGGAACGTGCCGATTAAGCTGGGGGGGGGGGCGGGCGGCGGAAATCATTCAAACTATTTAAACAGTTGAGTTCTGTTAAGCCATTGATTCCTAAAAAAATAAAAAAGTTCTCTCTCACTCTGTGATTTTAACAATCCTTAAAAACTTTTAGTGCAAAATAATCACATTGGTTTCCCTTGGGATGGTCCTGGGCCTTTGCCGCTCATTGGAAGAGGAGCCCGCTGCAAGGGGGGTGGGTGCTGCATTGCACCAGCAACAGATTGATACATCCCTCTCATATCTATCTGTTGGAAGTTGGAAGGATTCATAATCAAACCCGGCTTTGGCATCATTGCATGACTCATGGCTGCTTGCTGAGCCACATGCTGCGCTGCTTGCTGGTAGGTCAGCTGCTGTGGCTGCTGCTGGCTGTACTGCTGATGGAGTCTTCTGCTCATCAGAATCCTCTGAACACAACCGATTAGCTGTGGAGGGAAAAGTGGAGCTGTTATAAGGGCATGACCTGTCTCAATAATGCCTTTCCCTTCAGCCACAGTATCCCTGACAAATTGATTTTAACCTGAAACTTGATACTTGTTGCACCGCTACCACCATCACTAATGTGGCGGCATTTTCAAGCTAGTGACTGGAGGCACCAGTTAGCAATACCATTTCGGACCACAGTCCCCTAATGACTCACTCATTGTGTTGCAAGCAACCTTTATCTTGGTTGCCATCGGGGCAAGCACTCTCTGTGAAATTGCTCCCATCTATCAGTTACAACATTCTCTCCTCTAGTACCATTTTCCATCTCTCTACCCCACCCCCCGTCCAGCAACCTGAAAATTCTTATGTGAATGACCAAGTAAGTATTTTGTGGCAAACACCACACGAGAAAATACTTCCAGTCTGACAGTACGCCTCGGAAAAAGTTTCAGATTTCATAATATAACATGAAAAACCCTGCAAGACTTTACATAACACGCATGTTAATTCCTTAGTGTTAAGAAGCACTGATTTCCAGCCAAAAGTATTTGGTTAGCAAGGAGGTAAACTTGAAAAGAATATCAATAATGTCTGGTGAAGGACTACTTCAGTTCTGCTCATTCAAGATTGTTTATATCTATTTCTAAAGAAATTGATTTTTCTTTCAGAAGTGCTATGAATTATATTGACTTTATACTGATCATCAAGATCTGCATAGCACTTTTAAAATAAAATACAGAGAATGAAACAAATTTCCTTGTTGCAGTAGTATTTACATAGAATTATTATTATTATTATTATTATTATTATTATTATTATTATTATTATTATTATTATTCCACCATTCATCACTAGATCTCAGGCTGGTTCAAAGCATAAAAATACAAGAAAAAACACAAAATACATAAAAAAGAAGAAAAAGCACAATATCCTCCACCCCCCTACCCCAAGGGCTCAACAGATTACAGTGGTATCTCTGGTTGTGAACGGGATCTGTTCCGGAGGCCTGTTCACAACCTGAAAAGAACGCAACCCGTGTCTGCGCATCGGCGAGTCACGATTCACCGCTTCTGCACATGCATGTGATGTCATTTTGCGCATCTGCAGGAAGTAACCTGTTCCGTTATTTCTGGGTTGCCACGGGACACAACCTGAAAACACGCAACCTGAAGCAAAAGTAACATGAGGTAAGACTATCTCTGAAATTCTTACAACAGCCTTGTTAAGGTAGGGCAGCAAAACTATCTTCATATTACAGGTGGGAGGGTGGATGGAGGATGAAAGCAAGTCCCCCCCCCCCAACACTAAGCAGTGATACATGCCATCTATAAATTAGCTTATGTGGGTTGATACTGATTTTAAAAGGTTTTTTTGCCCGCAGATTGCTCCAGTCAGCTTCTTCAATTTTAGTGTCTAGGTCAGTTTCCCAAAGTTGTTTAGTAGCTGAGCATCACTCAGTGGCCAGAACACTGAGTATTTTATGTAGTGTCAGCAGAATTTTTTTGGGAATGCTGAGTTGTATTTAGAAATATTTTTTCAGAAGATGCCATGATGTGAGTGCTTGGCATTTAATTGCTTGGTTTGAAATAAAATGTATATAACCTGATGTATGAATAGCTAATTCACATTGTACCCTCTCATTTTTTCCATAATTTGGTCTGCTGTAATAGAGTTAGCCTTTTTATAGAGATTAGCCAAAGTATATAGGCCTTTTACTTTTTTTCACATCAACTTGGGTTTGTTTTTGTAGGTGAGTACATGGAAGGATGCAATGCAATTGGGATTAGCGGTGATACAGGTGGGGCTAATTTGAAGACCCAGTATCATTAGATTTTCTTTTCTGTTGTTATAACTAGCTCTCATTCTTGAGCCATATAAAGTTCCTCTTCTCTTTAAAACTAAAAAAATAATAATAATCTTTTCAGTACTACATATGGTTAAAACTCACTTGAACAGTACCTGCGCATGACATCTTTTTTTCTGCAGCAGGACTTCTTGGCAAGGTGATAAACACCCAGCTCTCACCAAGCTAAATCTAAGCTGCTAAAAAAGAGCTTGTGCAGATTAGGAGCAAGAAAGGCAAGCTGCATCACACTATGTAAATTACAGCTCAAGCAACTGCAGGGATGCCTCTAACCTGCAAGTGAGACCTAGGGATGTGTAAGATTGATATCCACAATGCTAATAAAGGTCTTGTAAGCACTTGGGGTGGGATAAATCAGTTAATAGCTCCCCTTTTCAAATGTGCTTCTACATTACTGCCCTGTTTGTTTTTTCCATGTGTCTACCTGACTCAAGAAGTGTTTGTGAGTCTTACCATCTGCTGCTTTGTCAGGACATCATTGTAGATGGCCTCCCGGCGCTTAACATCCAACTCCTGGGTTGCTTGTCGGCTTAGAGCTAAAGACTGGACCTGGGACTCTGTGAGCGTCAGATTCTCCTTCCACTGAAAGTGAGAACACAACAGGGGGTTTTAGCAGTAGTACTTATAGAGCCTCAATTTGTCCTGAAATGTGTCAACAGAGAGTTTTTGCCTTGAGAATACAGCAACTCAGTTTTTAAAAAATGGTCTAAAATAAATCTGCTGAGACACTGCAACAGACTGCTCTGGCTGAAGACAGGCATAATATGGGTCACTGGGATTTTTCCTTCATGTGCAGGTTTTGTCTATCCACATATTCTTCATCTCTACCGGAGTGTCTTGTTTGGTAGTAATGCTGTAGAGAGGGAGGGGTGGTGCTTGTTCCAGTTCAACAGCTGCAGAAGGGCTGCTTGGAGGTCAGGGGCACCCACCTTGGACAAGACATGTGAGAACAGGTGAGAGCAAGGTGTCCCAAAGGTCTTGGATATCAGGTGGAGAAGGCAAACTGAAAGACGGGAGGAGAAGTAATGGTTCTCTGGGTAATCTACCATTTCCTCGAGGATTATGCCTGCTGAATGTACCAGGGCTACAATTCTAAAGAGGATCTAGGGTTCTAAAGCGCTCTGTTAGGTACATCTCTGACCTTAGCATGCCCAACAGATACGTGGAATTTTCCTCTTTGAATGACAGCTGGTAGACTGGGGAGAGGGAAGGGAAGAAGGGAGAGAGTACAAATTGCAAAGGGATAAGGACTATTTGGAAATGCAGATAGAGAAGTATCTGGTATTCTGCAGAAATGTAAACAGACAGTTATTTTATTAAGCTGCTCATAAAAAGAAGCATTCATAAAAATTAAAGTAGATCATGCTGATACAAAATTATGCAAATACAGTTTCAGTTCATAATATAATATAAATCCTAAATCTTTTACAAATTGAAAATGGCATATCTTGCTTGGCTGCTGACAGGATGCTGATTTAGTAAAATTTTAGCACAAACCTTATTTATGAAGTCCCCCCCCACAAAATCTATAGATGTCATCCATTAAAATAAGTGCCAGAGTTGACAATCATTGTCTGCAACAATCTTAACATAACCTCATGTACAACCCACAACCTGCAACTCCAAAACACTTAAAACATCCACTGATTTTGACTGATGGATTAGAAGTATGTGCTTACATCTCCAAAGAAAAAAATAGAACTTAACTATGGCTGTATTGTGTTCAGATGTCATTCATCCCATTTAACACTTAACTGAATACTATGCGATATTATAACAGAAATCAGTTTAGAAGAGTTTATTTGGCCAAGACAATAAAGAAACAAATTAATGGAGTCATCCTACATAGGCCTTCCTGAAAGAAAGCTCCTCCATATACAGAAGGGGTAGGCAACCTAAGGCCTGTGGGCCGGATGCGGACCAAATGCCTTCTAAATCTGGCCCACAAATGGTCCGGGAATTAGCGTGTTTTTATATGAGTAGAATGTGTACTTTTATTTAAAATGCACCTCTGGGTTATTTGTGGGGCATAAGGATCCATTCATTTGCCCCCCAAAATATAGTCCAGCCAACCACATGGTCTGAGGGACGGAGGCCGGCCCATGGCTGAAAAAGGTTCCTGACCCCAGAGATACAGTATAGTTTATGAGTAAATTACCATAGGACTGGGCTTTTTAAATGCCTGAAACAGATTTCTTCCTCACAGCACTGCAGCCAATTGATTAATCTGCAATCTCAGTATTACTGAAGGAAGGGGGGGAAACATACTGCAAGCTATAATCAGCATTTAATGCAGTTCTCTGAAATGTATGCAACCTCAGAGCAAAAATGGCTCTTATCAGCAGTGAGTTTACTTACTATACTGGAAATGATGTCTTCAAGGGGTTGAATTCTTGCTCCAGTAACATTGTTGGTAGCTTCCAAAACTTTTTCTCTGCCTTGATTAATGAGGTCCTGAAAGAAAATTATGATTAAGAGTTGCTGAATAACTATAGATTAAGATATCTACAAATATAGTGAAATTCCATTCCTACCTAGCTTCTTTATAATGCTTCCATATGATACAACTACCATGTCCAATCATATACATGTCCAATCACATGTTGGGCTACTGAATGGAAAATAATTTCAAACACTACTGTGTTTCTCACGTAAACAATTTAATTGTGAGAGGCAACTCTGCTCCTCTGGTTTTTATTTAACTACATTAAGGAGTAATTTTCACAAAACAGCCTAGAAACAAGCATCTTACAAGTCAATGCACACAGCACTTTCATTGTGAAGCGAAAGAAATAGGTTCATGGTCGGGCACAATAATATGACTATGTAAGGCATCCTCAGCATGAAGCAACTATCATGTTAATGGTATTTGAAACTTTCCAGCCTACCTCAAGCTGCTGGTTGCTCATAGCAGACAATGCTGCCAAATTGAAAGGAATATATGGAGCCTGAGCATTAAAGTTGGTGGGGAACATGTTTGCCCCCACTGGCATGTTGAAACGCATCGTCAGGCCCTGAAAAAACAGAGGTAGCTCTTCTGAGTATTCAAAGCTGAAGGTTTGAGAATATATGACTGGTACTCACCTGAATGATCACTGCAGATGGTGACAGCAGTCACGAAATTAAAAGACACCTACTTCTTGGGAGAAAAGCAATGACAAACCTAGACAGCATCTTAAAAAGCAGAGACATCACCTTGCCAACAAAGGTCCGTATAGTTAAAACTATGGTTTTCCCAGTAGTGATGAATGGAAGTGAGAGCTGGACCATAAAGAAGGCGGATTGCCGAAGAATTGATGCTTTTGAATTATAAGATTACTACTAGGTTGGACTCTGGCGCCATCCCATTGAAGAATGTAGGAGTGTAGTTTAGGAAATAGGCTGCTACCTTCCTCAGTTCTGCAGACTCACCAAGCACAAGTAGACATCAGTCATCACAATATGCTTATTTCAATAAACCAAACCAAAATTTTGGGAGGGCTTTCTAGTAATTGGAGGGGCAAGGAGATGTTTGGTCTTTTACAGATAGCAATGGATAACACTTATTTTTCTGGAAATACAGTGTGCAGTTTTGTTTAAGCCCCAAACCAAATGTGTGAAATCATAGTAAATGCTTTAACAAGGCACTGAAATGATATATTCAGAACTGGGGCATGAAGAATTCCTGATTTTTGCTTATATTTATTTTAACTGTGTCTTCCTTCTTGTGTGGTTTATATGAAGCAGTGCTTCACTGCCAATCCAGTCAATAAGAAATTAGTTGTACTGGGGTAGGGCAGTGAAAACAATAAGAGCTCTTCACATTTAACAACCAAACTCTACAAGGATTCCTCTAGCAAATGCATTTTTTGATCACAGGCCAAATCCATCTACTAAAGTCTGTCTATACTGGAAACTCAAGGCTCCTGTTTTCTGAGGTATACTCCTTGCCCAAACATACTGAAGATGCAGAACAATTGTCTGAGTCACAGAACGAAATTGCTCTAAATGGCTTAAGGCATCCTACCTTCTTTTCAGCTTCATATTCATCCCAAGCCGCCTTCCTCTCCTCTTCAGTCAATTCTTCTTCCTCTTTGTGGTCCAAGAGGGAATCATGTTCATGATAGCCCACTATATGTTCTTTGCAGATCTGGAGGATTTCAGCTAGAATTGTATCCTGGTAAATAAAAATGCCAGAACATTCAGTAAGCACATATAAAAATTCTTTAATGGCAAGTGGCGGGTCCTGATGCATGCTTCTCATCAGGGGATATTAAAGCAGCGGAAGGAGGAAAGTTTGTTTCCTCCGCAGTCTCATTTCTATGGCCTAATCAAGCTTTTGGTGAAATTTAGCTTTTGAAGTCCAATTTGGTTCTCCCCGGGCAGGGAATTCAGTTTTTAACTGTGCAAATGCACTCCTGCCCACCGCAAAGACCTGGGCATCCAGCCTTAAAGCTGATTCCAGGAGCACACCCAAACTGTGAACCTGTTTCAGGGGGGAGGTGTTACAGGGCTAACAGGACAGATAGGCACCTCATCTTCAGGTGAGACATAACCTCCACTTTTAAGTCACAAAGCCCCAAACACATCCATAGAATAAAACTGATCACAAAGCGTATCAGTAACAGGGAAGAACAAAAAAGTAGAGTAGCAAAACTATATGTAGATGGAAGTTGAAAAAAGGCCAGATTCAAAAATTAAATTAGCACAAAGGAGCTCTCTTCCATGCTACGTAAGAGGACTTAAAATGGCTGGAGAATTCTCAGACATGCATTTGCCTTCGTTCCTATGGTAACAATACTGTTGAATACAGTGCAATTTAATCCATATATACCATGCCAACAGAGTCATCAAAATGTGGTTTAAATTATACGCAACTGGGTAGATCTGCATTTCTTTGTCTGAAATGCAACTTGTATTCAATAAAGGTCAAGGCTTGAAAGGTAAAAACTTTATAAACTATTTATTGATGGTCTCCCACAATTCAAAGTGCATGTTTAATGAAGGAATTTGTGTGAAGATTTATTTCAAAAATGTAAAATATCTTTGCTAGAAGATACAGCTCTCTATATTGATGTTACAAATGGCTTTTATACAGTATCATACAAAATCTCCCCAGCTGCTTTTCAAATCTGTACATTAAAAAATTCTAAGTTTCAATATAAAGACAGCTTGAGCAAAAGCAACAACATGTGTAGAAAAGTAAGAACCACGAAAGTATCTCACTAACAACTTCAGCTTTGGGACGCAATGTATGTCCATCTTTTAAAGCCAATTTCTAAAAAGTTGCCCCCCAAAATCATCTCTATTTTCCAACTTATTTCCTCCCAAAATAAAACTTTGAATTTTTTCATAAAGATGATATCCCAAGAAAGTTTTCAAGTTGTGTTCTTTCAATTTTCCTTTAAGCACAGGATAAAGATGTTTACTTTTTCATTAGTTTTTTCAGTTGAGATATCATTTTAGATGCTTCTCAACTAGTGAGTTCATGAACCAATCTGAAAGTTGTCCAATAATTTCAAGCTCATAATCTTAAGAAGCACACTGCAACATCTCTTTCTATTTAACACAGGGTTAGGCAACGAAACCAACCTGCCAAATATTCAATCTTCAAATTGATGAGTGAAACTTGTTGGGTGCAATACTATCAGAGAATGTAACATTAATTATGTAAGTTATGTAATTTCACCACAGCAGATAACAAGATGAATAATGAATTTTGGCAACAAATACCATTTAGAATGGAAAGTTATGCCTTCTCAACATCTCTACTCAGCAGTACTTTAAAAAAAACCTCAACAACCACCCACCAACATCTATACTGTTCAGTACTATACCACATTCAGCAATATCTGGTTTCTTTATCGCACACTGTGGTGTAACATCAGTACTTATGGAACTAAGCATGGAAACAAACTAAGGAGAGCTGAAGGGGGTGGGGACTAGGAGTTGTGACCTTTTATATTCAATTTACTTTTACCAAAGTGACCAATTAAGGGCCAAAATAGTGAATCTAAAAGGCTGAACTTTTTGTTCTTGTATAGATAGAAAAAATGTATGCACTGATTATTTTTTTTAAAAAAAAAATTGGAACCCTAACCTGCAATTCTGGAAGCTTCACCAGAAGTTAAGCAGCATAGGAAATTTGTAAAATAAGGTAAAAACACAACAAACTGCTGGCAGAGCTTCAGGTGTGGCTGCATTGTTCTAATCATTAGGACTGCTTGGTAATGTAGTATTAAGTGCAACAAAGTGAACCATCACTAGATATTATGGGAGTCGTGAGTCAGAATTCGTCAGGGCATTCTATTCAAGGAGCAATCTCCCAGGACTCAAAAATTAGCAGGCAATAAAAGCCAGCAAGAGTTCCAAGGAATGTACAATATGGACTGGAACTGGGACATTGTTAGGTAGCTCTCTTGGTCAGGCAGCAATAAATCAAAGTGAATGAAATGAAGTATTTAAGAGTTCCTAATGTACAACTGAGGACTCAGGTGTTAAAAAAGGAAACTTGGCAGAGAAAGCCAAGCCAGCTAAATAAATCCTCCAGGAAATGAATCCTCATACACATCTGAGAGCATTATTAAGCCATTATGAAACTAAGAAGCTGGATGCTCTGCAATCCCACGAATAAGGCAAGAGCGCAACCCTTCACACTTTGAGGCACTTGTCAAGGGAGTGACTTGCAAAAACCACTTCTGCGAATTAAACTGTTATGTGGAAAGCAGTCCAGGGATTAGCAGCAGAATGATGACTCTATTTCATTATTTTTCTCAGGTCACGCCTTTTATTCTGGTGTAGATTTTGTAATGCTAACCCATCCCCCGTTTCCTACTTCAACTTCACAGTGCCAAATTTGCAAGTGAAATGCCTGGACTTGGGAAATGCAATGTAGAAAGAGGCCCTGATTTGTCCGATCTCTCCTACTCTCTGGTTCATCCAATCTTGCCCCCTTCCTCCCTGCTTGGTTTATGCCAGAAAATGGCTGCTATCTACTATCAAACAAGCAAGAAAATAATGAAGTGAGCAAACTCCTGGCGTTCTGAATTTATAGTGAGGATTAGGCATAATTCTTTTCACATAGCGAGCAAGTGGATCGGGACCTGCATGCACTGCTCAAGACAGACAGAAGGGCTAAAAAGATCCTTGGTTTCATTCTGCATGACAATTCATATTTACTCCCTGCTCCCCCCACAAAAAGGCACATACCTAAATATTTTGGTATTGTAGGTGCTAACTGTACATATTGACTTACTTTTGGTAACATAGGTGTATCCCTTTTTTTCTTCTTTTCTGAATTAGGATCATCCAACAAGTCTGGCTCAAAAGTATACAGCTCAGTGAGTTCATTCATGGTAAAGTGGCGTTCAACCTGTTGCTGATCAACCACCCGGAAAGATAGTGACTGTTTAGTTACTTGACGATCGTAGATCTTGTCTTCCATTGTTCCCTTCAAAACAAAAATACATTACAATTTATGTCCACACGCACATTTGAGAGACCCCAACCACCAACCCAGAGTTCCCTCAAGCTCTCTGCCACTGTTTTGCAACACACACACACACACACACACACACACACACACACACACACACACCCTACTGCTGATGATACCCAATGAAGCTGGTTGGCAGTAGTTTCAAGGTGAAAGAAAACACTTTAACTCACTTGATGCAAAAATATGCCATTCAAACCTTATTGAATGCAAGCAAGGTAGCAAGTAAGTAAATAATAAAAAAATATTTAAAAAATCGGAATTCATTGCAACGAAACATGTGGCGACGGCTGCTGGTTCAGATGTCTTTAAAGGGGGAATATGACAAATGCATGGATAATTGGATGGAACCTCTGTCTTCAGAGGTACTGCACCACTGAGTTGCTGAAGGACAACTTTTGTATGTGTGTGCTAAAATTTCTGAGAATGTCAAGTCACACAGTTTGAAAGAATATACAGTGGTACCTCGGTTTACGAACTTAATCTGTTCTGGAGGTCCGTTCTTAAACCGAGGGGCTCTTTCCCTAATGAGGCCTCCCACCACCAGTGCCCTTCCACCTTTTGGATTCCGTTCTTAGATCGAGGTAAAGTTTTCAAACCAAGACACTATTTCCGGTTTTGTGGAGTTTATAAACCGAATAGTTCGTAAACAGGGCTGTTCTTAAACTGAGGTACCACTGTACATGGTTGGTATGGTTGATTTTTAGAGCTTCATGATTTCTTCTGGAAACTTGCTTCAATTT
Source organism: Podarcis vaucheri (assembly GCF_965113315.1). Classification (NCBI taxonomy): domain Eukaryota; kingdom Metazoa; phylum Chordata; class Lepidosauria; order Squamata; family Lacertidae; genus Podarcis; species Podarcis vaucheri. The sequence goes on from NC_138758.1 coordinate 30,313,651, forward strand.
CTTAAGCCTAAAACTACACTGAAGCTAACAAATATGAGAAGACAAAAAATAAGGATGAATCTAGTCATACTACACTATTTTCTAGAATTTATTGTTGAACTTATCTAGAACTATACACACATCACATGGAAAGCATTTAATTCAAACCTACCTGAGCCAAGAAGCGGTACACAAACACTGGTTTATTTTGCCCAAAGCGATAAACCCTGAAAATACTCTGGATATCATACGATGGATTCCAAGAAGCATCAAAAATAATTACTCTATTTGCAGCCACCAGGTTTATTCCAAGGGATCCTGCTTTAGTAGAGATAATAAACAAACGGCCTCTGCAAAAAGGAAAGTAAATTTTAATTCCTCTCACAATCATTCCTAATTAATTTAAACAGATACTTCCCTCCCCTCCCCAAATCAAAGGAATATTCATGAGTGACAAAACAAGATGGTGGTTGTTTAAAAATGTGATATTATTGTGTTTTATTTTTGCAATATTTATAGTGTGTAGTGTTTTTCATCTACTGGGAAATTCTCATGCCCATACACAACCTTGTACCTTATTTCACATTGGCCCATAAGTTAAATTTGTTGCATAAGTGAAAACAACACTTGGCAGTTACTGTAGTAAATGCCACTTTGAAGTCATAGTAAACCATGAGAGCAAGACGGAGCAGATGTGCCCATAAGGAGCTCCGAATCACCAAGCCATGTCCCAAGATATCTGAACAGTTTGCCAAACTAAAAAGCAAACAAAATTTTAACAGGCTGCGGTGATTGTTGGTTATACTGCTGAAGCAATCTACATTCTGTGGAAGACAGTTATGAATATACATCAAAAAGTTTGAGTGGAACACTTGAAATCTTGGAAAACTATATTTAGTGAAACAGACTATGTGCACACAATACTAAACTCGTTTATCTGGGGTTTCTTTCCTTTTCTTTTATCTGTATTTTATTTTGATGTTATGTCACTTTAAGGCAATTCTTTTTTGTATAAAACACCTAACAAATGCAATAAGAAACAAACATTGGGGGTGGTGTTAGTGCCGCATAGGTAAGCCTGATCAAAACTGAGCAAAGCATGGGGGTTGAACGCTCCCAGTCTCCCTGCGAAACTGCAAGTTACAATAAGGATTACATAAGGATTTATTTATTTGTTAGTTCAGCACTCACATGCAGAGGAATACTAGAGAGATTTACCTTACTATGGTCAAAAATTGTCTAAATCCACACATGTGTTGTGAACAGCAAGTTTGTCACATCAAAGGGCAGGACATGTGTCAGCACAAACCTATAATCAACTAACTCAACAGGAAGCCTTTAACAAAGCGACAGAAGCCCTTTCTTAAATGAAATCCAAACATCAAATGCATTTCTTCTCATTAAGAGAGGAAGTAACTAATTATGCCAGCAGCAGGGACCAAAGCAAGGCCAGAAAAACAAGGACAGGAACTGAGTGGGTTAAAACAGGCCACAACTTTATTGATGGCAGATGGAACAGCAACCCCAAGTCTCAGAGTGCTGGACTGCTGCTGTTGCTAAGATGGCTATTAGGGAAGGACAGTTACTAAGAAAGTCGACAGTGTATGCTGCTCCACCCACTGTTGTCAACTAGAGTGTGTGGCAGGAATATCAGTCCCCAAATTGAACTGGTCCTTACCCCAAGGCCCCCAAAAGAGGGAGAGGAAGTCAAAAGGCACTGAACAATGCCTAGGATGGATCCCCAATAAAAGACCCAGGAGTTAATAAGAGGGGTGGGCAGGGAATTATGTCTTAGGTCTACTCCAAACCAACCACGCACCACTAGCCAATGACAGGCTGGCTCAGAACAGTCACATGGACTCTGGGTGTAGTAGAATGGCCTAGCCCAACTGGGTCTTCCTGCTCTCCCACCTTCTGCGTGGTCTGGTCCCAAAGGAGATTCTTGCCAAAGTCAGAATATGTATTAACTCTTCAAAATATTTTATTGAAATTAACTGTTTTTAAAATGTGCTTTAATCTAGTTTTTAGCTTATTGTCGATTTTAATTATTGTTTGAAGGTTACAATTTTTTTACAGGTAAATTGTTCTTTTTGTAAAGCATGTTGAGGGTTGCTTTTTTAAAAAAAAATCAAGCGCTATATAAATTTTATGAAATAAATAAAGCAAGTATGACTTGCTGCAGTTAAAGATTTGTAATTCAATATTAAACCTACTTACATATAAGTTAATTCCCATTATTTTTATTTCCTGACAATGCAACACAGGCTTTTTCCTGGGCAAGTGAATATAGGACTGCAGTCTGTGGCATTTATAAACTAGCTTGGGGAAACAAAGTGCCCCAGCACCAACGACTGCTTCACAGGGCTCATTTCCTAGATGCATTACAATGGTTGGAAAAGATATACTTTTATCACTTATATAAATTTACAAGCAGAAAAGAGTGTGGGTTTCTTTTACCTGACATTCGTTACATCATTAAATTCTTCAGCCCACTTCTTTCTTGATTGTGCTGTTGTAGAGCCATCTAAACGATAATAATCTATATTTCTGAACCATTTCCCTTCACCTGGGAATTAAAAAAAAACAAATTATTATATATCAATTGAATAAGACATAGGGGCAAGTCTTATGCTTACCGACCCCCATAGTTCTTCCTCTTTAGCTTCCCTGCTGAGCAGCATAATCCAAATCTTTTGCCCACACTGTATCCCTGGAAGATGTGTTTACAAAGTCCAGTAAGATATATTTTCACAATCTAAGGAATTCACATTTATGGAGGGGATAGAAAGGCAAACTGTTCAAATTTGACTGACCCTATTTTGGAGAATAGGAGTCAGATGAAACCTACTGGAAGATAAGCAGGATTAGGAAAACATTTATTATGAATGAACTTAGTAAATAATGATATGGTTTACAAATTCAAATGTGAGCTGCTTGCATGATATGCATGCTTCAAACAAACGAAGTTGTGATGGAAAGCTTAGCTAGACCAGAGTTTAGTGGTGCAGTGCAGCAGAATTTCACCACGGTGCTTAGCTGGAGCCTCTCTCTGATTGGCTGTGGGTACAGCTAGCCACAGAGGGGTTGAGCTAGCACTTTGGGAACAGAAAAGCAGTTTGAGGCGAGAGCTGCAGTTCTTGGCATTCAGCTTGATAGGAGTATACTTCCTGAACATCCACTCTGAGGAAAGTATCTGCAGCCAAAGAAGAATAACTGGGAAGCTCGATTGGGGACAGGAAAAGGAGAGCTGTTACAGAACACTCTATATCTCAATACAGTAAGAAGGGAAGAGAACGTTTAGAGAAAGAGAAGAATCCCAAACCAGTTAGGAGAGGTATGGGGATCGCTTGATCTGTTATACTGCTAGAGGAGCCTCTGGGTTGTGATTTATAGAAGACTGGGAAAGTGACAGAAAGTACCACCTTGGAGCCCAAGTATTAAGACCTAAGCTATAACACTCAAACAGTTATCTTAATAAGCTGAAATCAAAAGAAGCTGTGTGTTTACCACCTTGTTTAGAAGCCTATAACACACACAGTTTCTTGAAAGAATCCTATCTCCTAATACATCTTTTGTTTTACCAATTTTGTTCTGTAAAATCAAAACCTTTCTCCTGTTGAACTTCCTTAAGTCTCCAAGTACCAGAGTTTTTTGTTTAAAACCCAAAAATTAAACAGTACAGTGGTACCTCGGTTTACCTGGGACGCAGGTGGCGCTGTGGGTAAAAGCCTCAGCGCCTAGGGCTTGCCGATCGAAAGGTCGGCGGTTCGAATCCCTGCAGCGGGGTGCGCTCCCGTAGTTCGGTCCCAGCGCCTGCCAACCTAGCAGTTCGAAAGCACCTTCAGGTGCAAGTAGATAAATAGGGACCGCTTACTGGTGGGAAGGTAAACGGCGTTTCCGTGTGCGGCTCTGGCTCGCCAGAGCAGCGATGTCACGCTGGCCACGTGACCCGGAAGTGTCTCCGGACAGCGCTGGCCCCCGGCCTCTTGAGTGAGATGGGCGCACAACCCCAGAGTCTGTCAAGACTGGCCTGTACGGGCAGGGGTACCTTTACCTTTACCTCGGTTTAAGGACAGCCCTGTTTTCGAACTATTCCGTTTACAAACTCCACAAAACCAGAAGTAGTGTCCTGGTTTGTGAAGTTTACCTCGGTCTAAAAATGGAAGCCGAATGGTAGAAAGGCAGCAGCGGCAGGAGGCCTCATTAGGGAAAGCGCGCCTCAGTATAAGAATAGATTCGGTTTAAGAATGGACTTCCGGAAGGGATTAAGTTCGTGAACCGAGGTACAATTGTAAACTGAGGTACCACTGTAGTTAAAAAATGACTTGTCTCACAATTCTTCTAGTTCTGCAAATCTTGCATTTCTACACTTGCCTTTATATATAATAGGTTTGTCTTCTTCTTTGTCCCGGTTTGCCAACTCCAGAAAATCTTCTATCAAATCCAGTGATATCAGAGACTGGCTGAACACTAAGCTGAAAGTTGAGAAAAAGAGAAATAGTTACTAGTTTTCAATTTAACTAGCACACCAATTTGCCTCACCACTCTTAGTATCATTGATACACTTTATGGATACAAACCAGAATGTTAATCTAAATCTGCCAATTCTAAAAAGCCAAGTCTGCTTAAAACACAAATGCTTTGGAATCTTTCCAGAATGACTCTTACACTTTATCCCCGAGCTCCTCAGCCATGCGAAGAATTTCAAAAAGAAGCACCATCTTTCCAGAATGCTCCAACACTTCAGCATCTGCATCAGTGACAAAATCCTTGTACCAATCTGGAGCTGGGCTGCCTGGGTTGGAAGCAGTTTTACCTACGGGAAAATACAAAAATCAAACAAACACCTTAATATATGTATCTTAAGACATTTTTCAGGGTTTTTTTTTACTGTGGTAGATTTTATGCTGCTTTTATCCTGTTTTAAATGCCTGTAGCAGTAATGCTGTATGTTTTGCATCATGTATTTATGTCTGCTTTATTGACATATTTTCCATAAGGCATAAATCAGTAAGCAATACTTTTTCAGCCTTGACTACAAGAAATGCATTTCAAAAAAGCAAAAGGGAAGCATCTTCAATGTTGGTTTTAACTCAAAATTGCTTACCAACTATGTTTTCTAAAATAGTTAACACAATATCTGGATAGCTTACACAACTGTCATTTCCTCTGAAACATGAATCATTTACAACATTTGAAACTCAAATTACAGCAAGGGCTTAAAACTCTTCAGGAGAAGGCAATATTCCCCGAGCCCTGCTAGCTTGTGCTGGCGGGGGGGGGGGGGGGGCTTGCACACTTCTCTCCAACACTTTTTCCACCACTCTCCCACTGTTCACAACTGATGTTAGGGGGTGGTGCACTACCCATCCTAAACCCCCAGAGGGCTCTTTTCAAGGAACTCAAAGGCTAAGATATCCCTATGCCAAATTCATATAATCACAGAATTGTAGAATTGGAAGGGTCCTGAGGGTCATCTAGTCAAACCCCCACAATGCAGGAATCTCAACAAAAGCATTCAAGATAGATGGCCATCCAACCTCTGCTTAAAAACCTCAATTGAGGGAGACAAGGGAGTCCATTCCACTATCTAAAAGCTCTTACTCTCACAAAGTTCTTCCTGGTGGTTTAATCGGAATCTCCTTTCTTGCAACTTGAAGCATTGCTTTGGGTCCTACCCTCTAGAGCAGGAGAAAACAAGCTTGGTCCATCTTCCATGTGACAGCCCTTTAGAAGTTTGAAGATAGCTATCATATCTCCTCTTAGCCTCTTCTTTTCCAGGTGAAACATACCCAACTCCCTCAACTGTTTCTCTTAAGGCTTGGTTTCCAGACCCTTGATCATCTTGGTCTCCCATTTCTCAGCATACATTCTAGCCTTTTAAAATTGTGGTGTCCAGAATTGGGACACAGTACCCCAGGTGTAGTCTGACCAAGGCAGAAGAGAATAGTATTATTTCTTCCCTTGATCTGGCTGCTGTACTTCTGTTGATGCAGCCAAAACAGCATTAGCTTTTTTTGCTGCTGCATCACACTGACTCATGTTCAGCTCGTTACCTACTGAGACCTGTAGAACATTTCCACATGCCACTACTGGCAAGCCAAATGTCCCCCATTTTATAATTTTAAAGCTGGTTTTTCCTACCTAAGTATAGAACCTTACATTTGCCCCTGTTGAAAATTATTTTGTTAGTTTGGACCTAGTCTCCAATCTGTTAAGATCATATTGAATCCCAATTCTGTCTTCTGTGCCCCTCACAGTTTGATGTTCTCTGCAAATTGGATGCTGCATCATACTGTTGACTCATGTTAAGCATGACTTGTTTTTTGAGAAACACATGCTGGGTCTTAGTAACCACAGCATCCTTTTCTAAGTGCTCACAGAGTGAGCATTTAATCATCTGTTGTATAACCTTTTCTGGTTTCAACTTCAAGCTCATCAATAGAAACTTGGGTCCTTTCTTCCCCTTTTAGGACATTTGCTTATCCCCAGTCTGCAGTCTGGCCATAAATAGACAGGCTCTACAAGCTCTACAAGAGTTAATCTACAAGCTCCTTTAGTACCATTGGGTCAGCTCATCAGACCCTGGAGATCTGAATTCATTTAAAGTAGCTAGCTGTTTCCTTACCAGCTATTTCCTAGCTTGGGAGGAGGTCTGCTATTTAAAATTTAGTGAGGGAAAGGTTTAACTGTTGCACTCAAGAGTTAGCTGTGGTGCCTTTTGGACTGTGGAACTATTTTGATGCGAAACTTTAGATCTGAATTGAATTAAAATTGGAAAATACTGGAGGTCCATTAGCTATCTGCATTCCTTTCACTGTGATGACTTCCAACTCATACACAAATACATCTACAAATTTATAACCTGCTACAAGATTCCAGGGCTGACTTTATTTATGTTACCTACATTCTTTAGGCAGTGGCTTTAATTTTGTGGCTTTAATTTTACTTCAGTCGTGTGTTACTTATTGTTAATTTTCTTGGGGGGGGGGAATCTTGAAAACTTTGATATGGTTACTAATTGCAGCATGCTCTTCCACAGAATTCTTTCATTGTATTATCTTAGTGGTAGTCCAAAACACTGACTTGCTAAAAATAAGATATACACAATAAGATGATCAAGAAATAAGGCACAAATATACCTAATGCTCTCCAAATTAAAGGTAAGAAGCCTGGGTGAATTTTTTTTTGCCTGATGTATGAAAACCGATAAGAATGGCACCCTTGAGGAAAGCATTCCACATGTAAAGAGTCACCACTGAAAAGGCCAGTTCTCTTGTTGCTATGCTCCATACCTCCCTTGTATGGAATGCAAAGGGCATATGGAATACAGCAATCAAGTAACTTCTTAAGGCCCTGGATAGTGTGGGGAGATGAAACAGAGTTCATATAAGTGAGAGCTCTAGACCTTCCAGCTACTTTTAAGACAGAATTGTTTGTAATGCTCCCAACCTAATACATCTCTCCAGCCTGACTGGCAGACTGAGTTCAACAGAATGCACTTCCTAGAAAGTAGGCCTTAGATTGCAGTCCTTGATCACAATCCTAAAAGCATATGCATGGGCCATAACGCCCCCCCCCCCAAAAAAAAAACCTTCCCAGACTTGTTTTTCACTGAACTGTCCCTATCTATCCTCATTATCTGCTTGGCTCCCTGGTACCTGCAATCATTGGTACCTGCTACAGACTGCTTTTTGTCATTTGGATGCTTTGATTACATCTTCAATTTTAATGCACTTCCAGTCTCAAAGCCAAACTAGAAGGGATTCTGGCTGATCTGAAAAATTAAACATATATCTGTCCCAAGCATATACTAAATACTAACTCTAATGAGGAAAGGGGTGCAAAGGAGGGGGGATGTATGCAACTTTTCCCTACCCACCAGCCCTTCCCATACAATCTGTCACCTTTAGACATTTTTCTCCTTAGAGAAGCTGCAATTATCAAATGTTAGTTCAGCTGGGAGAGGAGCTGCAAGGGACAGTTCTGCAATCCTCTTCTCAAGCAGTCCTTTTGGAAATTTACAAAATTGCTTTAATGCCGTCTTAACACATTCTACTTCAGGTTGCCTTTAAAAAATATTCAAAGTTACAGCTGGTGAAAAATCAGGTGACCCAACTAATCTCTGGTGTCAGCTTTTTGGACCTTATGACACTACATTCCTGTTTAATTTTCACTGGTTTCCAGTTTATTTCCAGGCCCAATTCAAAATGCTACTTAATACCAATAAAATTCTTAGATGGATGGAACCCAGAAATTTGAAGGACCTTTTGTTCCTGCATGAACAAGTCTACAAACTGCATTCACCCTTAGAAGCTTTGCTATGTGTTTTGCTACTGAGAATATGGGGTGCAATGTTTTCAGTCATCGCACCAAAACCTCCCAAGAGAAATCAGAATGATTTCCCCATTAATTGCTTTCAGGAAGGTAGTAAAAACATATCTCTTCCACCTTTGGTTTATTTTACTTTAACAGATTCATAAGCTGCCTTTCAAAAACCATTCACCCCCCAGAAACAGAAACTACTACTGGCTTGTTTTAACCCTCTCTGATTTTGTATGATTTACAATTTATTTTGATTGTGTTGATTTAATCTAAGCTTTGTGGGGCCTTCTGAGAGCTGAAAGGCAGTGTTTAAAATGCAGGATGAATCACAGGTGTATGGATGAAAGGAAGATCATTATGGGCCTGCACTGGAAGTGTTTCAAGTTTTGTAAATTACTTGGAAGCATAACTTACATCAAGCTAATAATATTTTTACTGAGGGAGGGCTTTACCCAGAAAGGTGTCGTATAAGTACTTTCTGATTGACTGATTTACTTTGTTTAAAACAGTTTTTAAACACTTCAGGTTACAAACACTTCAGGTTACAGGCTCCGCTAACCCAAAAGTAGTACCTCAGAGGTTAAGATCTTTACTTCAGGATAAGAACAGAAATCGTGTGCCGGCAGCACAGCAGCAGCGGGAGGCCCCATTAACTAAAGTGGTACCTCAGGTTAAGAACTGTTTCAGGTTAAGAACGGACCTCCGGAACGAATTAAGTACATAACCAGAGATACCACTGTATAATAAGCTGATATTTTGAGTGAGCTTCAGAGTAGGACACCCAACATTATCGTTTCTACTCAAGTCCTGCATGGTGAATTTCCTCTGCAATGGTGTCTAAATTTTGAAATTTAGCTGAAATCCCTCATTACCTTCATCTGACTTTGCAATGGTTGGAGGATTGTTTATTGGTTCTTCTGTGTTTCCTTCTCCACCTCCACGAGATCTTGAATTCCAGACTTTAATCACTTCAACATCATTATCACTTCCACTTTCACTGCTGCTACTCTCCTTTTTTTTACCCTTCGATTTTTTCTTCCTATAAGCATAACATTTGATGCTCATTATTATAAAAACAAAAACTTGCAAAGTTAGGGTGGGTTTTTTTGGGAGGGGATTGTATGTTGTTGTTGTTAAAAAATGCAATTCTACAACAAACACAAATTTCACCAACTCAGAGTAAATACATTTACAGTTTATGTGGAACGGTTCAACTTACTTGATCTCTTCCTCAGAGCTTAAGCTCACTGATGTTTCTTCAGAATCAGAAGCTATGAATTCATCAAGACTATCTTCATCAAAATAGCCCTGAACAAAACACCAAATTGCATATTTTTAGAAGAGAAGTTTAGCTGTCCTTGCTTAAGCGTTTAGAACATCTGTTCACTCATCTGAACAATACCAGGGTGAGCAAGGGACTATTTTGGTAATGACAAAACACATAGGAAAAATGGTTAACAGTTACAACTAAAATATATTTTAAAAAAAATAACTAGCTGTCATACCGAAAATAAATTTCAATTATTTCAGTGAAACTGTCTAGGACTTGGCATGTCTCACTGAAGCTTTCAATAGAGATGTGATTTACCTTATTTTCTTTGCTAATATAGTCCAGCTGCAAGCACCAAGGATGAGTCCAAATTCTGCTTAACATCTGGAAATCCTGGAAGAGCTTAGCTCCAGCTTTGCCTCTTCCACCTTCACTGCTGTTGCCGACACCTGACAATAGAGTTCAGAAGTTAAACTAAAATATTCATACTTGAAGTTAGCCAAATTAGCATTTGCTTCTTAAGAATACATCTCTCCTGCCCTCCTCTCTCTCTCACACAAACTTCTTCCACAGATACAACATCTCTTGTAGCAGAGGAAGTTATTTAAATGACTGAATCAACATTTTCTTCTGCATAAATTCTTAAAATTTTGTAATTCCTGCTGTTCCTCATATTTGATAATCTGTAACAACATATCTACACACATGCTGTTTAATTTCTTGTTTCTAAATTCCAGTTTCTGGAAACCATGCTGGGTGGGTGGGTCTTGCACTTCGGTCTTGCTTGCAAGATTCTCACAGACATCTGGTTGGCCACTGCGAGAGCAGGGCTCATTAGTAGGACTAGAAGGCCTACTGCCCTGATCCAGAAAGCTCTTTTTACTATCTTAACTAAATGCCAGCTTTATTTCTATGGACTTAAACCTGGTTTTAAAAATATAAAACTGAATACTATATCCCTAACTGATGTTTGTCTGGGCTGCAAATTATAAGAAAGTCTATAAACATGGTGTTTTTAAGTATCAGGAATGTTAAAATTATTGGACCTTAACATTTTAAGCTGTGGTCTATAATTGTTATTCAGTAATGATCAGAGAAGTATAGCTTTTCTGGATATTAAGCAGCAATATTGATGAGATATAAATCTAATTCAGACAGCAACACAAATGTCTATTTAACAATTCCGTGAGTGGCAGAGATTATGGAAATAAACCCAAAGAAATAATGAATGAACTTATCTACAGTGCCTCAAAAATTTCCAGAATTTCTGAGTATGTAAATGCTATATGTAAATACTTTAGCTTGTGCGACATTCAGTATATTGGTGGTATTTTCCCCCAACATCTTAAAACAGTAACAATTCCTTCTGAATGGTGCATATTGGTGTACTTGGGCTTGCCACTCCTCCTCACACTGCTCACCAACCCTGCCAGCCCACACACCCTTATTGCCAGCCCCTCCATTTACATCTGGCCAAGAGGGTTTGAAATTAGCAGGGTGTCAGGAGCATTTTGCGTCTATAGATTCTCCATTTGTGAGCACCCCCAAAAGACTGGGTGCCATTTTTTTGCGCCTGGCTGACACTCAAGGATTGCTGACATGTATGTGCTTTGAAGCCTCAAAGTATATGTTAAGGATAGACGATATGTAAAGGAATATAACAAAAAAAGAGTAGAGAGCTTGGGAAACTGGAGTATGGTACCAATTTTTTATTGTCAGCAGCAAATTAAACATGTATTAACCATTTCTACTAAAAATGTGATATTAACAATGTGTCACTTATGTGAATTGCTTATCAGTTCACACTTATCACAATAATAAATACAAAGTGTTGCTGTCCCCCCAGTGGCAACTAGACATTCTGTTTTGGCACCCACAACCCAGGTCCCAGAAGCCATTTGGTTCCTAGCTTTTCTATCGCAGTTTCTAACACTGCTGGCCAACCCTGCTCCCACTACACTTCATCCAATCCTCCCTCACTTAACATCTCAACTCCTCCCTTTACACCTTGCCCTACAAAAACATTCCCTTCACAGCTTGTCCAAAAATTCAAGCTCCCTTTCACAGCTCATTCCCACAATATCCTTCCCCCCCCATTCCCTCACAGCATGTCCCACTTTGCTCACACTTTGCTCAGCCCAACTTCCCCCATAGCTTTTTCAATCCCCCTCCTCTCATGCCCTTAAAAGTTCACTCAAGCCCAACCCTGAATCACTTTAGAGCTTGTCCCATTCCTGCCCCCCCCCCCGCCTCTGCAACCTTGCTGGCAGAGGGAGAGGGGGAATGGAGAAAGATTTCCTCTCCTTCATTCTGCACTCTCCCATCAGTGGCAGAAACAGTGCAGGAAGACTACCAGTCTTGGATACATTCATACTCAATCACCAGCACAACAATAAAGGAGTCCAAATATAATATAGAAATATACTCTACTTTCCATATGAATGAAAGTTCAGTATGATCTAAGGCAGCCCTTAAACAGAGAATTCTCCAAGCCCAATAAACTGAAAAGGACCTTGGAGACAATCTAGTTCAATGCTCTTCCCAATATAGTTAATCCTGACCTAGAGTATTCCTAACAGATGGCTGTCCAGCCTCTGCTTGAAGACCTCTAGCCAGGAAAGTCCCACAATTTCTCTAGCTCATTGGTTCCATTGCCAAGCTACTTTTACTGACAAGACATATTGTCAGAGTTGCTCCCCGATCCTAGCTCACAGAGGATCACGCTAGCCAGCGATCATTAAGTAAAAGTCTTTATTGAGTTACAGTTCCCATTCTCAAGCTGCTGCGTGCAACTCTACGTCTTATGGTTAGATCGGCGAAGCTCTGTCTGGGTCCCCGCCTCCTGTACACCAACTTAATATCCTAGCCCTGCTCCACCTTTTCCGCCTGACTGTTCTCCTCTGGGTCCCTCTGCCCCCCGGGGTCTCCTCCCTCCGGGACTCCTCCGACGCCGACCCCCCGGACCCTTCTGTCTCCTTGCGCCGGGCTTTAGGACCTGGCTCCCTCTCCGGGCTGCCTACTGCGTCACTTCCCTGTGCATTTGAACTTGGCGCGCACGCCCAACCTTCCACTTTCCGTCTGACCGTTTCTTCGCTCCCTGATGGAGGTGTGGCCACTCCTGACTCGTGCCCTCCCTCCTGTTGTGAGCTGCCAGCGCTTGATCCCTGGCCCCCTTCCTCTTCCCTGCTCTCTGGCGGTGACGCTGGTCCCGATCTCCAACTGCTCCCCTCTGAGCCCCCTTTGGCCCTTTCCTCCTGGGGTGTCCCCCTAGGCTCCCCCCTTGCCCTGGCCACTGGTGCTCCTTTCTGTGAATCTTCTGATTCACTGGAAAGACTCAGAGATCTCGGGTCGTCGTCATCACTCATCTTTTCTTCTGCCTCCTCCTCCTCGCTCTCTGTTTCCTCCCTTGCCCTTGCCTCTGCTCCTGAACCCCTGACACATATATTCTCACATTCAACTAAAATCTATTCTCCTATAACCTAAGCCAATTAGACCTAGTCCTGTCCTCTGGGGCAGAAGATCAAGGTTCTCCTGTGCGAGAGCCCTCAGTCTTCTCTTCTCCAGGCTAAACCCAGTTGTTTTTCATACCTTGACCACCTTTCACTGCCTTGTGGGATTTGATTGTGCAATCCTGGATTACACACATTCAATTTTTTGCTAATAGGCATTATCAAAATGCGCTGCCCACGTGGGCTACCTATGGGTCCAGCAAGTAAGTGCAAATCCACTTCCACACCACACACCGTCAACAAGATCCCATGGGTCAGCTCCTTGTTGGCATTAAAATCTGATGACAATAACTGACTTAAACTTTCAAAGCAGCCTTTCCCCTGAATGCCGGCTGAACACACAAGCTGCAGCATTTCACATGCAGGGTCTAATCTTTGAGGCTAGTATAGAAATTTAACAAAACTGTCACAGCAAAAAGTCTCTGGACAGTTAGACCTGCATCCACACATAGAGCTCAAGGATGCAATGGAATCAAATAAAATAAAGCCCAAAGTGATAATGGATCATCACTTACCTGTTAGATTATCCAAGTAGAACTGATACAGTTTACACTGAAGAGGAGTCATTCTAACAGCCAGAACATATTCATATTTTGGTGGCAGGAACTTTGTTAATGCTGTATAATCTTTCCTCTGTAAATTGGAAGAATTTTTTTAATGTGCCATAGAATATTAGTACAATTAACAAACCAACTAAACATTGGACAGCTCCAAAATCTAAACTACAGAAAACAAAACTTGGTGAAAGACATTTATAATGTAGGAATCCACAATCCAGAATTCAAATGTTTATCACATTTTTTTTTTTGCTGGCAGCCATGTGTCCGACCTTGCGGCCCCCGTGACCCCTGTCCCTCCTGGCTTACTAAATCCAGCAGACTTGTTCGGTGCAGAGTGTGATGAACACTTTGCTAGTGAAGGGGTGGTCCCTGCTGCACTGAAAGAGGCAGTAGTGCAACTGCTCCTAAACATATCAGCCCTGGACCGTTTGGATTGGAACAGCTATTGGCCAGTTTCCAATACCCCCACCCCCCATTTTAGAGAACGTGGTGGATAGCGCTGTGGTGGGGCAGCTGGAGGCATTCTTGGAGAACACAGATTATTTAGCTCCATTCCAATCTGGGTTCAGGCCTGGCCACGAGACTGTGTCACCCTTGTTTGCCCTGATGAATGATGTCTGCTCCATAACATCTGGATCAGGAAAGGCAGTGCAGTCCCTTGGCAATTACCTGGACACAGGAGTGAAATGGATGAGGGAAAACAAGCTGAGCTTGAATCCTGGCAATATGGAGGAACTATGGGCAAGCAGCTCCTCTGAGAAATTGATCAGTTGCCTACCCTGGATGAAGTTACACTCTCCCTGAAGTTCAGTTTTGAAGTGCTTCTGACTCTGGAGGTTCAGATAACCTCAGTGACTATAAGTTCCTTTTACCAACTGCAGTTGGTTCAACAGCTACAGTCATTCCCGGACCTGGCTACAGTAGTTAAGGCATTGGTTACTTCCAAGACTAGATAACTGAAGTGCTCTACGTTGGACTTCTCTTGCACTTGATCTGGAAACTGCAGTTAGTGCAGAATGCTGCAGCATGACTGATGACAGGAGTGAGGCCTTGTCAGGATAGAACATCTGTGCTCAGAGATCAGCACTGAATGTAGCTTTGCTACCAGAGCAAGTTCAAGGTGCTATTATTAGGATATAAAACCCCCTAATAACTGGGGGCAGTTTAAGTATGAAATTATCCCACCTCACATGTGCCCACTTTGATTGGCAGAACTGGCACTACTACAGCTGCCACATAATACCTGTTCCACAATTTTAAGAACTCACCAATCATATAGTGTAGCAACACCTGCACTTTGGAACTCCCTGCCCACTGAACCCTTTTCGGTGCCTGCTAAAAACTTTCTTGTTTAGACAAGCCTACACAGTTGCACTGAGGTAATTTTAATCTGTTCTGGTATTTTAACTTTTGTATGTACAGTATTTAAAATATTGTTATTTTTACTCAATTTTCTTTTTGTAAACTCTTTGAGGTTTTCTACAATCAATCAGTGTATAAATTTTATGAAATAGTAAAAAATTGTAATTATTTTGTTTTAGGCAATGAAACACATTGTAATTACATCAATTTCCTCTCAGATTGTAACACATCCCTTTCCTCTCAGAATGTTTTACTATTGATTCTGTAAATCATAAAGCTGTATTCTATACTCCTTTATAAGCAACTGTATCAACTTATAGTAATTTTTCTTCTTTTTTCTGCAAATTCCTATTGTCATTAAAGAACTGAAAGAAGTGTATCTTTGGTCAATACAAATAAACAGAATTCAAAAGCTGTTAAAAGTTAAGTAATCTTTAACTCTCAGATTGCAAGGCAATAAAAAACAAAGATTCACATACCTGAACGCATCCATTTAACATTTCATACAAGATGTGGGCACGTTTTTTCATCACCCTGACATCAGCCAGGGTAGAGTCCGCACACTGACCATTCTGGATGGGATTTATAAATCGATTTCGGAACTCCTTAATTGACCCAAGCAAATTCTCCTTGATAAAGTTAACCATGCAGTGATCTAAGGAACCACAAATTAAACTTTAGATATAGGTTTCTACGCCAAAATAGCTCCCATGAAATATTTTTTAAATGCACTATGTCATTTCCTATTTGGCAAGCAAGTTCAAAAGAAAACTGTTTAAAGGGGCACTGCAATCTTGTACTCTGCATACATTAATACTTCTGGAAGCCCTGGAGGGTCCAGCTAGGACTCTACTCTCTGCCTACTGCAAAGCTCTTCCAGGCATCCAGTTCAGTCACACCATTTATGAGGTGACACACTCCAGTCCCTTCCTTTCAAGACCTCTAGTCTACATATTGCAGAAGCAGGAGTTGTGTATACAAGGGAGAGCACACTCTGTGGGACAAATAGAGTAAATGTGCGTGAGCATGCATACTGGGACCCAACAGAAGATCATTTGTATCCTGCCCTTCCATGGCACAGGATTGTAGCCTTGCCTGCTTTGCAGACTACTTCAACCCTGGTAAGTATACAATGCTTGCATACACTTATTAAATAACATGAAGTCAATTGCTAAACAAAGACAGGGAATAAACGTAAGAAAAGTTCTCTCAGGCATATTTGATAATTTGATAAATGTGGTAACACTGTGCAGGTAATAACAGCTGAAGCACAGGCACATGTTTTAAAAAAACACCATGCACTGTATCCAACAAAGCTTTGCCGAAAGTAGACCCAGTAAGTTTACTGGACCTAAATTAGTAAAGTTTAATAATTTCAATGGATCTACTCTGAGTGTGAATGACAAAGGAAATAACTGAATACACCTGAGGATTACAAGTGAAGAAGAAAATCAAGGCTTCAGGAATACTCATTTCCTCATATTAACAAGGCTTTTAAATTTTATTTTACTGAAATCACATATATAAAATAGATGTTTACTGAAATCACATATATAAAATAGATGTTCAGGCAGGAAAGAAAAAACTGAGGGGACTGCACCTGGCTCCCAGAGTTCTTTGCTCCCCTGCCTCCATCATGTGTTGAGGGATGATACCCAACCCATTCATGTCATCAGCAACCAACTCAAATTGTACTTACATTCTATGAGGTTGTTTTGCAATGGAGTTCCTGTAAGAATGATCCTCCTCCTGGATCTTATAGAATTCATAGCTTTAGAAACAGCAGAAGCTTCATTTTTCAGTATGTGTCCTTCATCACATATGACAAAGTCAGGGCCTGGTTTAAAAAAGGGCGGGGGGAGATCCTACTTTGAATCTTGCTGATACCAAGAAGAAATACTTGACAGGCTTCTTACAAACATGCAGCTTAACTGCCACTTCTACTCTGAACCAGAGGTAACTACACCTACAAAAGGGAAGCATATGTGTAGTCTTTTGATGTGGCAAAACATTCACTCATGAGAGTCCAGATGGAAGAGGGAAGTTCTCTATCTGCCCTGTACTGCCATGGCACCTCTGTACTCAAAGTAAGATCTTGCAAGGAATTGCTCATGTGCAACAGCTTTTCAATGTGCATAATGTGACCCTCCTGAACGTGGTAGAAGATTACTGGGTATTTCATACTAGCTATGATTTTCCTTGGCATTTTCTCAAATAGAAAACTAGAGGATTACCTTTGGTAGTTTTTAATGCCTATAGGCCAGAAAGGCAAGATAAACATGATAATCACAAATTTAATAGATATATGCAAGAAACAACATCACTTGATCCAACAGCTTATTGAACATTATGTGTTGGTCCACGGATTACAAAACACAGCATTCTGTAGCAATTCCCTTGAAAAATGTCCCAAGAAATTAACCATGCAGATTCTCTCTAGCAGTATTTCTCAATATGCATTTATAATTCCAGGCTATGCCACCATCTACTGGAACCTAGAAATAAAGTCAATCTTGAATATAATCCTGTAAAAATGATTGTTCTCCATAATTAATTTTCAGCGATATCCGAGTCAAGTTAGCAAGATGGGCAACACCTTCTACAAAACTATGTCTTGCAGTTAACCATTTCTCCAAGCTGAAAGAAAATGCCACCTGGCAGATCTATTCAGTACATTACCCTTACCCTACAGGTACATGTTAGTAGAAGGGCAGTCATTAGGTGACAAGGCAGCCTTTCAAGTATTGGAGGGAGGGTAGACAAATATACGGGGGAAACTGAAGCAAAAATGAAAACAAGGCAACAATTCCTACATACTCAGGGGACTCCCTTGGTACACAGGAATGCATATAGATACAATGACTACTCACATACCATGATGGAAAATGCAAATTAAGAGATTACGATGAGATCAAAGACCACTTTCAGAGTTGGTCACATTAATGACAACTATATGAAACACATAAAAAAGACAGCAAGAAAGGATTCAGTTACACAAGATCTTGGTTTCAAATGGAAGTGACCGAAGGGAAAGTGAAATTACTGAAGGCCGCATACAGCATATTATTAGAATGGGAGACGAAAGATGAAGAGGTAAAATCAGTTATGATTAAATGGGCACAAGATGTAGGTCACAACATTATGATGGAAGATTGCAGAAAATTATGGAAAACTGATTTAAAATTTACAGATTGTTCCCTACTGAAGGGGAATTACATGAAGATGGTGTACAGATGGTACACGACACCAGTGCAGTTAGGGGAAATGTACAAAACTAGTTCAAATATATGTTGGAAGTGTAAGGAAAAGGAAGGGACATTTTATCATATGTGGTGGGATTCTAATGTATTTTAAAAATTTGGGAAATGATATACAACGAATTGAAGAAAATATTCCATTTAACATTTGTTAAAAAAACCTGAAGCATTTTTGCTAGGGACTGTAGAGAAAGATCTGCCCCAAAAGCTGGAAAACATCTTCATGTACAGTGGTGCCCCGCAAGACGAATGCCTCACAAGATGGAAAACTCGCTAGACGAAAGAGTTTTCCGTTTTGGAGGTGCTTCGCAAAACGAATTTCCTATGGGCTTGCTTCGCGAGACGACAATGTCTTGCGAGTTCCTGCTGGTTTTTTTCCCTTCCCCCTCCCCTTTTTTCTAAGCCACTAAGCTGCTTATCAACTGATCTGATCAGCAGATAAGCCACTAAAAGCCGTTAATAGCGTTAATCCGCTAATCCTTCAATGGGCTTGCTTCGCAAGACGAAAAAACTACTAGACGAAGAGAATCACAGAACGGATTCTTTTCGTCTTGCGAGGCACCACTGTATACGACAACGGCAGCAAGAGTTCTAATAGCACAAGGATGGAAGACTGAAGAAACCCCAACTAAAGAATCATGGCAAGAAAAATTGATGGACTATGCAGAACTGGCAAAATTGACATATAAGCTACGGGACAAGGATAACTGTGACTTTAAAGATGAATGGGAACCCTTTACAAAGTATTTGAAGACACAACAAAGCGAACTGGACTCCTTGGCTGGCTTTGAATAAACATTCACAAACCTTTCTATTGAGGATAATCAGCTAAATAGTTTGAGGATCTATACAACTGTGTAACATGCAGAAAACAGCATTCTTAGAGAAACCAAAGACTGGAACTGAGGGAAGCCAGGGGGTGGGGGTGGGTGGGTTTTGTGTGGGATGGTGGTGGGAGGGAGGAAAAATGGGGGGGGGAATAAGGATGAAATGTTTCTGGATAATATGTTTTGTTCTAATTTTGAATAAAAAAGTTTAAAAAATATATACCATATTTTTCGCTCTATAAGATGCACCAGACCACAAGATGCACCTAGTTTTTGGAGGAGGAACACAAGAAAAAAAATATTCTGAATCTCAGAAGCCAGAACAGCAAGAGGGATAGCTGCGCAGCGAAAGCAGCAATCCCTCTTGCTGTTCTGGCTTCTGGGATAGCTGCGCAGCCTGCATTCGCTCCATAAGACGCACACACATTTCCCCTTACTTTTTAGGAGGGAAAAAGTGAGTCTTATAGAGCAAAAAATACTGTAGTCACAGAAAAAGTAAGGATTGAATACAACAGACTACAGAGAAAAATTTCAATCCTCAATCTAAGATACTATGCAGAAACATCATCATAATACAGAAATAAACAACGAATCATATATAAACAATTGACAAAATAGGAAACCCCAAATGTATTGCTGCAGCATTTCACACATCACCATTGTTCCAGGAATTAATATGAAACCCCAAAACAGTCTGATAAGAAGATTGTGTGCTTCCAAGACATATGACATATTGAGGTATCCATTGAGAAGAAAGAGGGGAGGAGAATGGGAGGAAGCTGAGAATATGTGGCCTCTTCCAACTCCTATCAACTTAAAGTAAATGATCCTGGATGATGAGGCTAGAGTTGGGGAGTTGCATGCCATGAGGTACAAAAAACTTCCCTTCCTGAACTATACAAAAAGAAAAAACACCTTTCCCCACTCTCCAGAACCCCCAAATACCAGCATTTTATTGCAGAAGGGGTGGGAGTGTAGAAAAGAGGAGAAGGGAGACCACCTCCTCTCCTCTTTTCTGAGATTTCATTTCATGTGTAGTCTGAAGCAGGTTTCAATGCTTCTGTTCTGGCATGGTTGAAATTCCTCTGGGGAAGCTGGAGAACACTGCAGAGTTGTGTTTGTGTGTGGAACTCCAACTGCTAGAGGGACCCACTTTACACATACCTGCTTCCAAATATGTAATGGACGAAACTACCTATCCATCAATGTCCCCTGCAACAGAGGAAGCATCAAAGCGATCTGATCACTATGACCAGTTCACATAAAACAATTTGCATAATATTCTGGCTTACCTGGATCAACCAGTGCTTTGATAAATATTTCCTTGAGTTTCCTGCTCTTCACATTTCTCCCTTGTGCAAGGTTACGGTACATCTCATAGCCTATGATCATTACACCCCCTTCATCCTGCCATCTTTGGAGCAGATAGCTTCTCTCTTGAGGGCGTTTCACTGTTGCTAGTTCACAGACCTTGTGAAAACAGACAAAAACCCTGAATTTCCACCCCCAACCAAACATGCCATTAATGTACTTGCAGAATGTTAAATACTGAAAATGCTCATACTCAATGGATAAACTTCTCACACATTTAACACAAATGTTATTGTTTGCATTTCTTAATTATGTAATTTTTCATGATTGAAACTGAATGTACCCTGAAGTCCATGCATACATACATACCTCAAGTTTCTCATCGTCTTCTAAGCCTTCTTGCCATTTCTCAAATTCATTCAACCAATTCAGGGCTGTGTTCAGCGGACAAACAACAAGAGCTGTCCTGAAATCCATCTTGTCGCACAACAGAATAGTATGAAGAAAACTAACTACCTTCAAGAGAGAGAAAGTCAAACAAATCACCTTTAATATATGTCTTCACATTTTTATAAAGAAAAAAGCAGCTACAAATATGCTTTTTTAAAAATGTGGCGACTAACATGGGGCAAAACTAGTAGATTTTCATAATGAATTATTTATTAGGGGTTTGTGTGTGAATCAAAGCCTTTCTCCTTGTATTAAGCTTCCTGCATGTATTTGCTATGCAACCAACTAATTTTGATTTCTTCCAATATAGCTGTTTAGTGGATCATCTCTCTCTAGGTAGTTAAATTAACTGCCAGATGTTTGTGTGTGAAAAGGGGCTTGTGTGTAGCATGTTAATCCATTTCAAGATGTACAACTTTAGTGTAGGAAAACCCAAGGAAACTCTGGCACTTAAAGGTATACTTTGTTTGTATTCAGGTTGGGGGGGGGAATGCTACCCAGAGAGGCAAAAGATACCCCCTCAAACACGCAGCCTTCCAAACTTCTGACTGTAGAACAACACATGTATAGCCTTTTACTCATTTATTAGGTGCAGTCCTGATATTTTCCTATTATGTTTTCTCCCCTGCAAGGTTACAGCATTTTCCCAGTACAGAATGCATTGTTATACCTGAAAAAATGCAGTATTTCCCTAAGATAGCACATCTACTGCTTTGAGACTTTAAGGAACAAAATTTCACAAGCATCACAGGGAGCCAACCATCGATCATGCTATAAGCTGTGATGGGCATGTGCATGCCCATGATATTTTGTGAGCAATTTCTCAATTTTCTTTTTTAGTTTTTTATTATTGTTTTAGGGGCTAGGTATTCAATGACTGTAACACTACAACAAAGGAACATTCTTCCAGTAATCAACACAGCTACACTATGCTTCTGCCACTGTTCTTTTTTGAAAGAAGTAACATCATGTGCGCACGCACGCACAGTGTTAGAAACTCAGATATATGAGCTAGGTGCCAAATTAAGGTTACAGTCCCAAAATGGAATGTGTAATTGCCATTTTTGGGTAAGACAACTATAAGGTCTTACTTTTCAAATGATGGACTGACTGTGATTGATTCTCAGTTAAACATCTGGCTAGTTCAGATGACCACCTTGAGCTAGGTTAAGAACTTTGAAAACTTAAAGAAAAGTCGCTTGATCCAGGGACAGTCCACTTATATGTTGGCCTATTCCTACCTCTTTTCTTAATGATGACTGCCCCTGCTCAGGCTGCACAGAAAAAGTGTTCTGGTTCTTGAAATTCATTCTGATTGTGCAGATAAAATACAGAATTCTACAGGATGTGGTATTAGTGCGTGCAAACAGTCAAGATGCAATAATCCCAAGGCATGCACCTCCTAATGGTGGAGATATCAGGTGCCATCCTGGCACCTCGGCATCGTCACTTGATCACAAGTGGTCAATAGCCAGGTGCAAAATGAACCTAGCTAATTTCAAACTGTGTGTGTGTGTGTGTGTGTTTAAAGTCATGGTATGTATACATTCCCATACTGAAGAGGGAATGAACCACAGCTGCCAACGTTTCCCTTTTCTTTAAGGGAAATTCCCTTATTCCGAATAGGATTCCTCGCAAGAAAAGGGAAAAGTTGACAGCTATGGAATGAACTGCAACACAGATGCAATATGTGACTGTAGTATAAACAAAATGTTGGATCAGCACAGGGGAAGCTAAAGTTCAAATTCCCAGATCAACTATCAAGCTCACTGGATGATTTGGGGACAAGCTGTCTTCTCAGTCTTACCTACCTGACACAATTGTTCAGAGGATAAAATTGGATACCCACCCTTCAGGGAAAGTGTTTGAGCCCCTTGGAGGAAGAGTGGTATCAAGATGTAATAAAATCTCTCCTCCCTGCACCAAGCTATTCTCCCTACAACGACTACAAATAAACTGGATATTGTATTATTGCCTTAAGATGGAAACTATAACAATAAGGCTAAAAAAGGCAATGGGAATACACACACAAATAGTCGGGAGAAGGCTTTTACATTTACATGATGCTCCAGCTTTAACCAAAGCTAAAATGAGCAAGTTCTATCCCTGCCAACAAATCCTTGAAACATACCTGCAAGGTCTTTCCCAGACCCATACAGTGGGCAAGAATGCATCCAGAGCCTGCAGATTTCCTTGTTTTTTTCACAGATTCACAACAGCAATCCCACATAAACTGTACACCTAGAAGTAATATTTTCAAAAGATCCTTATAGAAATTTTAAATACTACTACTTATTTTTTTAAAAAATCAGAAATAAACAAGCACTATTTCTTGTTTTGGCTTATAATGGCCGTCACAGAACACGGCAACATCTCTCTAACCCTACCAGTTAAAAAGGTAAACTCATGGAAACCCAGAGTTTTGGGGGCAAAGCTCCTGCCAAAGTTTCTTACCATCAACTTGATGTGGCTTCAGCTTTGTAACTATGTCACGATGAACTTGTACTATAGGTTCTTTGGTTTCTTCATCTTCATCTAAAACCAGCTTAGTTGTAATTGGACATTTCATTGGTGTATCTTCTAGTTCTATCACCTGGAAAGATTTTTGTATGCAATTAATTCAAGCTGTTACAGAAACAACAAAACTACTCAGAGCTAACACCAGAATAAATATTGTGAAGCCTTACTTTTTCAGTTGCAAGAAAATGGATTTATCCCAAGATATGAAACAATTACTCTGTATTTGACAGGGAGCATTCCATGCCAAGTCAACAAATGAGGCTTGCATCATAGTCACGGACTTCATTGGAAAACTGCAAATTGGTGCTTCATATGTGTGTGGGGACAGTGTTGGAAAATGGAGGCACTCTGGTCAAAAGAAATGAGCTAAAGCATAAATAATAGTTAAGCTAGAAATGAAAGTGCCCTGGGTTAAATCTATATCCTGTTTCTGGGGAATGCAGTAATGCTTGCTTCTAACCTGAAACAGTTGGATCTTTGAATAATTTGTTCCATGCAACAACAGGAGATTCTCTTAATCACAAGCTAGGAGACGTAATAAATAACAAGATGAAAGATAAAGAAAAATTATTAAAAGATAATCCAAAAAGAACTCTCTTAAGAGAATCTAGTATTTTTGTTTTTTAAAGACAGTCTTTAAAAGAATCTTTAAAAAACAATTCCAGTAGCACCTTAAAGACCAACTAAGTATAAGCTTTCTAGGTATGAGCTTTCGTGTGTATACACACTCCTTCAGATACTCTGAAGCAGAGGTTGCTACCTCAAATACTCTGAAGCAGAGGTTGCTATGAGGTTGCTAGCAGATGCTTGTGGCTGTGCTTGGCTTTACATAGATTTAAAGCTTGAGAAACAAGTATCAGCACAAAAGTAGATTATGCTAACTGCAAGTTAGAAAAACAAAGGAAGACAGGGAAGGCTTAGAGGGGTCAGAGAGGTGTAGTGGAAAGTCCCTTCAAAATATATAGTAAAGGTGGCTTATAACCACTGCATTAAGGTGGGACAAATTAGGGTGGGGACGCTTTGCAAATGGGTGACACCGGAACTGTGGGTATGTGAGTAACCTGTAATTGGGGTCTCTTGTATTCACCCTGAAGTGAATGTGACACAATTCTTGCACAAGAACAAATCCTTCTTTGCTTCGTTACCTGTTGCCTAGTTATTAGTCTCTGCGAGATAAGGAACCTCAGAAGTTCCACATTGTGAGACTGCCCCAAAACTTTGGAAGGCATTTTGGACTAGACAAAATTATCAACCAAATCCTCGATTGACATCCAGTCTTAGCACTCTTCTCGATTGGAAGTGGTAATAATAATGGAGTTCAATATAGAGAATTACTAGCAATGTTACCGGCTGCTGCCCAGCTGGAACTAGCTAGTCATTGGAAGGGGTTTTCTATGCCCACAGAGAAAGAAGGTGGGGAGGGGGAACAATATAATATGAACTCTTGTCCCAACACAGGCAAGTGGTTAAGGTGCTTTACAATAAAGCAGAGTGTAAATTTTATGAAATAAATAAAAATTAAGTGATATGGGCCAATTTTGATGTTACATGGTTTCTCTTCATTAGGTATACAGTGGTGCCCCGCAAGACGAATGCCTCGCAAGATGGAAAACCCGCTAGAGACGAAAGGGTTTTCTGTTTTTGAGCTGCTTCGCAAGACGATTTTCCCTATGGGCTTGCTTTGCAAGACGAAAACGTCTTGCGAGTGTTCCGATTTTTTTCCGCTCCCCCCCCCTTTTTCTAATCCGCTAAGCCGCTAGTAGCCTTTTAGCCGCTAAGCCGCTAAGCCTTTAATAGCCGCTAAACCGCTAATAGCGCTAATCCGCTAATAGGGTTGCTTCGCAAGACGAAAAAACCGCTAGACGAAGAGACTCGCGGAATGGATTAATTTCGTCTTGCGAGGCACCACTGTATCAATAAAGCTCATAGTCTCCCTGGGCTACCAGTGTCCCAAACAACATGACATTACCTCTAATAATGAGAATGACAACAGTAGTACTTTTTATGGTTATTTACATTTCATTCAGCAGACAAGTTGTTATCTTCATACAAAGTTTTGTGATTTTGTATGTATACATTTTGTGTAAAAATTTCTAATGTACCTCAACAAAAATTCATTAAAAAGAACTGCAATAATTTTGAAGCGTTCATTGTTGAGGGCAAGGGCTATAGTTCAGTGGAATAACACATGATGTGCATGTCTATGTTGCTGTGTTCAACCCCAGTACTCCACGTAGGTCTGGGTGAGATTTCTGTCTGAAACCTTAATGAGCTGCTACCAATCAGTGTAGAAAACACTGAGTTAGATACACCAACAACCTTAACAGTTCCATGTTTTTACAAAGGATTGGATAATCAATAGTAATTTTTCTTAAAGTTGTTAAATACATTCAACAAGTGTTTTCTGAACATTACTGTACTTTTCACACATGGGTACTATCCAGCTTGTGTTGCCCCATTGACAGAAGGCATCCATGAGCAAAACAGGGAAGGAGGCTATTTGGGAGGATTCATCTGGTCTGGAGGACAGCTGAAAACTGTCCTCCAAAGGAACACAGGAAGCTACTTGAGATCAATTGCTGCTGGGCCATCTAGTTCAGTATAGTTAACACTAACTAGCACTGGCTGTTCAGAGTTTCAGACAGGTTTTCCTAGCCCTACCTGGAGGTATACCTATTGTTTAAAATATCAACTAGAATGGGCTTGGGTAAATAAAAATATCGTAAGCATGTGTCTGAAAGAGTAGATTGTTGGTAAGAGTAATAATAATAAATGAATACGTTTAAAATGTTTGTAACATTTTACATTTCCCAGGAAATGCTACTGCACACTGAAGTTTTCTATTATAATTCCCTCTTAGTGCTTTCAAGGTACTACCAGCACCTGGTAGGATTATTAAGATTCCCCAGCACCAAAGTGTTCAAAGCTAACAACAAACAGACTAATCCCTGATGCCCTTTGTATATAATTAGCAAACTTACTTCTCTTAGCTTCTCCCTCTCACGTTCCCTTTCCGCAATGCGCCGTCTTCTCTCTTCCTCTTCTTTCAGAGCATTTTGAGTTTCTCTTCTGAGCTTATCATCTTTAAGTATCTTCCGTATTTTTTTCCTGCCTTTCCCAGGAGATTTTGAATCATCGTTATCATCATCATCAGAATTACTCTGTCAAAATCAGAAGAAAATACTGGTTGAAAGTCTTCCATATTTTCAT
This sequence comes from Podarcis vaucheri, assembly GCF_965113315.1. Lineage (NCBI taxonomy): Eukaryota > Metazoa > Chordata > Lepidosauria > Squamata > Lacertidae > Podarcis > Podarcis vaucheri. Next base: position 30,340,231 of record NC_138758.1, read on the forward strand.
GCACGTTGATGAGTGTTGTAATAAAAAGGAAACAATGAATAGTCTTGTAAATAAAGACACTAATATGGATCTAGCTACTTACTATTATTTTAAATGGTGCCAAGTATTAGTAGTATACAATACACGGCAACCGTAGCTGAATAAAGTGCATGAGAAAAGAAGTTTTCAAAACTGAATGGCTAGTTTGTCACAATTGTATTTACTTATTCGTGTGAGCACTTACCAAACAAGGATGCCCTTAGTGTATTTCAGAAGCACCCTAAATACCACAAAGTTGCAACACAAACTGTTTTTGAAGGTCCTCCTGTTTAAAAAGTGGCTTGCCATGCAGTGTAGGACAAAAAGGAGGGAATCGAAAGTAAGACGTGCAACAGTGGCAAACTACAATTTATTCTGAGTACAGCAATTGCAACGTGTTGCAGTAATAAACTCTTCCTGGGGCATATTTAATTCTTTCAGAAGCTCCACCAAAAAAATACTACCATATGGCAGTTGTATCAAAGCATATTCTATTAGATACTACTAATTGAATCCAACCATTTGTCTTACCTGAATGGGTGTAGCTCACTACCTATTGTCCAAGGCAGAAAACAGGGTTCAAGGCTGCTTCCTGCCCTCATTCAATCCATTTTCTGACGAGAATGACACAGAGCCAGAGCAGATGATTAACAAAATGAATACTGGAAGAAGAGAAGTCAACTCATGCACAAACAAACTTGAACCAATAGACAAGAGAAATGGACCTTGGCAAAGGAAAGAGCCTACATAGATTTGCAGCCCACCCATAGAAGGGGGTGGGGGGTAGTGGTGGTGTGACATCCATGAAATTGACTATTCAGGTGAGACCAATAGTCCACTTTCTATGGGTGGCAAGCCATCACATGGAATGTACCAAAAGAGATATTCTCAATAGTTGGGGGGGGGGGGCAGCAGCGGATGTATGAATTAGATCTGCAGAAGCACCTGTTGTAAAAACTAGCCACCCAAGAGAAGCATCTGCATATGCAAATTTATCCATTTTGTAATGCTGGGCAAAAGATTTTGAAGTAACCCATGCCGTGGCCTTGCATATGTCCTGAAGCAAGGCACTGGTCGCAAAGGCCACCACAACCAAAGCTGATCTAGTAGAATGGGCTATGATATTTGAAAGCACAGGTAAATTAGAAGACTCGTAGCCAAAAGAAATACAGGCTTTCAGCCAACAAGTTATTGCAGTTCGAGAGACCTTCTTGCCCAAGGATTGTGGATGAAAGGAGACAATATTTTATGCAGTTAATATACACCTCAACTGAAGGTCCACTGGACAGTGAGGGAGTACCATTCCTTCTAAAGATCAAGGGGATGACTTAGATTTGAACAGAAAGAAGGCAAAAAACAGCAGTAAGTAATTCCCCTTGCAAATGAAGGCTGGGTCGGTTCAGAGAACCACAGTCTTTGAAGACACAGAGGCGCCAGTCAGTAGACAGGGGTCCCAGGTTGGAAACACACAGAGCTGATGTGATGGTGATGAGGAAGAGCACCTTAAAGGAAAGAATTCCTAGAGGAACAGTGTGAGGCTCAAAGAAAGCCACTTGCAGCACTTTGTGAAGACTCCTAAGATGGAAAGCAGTGTGCTACAGGAGGCAAGAACAGGGAGGCATCTTTCAAGAAGAATTTCAACAATGGATGGGCACTAAATGAATTATACCTTCAAACCAGCACCACTCATGCTCTGGTTTACCACATGCTCTGGTATCTTCTATTGGTCAATGGGATGCTGGAATAGAAGTCACCACCTATGCAGTCCAGAATGCTTTAGATGGCACCACTCAAATGCTAGGCTGTCAGGTCAAAATAGCACCAGCAGTACTGAGGCCATTCCAATCACAGCTACCTGAGAGTCTGGGCCAGAAGTGGAAGAGGAGGAAAGGCAAACAATAATCAGGAGGTGGGGGCTAGGTAGACTGGGCACTGATGCCCAGAGCCCCTTCTGCTTGCTACCTTGCACTGAACTTTGGCAGCTGAGGCTTCTGAGGTGTGGCAAGCAGATGCAGTTGTTCTAAAAACTCACCCTGGCAATGGACACCCCCCCCAACCTTAAGAGACTAGCATCTGGCATCCCGAAATGGGACCCCTTTGTTGAGATGTTGAATGGAGGTCTACCAATAGTGAGAGGCAAACTGATAGAGGAACTTAAAGGAGCTTGTGCTGAGAGTTGGGAGCGTAGAGCTGGTATGACCATTGGTTTTACCAAGTGTGGTGAAGAGCCCAAGACATGACCGGGATGGTTGACAGAAAGAGGCCTTGAGCTAGCAGCTAGGCTGCTTCAAACAAAGTGAGAAAAAAATAGTGAGAAATTCAGCCAGGGGGAGGGAGAAAAACCACAGAATAAAGGTGAACTTTAAAAAAAAACATATGATCAAGGGAATAAAAAGCTAAGACAGAGTGGTGGAGGAAAGCTTAAAAACAGTAACACACTCACCCAATTTAGAAAAACTCACAATGGGTCCACCCCAAGATGAAGGCAGGGAATGGACTGAATGAGGGCAGGAAGCAGCCTTGAACTCAACTCTATAATCATTTATTTCCTTGGATAATAGGTGGCGAAGCAACACCCATGTGATGGCCTGTCACCCATGGAAAACACCAAAATTATAAGAAAGCCTTATAAGAAGCTGAAACAGTAGGGGGAATGTGAGGAATGGTGTTTCTACATTGAGGGTGAAGCTCAGTCATTTTTGCCACTGCCAGGAAATACATTGATAAATTCAATGTTGTTACATATACAGCAAAGAAATATTACTTTTTTATGCTGTTACTTCTGTCATTATTTTGTTATTTTAGTCTTCCTGTTAATATGAAAGTGTTCCTGAGGTTTTAGATTTTGTGATATATTTCTGTTCTCCTTGGTGTAAGCTGCTTTGAGCAACTCTTTTTTCTTTTTGTGTTTGGAAAAGCAGCATATAAATAAAGTCATGGTAATTTATTTCACAAGAATAATAAAGAGAGGCCAGGATCCAAAGAGATTCTTAGGATCATGCAAAGGACTTAACAGCATCTTACAGAATGACAGTTCTGACTCCCTCACTCACCTTGAAGAGCTGACCCATCCCTCTGCCATACTAAACTTTTTTTAGAAACTCTCTTCAGGTTTAAATGGAGTTTGCCTTTTACTGTGGGGAGAGGCGCTATTTGACATGTGCACTCTAAATCCTCAAGGCCACAGAACTTATTTCTGTGCAATACCTTGTTCTCACTGGATGAATCCTCCTGGACTTTTATGCGTCTTCTTTTCTTCTTCTGCTTGTAACTTCGCTGATTTTCTTCTAATTCAGCTTTCTTGGCAGATCTGAAACATTGAAGAGGATTCACAGATCTTCTGTTCATGGATTTTCTGCTCAATTACTACTAAACCAACAGATCTAAAACTGAACTTAACAGTGGAAATGTCATTTTCACTTCCTCTGACAGAAGATTAAATATATGATGCATCAGTTTGAACACAAACTGTAGCGGTTGTTTCTGCTACTTGTTATTAACTAATTAACGCCTCTAATTTCAACTGCACCAACATTTCATAATGAAGCACTATGATGATGGCCTCTTTTCCTATGCTCTACTCAAAAACTAATGACTCAGATAACCAGGAATGCACTCCTGCTTAAGGAATTAAGAAACTGGTAGTTGCAACAAACTTGAAATTAATGACCCCTTAATAATGTTTATAACACAATGAACTGTTTTGGTATAAGAACATAAGAACAGCCCTGCTGGATCAGGTCAAAGCCCCATCTAGTTTAGCACTCTGTTCTCACAGTGACTAACCACATGTACCAATGGGAAGCCACAGGGATGTGGGTGACACTGTGGTCTAAACCACTGAGCCTCTTGGGCTTGTCAATCGGAAGATCAGCAGTTTGAATTTGCGAAATAGGGGGAGCTCCTGTTGCTCTGTCCCAGCTCCTGCCAACCTAGCTGTTCAAAAGCACAGCAGTGCAAGTAGATAAATAGGTACCACTGTGGCAGGAAGGTAAACAGTTTATCTGTTTGCTCTGGCTTCCATCAGTGTCCCGCTGCACCAGAAGTGGTTTAGTCCTGCTGGCCACATGACCCGGAAAGATGAGTGCCGTAACCCCATAGTTGCCTTTGACTGGACTTAACCATCCAGGGGTACTTTACCTTTACCCTTTTCCAATGGAAAGCCAGCAGGCAAAACACGAGCACTACAGAACTGCAACACCAGCACTTTATATTCACCTGCAATTGCCAGCACCTGTGATACCCTGCACTTGGTATTCAAATCCATGCTGCCTCCAGCAGTAGAGGTAGAACATACTATGCTAAACTTGTGGTAAAGTATTCATATTAATGAACTCCTTGTTGACTAATTGTTGACCTAATATTATGTATCGCAGTAGAGGAACATTGGTCTGAAGAGATTTAAGGGTTGTCTGTTTTACAACTTAAGCTGAAGATATATTAATTTTTTAGAATTGATAAACTGCTTACAACTCTTTAAAATCTGCAACATAAAAACATTATGCAGGATCATTATAAGCAATATGGACAGTAAAAACAGTAGAACTGCAGTATACAGTAAAATAGTAGTATAAAGGCAAATAAAAACAATGTCTGATCCATTTCTGATGGTTTATTAGCTAAGCCTCACGTGAAGTTTGATGCACTGGCTTCGGGATTTCCTATCGACCATTGCCTGGACTATGGACCAGTTCTGTTCTATTTTGGGGTGGAGTGGGGGATTTCCTGTGTCAGTTTCACTTTGTTTGCATTTTGTCCAGAAAGGCATGTTATTTTATATGCATTTTGGAACCTTTCTGAGCGAAGGCCTACATCAGGGGTCAGCAACCCACGGCTCCAGAGCCGCATGTGGCTCTTTTACACCTTTGCCGTGGCTCCGGGGCGGATACTAGTGAGGGGAGGAGACGCATTGTGTGCCCCGACACTCCCCACTGTGGCGGGCGCTGTACTGGCTGTGACGTCGCATGGGGGCGATGCGTGCGTTAGTCACGCACCGTCCCGACGTCACCTTCCCGCCCGCCCGCCTGCTACATTGTAAGGGGCATGTACGCTGGTCACTGTTTTGAAGGGGAGTGAAGAACACACACACACACACACAAAGGTAACTTGTTAATTTAACGTTTATTTCTATGAGGAGGAGTAATTCTGAGGGGTCAAACAAAGAAATAATAAAAAGTGACAAAAAAGTTATTTTTAAAATGATGAGTTTTGCGGCTCCCAGGTTTTTTTTCTTCGGAAACTGGTCCAAGTGGCTCTTTTTGTCTTAAAGATGCAGACCCCTGGCCTACATCAAAAATCTGTAGATGTTTAAAAACAGAAAAACGGCATGCTAGTTTGGGAAGTGCAAACCAGGTTGGTTTACTTTAAAACATGGACTGAATGAGTTATCCTTCAGTTTTCACATCTTCCCCCACCCCAGAAAGAAAGATATGCAATACAGTTCTTGGCTGAAAATCAAACTCTCAAGAGCCTATTTTTAGAGTGAAGTACCTTGTTCTAGGACGCTGATCATCTTCAGATTCACTGACTTCTTCACTGACTCCAGATTCATTTGCTTCCGAATTATCTGAATCCTCACTGCTTACTTTAAGGTTAAACAAAAAATGGTATCATAATTGCTGCATCAGTATCAAAGCACTTGTAGTTAAGTACTTGACCATCATTTATCAACATTTTAATAGAAAGCCACTAGAAGTACAGTTGACTCACATCTTGAATGCAATTAATTTGCAAATTTTCAACTTTTTTTGTTTTGGTCCAGGAACCAAGAGAATTCAGTTTGTGGCAAAGGGCAAACAGGAGAGAGGGTAATAAGAGAGATTTCAATCCTTTCACCAACCACAGTTACCCACTCCCTGCTACTAACATTGCAACTGCTGAAATACTCAGCTTCACGCAAGCCAGCCCACAGCTGAGAGCAGGAGTAATCTTGTAACCTCTGCACCTGACATGTACATCTCTGGAGTGTGGAACCAGTTAAAAGCAGAGACTGGACCACTGCTACATTTTGACTGTATTAGTGTTTTTTAATTGTTTTAACTGTCTTCAGTTCATGTGGGGTTTGTCCAGATAAGACTGAGCAACTTGTTGGTGGGTGGTTCCCTAGACTAGATGGATGGGGTGTTGACTGCTCTTGATGAGGTTACACACCCTCTGATGCAGCTTGGGGATACTTATGGATCCACTGTTGTCACTTGTGGCACAGGTTGCCTCAGTGGGGCGGCATGCCTTCCAACAGTTTCAGCTGGTGGCTCAGCTGTGCCCCTCTCTAAACAGGAGTAGCCTAACTTCTGTTGCCTAGGCTCTGGTAACCTCTAGGTTAGATTAAATTAGTTATATGTAGAGCTGCCTCTGAAGGTGGTTTGGAAATTTCAGCTAGCGCAGAATTCAGTGACCAGATTGCTCACCAAAGCAAGATGGTTTGGGCATATATTGCCTGGAAAGTACTGGTTTCAACTTACACAGGCTTCAGCAGCTCAGGACCATTATACCTCAAGGACTGCCTCTCTCCATATGAACCCTTAGATCATAATTTAAGACCTTTCTTTGTGTGCCTCCTGCACAAAAGGAGTATTCCACAGAACTGAGCTGATGACACAAAATGGTCAGTTTCTCATTTTTGCCAAATAAGCCTCACCAACTCAGGGAATGACAAACAACAGTACTGCAGATGATCACAGCGACTGAGCTGGGACATAAGGACTCAGGGAACCCTTGAGGCACCTTGGACCTAAACTCTTCAGGGCTTTAAAAATTAATACAAAACCTTTAGGTAGGTGATGTCTGGCCAGTTGAAATCACACAAATCAAATGCATGGAAGGTGGAGAGCTGAAAAGCTCTTTTTGCACAGGCTTCTCCAGCCACAAAGAGCTTTTAAGCTTTCAGATTTGCTTACCAGGCTCTGGGAGGCTCTTCTAAGAACTCAAATGGCCCTGAGAGATTTCGCAGGAACCTTCCAGAGCCTGGGCCTTACTTCAGGGGGTAGGACTCATTCAGTGTGCCGGCTCCAGAAGGTAAGGGTGGCCGTGTGGGTATGTTCAATGGGGTTCTTTTTAACTATATGTAATTTTGACTACGTCCCCAGAATGTACCCACCCCCCCACACAAGTTGCGAGTCAACTGTAGAAATATGTCCAATATTACAAAAAATAACAAAAAGAGAAAAGTAGAACCTGTGCCACCTGCTGATCACACACTGGCATGTTTCAGAAGAAACACTTATTTCATTATTTAAATATGGGTGAAGAATAATGAGGGTTTAGGACTTCTGAATTTCTAACAAAAAACAGGGGAAAGGGGCTAAGAAAAGTACAGAAGATACTGCTGGTATTTACCTGTAAGGTATTTCAGAGGTACTAGGACACTACCAAGTGGGTATTACGATCCTCCACTTGCCTGAAGGCAGTTCATTTTTTCCTACCTTCAAGCAAGTGAAGGATGGTGGCATCCTAGTGCTTCCTGAGTAAAGATATAAAGCTGTTTGAACAGGTATATTATTTTCAGTGCTATCCAAAATAAAACTTATGCTAAAACAGTTCAGCAGAATTAGGCAGAATAATGAAATGTAATTATCTTATTTGCATAAAAATAAAACAAACAGTAGTAGACAATACCTGACTTTGGTAAACTTCTTTTAATTGTGAAGAAATGGAAGAAAATAAACAGAGAAAGTGACACCGGATGCAAAACACCAGTGCAGTCTCAATCTGCTTGCATTCATGCCCTCTAAATACTTATTAAGGCCAGAATCCAAAGAGCTTACTTAACAGTGAAATCCTAGAAATGTCTACTCAGATGTTAGGCCCAACAAGGCTGCAACACCATACACACCTACCTGGGAGTACGCTCTATTGATAACGAGACATACTTCCAAGTAGATATACATAGGATTGCACGGTATGTGTGTCTGTTGCCTGGCACGTATCCAGTGGGATTTCCTCTTCCACAGTAATCTCCCATCCCAAACAAAGAACACAAGTCAAGAGCCTCCTGGGGATGCGGAAGCTAGTTCTAAAACAGGAAGATAATTTAAAGTTCTAAATTAAGATTAGAATAAACATTTGGGGAAAGGTGAGAACTCCCTAAATCTATGTATTTATCATTTCAAGACATACAATGTTCTTAAGTTCGCATGCTGAATCATCATGATTTCAACTATCAAGTAGCAGCTGATTCAACAGAATTCTAAACTCACTGCTCAATTATTTTTTTATAATGACCAGGACGCAGAAGTAATTCCACAAGGTCAAGGGGTTTTAAGCTTCTGCATGTTCAACAACAACAATCTGTTTCACATGGCACTTGTGAGATCAGATAAAACTGGCCATATTCAGGGTGATATGGTTGTAGTTTGGGTAAGTGATATGGACTGCCATTTTTGTTTTTATGTTTTATACTGTAATGGTCATCGGCCTCAAGCAATAATAATTTGTCTCAATGTCATGGCTAAACAATTTTGGAACTAAGGAAAAGAAGTTTGTGAATCATTAGATCTGCTGTTCAAAGTAAACAATTCTCACTGGGCATTCCCAAAACCTTGGGAAAACAAAAATGCTCTAAAAATACTGGCCTTTCTCTCCGAACCCAATACACAACTAAATTATCCCTTTCCTGAATTGTTTGACATTCTGCATCATCCTACCTGATTTCATCTACTCTAATCAATGTGAGACCCCTTGGAGATATGCTATTATCAGTGAGGGATTGGCACACACATCTTAGAGGTTTCTGCTGCATCTACCCCACTACTCCATGCTCATTTGTCCAATAGTACTGGTATTCTATTGTTGTACTTTATTGATATACTTCAATGAGACTGTAAACAACTTTGAAAGACCATTTCCTGAAAAGTGGTAAATAAGCCTTTCATGTGAATAAATAAGCATTTTTAATTCTTGCTTCAAGAACTGCCAGAGTATGGATTATCAGCTATTTGACAGATGCATTCCAATAAAGTAGCAATAAGAATTGTACCACTATCTTCAAGGACCAATATGTTAGCAAAATAATGGCTGCCTATACAGCCCCTGATATGTAGACACACACCACACATTTTAGATTTTGTACCTTTCCTTCTGTTCCTGCGTTTAACTTCTTTTGCCTCTTTAGCTTTTTCCTTTTTCTCTTCCTCAGACTCTCCATCACTCGTGGTCAACTTATGTCTTAACAAGCGGTGTCTGTATCTGGGTTTCTTAGCCCCATCAGCATCTGAATCAGAGTCAGACTCATCTTCCTGTTCATTCTCTCCTGTCACAAAAAGGGGGGGAACCAACATAAAGCTTCTCCCATACATTTTTTTTCCAGCTCGTATCAGTATCAAAGGGAGGTAATGACAATACATACCATCTACATTATGAAGGATCTGAGCTTAGCTTAGCAGTTATTATTTTATTATTATTTATTAAATCTATTCACTAAGAAGAACACATTTCAGTTCTTTTTAATATGTGAATGATATTGTGCAAATAATTAAGTATTCAAGTTATATTTAAGAGTGTCATAGGATTGAAGGCATTATATGAACGCTTCAGCACAACCTTACACTGTGAGCAGATGGCTATAATAGCTATCTGCTCACAACTAGCTGCCATATGAGTTCAATTAGAGCTTCTTCTGGTCTAAAATGAGGTGCTGATACTCATATATTGATGAAAGTGCTGTGGGTACCAGCACAAAATGGCTGCCACATGTTCAGGAAAAAAGGGAGTGTCAGTACTTACCGTTAAGTACAGTGAGAAATACAGTTCTAAGTTCTATGTTTGGTCAATTTACATATTTTGTTTAAAAGGTGCTTTGCTGATTGATTAGTCACTTACTAAATATTTTGAAATGACAATGAATTTGAAAATAACAGTCCCTCTATATGGTAGAATGCCCACCCAGGTCACAAATCACATTTTAGTACTCTTATTGTACTACTATGTGGTGCTCACCATTGTCACCTCTTTTTTCATAATGCTTTCCTTTCCTCTTTTTCTCTTCATCAGATTCTTCATCAGAAGAAGTTTCATCCTCTGAGGAAAGATTGGCTTTGATTTCTTCTAAAAGCATTTTCTTGGCAATTCTTTGAAGTAAAACAAAAAAGGTGTATTCCATTGGTTCAGCAATAAAAATCAGTAAATGCCAAAGTAAATGCATAATAACCAAGCAAGATTAATGGTTGAAAACAAACCTGAACAGAGAATTTTAAGAACTGAGCAAGAGTAAAGCTGGAAATGGTAGAGTAATTTGGTGGATTAACCTGCTTGTGGAAGAAAAGGCTGATTTTCCCCCTAATAATGTCAAACAGCCTTGCAATTTCAGAAGTATTTATTTTGCTGACTTGGTACCATGACATGGTACCATGGTACCATGACATGGCCTCCTTTCAGTGTCACCCTCTCGTGAGTCATAATCATAGCTGCACAGCAATATCTAACTGAATATTAGATTCCCGCATCAATCTTGGTAGCCTCCAAAATATCACAAGAAATCCGTATCTCTGAAGGGCAGAAAACCACATCCCAAGAAAGCATTTTTTTATTATAGCACTGGCCTATCCCTGAATCTCCTTACAGATTTAGCAGTTTATAAAAAAAGACTGTATTTCTATGGCCACCAAATGCAAAAGTGAGTCGCATGCATTATAAAAAATAAAGTGCATTCAAGCAGAATTTAGTTACTGAGTTCTTGATAAGGATTTGTGAATCACCTTTAAAAAATAACTATCCCACATCCCTTGACCAATCAAGTGAGCTTTATTCACTCATTTACTTACTCATTTATTCATTTGTTTGTTTGTTTGCATACCTATGGAATGACTTTAATTTATTTATTTATTTACTTATTTATTTATTATGTACTTATTTACTCACCTATTTATTCACTTATTTGCTAAAAGGTAAAGGTACCCCTGCCCAAACGGGCCAGTCTTGGCAGACTCTGGGGTTTGTGCGCCCATCTCACTCAAGAGGCCGGGGGCCAGCGCTGTCCGGAGACACTTCCGGGTCACGTGGCCAGCATGACAAAGCTGCATCTGGCGAGCCAGCGCAGCACACGGAACGCCGTTTACCTTCCCGCTGGTAAGCGGTACCTATTTATCTACTTGCACCCGGGGGTGCTTTCGAACTGCTAGGTTGGCAGGCGCTGGGACCGAGCAGCGGGAGCGCACCCCGCCGCGGGGATTCGAACTGCCGACCTTTCGATCGGCAAGCCCTAGGCGCTGAGGCTTTAACCCACAGCGCCACCCGCGTCCCTTCACTTATTTGCTATTAGCTTATTATTAAGCTAACATTTACTTCCTATTATTCATTTATTTATATATATATATAAAATTTTTAACTTAGTTAACTTATTTACTTGCCTACTTGTTTGTTTGTCTGTTTGTTTGTTTGTTTGTTTGTTTGTTTACAAGAAGAGACAAACCATCTCCCTCACAGTAGGATGGCTTTGGTGGATGTAGGGAACAATTCTGAAAGCAACAAGTCTGAAGCCAGCCAAATTAGTCCACTAGATCCCAATTCTTTTCAGGCCACCACCCCCATGGTTCCATAAACTCGTTTCCAGTGCCCCCTACCCTATAAAAAGCAGAATTCAGAATAAGGGTCTTGCACAACCCACTAAGGAAGATATTAACACAATAAAATTCAAAATGGTAAAAACTGCACATTTATTCAAAATACAATTAAAACTATTTAGTTTAATTAATTCAAGAATTTGATCCATTGATACCAGATATTGCATGAAAAATATTTTACGATTATTAAAAAATCGTAAGGTGAAGGAAATTTATAGCATAAAGTGTTTATATATAACTACTTACCAAACATGCACAAACCTTCACCTATCACAGATGTACTGTAACTAATTTATAAGAAAATCAAAAGCTATTACCAATGATTGGCTATCTTGTGATTCATGACAACTCAAAATCATAAATACAAACAAACATTACCAAAGGAAATAGCTTTGAAAGTGAAAAGACCAGTAAAACTTTAAAAATAACACAAGGCTCTAGTGATCAACATAGTGCCCCCCTAGGAAATCGCATCGCCCTCCTGGGGGCAGTACCATTCACTATGGGAACCACTGTTTTAGTCCCAACAGTTCAATTTATTTATTAATGGGACTTTAGTTCACTTCTTTCTCTTGCTTGAACTTTATTATATGTATTAGCACAGTTTGCATGTCATGGTAAATAATAATTATTGCTTTAACATAGACATGGAGAACCCACTTTGCAGAAGTAACAAATCCATGATTTCTGGTTTAAGTGTTGTATCCAAATTGGATATCATGGTTTGTTTGCTCAAACCATGACTGGTAAGCTAAGAAGAAAACTTGGTTTCACCTCATGACTTGCTGCTCTTGCCCATTCTAGGACAGGAGCCATCTATGCATTCCTGGTAAATCATTAACTTTGTTTACCCTAACATGTGAACAAAGCTACTGTTTTAAATCATGGTTCTGGTCAACCACTGTACTGTAATAAAACAATCATTTGTAAAGTATTTGAGGGATGAATTCCTGCTTTCATACAGAATTTGATTAATGAACTGGCACTCCTTTGCAGTTTTATCAGAGTTTAGGACCTCCCGCCTCCGCCCCCAATAAGCATAGCTGATTAGCACATTGATACTTGATCATTGCATTTACAGCACTGAAGAGAGACTACCTTTTGCCCCATTTCAAATTCTATGCAGTCATTTGCGGTTATAACTACAATGCAAGATTAATACCACGCATGTGCCTGCTGCCTTTTCCATAGACACCAATGGCAGCTCCTAAGCTGACTCACTCACACAACCAACAAATCAATGCAATACTATTGATATTGTGGGAAGGAAAGTGTTATGCAATTTGCCAGCACATGCGCTTGCATCATGCAGGCTATTGCATCTGAAAGAAAATGATAAATCCTTAATGCATGCACAAGTCTTCTGAGATATGTTGGCAACTCCAACGATACACAAATTCACAATTATTTCTTTTACATGCTCCTAAATAGCTTTAAAGTAGCTTATAAATAAGGTTCAACAGTGTGCAAACTATACACGTTTCGTTTATTAATTATGTTTCATGCTTTAACACAGCTTTAACCTAGCGGACCACAAAAATGACTAATATGTGGACACTTTTTTAATATGAAAGAAAATACCTCAATAAATTGTGCCCTACCATCTTAGTAGAAGAACTGGCAGTCTACATTTCTTAAATTAAATGCTTGGACAAGAAACATGTTTTACAAAAATTTATTGCATCCATCAAATACTTCAAAGTCATTGTGCATGAATACACTATGAATCTCTTAATGAACAAAAATAACTCCAAACATTTTAAAACAGTACTATTTCAAATTTCAGACAAACCAAGAAGAAACAAATACACACCACAATGAAATATGACACTGTGTTATATTATGACCCACTAAAATATTGCACTTTGGCAAAAGATTATTTCTACACTTTAGGAAGAAACATGTTAAAATAATAGTTTTGTCAGAAAAAGGAAGCTGTAGGTACAGCCTAAGCTGTAACATTACAACAAATATCTAGCATCCCTCTTTGGCCTGGTGGAAATGGGTCTTTTGACCAAAAAACAAGCAACCATTAAATTGCAAACCTAAGTGCATTTACTTGAAAGTCTGGGATTGGTATATCAGGGAACAAGTCACCAAACCCTTAACAGTAATCACTATGGTTGAGATCCGAACAGCCCCATATGCTGGAAGAAAGCATTTTGGTGTGCAAATGGGATGGGGAAATACCCCAAGCTGCATCCCTTTATTCCACAGCAGTCACTGCTTGGGGATGAAGGGTTGGAAGGAAGACCAGAAGTGCTTGTGTCTTATGGAAGTCCTTAGCAGCTCTTTGGATCTATCTAACATACATAGTCAGTGAATAGACTCTTTAAATTGCATTTTCTTAATTATGGTACAACATGATTTTCTTAATTCTGGTACAACATAAAGCATTGCAAAAAGATATAATACAAGTCAGCCAAAATTCACCTTGCATACTGGTGAAGACTATTTGATGAACACCAACTCCATCTAAGAGAGGTAGATTTATTCTTTCCTGGATTAAACAGTACAAGCAGGTCCACTATTGGAAAGCTCGTTATCCAAAATCTCAGTTATCTGAACATACCCAAACCTCACTACAAGAATGTCTAATTCAGGTATCTTAGCAGCCAGTTTTGCTGTTTGGCAGAAGCCATTTGGGGCAGAAACCATGGATAGAGAAGTGCTTTTCTTCTAGGAAAAAAAGTGCCTGTACTGCCTGTACTCTGCATGACGTTGTTACAGTAAGTGCCACAATTTAAACCAGTATTTTTCTTCTAGAAAAAAGTGCTAGTGCTGTACACCCTTGAGTACCCCCAGAAAAAAGCACTGGAACGGAAAAAAGCATTGCTTCATCCATGGTTTCTGACCAAAATGTTTGCTGCCAAACAGCAAAACTGGCTGCTCAGATATCTGATTTAAGGATCTAGGGGGCTTAGATCCATAAATTAGATGCACACAAAAAAGCTAACACTATTCTAGGCTGCATCAACAGAAGTATACTGTCGAAATCAAGGGAATTAATAGTGCCACTCTATTCTGCCTTGGTCAGACCACACCTGGAATACTGTGTCCAATTCTAGGCACCAAAATTTAAGAAAGATGTTGACAAGCTGGAACGTGTGTAGAGGAGGACAACCAAGATGATCAAGGGTCTGGAAACTAAACATTATGAGGAGACCTTGAAGGAGCAGGGTATGTTTAGCCTGGAAAGAGGAGACTGAGAGGAGATATGATGGCCATCTTCAAATATTTTAAGGAATAACACATGGAAGAGGGAGTGTGCTTGTTTTCTCCTGCTCTGGAGGGTAGGACTCGAACCAATAGCTTCAAGTTAGAAGAAATGAGATTTTGACTAAATATTCGGAAAAGCTTTCCAACAGTAAGAGCTGTTCAGCAGTGGAACAGACTCCCACGAAAGGTGGTGGATTCTCCTTCCTTGGAGGTTTATAAGCGGAGGTTGGATGGCCATCTGTCATGGATGCTTTAGCTGAGATTCCTGCATTGCAGGGGGTTGGACTAGATGACCCTTAGATCCCTTCCAACTCAAATTCTATGATTCTATTAAAAAGATCGGACATATTAGGGAGCAGGAGTGACTGAACAAATTAAATTTTCTTTTGTTTGGCCTTTGTTAATTGTCTGCAGCAGTTTCAGGCAAAAAACATAGGTTAGAAATGTTTCCATAAGAAAAAATGGAAATCATCAGCTTGTTATGAAATGCTCACCTGACAAACAATTTGCTGGGAACGCATTTTGTTCCGATAGCGGGACCTGCTTGTATTCATTATCTCCCTCCCCCCTTAAGTAAAATTTCAGGAACTGATGTATTAGATATAATTATTCTTCATGATTTCAAGATACATCTGCTATGTATTAAGAAATAAAGTATAATACTCCATGCTATGTATTAAGAAATAAAGTATAATATTCCAAGCAAGCACCTAACAACTTTCTAACTAAAAATACCTACTAAAAATTTAAAATCTAGTAATTAAAAAGGGACTCAAGTTTGCATCTTTTTTTAAAGTCCCATTTTGTTCAAAAGTATGCTCATCGTTTTATACTGCCAATCTTTAAACAATTATTTTAAACATTCCTTTATACATTTGTTTTAACGCTGTGTGTGAAAAGCAAGTATCAGCTAGATTAGCAGCATTTTAATCTATAGCCAGGTGCATATAGCAGAACAAGTATTAATATTCACTTTAGGGAGAAACGAAAAGCTCTCCTCTGTATGTAAAAGCCAGATAAATTGGTAACAAACAATTCTTAACCCCACAAAGCTGATTGCACATATCATTATCAAAGACACCTCATTCCAAAACATAGTTATTGAGTTTTGTAGAAACAGTGCCCATAAAAGCAACTTCCTGGTAACCAACATTAGAATTTAGATGCCTTGGTAGTAAGTACTCTTGGTATTCTAACAAATCTCCCAATAAAAAATTCACTTTACTCAACTGTTTCTTCTTCTCTTCCCCCCACTCTCTGGTCTACTATTTAGCAATTTCTTCCATTGCAGAATTTAGGTATTAGGAAACCATATGGTAGGGCTGGGCGATATCTGATTTTCAACACTGTGATCTATCATTAGCTAAACACGGCAATATACTGATATATCACAATGTCTGAAATAAGGATAGAGATATGTAGAGACAATGGCTGGCTTCATGATTTTCCCCACATTGTGACTTTTCCAGCAGCTGCTCTTGTGATTCGCTTCCTCCTGCAGGAGACAGCAGAAAGCCAAGCCAGCAGAGTTAAGAGAGGCTGCAGGAATGAAGAGAAGCAGTGGCGGGTTTTATGGTCTTTCGCACATTGTGATTTTTGTATAGTGCACACGCATGCACACATCATGATTCACAATATATTGCCAGGTCAAAAATTATGAAACCATTATTACGATATGGACTTCAAACCTGTTTTGCACGATGTTTTGATATATCGCCCAGCCCTATCGTATGGCCTACGAAACTAAAAGCTTTTGACTACAGCAATACTTTAACATTGAACTTCAATATCATATATGCATATATGCACGTTTAATTTAACATGTGACTGAACACCCCCAAACAATGCCAATAAAATCTCAATGACAGGAATGGGTGTGTGTGTTTTTTAAAAAACCCAGTCATTCATTATATTAATGCCACCAGATATTCACTTTTAAATTTTAAAGTGAATCTTTCTGGATACAGCAGAACGGATTTCTTCAAAAGCATGGCTCTACTTTCTAATCAGGTTTTCTTAAGAATGAGCAAACCAATTCAAAAATATTGAATACCCAAAACAAAGATTTGTGTCACAATACCAGCTAAACGGTATTTCTTATTCCTACAGGTAGCCATAATTATCAAATTGTGTTAAAGTTACACAAAATCTGCATTTTACATGGAAACTTAAAACAGACAGTGCTGCAATGCATTTATAACACACCCTATGCAAGGTGTGTGAATTATCACTATTTTCTTAGTTTCTTTTCATTTCTGGATTTGGGGGTTTGTTTTCTGGCCCCTCGTTCAAACTTGCGGGAAGCCTGTGAGCGAGTCTTTACAAGGCAGGCACTTCTGGTTTTTACAACCTGCTTGCTGTTCCGTTGCTCTTGTTTGCGCCCACGCCTAGGGTGTGTTATAATCTTTTTAAAGTCCTTACGGATGGAATCATACCTATTCTCAGGATCGTCGTCATCATCTTCCTCCTCTTCCATTGGTACAGTCTGCGATTTATTGTCTCCTTCGTCTCCTTGGGAAGGGGGAGGGGTAAAAGGAATATATTTGGCACAAGCAGAATAAACTTTTGTCACATCAAATGCTATATCATCAATCACCTGAATAGTGATCATCAACGTTTCTTACAATTACTAAATGCAACTCATCCTTTTCTAAGAACTGGTATATAAAATTAAGAACAGAATAATAAAAGTAATAATAAACAGAGGAAAAGAAAACTAATACCATTTTTGTAACATCCTTTGTAATGATCACTGCAGTTTACATGCACACAAAAAATAGCTGCCAATTGTAGATTAACCAGATTCACTGTGTGTAATATACTGGTACTCTACAGATTTGGGTCAATTCGCACTCATCCAGAAAAACCAGCCCCTCCAATTACAAAGCACAGCAGTGCAAGAAACAGGAAGAACATAAAGAGGGTCCACCATTCTCAGCTTAGCTCCCTGCAGACTTGGCGGTGGGAGGAAGGAAAAGAAACAGTTAGAAGGGTAGGCAAGACCTCCCACTCTCTTACTCTTATAGGTGTGTCTTCTCTTTCTGCCCACCTCATCCCAATGTTTTCATTCTGATCTCCCCATTCACAATCTTTTAAACTAAAATTCATATGCTCTAGGAATAGCAAATATTATTTAAATGTCTATGGTAATTCCAAGTGAATTCAGTGCCCCATGCCAATAGAAATTGAGCTATAAGAAGCTACTGAGAAGCAAGGAGGAAGTATCAGCATAGTGCCACCCCTCTCTCGAAAGAAAATAACCAAATGAAGATGAAGCATGATCAGTCATCACCATGCGCTACATAATGTTGTCAGTTTGTAAGAGGGGGGTGAAAGGAAAGCAATTTGTCCTGCTTCTACTGCCTACAGCCCTGAGAGGAGCTGTAAGTCACCCATTTGAGAGGAAAGGGTGCTTGGCCAGAGCTGTGATTGGGAACGCTTGTTATGGAGTGAAGCGGTATTGCAACTTTCTATGCATGGCTATTCTGTGGCTAAGGTGGAATTAGTTAGTACCCTGAATACTTCCCTCTTCCAAATTACCAAGAAACTGTCAACACACAATGCAAATAGCTGTTCCAATAATGACAAAATGAACTTTCAGTTTTAGAAAAGAGACGGTGCACCATCATCAGAAGCTGCACTGCAGTTAACTAGGACACATTTAAGTTTCCTACCTTCCATGTGTGTTGCACTGCTGTCCATTCCTCATTTACATATTTTCCTTCCTATAACAGCACTCTAATCCTAGGCCGCTCTGACCGGAATCCATTTGCTTTTAAAAACCCCAAAACTTCAAACATCAACATTTTGCAGTACAAGTATCTACTAGATTTCTATTCACATGTTCTATCTAAAGCTATTATCCTTCAACATTTAAATCTAACAGTGCTCCTTTCTCAAGTATTTCAGTTACATAAGGAACTATTATCATCATCATCAACTGAATTTATGTACCGCCCTACCCGGGGGTCTCAGGGCAATTCACAGAATAAAATCAAGATATAAAATCACAAAATACCTAATAAATCCAGGAGTACCCCCAAGCTATGAACCTGCTCCTTCAGAGGAAGTGTAACCCCATCAAGAGCAGGCAACCTCCCACCCATCAGGTCTAGGGAACCACCCACTAACAGTGCCTCAGTCTTATCTGGATTGAGCTTCAGTCTGTTGGCTCTCATCCAGTACATTACCGAGGCAAGGCACTGGTCCAGCACTTCCACTGCCTCACCTGCAGATGTAAAGGGGAAATAGAGCTGAGTGTCATCAGCATACTGCTGACAACGTACTCCAAACCTCCAGATAACCACAACCAGTGGTTTCATGTAGATGTTAAACAACATGGGAGATAGGACTGAGCCCTAAGGAACTCCACATTGAATGTTCCAAGGGGCTGAAAAGTAACACCCTCTGGGAGCGACTATTCAAGGACTGGAACCACCGCAAAGCGGTGTCACTCACCCCCTTGTTCGGAGAGTTGCTCCAGAAGGATACCATGGTTGATGGTATCGAAAGCTGCTGAAAAGTCAAGAACCATTAAAAGGGGCCTGTTTCCCTTGTCTCTCTCTAGACAGAGGTCATCATACAGGGCAACCAAGGCAGTTTCTGTGCCAAAACCAGGCCTAAACCCCAATTGAAATGGATCTAGAAAATCAGTTTCTTCCAAAAGCATCTGGATCTGCTCTGTGACTACTCGCTCCAGGACCTTGCCCAGGAAAGGGAGATTAGCAACTGGCCGGTAGTTAGTTAGGTTTTCCGAATCCAGGGAAGGTTTCTTAACGAGTGGTTTTGCCACTGCCTCCTCCAAACAGGCAGGGACCACCCCTTCTCGTAAAGAGGCAGCTGTCCCCTCCCTGCTGAATTTTATCAGCCAAAAGGGGCAAGGGTCTAGAGCCCAAGTGGTCGCCCTGACTGATCCAAGCACCTTGTCCAATCCTCGAGCCTTACTGAGACTCATTCAATACAACAGGACTAGACCAGGCATAGGCAAACTTGGCCCTCCAGATGTTTTGGGACTACAACTCCCATCATCTCTGACCACTGGTCCTGTTAGCTAGGGATGATGGGAGTTGTAGTCCCCAAACATCTAGAGGGCCGAGCTTGCCTATGCTCGGAAAACCCCATGATATCCATCTGCTACAACAACAGTCAAGGTCTTGGTGGATACAAGCAATTTTATCCTCAAAATGCTTTGCAAAATGCTTTGCAAAATCACAGCAAGCTACAGTTGGTTCTATCACCTCCTTTGGGCCAGCCTGTAAAGGGCCCCGTACAACCCAGAAAAGCTCTGCCGGATGACATGATGAGGATGCAATGGAGGCAGCAAAGGATGCCTTCTTCGCTGTCTTCACTGCCACTAGGTAAGCTTGATAATGAGCCCTTACCAGTGTTCGGTTGCATTCATTGAGATATTTCCTCCACTTGCATTCAAGCTGTCTCCCAGCTTTTTTCCTCGCTCTAAACTCTGGTGTAGACCAGGGGGCCAATCCTCCTAAAGGCTGATCAAACTCTAAACAAACCACACTGGGCTATACCACATCTGCTTTCTAGCCCTGATAAATTCAATCACCCAGGAATCAACTACCCAGAAACTACCAGGAATGTTTATAAATCTGAACAGCATCATATAAGTGCTCATCTTTCATACTACAGCAAAATTCAGCTTAACTGTGACTATCTTCTTGAGTATTTGAAAATTATAAACTGTGGACAACAGGATGGTATGAGAAAACTTTAGTTTACTCAGTTTTAGAGAGAATAAAGGGAGGGGGGGATCCAAAGGGGATACTCATGGTATATCCCATCAATGAACTGGTGAACATTCAGATCTCAGCTATCACAGTTCTTTACGCTCCTCTGTGAGACCTTCTGAGGTGACATTCAATATAGTAAATGAAACTGGACTCACAGCACAAGTAGACACAAGCCTAGTCAGAAGTCAGTCCCATTTTTTTCCATGCAGTTTATTCCTAAATGTGTATAGGATTGAAACCTTGGTATTTACCTTATCCCAGAGACAGGAAACCTGTAGTTTCCAGTGTTGTTGTACTCTAGCTCCTATCTGCCCCATGTAGTATGGCCAATGGCCAGGAATGATGTGATCTGGAGATAACACTAAGGCAAGAGCCACAGGTTCCCCATCTGTAACCTACTGTCCTGGTTCCTACTGTATATACTTAAAACTGCTGGACTGAATTTCACAACTGAAGTTATAATGGAAGTGCATGTTGAATTATTATTGTTACACCATGGCCCTAGGGATGCAATTCTAGGTGACTTTAGCAGTAAGACAAATTCACAACTCCATAGGTCAAGTACTTCTTTACATTGCACATAATTAACCTTTGGAATTCACCTCCACAAGATGTCTGGATATCTCTACCTTAGAAGACCACAGGAGAGAATTAGACAAATTCATGGAGGAGAAGGCTACCAATGGATATCAGTTTCTAGGGAACAGCAGGAGAGGGCTCTTACGCATGTCCTGTTTGTCAGCTCCCCAGGACTTGGGCACTATAGGAAACAGGACAGTGCTATAGAAATCAATTTGAGTGCTATAGAAATCATCAACATTTCAGCATTTTTTAACATCATTAAAAAACTAAAATGGGGTTTTGATACATGATTAACTATCAACTAAAAAATGGAAATTCACATCTTAATCTGCAAAACCCATACACACACCATACTAGTAAAGATTTCCAACTACATTCAAACTTTAAGGAACTTGTTTTGTTTTATCAGAGAAGTGCTAGAATTTCTAAATTATGCTAAAAGGATGCAAACACTTTTTTGTATTAATAACAAAAAAAAAGATTTAAAACTTTTGCACACCTGAAGACTGACAAAATCCAATTGTTGCTGGTGCCAATAAACTTTCTGTCACGGGCTTAATTTTCTGTTCATCACTGCTTGCCTCGCCTGCTGAATTCAGGTCCTCGTTTTCAGCTTCATTGGATGATGATGGTGATGTGGTAGAGGAATTGACGGTTTCATTCTTTGCCTTTTTAACATTAATATTCCCTCTCTCTTTACGATTACTCTTGGAATTTCCCTTAGTGACTGCCCCTCTTTTTTTTTCCTTTTTCTCCTCATACAAGTCTTCCTCAGAAGAGGAAAGCAAGTCACCTCTAACTTGTTTGGAATTTCTTCTTTTGGGGCTTACTTTTTTCTTTTCTTTAGCATTGTTTCTTTTTACATTTAAATTATCTTCTGAAGTATCACAGACCTGTTCATTTTTGGGAGACTTTGCAGTGTCTGAAGCATTACCCTGCAACTTCTTAGAAACCCTTTCTCTTGAGTTCTTTTTATTTTCAGCAGTACTTTGTTTCTTGCCTTTACTTCCAGAACAACTCTCTTTTTCAGGAGAAAACTTCTCCATTTCAGAAGAGGAATCACCTTGTCCCCTTGTAGAAATTTTTCTCCGATTTCCACTTTCCTTTCCTTCTGTGCCTTTTTTAGCTTTATTTCTAGCATCATCTGATGATTCACCAGTTTGTTCTGGCTTTAGTGACAGTCCTATATCATCAGAAGAAACATCACGTCCTTCCTTTGCCAGTGGTTCGCTTATCTTGCCTGAAATGCTACTCTCTTTTTCTGGAGACATATTCTGTTTACCTTTGGAGGCTCTCCCTTTGAAATCCCTTGTTCGTCTCCCCTTCAAACCTAGCTCTTTACAAGATGCATCTTCCAAAGAATTGTCTAGCTTTGCTTTTCCTGGAGCAGAGACTTCAACATCATCAACTTCATTACACACTTCACCCTTCTGCTTGGAATTTCTTTTTCCTTCTTTAATTGGTTCCTCTTCTGAAGAATCATTATCTTTCTTTGGTTCTTTTTTTGCAGCTTTTCTTGCAGACTCTGTTTTACTAAAATTCTCTCTCTCCAACTCAGAATCATTATTGGAAGAATCTGAACAGTTCTGGCGTTGTTTTTTCGCAGCTGCAACCAAATCCTGCTTTGCTTTTTCCTCTTTAGCATCGGAATCTGATCCAGAACTGCAACTTTTTCTTTTACGCTTTCCATTGTCCATCTTCACTGGCCGCCTCTTTAAAGCATTTAACACATCCTTGGGTGTTTCACTGTTGCTGTCAGTATCTGAAGTACTGTGGCTGCTTGTGGTTGCTGCTTGCAGGACTGCAGGCACCTCATCAGAATCAGAGCTTTGGTCCATTGTGTCTGGTTTGTTTGTCTCAGAAAATGTGTTAGACTGAGGACTGTGAACTGTAGTAACAGGAGAGTCTGGCTTATCTTTTTTCCTTTTAGATGGTGTGGATTTTCTCCTTTGTTTTTCACTGTATGCATCATTGCTGTCCTCTTCTGAATTACATAGTAAGGTGTTTATGTCTGTTGGGCGTCTCAGAGGTGTAGTTTTAACACGTGGAGACCTTCTGAGATCATGATCTTCTACCAAAGGAGTAATTTTACTTTCAGGTGGACATTCAGTGCCATGATTTTCTTTCCCGCCTTCGAGCTCATCTCCCTTTTCTGGCTTTCCATCTGGATCTTCAGCTTTTACAGAAGAACTAGAGAGGGAAACTGGAGTCAGTTTCACAACCAATGTTTTTGTTACTTTTGTTGTTGGTATCAATTTCATTCCTTTCCTGCTGTCTTTAGATCTTATATCTGCATTTACTGCCCCTTGCTCTGTTGCTCTACTTCCACTGCCCTGTTCACCGGCAGCTTTTTGTGCTTCCATACAAGATTCAAAAATATCTTCAGGAACTGATGAGGGAATTGATACAATATCCATATCTGTTGCCTCAGCTCTATTGGGTTCATACTGGAGATCAATTTTCACAGCTTTTTTATCTTTGCAGTTGGGTTTTTTGCTTCCTGATTGATCGATTATTGGTACATTTGGATCTGTATGTTCACTGACTTCTAATCCAACTTTATGCTCTTTTATTTCTTTCCCTTCCATTTTCTTCTCTTCACCGGTATCCAAATTAATTGTAGTTTCACTATCCTTGGTGTTTTTTTGCTTGGTTTTAAAATCTAGAGACCGAATCTCAAAATTCAGATCTTCGTCCAATGCCATATGAGCCTTTTTTATGTCACTCAACACAGATTTAAAAGCCTTCAGCTGACGTAATTGCACCGTCGGGTTTATTTCAGAATTTTCAATTGCCTGCTTCAAAAAATTAACAAAACTAGCATTCATATTTGTTGTCGTTTCAACTAGTTTTTTAGTTTTTTTAAGCAGGACTTTTGGCACCATTAGTGCTTTGTAGGAATAGGTTAGAGCACCAGAATGTGGATGGTTTTGTTTCTTTTCTTCTCCATTACAACTTGAACTATTTTTCTTCGAAGAATATTTAAGCGTATTATCATATATTTTACCTTTGTCATTGTCAACTCTGATTCTCTTTTTATTTTGCTGTAATAATTGTTCTAAATTTTCAAACACACTATCACAGGCAGTAACCAAGTCCAGCAAAGGTTCTGGTTGGCAGATATAGCAATGCCACTGACTGTTTTCATCCAGTATGGTTGACAGTTCTTTTCGTCCTAAGTTTCGTAATATACATTTTTTGCAGAAGGCGTTATGGCAAAAGTCACAGCAAATTAAGTTTCCACCTTCAGCACACCATCTGAAATTAATAAAGTTTGAATATATTTTTTAAAAAATATATTGGCATAAATTAGGAAAACTCTGTTACATAAGTATCTAAAGTCAGTTATTGGTCATCAAAAATATTTCTCAGAAGTGCAAATAGCTAAACTGGTATCAGAAAGATACAAGTATCCAGAGAAAACAAGAGAAATTTAGTGCTATTTTCACAAATACTGCTTTCAGGCAGAGCTAGTGACACATTTGCCTCAACACACATAATGTCCTGCACCGCTAAATCCACATCCTCCCCCCCCCTCAATTTTATTGCACCTGTGTTGTACATGCACAGTGGCAAGACAGCATGCAAGTTAAATAAGAAAAATCATAGATCATAGAATCAGAGTTGGAAGGGACCACGAGAATCATCCAGTCCAACCCCCTGCAGTGCAGGAATCTTTCATCCAAAGGGGGCTCAAAGTACACAGGAGCATGGAGAACTTGAATATAATTTTTTACTCCATATTAACTTTCCATTTCTTTCTGCACTTTAGAATTCAGCTATCCCCCACAGTCTAGGTGCCATCCAGTTGCCTTAGATTATAACTCCCATTCACCCAAGATAGCACAATCACTGGCTGGGGCTGATGAGAGTTCTAGTCCAAAACACACAGAGGGGAGGTACTTGGTTGGGAAAAGCTGACTTAACCAATTGGCTGGAATATACTTGTACTAGCAAGAAAAAAATGATATACAAAATGTTATATCATAACCACAGAAATGTTTTAATCAACTTTATACAGTGCTATATACAATGTTACTTTAACATAACATTCATAATTTAGGTCAGAAGCCAAAGGAGCACTTGAGACTTCGGCTTTTGACTTTTTTCTTTCAACAAAGAAACCCCAGTATAACTACTCTGATATTTCATTCAGTTTCAAAACAGCTTGCCATGAGTTATGAGGGCAAAGTGCTGTTGAAGAAACTAAAGTCCAGAAATCACTTGCAGTGCAAGTAACAAGCTGCATGGTTCTTTATATCCGGACTATAAATACTGACAAGCACTTCAAGAAATGTACTCGCTAATACTGATCAATGTAGGCTCAAATATGCCCCTGTTCACTCTATAAAATTTTAGGATATTGAGGAATTTTTATACACCTACCTACACTGTTCATCAATTCCATCTGCATCACGGCTGATGTCATCACTCATATAATATTTGAAGCAAGTCTATGAAGAAAATAAATTTCTTCTTTCAGAAACCTTAACAATTTTGCAGACTATGTAATTATATACACTAAACATTATTATTGACCTCATACTGCTGTTAAAGTGAATAAACTTTGCACAATAGAAAGAAACTTCTTCATACTCAAGGCACTGCCAGGCAAAACTTATTCTTGATGTGCAGATTAAGGATACTGGTCACTGTACTCCATGTAAACTGTACTGGGGGGGGGTGTGTTATTCTGTCATTTGCCTTTTTGAAGGACCAAGCCTGAATGTTCTGAAATATTGGCTGATTTTTTTCCCCCTAGGGCTACATTTAATTGCTCTCCTTCTCCTCAACTGGATGGCTGGGTTTTACAAAGAGCTCCACCACTACAGGAAAGGAGCAATGTAAACATTAATACATGTCCTTTTTGCAGAGAGGTGCAAAATAGATTTACTTTCATCCTACTAAAACACCAAGGAATAACTTTTGAATGGCATCTGGGCAACTTACTGGCTGACATGAACAAAATAATAATAGAAACACTTGCTAAATTTCTCTTTTCTGCTGCAAAGTTCTATAAAGATATTAATTTTATTGCATCTTAGTTTGCTTTTATACTTAGTTTATATAACATGTATTTTAACTCTTTGTATGTTACAAATTGTATGATTTTAGTGTTTTCATTTGTCTGTAAACGTATTATAAAATTTGTTCTTGCTTACCCATGGAGCGCCAAAGCATGGTTTATTGTTAAATGAATGCAAAAATAGCCTCCCCCCCATAATTAAGCCATCTCTCTAAAATACTATAGAGAGCTAGCTTTTCTGCGGGGCTATCAAAATATCTAACACTTCATTTATACCCTGCCTTCTGATTTTAAAAATGTCTGAAGTGACTAAAAATGAAATCCACAATAGAACAATATGACAATGGATTGGAGAGTGGGACAGAGACAGGACCTGCATATCACAAGTATCTGGTGGAAGCAAGAAATGAGACATATATATATATATCCTATGCACAGAGATGCATTCCTTTTTTCTTTCACGAATGCATCCAGATTGTGTCCAGATGTCACGCTAAAACATAGTTTAGCATGACAAGAATGAGCCATAGCAAGCCCCTGACATAACCGCAAGGGGGAATTCAGAACCGCTCACTTCTGGTTAAGCAAAAACCTTGCTAGGTCATCTGGATCCTAAACTGTGGTTACTGTTACGAGTAATTTGAATCAAACCATAGGTGATGAAATTGGCTTTTACAAAACATTTACAAAGTTTGTCAAACCATATAACATAGCAGACGTGAGATTAAGGAAATGGAAGCTTCTGAATACCTCCTTGCAGTGAAGTGGGAGGGGCAGGCGCACATGTCCAAGGCTCATTGCAGTTCATCCTCATCATACTAACCAATGCATCTTCCCTAGAGATATCTGCCTCAGTGAAGGCTAGGATACCAATATTTTGAATGGGAAAGATACATAAGCTGCCCTCCTTGTACGCAGTGTCGCCAAGTGCAGTAACTTAAAACTTATCACTGAAATAAAAGACTGCTGTTCCCTTATGTGAGAGAAAGTAAATGGATGTATCTATCTACACACACTGTGGGAATGGAACCACCTGTCATCTGCCTCAATGAACCCTGTCTCTTGTGGGTAGCAGGTTTTGTTCAAAGCCTGAGTGAAAAAATTGAATTCTATATACACATAAGAGGGTATACACACACATCCAACATTTACATACCTTACATATAAGTACTTTTAATGTGGGATGTCTATAGATTGAATCCTTTTGAAAATGATTCACCTGCTGACCACAAGCTGTACAGCTCACAATACCATGTAGCCCTTCCTCTACAAAAAAAGTCAGAAGGACCATATCAATTTTTCTTCTACAAAAACCTCCTTTTTCCAACACAACTTAGCTTGCATGTCATTGTTAGAAGGGCTCTGAGTGTCACTACTTCTGCAATATCACCAATTGCAGAGGTATCTTTAAAAGGCTAAAGAAAACTGTTGTAACCAGTTAAGAATTATTTTCTTCCCCCTGAAGCATTGGATTCACACATAAATATTAAATTAGCTTCTTATGGAATGGCGCAACCTAAATAATCAGTAAAAAAATCTTAAAGATTGACTTCACAGATTGCAATCCTGCATTCAGTTTTACTAGAGATTTAACAACTGCATTGGGAATTTGATTGTTCAACAGGGTGCAGAATTGCAGTCTACGTTGTGAGCATAAAAATAACATTTAATTCACCCAAGAGCACAAATTTATGAAAGCTTTTAACATTATTCACATTTCAAATGAGGAAAGACTAAAGAAGAAAACAGAGGGGGAAATGTTGTATTAAAATTATTTTTAAAAACCAAACAAAAACACCTAAAGAAAAATATTGCCCCTGAACAATTGCTGTAACCTGCTGACTCCTTTCCATCCAACGCACAATAACATACCCTTCATCCCACCTCCCATTTATCTTCTTTCTGCTTCACTATCTCCCTAATCATCCGACTGATATTAAGATTTTCTGTAATTCACAAAAGGGGCTCCTCTTTTCTGTTTGCTGCTTTTCAAAAACTAATTTTGGTTATAATTCTTCTGCAATCCTATTATGATGTAATATTAATAACATATTACTATATTATTCTTAAAGATACTGAAAAATCTTTTAAGTATTGATTGCAGCTTTAAAAAAATCATCAGTTTTGGCATCCAAAAATAAAGTTGCACATTACAGGAGGCAAATTCTGCAAAGAACTCCTCATCTAAATGTGTCCCACACTCTGTTCTTCTCTCACTATAATAAATTTATAATTTGAAATAAATTGCTAATGTAATGCTGAGCTAATGCAAGAGTCCCCAAACCTGGTGGGCCTATCAATGGTCCCTTGATCTTTCTTCCCATCAACAACTCAGCCTTACTCCTTGCTCCCAAATTCCTTTAAGGGCACAGCTGCCCTTGCACTTCTGGTGAAACTATTCTAGAATTCATTGATGCCTAGGAACACAAGAATTGCTGCACTAGGTCAGACCAAGGGTCCCATCTCATTATCAAGCAGTCTGTTTACTACAGTGGTCAATCCAGTGTCTCTAGAAAGCTCACAAGCATCAAGAATGCAGAGGTAATTCAGACTTTTTAATAATGATAATAGAATGATTTAAATGCATCATTGAACTTAATTCAAGTGCATTTACCTCCACGCTTCTTTTGAGCTTCAGGTTTCGTTCTAGCAGTATTTCTGTTCCTAAATTCAGGTCCTTTAAAGTCATCTTTGTCTTCATTACGTACTGGCTCTGGCTGTACAACAATTGTACCTAAGATGACAATTTAAAAATTACACCAAATTATTAAATGCAGAATTGTAATATAAAAGTCTAGCAGGGTTTTCCTATACTCTTACTGAAAGGACGACCAACTCATCTAACACAAAAGGCATCAAAGTTATACAGTACATGTGGCTCACATAGTGTTGGGCATACAAATATGGAGATTAACATACTATATACAAAGCCTAAAAGAGAAATTGCATTCATTCATGTTCCATATCTATCACACAGAACTTTAGCATAGTTCTGGCAAGACCATCAGAGGACCAGGAAAAAAATAGTTATGGGTTATATTAAGCCTCAGGCCACTAGCCGTCTATCCCTACTCTTATAAACAGGCGGCGATGCTTCTATTAGTCCTCATTCCTTTCACCCCATATCTTATGCTGAAAGTAGACTAAATTGCCATGTTCCCCTTACCCTCACTCCCATGAAATAGCCAGGAACATTAATAGCTGTCATAATATTAGACCATTTGAAATTAAGGTTGCAACTATTTGTCATACGTGCACTGCAGAAACCAATCACAGCAACTACAAGTGGTCTTCCCTCTCTCAAAATGCATTCAGTAATACAAAGCATGGACTATGCCCTTTCTGGGCTGTTTTACCGGCTGCCACTCGAGACAATGGGGAAAATCAAAACAGAATGGCATGTGTTTTACCAGAGGATGTTAATGGTGGTGATACATGACTCTCTACTGAGGACAGAGACAGAAAGCAACAAGATGTCCTGGGAGGTGTGCTGTTTTTCAGGTGCAAAGATTCACAAAGTTGCCAGGTCTTATAAAGTCCACTGACCACAGCCCCTTCCTTATGAGTCATGCAAGTACAAACAATTCTGTCAGTCACAGCTTTCAATGTATAGCAAAGGACTCTGGCTGGGAAATTGAAGGGCCTTGGGGCACAGGTGTTTTTTTCATCATTTCTTCCTGTTGGAAGGTCATGGCCCAGGGAGAGGAAAATAATGAGGTAGACCGCTGACTGTGCTGGTGGTGTCATCAGGAAAGGTTAGGCATAGGCATCTTAAGACCATGTTTTCCATTTCCTTGAGGAAGGACTTCTGGCAAGAGAGGAGTTGCACCTCAAAGTAGTTGGAAATGTGCTGGCTGACAGTCTCAAAAACCTGACTAACAGAACTTTAAATTAAATCCTGAAGGAGAGGGAGACAATATTAGAGATGACTAGGGAACAAATGGTACTAGGGATAATAGCTTCATTGATGCATAGGAAACTGAGGCAGTGCTACAGATAGCTGCTAAAGGGTAGAAAACTACAAGAAGGAAGCAGGTGGAGGAATTAACTCATGGTTTAAGTTATCTCTATACCAATGCACAGAGTATGGGAAACAGGCAAGAAAAATTTGAGCTCTTTATGCAGGATGTCAAATATGACCTAATAGGCATTACTGAAACTTGGCGGGATGAGACTCATGACTGGAATGTAGAAACTGAGGGGTATAACCGATTCAAAAGAAACAGACTAAACCAGGGGTTGTCAACCTGGTCCTTACTGCCCACAAGTGGGCATTTCAGAATTCTAGGTGGGTGGGTAAGGGGTTCTACGGCACAAGCTGAATCCTTCTTCCCTAGAGCACTGGTGAGCGGTAAGGAAATTTTACCATCAAGAAAGATGCATTAGTGGGCGCTGGGAATAAAAAAGTTGACTACCCCCAAACTAAACAAAAAGGGAGGAGAAGCAATATATGTAAAAGATGATCTCTTCACAAGTATATACCATTACCTGGAGCATGGAAGGCAGATTGATATATGGGTAAAAATGTACAAGAGTGAAACAAGAGTGACCTATTTCCCTTCCTACAGCAGATTGCAAAACATTCAAAAAAGTGAGATAAACGGTGGAAAGAATGGGAGACTTCTCCTGCCCTGGGGGGCGGGGTAGGACTCAACCCCAACAGCTTCAAGTTATAAGAAAAGAGATTCTGAGTAAACATCCTGAGGAGAACTTTTTGATAGTAAGATCTGTTCAACAATGGAATGGATTGCCTGTGAATCATAGAATTGTCAAGTTAAGGGACCCTGTGGATTATCTAGCCAAATTCCCTCCAATGCAGGAATCTCAACTAAAGCATCACTGACAGATAACCATCCAACCTCTGCTTAGAAACCTCCAATGAAGGAGAATCCACCACATCCTATGAGACGTGAGAAATAAACATGAGGCTGCTCTTTTAAGCAGCAGCACTCAGCAATATCGCAACATCCATTCCTAGTCCTATGATGGTGGTTCCCAATTAGCTAAGTATAGCACAGACCCCTCCCCTTCTTTTTCAAAAGCCAACCCCCTACTTTTGGAAATCATGGTGTCACATGACCCACGCAAGATGCCACCCCCCGTCAAAAAAGCAGGCTGTCCCGGAGGACAGTTGATGTGTATGTGCCATGAACCACCAATTGGGAACCATTAGTCTAGGATTTTGCAAATAATTATTTGCCCCACTTCCAACACAGTTATCATAGAAAAACATCCTACAGATGTTGCTGGGCTCCAGGATTCATATTCTCACCATCCCTGACTATGGGCCATGCTACCTGGGGCTGACAGAAGCTGGAATCCAACAATGTCTGGTGGCTACACACTACCCACCCCTAACTTGAAGTAACAAAGTAAAGCAGAGAGGGAAAACATGTTTTACAAAATGAGGGATTCGATATTTTGTTGCTCTAAAGCTTTAAGAAAATTCCCAGGGATGAGTTCTTGACAAAAGGAACAAAAATAATTTCCAGTTTTATCCCAGTTTCACTGAAATTACAAGTTTCAATGCTTCTAGGTAGCATGTACAGGCAGTATCCTAGTTAAATTTTAATATACACAGTATGCTGTTAGAATATCTCATAATTTATGGAATAAGTTACCTTTAGGCAAGCTTTTCATATCAACTTCATTTTCGGAGTTTTCATTTGAAACATCTTGATTTGTGGTTTCATCTAAGGTCTGTTCATCATCTGAGCCAACATACTTTGTTACAACTGTAGGTTTCCTGCATGAGCAGCAGACACATATATTTATACTACAACCAGTACATGTGAAGCCAAATTATCTCCACTATTTATCAAAACATTCTTTTAGACAACAGAATCTAGTGAATAGTATTAAATAGATAGGCAATATAATGGCCAATGAAACTGAGCTGTAAGATGTGCAGATTACAAACACTGAAAATATAGTGCCAAATTTACATAATGCTTTATTAATTACCCATTACTATTTTTATTAGTACGTGTACTGCTTATATGCTTATTACTAAGAAAGTCATATTTGACCCATTTTTGAAAGCTTAAATGCTGACTGAATTACATGATTAGAAAAAGAAAACAAGAAATACCGCTATCTATACCTTCATTTATTAGTTCATTCATTCATTCAATTTATATACCACCTGGAGTAGGCTTAGGCAAACTTGGCCCTACAGATGTTTTGAGACTACAATTCCCATCATCCCTGACCACTGGTCCTGTTAAATAGGGATGATGGGAGTTGCCCCAAAACATCTGGAGGGCCGAGTTTGCCTATGCCTGACCTGGAGTATTAATTCCGTATTTGTAGTGAATCTATTAAATATTTAGGTATGCCTATACCAAAATATATAACTCAATTAAAGGTAACAGTAAAGGGACCCCTGACGGTTAAGTCCAGCTGTGACCGACTCTGGGGTTGCGGTGCTCATCTTGCTTTATTGGCCGAGGGAGCCGGCGTACAGCTTCCAGGTCATGTGGCTAGCATAACTAAGCTGCTTCTGGTGAACCAGAGCAACGCACGGAAACACCGTTTACCCTCCTACCAGAGAAGTACTTATTTATCTACTTTCACTTTGACGTGCTTTCAAACTGCTAGGTGGGCAGGAGCAAGGATCGAGCAACTGGAGCTTACCCCATCATGGGGATTCGAAACGCCAACCTTCTGATCGGCAAGCCTTAGGCTCTGTGATTTAGACCACAGTGCCACCTGTGTCCCTTATAACTCAATTAGCAATATGCAATTTAAATAAAATATAAAGAGAGGTTTCTTCAGATATTGATAGATGGGAATCATTAAACTTTACTCCTTTGGGGAAGGTGACTGCTCTCAAAATGAACATTATTCCCAGATTAATTTATATTCTAATCCTAGTTCATCTATCTGGAAAGTATTTTTAGAAAATAAAAAAAATTATAGGAAGAGAATTTGTAATTTGCAATTACAAATTAAGGGGGAACGATTCAGGATTCTGAATCTGGAGCTATATTATCATGCATATGTGGTGTATGGTTAAGAGCGGTAGTCTCATAATCTTGGGAACCGGGTTCGCGTCCCCGCTCCTCCACATGCAGCTGCTGGGTGACCTTGGGCCAGTCACACTTCTGTGAAGTCTCTCAGCCCCACTCACCTCACAGAGTGTTTGTTGTGGGGGAGGAAGGGAAAGGAGAATGTGAGCCGCTTTGAGACTCCTTAAAGGGAGTGAAAGGCGGGATATCAAACCCAAACTCCCCCTCCTCCTCCTCCTCTTCTTCTTCTTCTTCTTCTTCATATTTATTGTCAAGTATTAAATGATGAAAGCCAACAATTGGTATTACAGTGGTACCTCGGGTTACATACGCTTCAGGTTACATATGCTTCAGGTTACAGACTCTGCTAACCCAGAAATAGTGCTTCAGGTTAAGAACTTTGCTTCAGGTTGAGAACAGAAATCATGCTCCGGCAGCGTGGCGGCAGCGGGAGGCCCCATTAGCTAAAGTGGTGCTTCAGGTTAAGAACAGTTTCAGATTAAGTACAGACCTCTGGAGCATTCTGAATGTTGGCGGTGGGAAGGAAAACCCTCCTCCCACCGCAAGTCTTCAGGACAGCCTTCTGAAGGCTGGCGATGGGGCGGAAAGACCTCCTCCTGCCGCCAGCCTTCGGAGCAGCCTTCCAAAGGCTGGCGGTGGGGCAGAGAGCCCTCCTCCCGCCGCCAGGCTTCGGAGCATCCTTCCGAAGGCTGGCGGCGGGAGGAGGTCTTTCCGCCCCACCGCCAGGCTTTGGAGCAGGCTTCCGAAGGCTGGCGGCGGGAGGAGGTCTCTCCGCCCCACCGCCAGCCTTCGGAGCAGCCTTCCAAAGGCTGGCGGCGGGAGGAGGTCTTTCCGCCCCACCGCCAGGCTTTGGAGCAGGCTTCCGAAGGCTGGCGCGGGGAGGAGGTCTTTCCGCCCCACCGCCAGCCTTCGGAAGCCTGCTCCAAAGCCTGGCGGTGGGGCGGAAAGACCTCCTCCCGCCGCCAGCCTTCGGAAGGATGCTCCGAAGGCTAGCGGCGAGGTCTTTCCGGCCCACCGCCAGGCTTTGGAGCAGGCTTCCGAAGGCTGGCGGCGGGAGGACGTCTCTCCGCCCCACCGCCGGCCTTCGGAGGAGGTCCGAGGACAGTGGGGAAGACGCGCTGCGCTTCCCCGCTGTCCCGGAGATTTCCCTATGGGCTTTCGTCTTGCGAAGCAAGCCCATAGGGAAATTCGTTTTGCGAAGCGCCTCCAAAACGGAAAACCCTTTCGTCTAGCGGGTTTTCCGTCTTGCGAGGCGTTCGTCTTGCGGGGTAGCACTGTATAGCACTTTTGTTTGGATAAACAGTATGAGGATCAAAATACATTAGAACTCTGGTATCTCTCGAAATAATTAGAGTGGTATCTTGGTTCTTGAACTTAATCTGTTCCGGCAGTATGTTTGACTCCCAAAACCGTTTGAAAACCAAGGCGTGGCTTCCGATTGGCTGCAGGAGCTTCCTGCACTCAAGCGCAAGCCACGTCAAACATTTGGCTTCTGAAAAATGTTCACAAACAAGAAAACTTACTTCAGGGTTTGCAGCATTTGGGAGCCAAAACGTACAGGTACCAAGGCATTTGAGAACCAAGGTATGACTGTATGTCTGTTAGAAAGTTATGGAATGTGATGCCTAATAAAAACATCTTGACCCCTTTTCCCACAGTAAATTGACTTTATGGAGAAAGCCATCAAAAATTAAGAGAAATATGGTGATAAGGAAAATTGGATGGACGTGGATGTATTGACTTTGGATCAACTGAAATATGACAATGAATTTTTACATTGTGTTATGAAATAAATATCAGCTATCGGATGTAATCCAATGGCAATATTTACAACTACAATTTACAATTACAACAACAACATTTTTTAACAATTATGTTTGGACCAGCATTTTCAGCTTCTGAGACACCTGCTTAAAAACTGCTTAAATCCTTTAGAACTAAAAAACCCATGATTACATTTTAAAGGTATTTGTTACAAATAAATCAATTTCATATGGAGATGTTAAGAAATGAATGGAATAAAGAATTGGAGGTTCCTATATTGCCTTGACAATGAGAGTGTTTTAACTTCTATAGCAAGGGTGTCAATGAACCTTAAATCATTACTTACACAACAGAAAATAATATTTATAATTTATTGGTCTCCATTACGTTTGTATAGAAAAGGACTGTCTTGAGACAGCAGTATGTTGGAAATAATGCTTTTTTAAAACACACATTTTTACAATGTCCTATACTTACTATGTTTTGGAAAAAAGTAGTGAATTATATAAATATCTCTGTGCAAAAAAAGCTAAAATTTTCAGATGATAATGTTCTTTTGAACTACATACCTACTATATGGAATTTGACAACTGGACAACGTAATTGGATTCTCCGTGCCCTTACTATGGCCAAAAGACTGATATTGCTGCAATATTCAATATTCAGTTATCTAGGGCTCACATTCCATCATACAGGATCTTGGAAGCACCATTGGCAAACCTACTTCAAAAGGCGGAGATTGCAAAGCTAGCCATACTTAGATTTTTCTTCACAAAGGGCGGCAGCCTTAAGGGTTTTCAACGCAAAACCCGTTTCCCAACTCCTGTACGCAGCAAATGTCTGGCATAATGGGGACCTGCCAAAGCTAGATGGCTTTCAGGCAAAATTTCTACAATCTCTGCTGCAGGTACCTAACTGCGTCCCCAACTCCGTACTTCTGTTAGAAGCTGGTGAATGCCCAATTTCAACTAAAGCGAGGTGGGCTGCCTTAAAACATTGGCTCAGGATTTCAGTGTTTAATCTTGGGAAGGGTTTGTACCAACACCTGACCAATGAGGAATTTGTCAGCAAATGGCAGAAAACCATGGCTAAAAAAGCCACCTCTATTGGTCTGTCTCCCCCTCCCCAATTGTATTACCTGGGTTATGAAGGCGCCCAAAAGATTTTAAAGCAAAGATTATGAGATAATGCACGCAGTGACTTGCGATCTCGATCACACGAAGTCTGTAGTCCGCTGGCAGTAGGAGTTCAATATGGGTATGTCTTTAAGTTAACATCTTACATAAAAAAACATGACAGTACCAAACTACCGAAGGCTTTTCACCAAAGCCAGACTAAATGTCTTTCCCTCTGCAGTGTTGGATGGCAGGTTGAGAGGAGTTCCCTACCAGGACAGACTTTGCTCGTGTGCTCAAGACATCGATTCCATAAAACATATTTTGTTGCATTGTGCAAAATATGAGCAGGCCAGGGCTGAACTGATACTACCCTTGCTGGTATCTTTCCCGGGAAAATCAGAGGCTCACTATGTCAGGTTCCTACTGGAAGACCGGACAAATGCTAGAACGTTAGCAGTGGCAAAGTTTTTATCGGTGGTTGCAAGAACAAATGAGCCCTATATTCTAAACAAAATGCTTGATTAACCTGGAGGTAGGCTGTATGAACTGTGTATTGATTTGTAATGATTTGTTGGGTCTCTGGACCGTAATAAAGATTGATAAATATGTCTGTGCAAAAAAAAGCTAAAATTTTCAGTTGATAATGTTCTTTTGAACTACATACCTACTATATGGAATTTGACAACTGAACAATGTAATTGGATTCTCCATGCCCTTACTATGGCCAAAAGACTGATATTGCTGCACTGGAACAATAAATGTATGGCTCCACTTATTCAATGGATTGAAGCTGACTACTGTTGCCACCTATGAGCAGATTGCTTATTGACGTAGACTTTGCATGGATATGTATAATGAGATTTGGAACTCATTTATACAAAATACAGTAGGTTTAAAATTGTGTTTGTTAACTGTTAACATTTGTTTTAGTAATATACAACACTTCTTTCTCTTTCTTCATTTTTTATATTAAAAAATTCACTTTTTATGTTTTGTATTTAAGTTTTTAAAAATAAATAAGAATTTAAGGAGGGGTTATATACCACCCTTCTTCCAAGGATCACAGGGAAGGTTACAGTATAAAAACAGAAAAATATGTAACATAGTAACATGTACTATTTCTTAAAATGACCACCATGGATTCTAACAGACAGTGAGTTGTTCCTTCAGACTCACTGTAGCAAGCAATTCAAACTGGTAAACAGAATATCAAACTAACCTTTTGGAACGTGGTGAACATAATGATTTGGACTTTTCAGAAGAACTGCTACCCTGAATATGAAAGGGAGAGGAAACACAAAATCGCAAGCCATATACAATTAAACATCCCTATGCATGCACATCAATTTATACATAACTTACTATGAAGTTTAAGGACAACTCTATCCTACTTTTATATATGTAAATGTAACTAACTGGGCTTGTGCTTTAAATATACAGTGGTGCCCCGCAAGACGAATGCCTCGCAAGACAAAAAACTCGCTAGACGAAAGGTTTTTTCATTCGCGATTTGCCTCGCAAGACGAATTCCCCTATGGGCTTGCTTCGCAAGACGAAAACGTCTTGCGACTTTGTTAAACCGTTTAAACCGTGCTTCGCAAGAAGAAAAATTCGCTAGACAGCAAAAATTGCGGAACGAATTAATTTCGTCTTGCGGGGCACCACTGTAAACTATAAAATGCAATGGGATTAAATAATTGTATAAAAGTAAACACTAGACTTCAAATCTCGATGATCTTACCAACTGCTTTCAGCCACATTAATAAAGTATAGCAAGGGCAGGAAGGTTTGCACATCTGTAAATCTCATACAGGAAAGCACCGTCCATATGAACAATATAGTTTGCATGAATATTATGAACCACAAGCCAGAACGTACAATCTTTCTAGGTTAAGTAATCCTAAAATCAATAAAATTATCATCCTCCACAAAATTAAAAGTCACAGTTGAGATGCTTAATGGGCACAAACATTTTTTTAAAATTATTTGTAAGAAGAAAATTGCCTCTGAAACAAAAAACCAGAAACCAATAGCTGGATCTCATAAAAATGAAAGAACTGAAAAAATACTGAATTTATATGCTGAATATAAGATAATTCCTCAAGTTTTCAAAATACAAAAAAATAAAACCAAGTTATTATTGTTGTGGTTCATTTGTTATCACTGGCTTATTAAAGCTGCACTATACATCCTGAGAATTTCCAAAAATATAAACAAAATCATTTCTAAATAGATGCTCTATATAAATTCACTCTTACACACCATGGAGAAAGTAACCTAAGCAATCTGCGCTCATATGAAATCAATCACCACTTTCCACAACTGTTTTTCATTATTATAAACTAAGCTACTAAATTGTTCTTACTTCTTCCCTGCAGTTTTCCATTGGAGTTGGAACTGGAGTTGGAATATTTTCCGTCATAGCAAATTTATCTGTAAGAAACAGATGGAATATGTTCACGCGTAAAGATGGATAGTAATGATTCAAAATACACAAAACAGCAACAGTGCATATAACTACACTGTAGGCAAAGTACTGTACTATCTTCCACAAACAACTCAAACTGATCCTGGCTGGGTTGTATTTATTTAGTACTAGATCAAATCATAAAGAAACACTAAAAACCAAGGATTCTCTTCAGAAAATAAAATCAGATTGTCACAGAGTACCTTTAGAAAGTGACAACCAACAATGCAGGCCGATTCCCCATTTCCCTCTGGAAAAAGTGGGGGACAAGGGAGAGACAGAGAAGAGTGTCAGCTACTAATGAACAAAGGGATACTTCTTCCCATGCTGCCCCCACTCAGTGCTTGAAACTCCCCTTGTTCTAGGTGCATTTTGCAACAGGGAATTTCATTAGTGTGAGCGGTTTCTGAGCTCTGGGTACAGTATTGCGCCTAAGATTTCATATTAAACCTGAAGAGAGGAAGGAAGACCTTTTTCTGCCTCCCCCCTTCCAGCTACTCTCTGAAGACTAGAGAAGAGAATATTAGAGGGGTGGACAAGTGAAAGACTAGACCATGTGATAAATGAACACAATATTTTAGCTGCAGTTCATTCATTTTTAGCTTTCCATTCTTGTTATAAAAAAGTATGCCTAGACATTTCGTTCTTGCGGCCATAATCTAGGTTTAAGGTGCCATTTAGCTTCTGACTTTCATATATCAATTTCTAACACTGCCCCCACCCCTCCACATTTCCATGGCAACCACATTTTTTGCTTAGACAAAAATTAATCCATATCTGCAGTTACTGGAAAAGAGTGATTCTCCAATGCAAAAACAGATGGTCATCATTTTTAGCACCAATATTTGCATAAAAATGTAAATCAGTCAGACTGTTATTGTTTACAGCCAAGGGCAATTTATAATGTAAATCAAAAAACAAACACAAGAATAAGATAAATCATTCAATTTTTCAGAACTGCAAATTATCAAAATTTAAAGTTATAAAGTTCTCCTGTGACCTTCCCAGACTCCAGTAAGCAGTCCTCCACCTGCAGGAAGGTAGTTCAGGGGTTCCTGACTTTGTGCAATTTCGCCTTTGCACAGGGACCCAACCCTCATGAAAGTGGTGGGCCTATACCTGTACCTATAAAATCTAGCCTCAAAAATCCCAAGTGCAAACTACTAGACACTAGTAATCTAAAGAGATACTGAACATCAAGTAACCTGAAAACTGAAAGAATGAAGACAGAATAAAAAGAAAACTGGAAGGCTGAAACACTTTCATCTACTTGAAATGATTGGTTTTTCTTCATGTAACATGTTCAGTTTTGTTTTCATACATGAGCAGACCTTGTCACACAGACCTTGGCCATGTCTGCCAGGATCCCTACTCTCTCAGATCATAGTAGGTGGTTTATTTTACAGTAATTAGCATTAATCATTAGAATTCCCCAGATCTGATAATGTAGCAGTTATTTCTGTTATTTTGCAACAGTTTCTGAATTTGCCACAAAACTCCTAGCAACATTCAACATAATACATGAGAACTAAGATTGGCATGGGCAGAAAGATAATACTGTATACTACTTAGAGCTATGTAAGCAGAACTAATATAAAGAACTATGGAAACACTGAACATATTAAGGTAAGCATATCTGACATATTTATTAACATATTTATTAATAAAGTGAATGATTTAGTCATATTGGTGGCAAGATCAGCCAGAATGAGCAGTTTAGGATGCAGCTGATTCCTGGCTAAACCAGCACTAAGTCTTCAACTCCAGCTCAGCCAAAGACACACCAGCATAATTTGCTCATCCTGCTTCAGCCCAGCTTAGTGTAAGGCCCCAAAAGGTGTTCCAGGAGTGTAGCAATACTAGAAAGGAGGTGCTTAGGCTGGATCTGAAGCCTGTTCAGCTCAGTCATGTGACCTAGCAATACAGCCTATAACACTATTCTAAAGGCTTGTTTTCCATCCACCACGCTTAGGCACAGCAGGGGGTTGGATCTGGTCAGATTAACTTATATAAACTGCACAAGGTTACTTCCTAAGTTACAGATGCCTAAACAATACATCAAAGAAGGTACAACTCACCTCTCAGAGTCATCAAGAACACAACAGCAGTAATTATTATTTCAGAACTAAATAGTTTTGTTGAATGGCATGACAGAATGAACATACAAGGAGCACAGATCTAAACAGGTTTTAATTAGTAAGGCTGTTTTACCTATAGTTAATCTTGGAGGAGACTTTGCATCCTCAGATTCTTCTGATGAGTGAGCCAAAAAGTCATGAAGCTTCTGCACCAATGTAGTCAACTTGCTTTCACTGTTTAAAAAAAAAAAATGCACCATTTGAATGTTTGCCTTTTTGTAAATATTGTCAAAGTGTGAAACAAGCTTTATTTCCATTATGACATGCAATCTCAAACTCTCTCAAAAATAGCAGTGTCCAGTTTTCGAGACATCTCTTGGGTTAAGAAACAAATATAAGCCTCAAGTGAAAGGGGGAGTGAAGGATGGGGGGAGAAACAAACTCATTCTGTTCTCCTATCTTCCAAGGTCTACACACTTGACTGCTATGCATGTTCTATCTACCCTCCTTGGAATGTTCTATGCCCCGATGCCTGAGAAGCCTAATGACATTCTCATCAAACCATTTCAGGGTCAGGACTAGGCCTGGGTGATGTAGCGACTTATCACCCAGGACCAGTATGAGGAACAGACCACAATGAAAGCTTCACTCAGCAATATATCGCTGGCGAAACTGCCGCTGCTCCTAAGACCCTCCGCAGTTGGCTACTGTAGCTTGGTCCAACTTCAGGGAGAGAGGTGCGGGGTAGCCTGCCAACCCTGCATCGGCGAAGGCAACCTCAGAAAGGAGCCCTGAGGCAGGGACATTAGAGCTGACTCAGGAGGTGACCAGCAGGCTGGAGCCAACTGCATTGGCCCCAGCCCGCCAGATGGTTGGGTGAAAGTGCCTCAGCTCCCACGATGAGAGCTAAAGCAGTTTCACCCCAAACACGATGTTTGGCTGAGGATACATTGCAATGTTGAATTGCCCAGCCCTAGTCAGGACCAGTGTCAGAAACTCAAATGTATGAGCTAGGTGCCAAATGGCTCCTTAAGCCAGGGTTACTTTCACCAAAACGTAATGTCTAGTTGCCATTTTGGAGCCGGAAGGCTCAAAAGTTGTATCTTTCCATTCAACTTTTTGGTTCCTGAAATTCATTCTGATTGTACAGATAAAATATCATGGATAGAATTCCAAAGGATGTGTTGGTCTGTGAAAGCCAGCAAAATCCAAGGATCCCAAGGCATGAACCTCCAGATAGTGGAGACATCAGGTACCATCCTGGTGCCCAGGCATCTTCAATTGGTCACAAGTGGCTGATAGCCATGTGCAAAATGCACCTGGTGCCTGGTTAATTTCCAAAGCTGGTCAGGACTAATTCTGACAAGTTAAATCAACAAAGAACAGTTCCATCCACGGACACAAAAAGTATTCATGTCAAAGGCTGCTGACAAATCTTAAAGAATCAACAGCCCCGACCCGCCTAAATCCAGCTGCCTACAGAAGTCATCTGTTAGGGCGGCCAGAGCCATCTTGGTCCAATGACCAGAGCAAAAACCGGACTGGAATGGATCCAAAGCCGATGTTTCATCCAGAAATCCGCCAAGCTGTTCAGCAACTGCTCTCTCAATCACCTTACCCAGGAACAGAAGATTCAAAACTGGGCGGTAATTGGATAGATCTAAAGGATCTAATGATGTTTTATTTAAGAGCAAACACACCACTGCCTCCTTCAGTTCCCCAGGGAATGTCCCAGAGCCAAGGGACAAACTGATGATCTCATCCGGGGGGCCCGCACCTCGTCTGGACATGCTCTAATCAGCCAGGACAGACATGGGTCAACTGGTGGTGGGCTTTCTGGCACAGAGGAGTTTGTCCACATTGGCTGGGAGTATCCGGTTGAAGTGGTCCAATAGTGGACCCGAGGACAGTCGAGGAGCCTCCAGTTCTGTTATTGTATTCAAATTGGCAGGGAGGTCAGGGTGGAGAGTCAGGAATTTTTCCGCAAAAAAGCTTGCAAATGCCTAACAGCTATGTGCTTGATTCATATTTAAATTGACTGTCCCTCTAGGGCAGGGGTCTGCAACCTTTAAGACAAAAAGAGCCACTTGGACCAGTTTCCGAAGAAAAAACAACAACTGGGAGCCGCAAAACCATTGTGACATTTAAAACAAATATATCTCTGGAGCCATGATCTGACAGCGGGCGGGAAGGTGACGTCGGGACGGTGCGTGACTAACGCACGCACCGCCCCCATGCAACGTCACAGCCAGTACAGCGCCCGCCACAGTGAAGAGTGTCGGGGCGCACAATGCGCCTCCTCCCCTCGCTAGTATCTGCCCTGGAGCCGCAGCAAAGATGTAAAAGAGCCACATGCGGCTCTGGAGCCGCAGGTTGCAGACCCCTGCTCTAGGGACATTAGAGACCTAATTATACTAAAAAGTTGCGCCAGGCAAGAGCTAGCGGGTGCAATGGAGGCTGAGAAGTAGGACTTCTTAGCAGCCTTCACTGCCATCTCATAGGTTTTCATAAACGCCCTATAAGATGTTCTTGAGGGTCAGTTGCGGGCATCCTGCCATACTCGCTCTAGTCGTCTGAGGTCCCACTTCATTTTCCGGAGCTCCTCGGTAAACCAGGGGGGCCAGTTTCTGCGGGGTCGCAGAGGGCGCCTAGATGCGATCTCATTGATGGCCGCCAAAAGCCGGGTATTCCAAACAAGCTCAGTCAATGAGTCGCCAGGGGGAGCAGGATCCCGCAGGGCCTGATGGAATCCATCAGGATCCATCAGCCTTCGCAGGCAAGCCCAAATAAGATCACCACCTAAGCAAGGTAGGAGCAGGAAGTCAATCCTGGCTTTCAGAGCACAGTGATCAGACCATGGCAGCTCCATAGTGGGGGATGTGATCACATCTATGCCTGCATCAAAGATCAAGCCCAGCGTGTGGACTGCTTTATGTGTGGGGCCTGAAACAAATGGAGAGAGCCCAA
The DNA here is from genome assembly GCF_965113315.1 of Podarcis vaucheri. Taxonomy (NCBI): domain Eukaryota; kingdom Metazoa; phylum Chordata; class Lepidosauria; order Squamata; family Lacertidae; genus Podarcis; species Podarcis vaucheri. The sequence goes on from NC_138758.1 coordinate 30,383,806, forward strand.
GTGTCGCCTTGGAAGACACCAGATCCATAGCCTGTAAGGAAGGGGCGGCATCCCATGTACGTTGAAGTTCCCCAATACCAATAGATTGGGGAACTCCAAGGCCCAGGCGGTCACCACCTCTAGCAGCTCTGACAGGGTGGCTGCTGGTACACTAGGTGGCCGGTACACCAGCAAGACAGCCAAGTTCTCCTCAGAACCCTACACCAGGCTAACACATTCAATGCCGGGGATCAACGACAATGATAGAGGCCTGAAAGAACAATCTTCCCAGATTAACAATGCCAACCCACCCCACCCCCCAACCCACAGTCTGCAACTGGTGGACGGAGAAAACTTGGGGCACCATCTCTCGTAAGGTAACTGTTTCCCCTTCGTGCACCCAGGTCTCCATTACACAAGCCAGGTCAACCCCCTGCAAGGTAAAGAAATCTCAAGGGTGGCGGTTTTGTTGCCTATAGACCTGGCATTGCACACCACCAGTGATGGAAGCAGGTGGTCCTTGCTCACCCTACCTTCGTCCCTGGGGATGAGGCACAGGTAGAAAGGGGTACAAGCATATCCATATCTCATACCCCTTCGCCTACAAGATCTGCCCCCACCGTCATACTTCCCTTGCCATTCCACGGTAGTAATTCCAAGCCCCATTAGTGCCTCCTTTGATAGCATTGGTGTTATTAGAGCCTTATAAGCTGTGGTGGTGAGTATGGGGCCCACCCCCAGGCCCAAGGTGGAGAATGGGCTTCAAGGGGGAGCGGTCCTCCCCAATACTCAAAGGCGGAGCAGCAGCAGCTCAATTCTTTCTTCAGCCTATCTATTTTGGGAATTTAATTTTGCTGGTTACTTTGTCTCTATGATGGTGATTGGCCAATATAGAGCAAAAAGAAAGCAGAGACACTGGGAAGAAGAAAGAGCAACTCAGTACCCAGGTTCTAGATATTCCCCAATTTAATCTCTGCTGGTGGTCAAAAGGAAGAGCCTATGGAAACATTTTTAAAGCATTCTGTCTATAGATAAAAAATAAAAAGGTATGGCAAAGAGATGCAAAGCCTGCTGGTAAGGAAGGAACACCAGTGTAAATAATAATCTAAGAGGTTTGGAGAGAGCAACTGTGGTGGAGTTTGGGTTTTTTAAAGGGTTTCCGGAGGTTTAGAGTGTGTTTGCAGGCTTTTTCAATGGTGCTCCCAATATGCGCAATTTCTCTAAAACGCATGATGCCTCGGAACATAACCCCAGTTTAAAGGGGGAAGTGCCTGTACTTAAGCTCTCTCCCAGTTTTTTCTAGGCTTAATTTAAAATGGAAGGGGTTGGGGGAAGAGAAACCTTGGCAAGCAAAGGCAATCAAGGTTTTCTGTAAGGCAGATAATTTTTTTTTATTTGTTCCATTTGTGTTTGGTATGTTAGCATGTGGGGATGACAGGGTTTTGAGACACGTGAAGGGATCGTGTAATTTCTGTCAACCACTAAGCCTTTTCTTTGGGGGGGGTGAAGCAGCATGGGGGGATATACAGTGGTAACTTAGGTTACAAACACTTCAGGTTACAGACTCTGCTAATCCAGAAATAGTACCTCGGGTTAAGAACTTTGCTTCAGGATGAGAACAGAAATCGCGCAGCGGCAGCACAGCAGCAACGGGAGGCCCCATTAGCTAAGAACAGTTTCAGGTTAAGAACGGACCTCCGGAACGAATTAAGTTCTTAACCTGAGGTACCACTGTAGTAGAAACTCAGGTATATAAACTAATCGCCCAATGGCACCTTGAGTTACGGTCACCACAACAGAATGTCTAGGTGTCATTTTATTTTTGCAATGAAACATTATTACAGTCATACCTTGGTTCTCGAATGCATTGCGGCTCAAACGCTTTGGCTCCTAAATGCCGCAAACCCGGAAGTAAGTGTTCCGGTTTGTGAACTTTCTTTGGAAGCCAAACATCTGGTGTGGCTTCCAACTGAGTGCAGGAAGCTCCTGCAGCCATCAGAAGCCGCGCTTTGGTTTTTGAACGTTTCTTAAGTCGAACAGACTTCTGGAATGGATTCCATTTGAGAACCAAGGTACAACTGTACTATTATTATTAATTTCATTTATATACCGCTTTATATTTCAAAGAAAAATATAATTTACATCACATTCAAACATCTTAACAATCAAGAATAAACAAATTCAAGCTTTAAGAAAAATATTTCAGATCATTCTCTTAAGTGGTATTTTCTTTCTCCATATTGATTTACCTACTTATATAGCTGCCCCATAGAAGTACTCTAGGAAGCTCACTGGGTGATCTGGGGCCAGTCACAACCTCTTAACCAACTTCACAAGGTGGTTGTAGGGATTACCTGAGGAGGAGGCTGAACTGTGTACTCCTTGGAGAAAAAGATGGGGTATAAATGCAGCAAATACCGTATTTTTCGCTCTATAGGACGCACCTTCAAAAATGAAGGGGAAATGTGTGTGCGTCCTATGGAGCGAAGACGCCATAGCCCTGCGACCCTCTCCGGGCTGGAGAGGTGACGCACGGCTATGGCAGGAACCTCTACAGCCCCGTGTCACCTCTCCAGCCGGGAGAGCGCGCGCGGGGGACTAAAGAAGCACCCCGCAACCCTCTCCGGGCTGGAGAGGTGACGCACGGCTATGGCAGGAACCTCTACAGCCCCGGGTCACCTCTCCAGCCGGGAGAGCGCGCGCGGGGAGCTAAAGCAGCCTCCCACGACCCTCTCCCGGCTGGAGAGGTGACGCGCGGCTATGGCAGGAGCCTCTACAGCCCCGGGTCACCTCTCCAGCCGGGAGAGCGCGCGCGGGGAGCTAAAGCAGCCTCCCACGACCCTCTCCCGGCTGGAGAGGTGACGTGCGGCTATGGCAGGAGCCTCTATAGCCGCGCGTCACCTCTCCAGCCGGGAGAGCGCGCGCGGGGCTAAAGAAGCCCCCGCGCCCCTCTCTCGGCTGGAGAGGTGACGCGCGGCTATGGCAGGAGCCTCTTTAGCCACACGCCACCTCTCCAGCTGGGAGAGCGCACGCGGGGCTAAAGAAGCCATAGCCCCGCGACCCTCTCCCAGCTGGAGAGGTGACGTGCGACTATGGCAGGAGCCTCTCCGCTGCGCCTTTCCGCTGCTCCCTGACCTGCTCTTTGGTGCTGGTGGTGGGCTTCCCCCCACCAGCCCCAAAGAGCAGGTCGAAAGGAACCTGAAGCCTGGACAGCGAGAGGGGTCAGTGCACACCAACCCCTATCGTTCTCCAGGCTTCCAAGGTAGCCGCCTGAACGCACCTTAAACGGCACCTTGTTTTAGAGGGGGAAAACAAGAGGGGGAAAGTCCTCCCCCTCTCTGCGCAGCGCCTCCTGCCGCTTCACTGAAGGGGCGCTGGGCAGAGAGGGGGAGAATTTTTTTTTCTTGTTCTCCCCCTCTAAAACAAAGTGCGTCCTATTGTCCAGTGCATCCTATGGTGCGAAAAATATGGTAAGCTCTTCTGCTTACCTGCATAGGAAGCCTGGGGCCAGCCTGGAGCCAGCCAGATGGAGATGTCAGTCACCACCCAGAGATCTCCACGTGGTTGGAACTGGACCCACACCAGTTGTTGGTCCAATTGAGGATTTCTTACACTGTAGAATAGTCATCTAGGCCTCTCTTCAAACTATTACAGTGGTACCTCGGGTTACATATGCTTCAGGTTACATACGCTTCAGGTTACAGACTCTGCTAACCCAGAAATAGTGCTTCAGGTTAAGAACTTTGTTTCAGGATGAGAACAGAAATCGTGCTCCGGCGGCACGGCGGCAGCAGGAGGCCCCATTAGCTAAAGTGGTGCTTCAGGTTAAGAACAGTTTCAGGTTAAGTACGAACCTCCGGAACGAATTAAGTACTTAACCCAAGGTACCACTGTATATAACTCCTAATCAATATGTTTTCATGCGCTCTCTAACAGCCGAAAGATACGGCAGGATGCAAACTTACAAATAAATAATTTAGTTTCTTTACAGGAATAGTATTCTTTTGTTTTAGCACGTTTCTACCAAAGTCCATTAAATATTGAAGATACTAATCACACATAAGATTACTGCACTCTTCTTCAAAACATTGACCATACATGTTATAAGAACTATGTAATTTCCAGTATTAGCAATTATAAAATTCAAGACCTTGTGGGAACAGATTCCTAATAAAAACTTGCAGACAAAGATTTATTTCTAATCTATGGCTGGACTTCAGCTTCCCTTCCCTTTGCACCTGCTGGCCCTATCATTTCAGTTCAGTTCATTTTCCACTTGTTTATGTGAGCTACATCCCATCCCAAACCAGCAATCAACTTCCAAGTGTGCCTTGTTTGACTCCTTTTCTTCCTTTCCAAGGCTTGTCTACCATTCTTTTTCCACACAGTACAGCAACTTTAGCAAAGGAACACATCTGTGTCTGCCACAAACCCTATAACAGCTCAGTCAATTTCCAGACCCTTCAACGCCATCACAAAAACCCCTAGTGGATTACAACCAGGGTGTATTTGATTTAAATCAAATCAATTTAAATCACGATTTAAATCACTACAGTGGTACCTCGCGATGCGAACGGGATCCATTCCAGAGCCTCGTTCTCATCCTGAATGGAACGTAAAACGTGATGGCGCATCTGCGTATGGCGCATTTTGCCACTTCTGCGCATGCATGTGACGTCATTTTGAGCGTCTGCGCATGTGCGAGCGGCAAAACCCGGAAGTAATATGCTCCGTTACTTCCAGGTTGCTACGGAGCACAACCCGAAAGCGCTCAACCTGAAGCACATTCAACCTGAGGCATGACTGTAGTTAGTAAGACTTGATTTAAATCACTGGTCAGTAAGACTTGGTTTAAATCATATATTTTTTTACAGAAAGACTCATTCTTGCTGGTATAATCTTAATATTTACCACCATATGAAGGTTTCATTTTTGGAAGAATAAATTTTCAGAGTAGTTTTTAGAGATATCAAAAATGGTTATACTATTAGAAATACACAGATAATTATGAAATTATTGTGAGGTTTAATAAGTTAACTGTTTATATTTGTACAACTTTTCTGCTGTACTTTATTGGAAGAAGGAAAAGAATCATTTCCTTAATAACAATTTAAACCATTTATTTAATTAAAGCAATAACATTATAGTGTATGTATCCATGTTTGTTAACTGATGTGGTTAAACCTTTTTTAATTAAGAAAAAAACTAAGACTGCATTTTAGCACACATTAAAAACTTAAAGCAAATCCTTATTTCCTGATGAAAAGCCTTTGGACTATAATGTAACTTAAATAGAAAACTATGTTTAGAAATATTTTTTTCTCCAGAAACATTTTATTTTAAAAATCTGATTTTAAAAAAAAATCCTTTTTAAAAAATCATTGATTACAATGATTACAATATAGATAAGGGTGGTCCAACATGCAAACCACTGTTTTTAGCGGCCCTCCATCTCCCCACCCTCTAACCCCACTCAGGGCAGCATGAGCAAGGCCGGTGAAGAGCGTGTGCCACAGCCAAAGGCACAAGATTGTTGGAGCTGCCAGGCTGTGCTCTCAGGCCAGCTTGGAGCCTGGCAGCATCCCTAGGTTGCCAGGGCTCCAGAGGAACACAACCTCCCAGGGAGCAGGTGATGTGAGTGCAGACAGCTCCAGGACACTAGGAACTGCTGCAGTGGGAGCCATCCTCGCTTGGAGTTCAACTAGGCTGGGCTGCAGAGATGTAAGCCACCTAGCACCCCCAGGGGTGGGCTTCAGACGGCCAGGGCTCATTGAGCTGGGTGCTTTGGGTGGTCCCTTTGGATGCACAGCCGTCTCTCAAAGGTTTGTGGGGAGCCTGCAGAGGGAGGAAAAAGCCTGGGGCACCAGATTCCATGGGCTGCCTCCCTCCCTGTGCCAGATTTGATCTTCCAACTTTGACACCCAGTTGATGCTTTGTGGCAGGCATGGCAGCCTCTGGCCCAGGCACCTTGGGGGAGTGTACACCCCCAAAACCCTTCACCAATGGCAGGCAGGCAAGGTGGTGCAAGCTTACCGCCTAGGCACTGAGGTTGCCATGCCTCTATCTTAGCAGCAGCCACCACCACCACTGCTGACACTTCTTCTGGAATTCTTTGTCAGGCAGACTGCTGTAGCTTTCAGGAGGAGCATTTTATAGGTAGGCTGCAAAATCATGAAGTGGGAGAGAATGGAATTTTGGTACAGATAAGAAGTGCCTGTGTAGGTGTGTGAACATGTTTCAATACAGAAGAACTCAGTTTCTTTTTTTTTTACAATGCAGAGAAGTCTGAGCTTTAGGATTCACCAATCGGTGTGGAAGAGAAAAGAAATGATATATTTATACAGTGGTACCTCGGGTTAAGTACTTAATTCGTTCCGGAGGTCCATACTTAACCTGAAACTGTTCTTAACCTGAAGCACTACTTTAGCTAATGGGGCCTCCTGCTGCCGCTGTGCCGCCGGAGCACGATTTCTGTTCTTATCCTGAAGCAAAGTTCTTAATCTGAGGCACTATTTCTGGGTTAGCGGAGTCTGTAACCTGAAGCGTATGTAACCTGAAACGTATGTAACCTGAGGTACCACTGTACTCTCTCTCTCAATTGTGAACACTATAATTTACAATAGGGAAATTTAATTCCATGTGCAGCCAACTCGTAATGGTCACATTGTGAAATACTTAGCACTACACACAAGCCACAAAAACTACATCACACACTTTGTACATATGAAACATTGTGCATATTTACACTCTGAATAATTTGTTGTTGAAGAAGAATTTATATACCAGCCATCTATCATCAATTGTGATACAACAGAAAGAAGCCTACAAAGAACTATACTGCAAGGTTAAGAGGCAATGGAAGTAACTAGACATGACGTAATTCACACAATTAGCAATTATGTTAACCATTTTTCCCAGAGTAAATAGCCATGCAGTAGGAGGGAGATCCAATTCAGGTCTGCAGCAGGGTACCCCACCCCTCCACCAGGGTCCAGATCCAGATCCGCCCTCCTTGCCTCCCAATTACTCTAGAAATAAGCTGGAAAAAGAAGGAGAGGTTACTCTCTTAGTAAGCTGTTGCTTCTTTGGTTTGTTGCTTGCATTTACTGTATTGTTTCATTTTATTATTTTATGTTATTATGCTTACTGTAATAGTCATCTTACTATTCTGCTGGAGACCATAGGGACATAAAGTTTATATACAATGTATGAGATGTTTACTTACATAATTTGCAAATAAATAAAATTTGGAAACCAATGTTTTACAATACAGTATAAACAAAGCACAAGCACTAGTTCAAAACAAGCACACAGGTAAGATAACCGATAGTCAACCTAGCATGTACATGTGATGAATCATCAGCATTTTAAATCCATTTCAGATCCCATTTTCAAGCAACCTCTTAATAACTTATTCAAAATGTTTCCATGACATGGATAATGTGCTCTACTATGAATTATTATGCTCGGAAGGGAAAATAGCATCTCTCATATGAACCAATACATGAACCAATATATCACAATAGTTAAAAAATAGGACAACAAATCTGGTATGCTTTCCATGCAAACAATTGCTCGCAGAACACACTTGTGGTGGTTAATAATTGCTATTATGTATATGTGTGTTTTTGTGTGTGAGTACTCTCTCTCTACTGCACATGTAGGTAACTATGATTTCTTCCAACTTTTGCACAATGGCACTTACCACCAGGTAGGCAACATGGAACTACAGCCCCACCCTCTCTGTTACCCTTCCAAAGATGCCAGGACTGTAATCTGTGACTCCTCCAGATGCTGTTCAGCTGCAACTTCCATCATCCCTGAGTACTGACCACGTTTTGAGGAACATCTGTAACTCAGTAGTAAGGCAGTTGCCTTACATAGAAAAGGCCCGAGGGTTCAATGCCGCCCAAGCCGCTCCAGGTACAACTGGGCAAGATTCTTGCCCAAAACAATGGGCAGCTGCTGCCAATCCACACAGAGGCAACACTGGGCTAGACGACCCTCCCCACAACTCAGTATAAAGCAGTTCCCTAAGCATGGACGTGGTCTGCAGCTTGGTGGCGGAACAAAAGTGCCCAAATTCAACCCTCGACATCTTACCCTAAGCTGAAGAGAGGGCTACTGGCGCAGTCAACGCTGCGCTACCGTGCACCGGTAGCAGGGCACGAGGCGGCTTCCTAGAATAGCTGTCAACTTTTCCCTTTTCTTGCGAGGAATCCTATTCGGAATAAGGGAACTTCCCCTTAAAAAAAGGGAAACGTTGGCGATACCCCTATTTAAAAGGGCGCCGCAAGGTCTCTGGGAAAGCGTGTGCAGAGGCCGCCGATCAACATCAACCATGCCGCCGGCCCCCCGACGACCGAGGCCTGGTTCCGGCAAAAGACAGGCCGCTCAGGAGCCCTATGAGCAGCGCGCGCGGTTGGGTGGGCGTGGAAGGGGACCCGCAACTCTGATCAGTGACCAGCAAAGGGGGGGGGTGACAGGGAAGGGAGGGGACGGGTGGCAGGATCTGCGCAGGGAGCCCCGCCCCTTTCCTCTGCAGTGGCCCCGCCCCCTCGCCCGCCAGGGGAAGAAAACGGCCTCTCAGGAGGGGGCGCAGTGGAGGGGGGAGGGGGGACGTTCGCCTCACACTGGGCATGCGCAGGCGGGAAGGGAGACACCCGGCCCTCCCCCTCCCCCACCCTGAGCTGCCGCTGATAAAATGACCTCGAAGAAATGGCGGGAGGAGCCGGCGGGAGGGGGTGTTGTCTAATTTGTCCTCCGCGCCCTCTCGGCAAGCCACGCGCGTGAGGCAGAGAGGGCGATCGCCCCTCAGCTCCGGCTCCTCCCCCACCCCCCCACGCCTTCCCATTCCTCACCGCCCGCCATGGCCGGGAGAGTAGCGAGGCGCCGCCGCGTACCTCACGGGCTCCGCAGTCATCGCTCCACAGTTCCTGTCACTTTCGTTCAGGCCCGTGGGAGGCGAGCTTCAAACCCTGGTGGGAAACAAAGCGACTGGCGCGGCCATCCCCATCGCTGCCGTCGCCATCTTGTCGGCGAGTGTGAGACCAGCCTCCTGCCGCCTTCCCTCGCCCACTCCGGTGCGCCTGATAGGTTCCCGGAGGCCCGCTTCTTTTTTTTTCATTGGACGAGGCCGAGCTCAGTCTGTTGCTAGGGTCGTTTGCGTCATCCCGGCATCGTCGCCACTCCGGATTGGCCCCAGCAGGAGCTGCCGTCATTCAAACCTGCGCATGACGTCATGGCGCGGGACGTTAGGCTGCCTCGCTCGCGCTCTGCGCTTGTGTAGCTTCAGCTCTCCAGCGTTGTCGGGGAAGGATGAGTTGAGCTTTTGACTCTGCGGCCGTACTGTCACCTGCTCTTTCCTCATCCCAAGTGAAGGTCAGCCGATTCATCTTGACCTCGCCAGAAACTTGCTTTCCTACAATACGTAGGGCTGGTGGTTGTTGCCTTTTTGCAATTTTCCTTTATTGTACCGTTTAATATTCTGTGCAATAACATTTAGAAAAATAAAAACAGTCGAACACTGCCCATAACTACCCTATAGTGGCTCTTTTGTGAGAGATATTCCAGCTAGAGTTTTTTAGGTATTCCAGATCTCATTTTTGTTTATTGCAGAAACTGTTTCCCTACAACATGTAGCTACAGTTGCTTCTGTGTGTTTGGAATTTTCATTTATTCCTTCTATAATTGTACAAAAAAATTTAGAGAGGAAAAAAAAGTCCAGCACTGTCCATGACTACCCCATAGTGGCTTGTCTGTATGAGAGATAATCCAGAATTACAGGCATTAAACATACCATTTTTTCTCATATAAGATATTATTATTTTAACTGAGGGTAGGTAAGGATTTTTCATTGCTGAGTACAGTATACAGTATATGCTCTTTCAGAGCTCTGCAATCACCGGTGATCTCCGGCATTGAATGTGTTGGTCTCGTGTGAGGCACCAAGGAGAGCTTGGCTGTCTGGCTGGCATACCGACCACCCAGCATACCGGCAGCCACCCTGTCAGACCTGCTGGAGGTGGTGGCGGGCTGGGCCTTGGAGTTCCCAAGCCTACTGGTTTTGGGAGACTTCAATGTCCATGCCGATGCCGCTCCCTCCTCACAGGCTCTGGACCTAGTGACTTCCATGGCAACACTAGGGCTCTCCCAGTTTGTTTTGGGCCCCACTCATCAAGCAGGCCACACGCTGGATCTGATCTTTGGGGCTGGCATAGATGTGATCATGCTTCCCCCTGTGGAAGTCCCATGGTCTGGTCATTACGCTCTGAAAGCCAAGATTGACTTCCCACTCCTCCCCTGCTTGGGTGGCGAGCCTTGCGGAACCCTGCTCCTCCTGGCGACTCATTAGATGACCTTGTTGAGGACTGGAATAACCGGCTCTTGGCAGCCATTGATGAGATCACGCCTAAGCGCCCTCTGCGACCCCGTCGAAACCGGGCCCCTTGGTTTACTGAGGAGCTCCGGAAAATGAAGTGGGATCTCAGACGGCTAGAGCGAGTATGGCGACGGACTCGTGACGGAGCCTCAAGAACATCTTATAGGAGGCTTAGGAAAGCCTTTGAGATGGCCATGAAAGCTGCTAAGAAAACTTACTTTGCAGCTTCCATTGCATCTGCTAGCTCTTGCCCAGCACAACTTTTTAGAATAATTAGGTCAATAACGTCCTTAGGAGGACAACCAAATTTAAGCACAAATTCGACCCACAGCTGTGAGGCATTCGCGAGCTTTTTTGCGGAGAAAGTCCTGTTGCTCCGCCGTGACCTTCCTGCCAGTTTAGATACAGTGACTGAACTGGAGGCCCCTCGACTGACTTCAGGTCCAGTGTTGGACCATTTCGATTGGATACTCCCTGCTGATGCGGATAGACTCCTCCAAGTTGGTAGGCCCACCACCTGCCTCCTTGATCCGTGCCCGTCTTGGCTGTTTAGGGAGTGTCCAGATATCGCGCGGACCCCCCTGGTTGAAATTATCAATTTGTCCCTTGACAAGGGGCATTCCCAGGGGAACTGAAGGAAGCAGTGATGTGTCCACTCTTAAAGAAAACTTCACTAGATTCCTTAGACCTATCCAATTACCGCCCAGTTTCAAATCTTCTATATCTGGGTAAGGTAATTGAGAGAGCGGTTGCTGAACAGCTTGGTAGGTTTCTGGAGGAAACATCGGCTTTAGATCCATTTCAGTCCGGTTTCCGTCCTGGTTTTGGGACCAAGATGGCTCTGGTTGCCCTAACAGATGATCTCCGTAGACAACTGGATCGAGGCAGGTCAGGACTGCTGATCCTTTTAGATTTGTCAGCAGCCTTTGACGTGGTCAATCATGATCTTCTGTACCACCGCCTCGCAGATGTGGGGATACAGGGCATAGCCCGTAACTGGCTGTGCTCTTTTATCTCTGGTTGGGGACAGAGGGTGGCACTAGGGAGGGAAATGTCGTCGCGCCACTCCTTGGTGTGTGGAGTGCCGCAGGGCGCAATTCTCTCCTTGATGCTTTTTAACATCTTTATGCGCCCCCTTGCCCAGATTGTCCGGTGCTTTGGGCTGGGTTGTCACCAATATGCTGATGACACTCAGCTCTATCTGTTGATGGATGGCCACACCGACCCGGCCCTGAACACACTGACCAGATGCTTGGAAGCTCTGGCTGGATGGTTTTGTGGGAGCCGATTGAAACTAAATCCTTCAAGGACAGAGGTCCTATGGCTGTGTTGGGATGGCATGGGGATGAGGGACCAACTCCCTTGTCTTGCGGGGGCCCAGTTAGTGTCATTGCCTTCCGTTAAGAGTTTGGGTGTAATCCTTGACGCCTCCCTTTCCATGGAGGCGCAAGTTACAGCAACAGCCAAGGTGACCTTTTTCCACCTTCACCTCATCAAGCAGTTGGTCCCTTACCTTTCCCGCCCCGCCCCGGCCACAGTGATCCATGCAACAGTCACCTCCAGGCTTGACTACTGTAATTCACTCTACGCGGGGCTGCCCTTGAAGCTGTCCCAGAAACTCCAGCGGGTGCAGAATGCTGCAGCGAGGCTCCTCACAGGGTCTCTGCCATGGGAGCATATTCACCCAGTGCTTTTCCAGCTGCACTGGCTCCCGGTGGAGTATAGGGTCAGATTTAAGGTGCTGCTTTTGACCTTTAAAGCCCTTCACGGCCTAGGACCCTCGTACCTACGGGACCGCCTCTCCCGGTATGCCCCACGGAGAGCCTCAAGGTCCATTAATAATAATAATAATAATAATAATAATAATAATAATAATAATAATAATATCATCTTTATTGTCATTGCCCCCTCTCGGGGACAACGAAATTACTTGGCTGCTCCATCCACCCAGGTAGGGCACTCCACACAAAATCAAAACAACTATAAAAACACTAATTAAAACAATACAGTATAATACAGCAAGGAAGATTAGATGACTTTCAAAGTCCAGGCTTCCCATTCAGGGCCGAGATCGCTCTGGAGAAGAAGCTGTTCTTAAGACGGCTCGTTCTTGTCTTCATCGTCCTGTATCTCCGTCCCGACGGCAGGAGCTCGAAGAGACAGTGACCAGGATGCGATGGATCTTTTACTATGTCCAGTGCCTTCCTATGGCACCTTGTGGCATAAATCTGCTCTAAGGTGGAGAGTGGGCAGCCAACAATGCTCTCTGCTGCCTTAACAACTCTGCACAACCCCAACCTGCACAATAGCAACACCCTAGTGGTCCCAGGCCCTAAGGAAGTTAGATTAGCCTCAACCAGAGCCAGGGCCTTCTCAGCACTGGCTCCGGCCTCGTATAACGCTCTGCCTCATAAGACCAGGGCCCTGCAGGATCTGATTTCTTTCCGCAGGGCCTGTAAGACAGAGTTGTTCCGCCTGGCCTTTGGCTTGGAGCCAGTTTGATTCCCTCCCTCTCTTTCTTTTTTCTTTTCCTTCCCCTCCTGCGATGAGGCTAAATTTTGATATTTTAATGTTTCAATATTTTAATGTTGAATTTTAATTTTGTTTTTAAGTTGTAATCATTCAACTTGTTTTTATTACTGTTTGTAAGCCGCCCTGAGCCCGGCCTTGGCTGGGGAGGGCGGGGTATAAATAAAAATTATTATTATTATTATTATTATGGATTCAGAATCAGGGTTTTCTGCTAAATATGTTCCTTTTCTTTGGCATTTCTTTTATCCATTATTCATAAATATTTAACATACAATGCTTCTCAAACCAAATTATCATACAATTGATGAAAACTTCAGTTTAAACAAAAATGAATTTAAATTTGGTGATTACAAATACAAGAAGAAACAGCAGGTAAAACTATAGCCATTGCTTCTAACCAGTCAGCAATGATAGCACCGAAACCATTTTCCTTCAAAAGGGAAATGAAATTTTGTTTGTCAATAGTGTTGTGAGTTTTGGATGTTAGCCTCCATGATGCCTGAGACCCTTGTAATTTCTGGGGTCCTGGATCCATCAAAGGTTAAAATATAAGGGATGGATTCCATTGTCAGGTAGTTTATTTGTGAGTTAATGGCTCTAAGTACTGTTGTTAGTATAACAAAAGAAGAGCAAATGGATGGGGCCCTTCCCTCACCTGGCTGGTAGACAAAAGCCTGAGTGTGTGACAGCTGAGAGCAGGGTAAAAGCAGAAGCTGGCTGTTTGAATCCAAGCCTGTGATAATAATAATAATAATAATAATAATAATAATAATAATAATAATAATTTTTTATTTATACCCCGCCCTCACCAGCCAAGACCGGGCTCAGGGAAGCTAAAAACCAATAATAAAAACAAGTTGATTAAAATACAATTAAAAAAAGATTAAAATACAACATTAAAACATTAGGATGCAGCCTCTTCACAGGAGGAGAAAGGAAAAAGAAAGAGGAGGAGGGAATCAAACTGATTCTAAGCCAAAGGCCAGATGGAACAACTCTGTCTTACAGGCCCTACGGAAAGAAATCAGATTCCCCAGGGCCCTGGTCTCACGAGACAGAGCGTTCCACCAGGCCGGAGCCAGTGCTGAGAAGGCCCTGGCTCTGGTTGAGGCTAATCTAACTTCCTTAGAGCCCAGGACCTCTAGGGTGTTGTTATTTATGGACCTTGAGGTCCTCCGTGGGGCATACCAGGAGAGGCGGCCCTGTAGGTATGAGGGTCCTAGGCCATGAAGGGCTTTAAACGTCAAAACAAGCATCTTAAATCTGACCCTGTACTCCACCGGGAGCCAGTGCAGCTGGAAAAGCACTGGGTGAAAATTCTCCCATGGCAGAGACCCTGTGAGGAGCCTCGCTGCAGCATTCTGCACCTGCTGGAGTTTCTGGGACAGCTTCAAGGGCAGCCCCGCATAGAGCGAATTACAGTAGTCAAGCCTGGTACTAATTGGACCCCCGCAAGAGAAGGGAGTTGGTCCCTCATCCCCATACCATCCCGACCCAGCCAGAGGACCTCTGTCTTTGAAGGATTTAGTTTCAATCGGCTCCCACGAAACCATCCAGCCACAGCTTCCAAACATCTGGTCAGTGTGTCCGGGATGGAGTCAGTATGGCCATCCATCAGCAGATAGAGCTGAGTGTCATCAGCATATTGGTGACAACCCAGCCCAAAGCACCGGACAATCTGGGCAAGGGGGCGCATAAAGATGTTAAAAAGCATCAGGGAGAGGATTGCGCCCTACGGCACTCCACACACCAAGGAGTGGCATGATGTCATCTCCCCCCCTAGTGCCACCCTCTGTCCCCAACCAGAGATAAAAGAGCACAGCCATTTACAGGCTATGCCCTGTATCTCCACGTCAGCGAGGCGGTGGTCCAAAAGATGGTGATCAACCATGTCAAAGTCTGCTGACAAATGGAAGAGAATCAGCAGTCCCGACCTGCCTCTGTCCAGTTGTCTGTGGAGATCATCTGTTAGGGCGACCAGAGCCGTCTCGATCCCAAAAACAGGATGGAATCCGGACTGAAATGGATCTAAAGCTGATGTTTCCTCCAGAAACCTACCAAGCTGTTGAGCAACCGCTCTCTCAATTACCTTACCCAGATATGGGAGATTTGAAACTGGGCGGCAATTGGACAGATCTAAAGGATCTAGTGAAGTTTTCTTTAAGAGCGGACATACCATTGCTTCCTTCAGCTCCCCTGGGAATATCCAGGGGACTATGAGAAAAGCAAGACATTTTGGGTTAATAATGCTATGAGCCCAACCCTTCCAATGTACAGTAGGCTCAGGTTGTACAGACACTGCAGTCTCCGCTGTCCCTCATTCCAAGGAGACCAAAACCTGGGAAGTTTCTGGAACCCTTGGAATTTTGTGCAGCTCTGAGATTGGGGTGGTGTGCAACAATATGATCTTAGAGCTCCTATGAAAGGACCCTGCTCCTTACTTACAATTCCCTAATTAATGGAACCTAGGTCCTAAATTGGGATGTGGGTGGCACTGTGGTCTA
Source organism: Podarcis vaucheri (assembly GCF_965113315.1). Taxonomy (NCBI): domain Eukaryota; kingdom Metazoa; phylum Chordata; class Lepidosauria; order Squamata; family Lacertidae; genus Podarcis; species Podarcis vaucheri. The sequence goes on from NC_138758.1 coordinate 30,399,202, forward strand.
AACCACTGAGGCTAGGGCTTGCCAATCAGAAGGTCAGCGGTTCGAATCCCCGCAACAGGGTGAGCTCCTGTTGCTCAGTCCCAGTTTCTGCCCACCTAGCAGTTCAAAAGCACGTCAAAGTGCAAGTAGATAAATAGGTACTGCTCCTGCGGGAAGGTAAAAAAAAAACGGTGTTTCTGTGCGCTGCTCTGGTTCGCCAGCAGCAGCTTAATCATTCTGGCCACATGACCTGGAAGCTGTACGCCAGCTCCCTCGGCCAATAAAGCAAGATGATCACCACAACCCCAGAGTCGTCCACAACAGTACTTAACGGTCAGGGGTCCCTTTACCTAGGTCCTGAATTAAAATTAGCTGCAGGGGGGAAACGTTAACCCAAACAGGATCTCAAAAATACCAATTTTTAAAGAGAAATGTACAAGTTGAGCAGCTGTGACCAGAAAGACAACAGTGCCCACCCCAAAACTTAACCCAAACAAAATCAAAATCCTTGTCTTTAATTTTTACGACTTCTTAACCAAGCAGTGCATACTGGTATCAGTGAAAAGATACAGCAGAGGGCACAGCACTGCTGCCTATCATGGGTGAATGCAACAGGGAAGCAGGGGATTGGAAAAGGGTGGCCTGAGGCCCCACAGAGAGGCCTGTAAGGGCTGTATTTGGTCCCTGAGCCTCACATTTCCTGTCCGCACTCTAATTCAAAACCTTAACAATCTACCATTCCCAGGGGATGCTATTTCCTAGTATCATTCCAGGCAGCAAAGTGTATTCGGCTTTTGTTGCTAAACTCTGACACTCTTCTTACCAGCTCATACCAAGAACTAACTTAGTTGGTCTTTAAGGTGCTACTGGAAGGAATTTTTTTATTTTGACTATGGCAGACCAACACGGCTACCTATCTGTAAGTGCAAAATGGTGCTTGTGAAAAGATACAGCAGAGAGCATAGCACCGCTGCCTTTCCTTGGTGGTGGATGCAACAGGGAGATAGGGTTACCATCCTGCAAGGCCACACTTGACGTCATAGTACAGAACATGAAGTTACCTGGAACTTACCCTTTTCTGATTGGCTTATGTTTTTCAAGGTCAGCTTGGCCCTATGCTTTCACTCTTACCTGTTCTATTTTAAAGCACTGAATAATCCTTCAGGAAGACTACCAGCCTCATTTTGTAGACAACAGCATGGTGCAGATTTCCTCGCCAGATAAGGCTGTATGCATAAGCAACTGATGAAGCTGAGCTATAGTGAGCCAGACTGTTGGTCCTTCTAGCTCAGTATTGTCTACACTGACTGGCAGCAGCTCTCCAGGGTTTCAGCCAGTGCTCACCCAGTGCTGCCTGGAGATCCAGTGATTAAGCCTGGGGCTGTCTACATGCAAAGCAAATGCTCTGCCACTGAGCTATGGCTCCTTGAAATTAGTTCAGGTGTGGCGGAGGATTAAAAACAGAATATGAAAAGAGAATGAATAAATAAATAACTTTTGTCCAAAATGTACAATTTGTTATTAGACTGGTAAACAAAAGGTGAGGTTGTCAAAGTCTCAATGACACACTGGTCAATAGATATAGGTCATAATATAGATTTTAACCTCTGGGGGGAGACTCTGGAAAAGTGATTTGAAGTTCACAGCATGTTAATTCTTTGAAGGAGAACTACTTGAAAATGATTTACATATGGTATTTAACTCCAAGTAGGCTTGCTAAGATGTATAAGACTGAATCAGATAAGTGCCAGAGATGCAAAGAGGTTGAGGGAATGTTTTTTCATATGTGGTGGACTTGTAAAAGGGTGAAAGAATATTGGGAAATGATCCATAATGAATTGAAAAAAATGTTTAAAAGTCATTTCTCTCCCCCAAAAACAGAGTCCATCCTGTTGGGGATAATCCAGACTGACATTCCCAGCTGTCAAAACAGGTTATTTATGTATGCTACTACTGCAGGCCATGTTTTGTTAGCCCACAAACGGAAAAGGAGCAAGGTCCCAACCAAAGAAGAACAACAACTCAAGTTGACATAATATGCGCAGCTTGCAGACCTAACATATAGAATAAGAGAACAAGAAGAACATACGTTTAGAGAAGATTGTGAAATGTTTATTTAATATATGGGAAATAACTGTACAGCTGAAAACGCTAGCAGCATTAAGATAAATTCAACAGTGTAAATAAGTTTTGATGGATGCAATAATGGAATACTGAATAGTATAGTCTTTGTAAAATATGCAGGCATTTATGATATGTAAAATGAACCATGGAAAGAGAATAAGAGAAATCGCTGGTATTTGATGTAAAAATGAGTACTTTAAATTGTAAAACACAAAATTAAAATTAATTGATTGGTTGATTGGTTGATTGATTGATTGATTAGATCTTGTACCTCTTTCCAAAACAGAAGATAGTCTTGTGTCACTTTAAAAGACAAGCACATTTTTATGCCAGAAATATTTGTGCCATAATTCAGGTCTTTAAGGAGCTGCAAGACTTTTGTTTTTGCTGCTTGAGACTATCGTGCTTAGCTCCTGGGAACTGAAACTAGATTGAAACATCTCAAATATTGGCAAAGAACAATTGTTAAGTGTTGAGTGTGTGAGGTGCAGTGGTTGGAAGAGTGTTGGACTAGAACTGGGGAGTCCAAGATTCTAATTTCTACTCGGCCACATAACTCACTGGATGACCTTGGGAGAGTCGCCATGACAACCTAACCTGCCTCACAGGTTTCTTATGAGGATGAAATTGAGAAATTATGCCACTTTGTGGGAAAGGGGTAATATATACGTATATATAAATATTACACCCTATTATGGTTAACATTTGTCACAATCTTGCAGACTGCAGTTCTATGATCCCAGAGCTAGGGATAAGCCCAGTGAAATACAACAGAACTAACATATTCGCTGAGGGAGTAAGGTGTGTGAGACGGAGAGGAGGTATGATAGCCATCTTCAAATATCTGAAGGGCTGTCCCATGGAAGATGGAGCGAGCTTGTTTCCTCCTGCTCTGGAGGGTAGGACCCAAACCAGTGGATTTAAATGACAACATCATTTCCCACATGCCTTCAGTTGATGGGCTTCATGGGCCCTAGGAAATACAAACCAGATTTTGCAAGCATGAGCTCCTTCTGTGACTGCTATCATATAAAAACCAGTGTGTGCTTAGTTTGTGGCCCACTTCTTAAGCCTTTGGACACACCCAAACTAATTGCCGTATTTTTCGCTCCATAAGAAACACTTTTTTCCTCTTAAAAGGTAAAGGGAAATGTCTGTGCGTCTTATGCAGCGAATGTGTGTCCCTGGAGCCAAATTGCCGGAGTGCGGCACGCTCCTGAGCTGCTCTTGGGGGGGGGGAGCCACACTGCTTTGCCGGCAGCCTCCGCTTCCCCTGCAACCCTGGGAAGGTTTGGGAGCAGCGGGCAGGCTGCGCACAGATGCCCCACGCTCCTCTTGCTGTGCTGGGTTCAGCAGAGCAGCGCAAAGCCTCTTCAGCGAATCCAGCACAGCAAGAGGGAGAGCTGCGCGGCGCCTCTTGTTGTAATGCCTTAGCCTGATCCTCCCTCCTCCTTCCTCTTCAACAACATTTGATTCAGAATATTTTTTTTCCTTGTTTTCCTCCTCTAAAAACTAGGTGCGTCATATGGTCGGGTGCATCTTATAGAGCGAAAATATGGTATTTGGATCTCATACTGAGCTCTTTCTCCCACCTCAAGAAAACCAGGGCTTTTTTTCCCCAGCCAGAACTCACCAGAACTCAGTTCTGGCACCTCTCAGGTGGGCACCATGCCATTATAAAAGAAAAAGGGAGGCATTTGTGGTGAGTTCCAGCATCTCTTTTCCTAGAAAAATAGAAAAAATAGCACTGTGGATAACTATCACAATATCTTGTAACAGGATTGTAATTATGTTCACAATGCATCCTTACAAGTATTGGAAACATTAGTTTACATTATGGCATTTATTTAACATAAGGAAATTAAAACATGGGAAACAATTCTGCTGACTTTTGGCCAAAAATGTTGATTTAGCAATAATCAATCTCTAAGCTACAACAGAACTGGCCATCTTAATACTGGAAGAAACATCCAGGTAATAGACTGATCTAGCACAAGTCAGTTCATATACCTAACTTCTGAGCGTTTCAAATTGCATACAGTATTACTATTCCTCACTGCTTATCCCAGTGACCATGTGTATTTTGGGTTAAAACCGGGTTGGTTTTCTTAGCTGTCTGGGGACTTGCTTGTGTGCTTTACCATGTCCTTGATACAGTGTGCAGTCTGAAGGGGAGGAGTTGCTGCTCAGAGCAGGTGAGGCTGAAGGGAGGAGTGAGTCACTGACCTTCGAGGGAGTGGATATATCAGCCACCACACAGCTGCTCTCAGTCTCCGGGAGCTCACAACCAGGAGAGTTTGCCAGGGCATTTAGCTGAAGTGCTCGAGAGCGGACCCCAGAGAACTGCACCACAGTATACATGGCAGCAAAAAACATGGAAGTTAACGGAGGTGCTGCCGTAACTTGCGGCACCTGTCTTATGTTTGTTATTCTGCCTGAGAAGGTACAGCGCTACACATGCAGCAGGTGTAAGCTAGTTACCTTGCTGGAAGACAAGATACAACTGCTTGAAACCCAGATATCGCAAGTCATTGAGAAAAATAAAAAAGCGCTGCAGGCTACTGTGGAAGAGCAGCAAAGTGAGGGTACCCCTATGGAGGTAGACGAGCACCAAATGCAGAAGGCAAACCCTGGGGATGTGATGCTCAGTAGTGGAGCTGTCGGGAACCAGGCTGCTGCCCAGGTCATTTTCATGGACGTGGATCCTGTGCCACAGCAACAAAGTCAGCCGTTGCAGAACTCGGTGGTTGGACAAGGTTCAGCAAACAGAAGGATTCATGCCACTTCCCGGAAGATGAACCATTGCTTTTTTGCAGCCATGACTCGCCAGAAGACGCTTCCAAGATAACAAGGGAGGCATTGGTGGTAAGTTCTGGCACTTTTTTTTCTAGAAAAATAACACTGGGAGAAAGAGACGTATGGTGGTTTTAGGTGGCTGTGTGGTGAGGGGGGCAAAGGGAGTTGTGTGTATATGTGACAAAATGTCCTGAAAGGTGTGCTGTTTTCCAGGTGCAAGGATTCAAGAAGTGACAAAGAAGTTGTCAAGTCTTATCAAGCCCACAGACCACAACCCCTTCCTTCTGATCCATGTGTATAGAAATGATACTGCCAAACAATGTACAGCACTGATACTGCCAGACATCGATACAACCTACAATGTACAGCATGGGACTATGAGACTCTAGGTATGAAACTGAAGGGCTTGAGGGTGGGGTGGAAGAGGAAAATATTGGAAGTACACAACTGGCTGCACAGGTGGTGTTGTCAGGAAAGGTTTGGCTTCTTGGACCATGTTCTCCACTTCCAGGGAGGAGGACGTCCGACAAGAGATGGACTGCACCTCGCAGTGGCTGGGAAGAATATGTTTGCAAACCTTATCAGAATAACTTTAAACTGAGTCCTGAAGAGGAGAGAGACAATATTTCAGAGTGTGGGAGTGGGGGCAGGACACAAAATACTGGGCATACCAACTAAGTTTGTTCTTGGTATAAGCTTTCATGTGCATGCACACAAAAGCTTATACCAAAAACAAACTTAGTTGGTCTCTAAGGTGCTACTGGACAATTTTTATATATATTTTGACTGTGTCAGACCAACACGGCGACCTAACTGAATCTAACTTCATTGATGTACAAGAAACTGGGGTGGTGCTTTCAGAACCTGTTAGCAGGCAGGGGGAAAGGAAGCAAAATTCTAAGTGTTGCCTCTAAACTGTAACACTTCTGTTTCAAGCAGTGCAAACTGATGTCAGAGAAGGCACTCAAGGCACAACATTGCTACCTTTCATGACTGGCTGCAACAGGGAGGTAGGGCTGCCATCATGCCTGGCCACACCTGACATCAGTGTGCAAAAGATTGGGTTACCTGACTCTTACTTTGGGCATATAGGTGTATCTTGTTTATTTATTATTTATTATTATTTATTGTATTTCTGTAACGGTTCTCAGACTAAATCATAATATGGAGAGCAGACCAACAGAGGTTACACGTGATCTATAACAAGAAATGATCAGGCAGGGTTTATAAAAACTAGGCAAGCATCAGAAAATATTGGTCTAACAGATTTAAATAAAAATAAAGACCAGTTTGTGACCTTATCATTAGATGCTGAAAAAGCTTTTGATAAAATCCATAAACATTATATGCAGGATACATTAAACAGATCCAGATTCTATTTGGAAATTTATTAAATAAGTCAAGATGCTATATGGTGCACCTATGTCGAGAGTTAAAAGAACAATTGTTAGATGAGAATGATGAATTCTACAGGTACTGGTATGTTATATTAAAAGAAAAATACCAACTGGCCCAGATTCAGCCAATGGCAATACTTGCAGTTGCAACATACTGTATGTTACTATATTTTGTTCGCATCAGCAGCTTTTACAGCAACTATGATGCCTCAGATATTAGAACAATGGACTAAATCCACTGAGGTGAAAAAGCCAGTGGTTGCTTTTTTTACTGGTTTCAATTAGTCAATTTGATGTACAACTTCTGAGAAACAAAGGACATAATGAACTGATGCAGTGGGACACTGTTTTAACTTTGGTATCTAGCATGTCATTAGATTATAAACAGTGTCTTATACAACAAAAAGTAATGTTTAGAATTTATTGGACTCTACGTTTATACAGAAATGGACTTTCTACGACAGCACGCTGCTGGTGATGTGATAAGGAAAATGCTTCTTTGAAACGTTTGTTTAGGCAATGTCATACGCTTTAAAAATTTTGGAGGGAAGAAATAAGATGTATAAATGTTACTTTGGGAGAGAAATTAAAATTGTCAGATGACAGTGTTATTCTAAACCACATACCAACGTAAATGGACTTTTCCACACCTTTACTTCTACTAAAAGACTGATATTGATACATTGGGGGGGAAACGCCATGACCTTCTCTGGACGACGGATAGAAGATATGAGTACACTTGCAAAATACGAACCATTTACTTTTAGATGTAGATTGTGTGTTGATAAATATAATGATATTTAGAATCCATTTATAATAAGCATAACAATTTCTTAATATATTTACACTTGTTAGAATAATTATAATTGTTATAGATTTACGTGTTGTTCTGTGCCACAGTTTTAAGTACTTTTCGATTTGTTGTGCTTTGTGTTCCCCTTCCCTCACCTTTGTTATATTACTTCTTTACTGAAATGTTATAATAAATAAAAAAATGTTAAAAGTTAAGTAAAAAATATTTATTCCTGCATTGCGGGAGGTTGGACTATATGACCCTGGGATCCCTTTCAACTCTACAATGCTATGATTCTATGAAGAAGACCTACAGAGGACTCGGCAAGAAAGGACTCATTTGCACCACCTTGACCCGTCTGGGTTGCTCCCCCAGCCAGCAAGTGGGGTTTTTTTTGTGTGTGTGTGTATGTGTGTTCTGCCTGCATCAATCTTGTGTGTTGTCTGTACTGGTATGTTTGCTGCATGCCTGCTGGGAAGAAGTTTTTCTGGCTGATGATGGGTGGTTTGTATTGTTTGGTTGCTGGCTGAGTGGATACAGCTGGGTTGTGGGTGGGATCCAGGGCCTGCTGCATGTAGCAAGGTTGACCCCGAATGTGGTTGCTACTTTGGGTTGCCACAGGGCAGGAGTGCCCCCACTGTCAGTCAAAATACAGTGTAACACAAAACCCCACATATATTACTGTTTTTTTCACTCTATAGGATGCACTTTTCCCCTCCTAAAAAGTAAGGGGAAATGTGTGTGCGTCCTATGGAGTGAATGCAGGCAGGAGGCTCTGGTCAGCAGTCCCTTTAAAGAGCCGCATGGAGCGTTCGGGGCTTTTACCCGAGGATGGAGAAGGGCTGCCTTTCTCCCTCCATGGGGAAAAGCCCCCAAGAGCCGCACACACATTTTGCACGCTCTTTAAAGGGAGCACGGCTCCTGGGGGAGCCTTAGCCGCGTGCAGCCTCTCCTGGGCAGGGGGATGAAGGCTAAGCCAGGAGCCAGGACAGCAAGCGGGATTGCAGCTCAGCGATCCTGCTTGCTGTCCTGGCTTATGGGATAGCCCCGCATAGCCTCTCCCGGGTAGCGGGATGAAAGCTCCCCTTGCCTGGGAGAGGCTATGCGCGACTATCCCATAAGCCAGGACAGCAAGCAGGATCGCTGAGCTGCAATCCCGCTTGCTGTCCTGGCTTCTGGGATTCAGAATATTTTTTTTCTTGTTTTCCTCCTCCAAAAACTAGGTGCGTCTTATGGTCTGGTACGTCTTATAGAACGTCTTATAGAACAAAAAATACGGTAGGTAAAATAGAAACATCACCACCCAATCCCAGCCACACTCATCTTTTCCCCCTCCACCTCTTTCCTCCTATTCTTCCTAATATCTCAACAAATGAAACCAGTTTGTAAAAAAAATCAAAATCAAAAATGTTACATGGGGGAAAAAAATACGAGAGAGATTGCACATACCTTTGTAAATCAAGAAAATCTTTAATAAAGAATACATTTAAAAAAATACAGTGGTACCTTGGGTTAAGAACTTAATTCGTTCCGGAGGTCCGTTCTTAACCTGAGGTACCACTTTAGCTAATGGAGCCTCCCGCTGCCACACGATTTCTGTTCTCATCCTGAAGTAAAGTTCTTAACCTGAGGTACTATTTCTGAGTTAGCGGAGTCTGTAACCTGAAGCACCTGTAACCCGAGGTACCACTGTACAGAATTTGCAGGCCACTGTGGTAGACAGGCCTGTGACCCTGACCCGGGGTTAAAGCCTGATTGAGGGGAAGTTTGGTTTAGTGGGGTTCCCCTTGAGAGGCAAGGGGAGGAGAGTTGAAGAGGATTTATCATCTTCTTTCTGACAATGTGGGATGCACATACTACTGGGCCTTCATTTTCTGCCTGTGGCCCTCAGCTGTATACAAGGATGAAAAGTGGTACACTAATGTCTCTGAGTGGGCAGGTAGCAAGAAGTGGTGAAATTGCTGCTCCAATCTCATTAATTGTGGGCGGAGGAAGGTACAGTTGGAGTGGAGGTGCTGACTACCACCCAAGTGTTTGGTCTCCATTTCTAGTTCCAGCCCTTTGACTCCTTTAGCATATCCACTGAGCCCTCAGGTCTAGTGGTGCTGCTGCTGAATGCCAGTCCACCATTAGACCACGCTTATCCATGATCTGATCATGGATGAATGGGCAGATCTGCATTACCAAGACTTGGTTGAGTGTTCTGGGTCGGACTGAACTTACCCAGCTGTGCCCAAATGAGTACATGGTACAGCACCAGGCTAATCAAAGGTTGCCATTCTCCATACAAGTACAATCTCCTTGACCAGAAAATCGCTTGACCTCAGAATGGGCTTAGAGGGTCTGCAACTGGAGTTGGATGAGAGAAACAGATTGGGGGTGCTGCTGGTCTACTGATCACCCTGGTGCGCAGCTGCATCCCTGACTGGGCTGGCTGAGGTAGTCTCTGGGGCACTGTTGGACGACCAAAACACAATTGTTTGGGATGACTTCAATAACCACATGGAGGCTGCTGAAGAAGCAGCTCAAGACTTCATGGTCTCCATGCCAACTATGGGTCTCACTCAAATGGTCACTAGTCCAACACATCAGGCAAGGCACATGAACTTAAGGTGCTGCTGTGCAATGCCAGGTCAGATGGGCCTGTACTTTATGGTTACTAGATTTTTTTCAATGAATCCGGGGACCCTTTTTTTTTTTTTTTTTTAAGCCGAGTAGCAACAGGGAGTCAGTAGTGGGGATGGTGAGGCAAAAGTTCCTGGACCCAAGCACTCATGCATATTGTATAAAGGTGCAAAGCCCTTCTTTCACACCCTGTGAAACATAAATGCACAGAACTGGGCAATGGTGCGCTGCCCGCCCGTGACTCCTGAGCCTCCCCCTGCCCCCTTCCCCCTTTGTTTTGATTGGGGGAGGCTCAGGAGTTGCGGGCTGGTGGCTGTTGCCCAGGAGGGGTGCAAGGCGCAAGGTTTATTTGCCAGGCAAGGTGCAAAACCCTTCTTTCACACCTTGTGAAACATAAACTAGGCAACAGCTGCCCACCCGCAACTCCCGAGCCTCCCCCGATGAGTCAAAACAAAGGGGGAAGGGGGAAGGAGATCTGTACTGCCGTACGTCCCCGGTTCCCCTTTGGCTGTGGCGGTGGCAGCAGCAAGCAGCATCCTGGAGCAAGCCTGGTAGCGCAGTTGGCTCTGGATGGCTTCGGGAGCTGCTTGCTGCTGTGGCGCCTGCCATTTTTCCTCGCCGGAAGTCCACATATGATTTGTTGTGCACAAGACACATCATATGGGAACTTCCGGCGAGGAAAAATGGCGGGCGCCACCGCAGCGAGCAGCTCCTGAAGCCAGTCAGAGCCAACTGCGCTACCAGGCTGGCTCTGGGCTGCTGAGGCTGCCGCTGCCACATTTCCCGGGGACAGATTTGCAAATCCAGGGACTGTCCCTAGGAAGCGGGGATGTCTGGTAACCCTACTGTACTTGCCACTGCTTGCCCACCAGGCTTCTCTTACACACAGCAACCCAGGTCATATGGGCGGGAGGATGGGTTGCAGTGATTTTTAGGAAGTCATTAGCTTATAGCCGGCATCCTATTGGGAAGACCCAGTTTTCTGAGTGCATGTTCTGGAAGGTGGGCAATAGGGGCAGTACACCTTTTGGTGTACTGACCTCCCCACTGCACCAAGGATTCTCTGCCCAAGCTGCTTCAGGTTGTGGTGGATGTTCTCCTGGAGACACCTAGTTTGGTCCTAGAGGATTTTACCATCCATGCTGACACAACCTTACAGGAGGCCATTTGGGACTTCATGGAAAGCGTGGCCTCCATAGCGCTGTCCCCGAATAAGTTTGGCCCAAGTCATAGTCACGGACATGCCTTAGACCTGGTGTTAGACCTTTATGGATGTGGGTGATCTGACACTAAGTAAAAGCGAAACAAAATAAGTGCCATGGTTGGATCACTTATTGGTGCTACTGGACTTCTTTGCGACCCATCCCCTCTGCAAGGAGATGGGATCGATTCAGATGGTTCGTTCCCGCCACTTAATGGATCCAAATGGTTTCCAGAGAATGGTAGGGGATGTTATATCATGTTATATCATGTTGTTATATCATGTTGATGGCCTTTCAGCCAATTCCCTGGTGGCCCGCTGGAATGCAGAGTTACAGGGCTATTGACTGACAATGGTGAAAGCTGTTTCTGAGTTCTGCTTGATCTCTCAGCGGCCTTTAGTACTATCGACCATAACATCCTTCTGGACTGTCTAGAGGAGCTGGAGGCACTGTTATACAGTGTTTCTGCTCCTTCCTCCTGGGCTGTGTCCAGAAAGTGGTGTTGGGGGATGAGTGTTCGGACCCCCGGGCTCTCACTTGTGGGATGCCTCAGGGTTCCGTCCTCTCCCCCATGCTTTTTAATATCTATATGAAGCCACTGGGAGAGATCATCAGGGGGTTTGGGCTGAGTGTTCATCAGTATGCAGATGACACCCAGCTCTACCTCTCTTTTGAATCAGAACCAGTGAAGGCAGTGAAGGTCCTGTGTGAGTGCCTGGAGGCGGTTGGAGGATGGACGGTGGCTAACAGATTGAGGTTGAATCCTGACAAGACAGAAGTTCTGTTTTGGGGGGCCGGGGCGGGCACGTCCTGAATGGGGTAACTGTCCCCCGGAAGGACCAGGTGTGCAGCCTGGGGGTCATTTTGGACTCACAGCTGTCCATGGAGGCGCAGGTCAATTCTGTGTCCAGGGCTCTATTATTATTATTATTATTATTATTATTATTATTATTATTATTATTATTAATTATATTTGCCCCAAATGCAATGCACTCTGGTCATGGTTTGACTGTTATTTGGCAAGGGCAATTCCTGGCAGGGTGGTGGGCCTATTCAGATGTGGCTGCCTCTTCCCCCCTGCTCTGTGCGCCCACCACCATGCCACCCCTTGCTGCCCTTCGCTTTCCCTCCGCTCCCTGAACCCTATTTTCCTTCCGCAGTTTGTTCTCCTTGCTTTTCTGCATTCATGCTTTCCCTCTCCACCCCAACCCGCCGCCCACATTTTCCTTCACCATTTCATTCCACCTTGCTTCAGCACAACATTTCTCCTCCCCATTTCATAGCATCTTTACTTTCCCTTCCTTTCAAATGAGCAACTCGCAAAGTCCTGCTGAAGTGAAATGCAGCGTGTGTGCAGCTGGCCTCCTGGTAGGCAGGCTGCCTCTCAGTTTTGCAAGAGAGGAGCTTCAGTCTCTCCATCCAGCTGAGTAAGCAAGGGTGCAAAGGTGAGAGAGAGGTCATTCAGCAGAACTGAAAAAGAAAGCGGGGGGGGGGGTGAGAAAGTTGGGGCAAAGTGAGACCACAAACCACAGCACCTTTTCTCCAGCCAAAGACACATTTCAGTGCGTCAAACACACTCAAAGAGGGTGCAAGGCAGGCCTGAGGCCCAACAGAGAGACCTGTAACAGCTGTACAGTGGTACCTCGGGTTACATACACTTCAGGTTACAGACTCCGCTAACCCAGAAATAGTACCTCAGGTTAAGAACTTTGCTTCAGGATGAGAACAGAAATCGTGCTCCGGCGGCGTGGCAGCAGCAGAAGGCCCCATTAGCTAAAATGGTGCTTCAGGTTAAGAACAATTTCAGGTTAAGAACGAACCTCCGGAACGAATTAAGTTCTTAACCTGAGGTACCACTGTATTTGGTCCCTGAGCCCCACATTTCATATCTGCGCTCTAACTCAACAACCTTAACAAACTACCATTCCCTGGGGATGCCATTTCCTAGTATTATTACAGGCAGCAAAGTGTCTTCGGCTTGTGTCACTAAACTCTGACACTCTTCTTACCAGGCAGTGCAAAATGGTGTTTGTGAAAAGATACAGCAGAGAGCATAGCACCGCTGCCTTTCCTGGGTGGTGGATGCAACAGGGAGATAGGGTTACCATCCTGCAAGGCCACACTTGACGTCATAGTACAGAACGTGAAGTTACCTGGAACTTACCCTTTTCTGATTGGCTTATGTTTTTCAAGGTCAGCTTGACCCTATGCTTTCGCTCTTACCTGTTCTATTTTAAAGCACTGAATAATCCTTCAGGAAGACTACCAGCCTCATTTGGTAGACAACAGCATGGTGCAGATTGCCTCGCCAGATAAGGCTGTATGCATAAGCAACTGATGAAGCTGAGCTATAGTGAGCCAGACTGTTGGTCCTTCTAGCTCAGTATTGTCTACACTGACTGGCAGCAGCTCTCCAGGGTTTCAGCCAGTGCTCACCCAGTGCTGCCTGGAGATCCAGTGATTAAGCCTGGGACTGTCTACATGCAAAGCAAATGCTCAGCCACTGAGCCATGGCTCCTTGAAATTAGTTCAGGTGTGGCGGAGGATGAAAAACAGAATATGAAAAGAGAATGAATAAATAAATAAATAGATCTTACACGTGCTTTCAAAAAGCATCAATCTTTTTTTAAAAAATGTATGTTATTGATTTTCAATAGACATATAAAAACTACAATTGAATTCCAAGCATAACCAAACAAAAATGGTGTTTAAGCTGTCTTCTGTACCAAGTAAATACAAATGTATTTGTATTAAGGTAAATACAAATAGCATAACTCACATGTGAAAATAACCCCCCTCCCCCAGGGATACATGTGTCAATGGAAGTTTAATCAAGGAAGCTGACTTGTTGACATAAATAATAAACATAAACCATGTTGTTTCAAACTGTCATAAAATTTTAGTGTACGCACACATAGCACAAAAACACATAGCACATACTGCACAAAAAACCAGTTCTTCACCCTTCAGAATTTTGGAAATATGGCGCTCGCCTCGCTGCCAGTGACAAAGATGGAAGCGGCGGGGCGGCGGGAAGGGGGCACACGACGAATTAAAAAGCGCATGGAGGCGGAAGGGAGGAGCAGGGAGTTTCGAAATACTAGAGTGGTACTTCCGGTGAAAGACACGGCGGTTCTCTAGGGTTTACAGTAGTTATTTTGAATTTGCGCTTAGGTTTTCTGACATCCGGATTTTGGGGGACTTTATATGCCCCTCACTGTGAAGTCGCTGCCTTTATTTAGCCAACAAAATTGTCACAAAACACCACATAAATATATAGGGTTAAAATACTCTATAATCCACCCATCCCTGAAAATGGGTTCCGGGTTCCAATAATCTTCCTTTAAACCCAGGGCCGTTGTTGTTGTTGTTGTTGTTTGGGGGGGAGGTGCCAGTACTCACTATGAAGTTGTTATAGTAAGTGCCACACTTTAAACTTTTTTTTTTTAAGGTGCTGGTATGGTGTGCTCTTGAGTACCCCCAGAATAAAAGCACTGCTTAAACCAATTTTTTAAAAGTGGAGGGCCACATGGCCTCTGCAGCAATTTACACCATGTTGGAATCAAACAATGGTGCTACATATGGTAGAAATTGCCCAAGGGCTTTTCATGGCACAGAATGTTGATGGTCCTGGTGTTTTTGTTCTTGCTTTTAGCGTGCTTGTAAAGTGCGAGGAAGAACTCTTTAGATAGGTACAAGCCAAAGAACCATAGAACAGTGGTAGACCAGACAATCCGAGGTTTAAGCCCTGACAGCTCAAGGTTGGACTGGGAATGCCCCTTGTCTGATACCCTAAGACAGCCACTGCTAGTCAGTGTTGACAATACTGAGCTAGATCCAGTGGCCCATTCTCAGTATAAAGCAGCTTGCCCTGTTTTAAAGCACACACTAAAAGACACAGAAAGACCTTCCAAACACCTCCCACCCACCCAATTCTGTTTTTAAAATAATTTTCAGTAGGCAAAGCATGGCGCTATAGTACCTCTCCCACCTACCAACTATCTCAAGCCCATAATAGAAGGACCCAAGATCACCTGAGCCATAATGCAGCACAGGCTCTGTCAAAATGGAAAACTGGGATCCACCTCCACTGTAATAATGCATGGGGTCCATGTTTAAGGAACCTTGCACAGAAGTGATCATGCCCCATTGGCCAGGCCTGTCAGTATCCCATTCTGCCACTCTCAACATCTTCCTGGTGTAAATAGGTTGGGCTGCTCCTTCTACATGGGAAATCTACCTTAAGATCTGCCTCCCTCAAATCAGGCCCATTCTTCTGTAGCCTTCCTTTCTCTGGCAGTCTTCTGGGATGAATTACATCTAGGCTGTTGCATCTCAGTGTGAAAACATTGAGCAAGGCCAAATAAACAGCCCTGACCCAACTACCACACCCAACACTGGCCTTCACTCCAAACTGGACAGCTCTGTAGATCAGAGATGGGCAAGGAGAGTCTGTCTTCTAAAAAGAAAAAAGAAAAAAAATAAATTTGGAAATATTCCCTGCGAAGATTACACTTTATTTTAGCAAACAGTACAATCCCAAAAGCCATTTTGGCTCTCCTAATGACTCTAAATATTTCTTCTGCAGAAGGAAATGTCTTGGAAAAACCTTTCCCAGTACTTCTTTTCACTTACAAATCCTGTCTTAAGAACATATTTTGTGTATGAATAGGGTAGGCCTGTGACCTGGATTCAGGAAATAAGATATTTACCAGCTCAAAAGAATGGCTCAGGCTCGCCTGGTAAATGCAATCAGTGACCATGATTAGATATCTTGCCAGACAAGAGGCAAGCTACACACTCTCAAATTTCTGTTCTCTTTATGTGACAGGTGTTATGTTTTTTGGGTGGTCTTTGGCTAAGGGGCTGGGCAATTTCTAAAGTCTTTAAAAGTTCTTGCACACCCTTGTTCTGGGTCCTCACTGCCTTGCAAGGGAGGGTGGGCTCTCCTGCAAGAGAAAAGAAAAGAGATCTGCCTTGTTTTCCCGGGATCCTGCCTTCTCATCTATTCTTCTCTGGCAGATAATGGACAGGGGACACTGTGCCCCTTGATGGGCAGCTGAGCTATAAAAGCCAACCCCACATTTTTCTGTAACAAAAATGTCTTTTTTAACTTGACCCTTAAAGCATTCTACTGTATTGAGATAGTGACTCAAAGTGTGCTTTTTCTCGAATTCTAGCAAACCAGTTTTGGATAGTAAGACCTGAACCTATCTTCCACTCGGCTGCTGTGTCTAATGAAGTGGAATTGAGAGAATGAAGCACATTAAATATATTCTTGCCACAGCCAACAGGAATTGCTGTCACTTTCTAATGAAAGAAGAGATAGTGCTGTATCGGGCACAACCTGTTGATGTACAATATTAGACATTTCTTTAGGAATAATTTCTCAAAAAGTTTGGATCAGGGCCTAAAGGTAAAGGTAAAGGTACCCCTGCCCGAACGGGCCAGTCTTGACAGACTGTGGGGTTTGTGCGCCCATCTCACATTTATTAGCCGGGGGCCAGCGCTGTCCGAGGACACTTCCGGGTCACGTGGCCAGCGTGACATTGCTGCTCTGGCGAGCCAGAGCCGCACACGGAACGCCGTTTACCTTCCCGCTGGTAAGCGGTACCTATTTATCTACTTGCACCCGGGGGTGCTTTCGAACTGCTAGGTGGGCAGGCGCTGGGACCGAACAGCGGGAGCGCACCCCGCCGCGGGGATTCGAACCGCTGACCTTTCGATCGGCAAGCCCTAGGCGTTGAGGCTTTAGCCCGCAGCGCCACCCGCGTCCCTCCCACGCCCATCAAATATGCAGGAAATATGCTTCAGTGTTTGTGGCACTAAGTAAGATGGTTAGGACAGGAGAGAAGGAGATAAACTTAGTGGCATGGAGGGAAACCTTGTTCAAATGGAAGTTATTTGTTTTATAATTTTCCTGCTTGGTCCTTAATGATAAATAACACCAGCTGAAACATAGGGCATCTCATACAGTTCATGCACATCTTGATCTAAACAGTAAACAAATCCCTAACTGTTGCCCAAAGCATAAAGAACGTGAGCATGACCAATTTGCCACAGAACTCACACCAAATGCAAAGCAAGAGAGAGAGGCTTGTCTTGAGGCGAAGCAGAGTGTTGCGTAAAGTGAAGTTGCTTGTTGGAGCTTGGAGAGCTAACTAACCATCGGAAATCTAGGATTTTTGTACTTATAGTCAATGCATCTTAAAGGAGAACAGATGAGCAATTCTTATAATACCAATATTTATTAATTTTTGGTAGTCTATTAAAATCCCGACAGTTTCCTCTGCTTATTTAGTTGTTGAAATAATATTGTTATAAGTTTTTGGGGGGAGGAAGAACCCCCCAACCGAATAAATTAATCAATGTAAGGATGTAGCTAATTATTTGGAGTATTGAATGTAAGATTCCAGCCCAGTGGAAAAATACAGGCTAAGTTTCCTTTCCAAACCAGGGCCTCACCTAGGATAGAGGCATTAGCATGACAAAAGGTGTTGATGACCCCATCACAGAGGAATCCTTGGGCCAGGGCAGGCAGGGGTTGCCAAGGTGACGGGGAGGGGGAAGGCTTTGCTCACAGGAAAAATGTGCCTCTAAAAAAACTAGACGTGGGATAGCAGGCAGATGGGAGGGGTTTGGGCAGGGATTTGATGGGAACAAGAAAAGAGAAAAGGCCAGAACCATCTTTACTGCTGACTGTTGAGGCGGCAACCAAGAGACTGGGTTATATTGAATGAGATCAACTTTACTAATACCATGATCTACTACAATGATAAATCCTGTATAAAGTACAGTTTGACACCCCTGTTTACAAATCTAACACATCCAAAGTGATGGGAATGTTTAGCAGATTTTTATGCTGCATTGGTTTAAAATTCACTTTGCACAAATAATCACCGATCTCTGAAGTGGAAGGATTATCTGAGGAATAGAGATGATAATAAAAAGCTAACAAAGGCACTGTGAATTTTCTGAGAGGCATAACACATTTCACCATTTCTGACTTTGTGGGCACATGCGCTAAACCCTGTCTGTGGTGCCTATCCCTTTACTCCAAATGATGAGACAAGAGACCAGAGTATGGGTTCAAATTGGCCACAACTTTATTGAGCTTCAGAAGTGGGAAACTTGGCACAGGACTTGGCAGGTAACCCTCTCAGCCCGCCTGGCTGAGGATATGCAGGCAGTTGAGGCCCAGTGAGAGGGGAATGCAAAGCGCAAACTTACACAGCATGCCCTTCCACCGACCTCATCCCGGGAGTTTGACCTACATGCCGCCGCTCTAGGGCCAGGGACTCCCGGTTTTTGCCATTTAACGGGCCCTGCAAGCACCGCATGGGGAGGGAGCATGAATGCATCCTCCCCGACTTGATGTTAGACTAAAGGCTACCTTGCAAAGGCCTAAAAACTGCCACCCGAGGGCCTAAGTGGCCTCACCGCCAAGTCCCACAACTGAGGACCAATCAAACCCCGTAGTCTACCCATTCCCTAAGGGCTTGTCGCAAGTCGTGGAGCCAGAGGTCATTATACCTAGTGGGGTCAGGTACACTCCATCCTCCCAGAATAGGTCAACTCTATCTGCTGTGATGGTGGGATGTGGGATAGAGAACCTACCAATTTGCCGCATGGTATTGCGCATGGCCCTGTTAATTTTTCCCACAGCATAATTGATGTGAGAGGGATTGGAAACCCCCCTCCAGTGCAGACGGGGTAGGAGATTGGACCAGCCAATAGTCATTGTCAGGTAGAAGAAGAAGAAGAAGAAGAAGAAGAAGAAGAAGAGGAGGAGGAGGTGGAGGAGGAGGAGGAGGAGGAGTTTGGATTTGATATCCCGCCTTTCACTCCCCTTCAGGAGTCTCAAAGCGGCGCCACAACAAACACTCTGTGAGGTGAGTGAGGCAGAGAGACTTCAGAGAAGTGTGACTGGCCCAAGGTCACCCAGCAGCTGCATGTGGAGGAGCAGAGACACGAACCCGGTTTCCCAGATTACGTGACTACCGCTCTTAACCACTACACCACACTGGCTCTCAAGGCATGAAGGCTTTTTATATCTGCCCTTGCAGCAAGGGCCAGGGCAATGCCTTTTTGTTCCACTAGATCGTTCTCTCCCGCATAAATAATCAAGACCCTCGGAGGGCCCATGCGCCACCGCAGCACTACGCAACATGGGCATCAAGCTCTGCCAACATATGCCCCACTGGGCAATCCAATACAAATGCGTACCTTGGGGAGGATGTTAAGGTTATGCCACCACTGTGTGAACATGCATAATCCGCTGCCCAATGGACAATGCTGTGGCCTATAACCCAGATCTTCATGGAGGGTGAACCTATAAGAAAATTAAATTGCAAGCGGTAAGGAGGAGGAGCCGGGACAAATGTAGCTTTTGTAGGCTGCAGAACGCCAGCACCCCAGTGCATTGATGTGGGCAGGGTCCCAACCCTGTACTGCCACTGAAGTGGCAGCCCTGATACGGAAGGAGTGCCCGGAATATTCCTGGGGACTAATGCCACAAGCCAATAAGGCTTTGTGTAAGACTGCTGTGAATTGTGACCACGTCAACGGGCGCGTGTTTGAATGAATGAAAGGGCCCTTGCACTGAAGAAGCGGCGTGTGTCCTGATATGGGCAGGAGCCCTCCTGCCCTGTATAGCATTAAAGTTTTTATGGCAAGGCCCTTGCAATTTAGGAGCACCCAAGAATTGAAGCACCTCCTCCTCGGATGTGCACTGTGTCACGGAGCCACAAAAGCACCCAAAGGCATCCCAGGCCCTGGAATAAGAACGTCTAGTGGAGGGTGCTATTGCTGACAATACTCCCTGGTTTACTTCTCGCTTCCAATATCCCACAGATCGTCTGGGAAGGCGTCCGAGGTCTGGGCTGCCTCTGGTGCCAGTTTGCGGAAACGCTCCATCTAGAAATGAGACAGTGCATCAGCAATGTTATTGTTAAGACCGTGTATGAAATGGGCAGTGAAGGAAATATTGTGCCGCAGGCACTCCAGCACAAACAGACGCAGCACCCTTATGACCCTCACGGACTTTGCTGACTGCCTAGCTATAACTCTTACCACCACTTGACTGCCAGACCAGAAACAGACCCTGGAATTCAAGAAGAGGTTTCCCCAGATGAGAATGGCGACTAAAATAGGAAAAAATTCCAGAAAGGTTAAATCCCGAGTGATGCCTGCTGCATGCCAAGAAGATGGCCGTGGCTGGGCACACCAATGGCCCCGGAAGAACACGCCAAAGCAAAGCGGCCAGAAGCATCAGAATGGACCTGGAACTCCACCCCAGGGTTAAGGCTCTTCTGCCAAAATGAAACCCCATTATAATCCTGCAGGAATGCAAGCCAAACCCTCAGAGCATCCTTTATCTGCTTTGTCACCCTGATGTGATGGTGAGGGGCTACCCCTCCGGCCATGAGCCGTGCCAGGCGGGCACAAAAGGCATGGCCTAGCACAACTACCCTACATGCAAAATTAAGATGACCCAATAGGGATTGCACCTGGAAAAGGGTGGTCTTTTTAACCCCGTGTTGCCTCCAGCAACGCTTTCAAGGATTCCAGCTTGGTCTGCGGGATGCGCGATGACTGCCGAATTGTGTCCAGTTCAATACCCAAGTAGGAAAGTAGTAGAAGGGCCCTCAGTCTTTTCAGCAGCCAGAGGTATGCCAAAGTCAGCCACAAGGCGCATGAATGTAGCTAAGGATAGGGCGCAAGCAGGGGAGTCTGGGGCCACCATAATCAGAAAGTAATCCAGGTAATGGGTCATAAAAGGGGAACCAGATGTAGTTTTGAAGCCCATTCAATAAATGTGCAGAAAGTTTCAAAGGCCGCACAGGCCACAGAGCAACCCATGGGCATAGCCTTGTCAAAATACCAGCTATCCCTGAATTTGACTCCTAGGAGCCAAAAATCTTCAGGATGAACTGGGAGCAGCCGAAAGGCTGACTTGATGTCACATTTTGCCAATAAGGCCCCAGGGCCCAATTCTCTGATCATTTTGATGGCTATGTCCAAGGACACATATTTAACTGAACAATGCTCCCGCGGTACGGCGTCATTTAGGGACCCACCCCTAGGATAAGACAGGTTGTATATCATGCAGAACTCACCAGGAAGTTTTTTGGGCACTATGCCAAGAGGGGAAACTATAAACTTTTTGAACGGTGGGGCCGGGAAAGGGCCGGCCACCCTGTCTAAATGCCACTCTTTTTCAATTTTGTTAAATGCAACAAGGGGCATTTCCCTTACCGACTTTTTTTTTTAAAAAAAAATATTTTATTAAGTTTTCAAACACAAAATAAAAAGTAAACACACAAAATCCCTTCACCAAAAAGATAACAAACAAAAAAACCCAAATACCAATATACCAACATACAATACAAATAAAAAAGAATAAGAAATATAACTAACTGGACTTCCTCACATCTCCCTTACCCTGCATTATTTGAATAAAAAACACCAGCAAATTATTGCCTTGTTTCATACCTTATTTTGTACTTTTCAAATGTTGTGTTTCTAGATTTAAAGTTTTTGTCAATTATTTGTACCTTAAATTAAACATAATATTACTTTAAGTTTCGACCTTTTCTTACTTATAACTTAATTTTCTGTATCTCACAATTAAATTACTGGAGCAGTACTTTTCTAAATCGTGCAATTTCTTAACCTTCATACAACTAATATTGTTTCTGTAAATAGTCCTTACATTTTTTCCAGTCCTCTTCCATTGTTTCTTCTCCCAAGTCACGGATTCTGCCAGTCATTTCGGCCCGTTCCATATAGTCCATCAATTGCGTCTGCCACTCTTCCAGTGTGGGCAAATCTTGTGTCTTCCAACATTTTGCAATAAGTATTCTTGCTGCTGTGGTCGCATACATAAAAAAAGTTCTATCCTTTTTTAACACTTTCTGGCCGACAATGCCCAAGAGGAAGGCCTCTGGTTTCTTGGTAAAGGTATATTTAAATACCTTTTTTAGCTCATTATAGATCATTTCCCAGAAGGCCTTCACTTTTGGACAGGTCTACCAGAGGTGAAAAAATGTCCCTTCAGCCTCTTTACATTTCCAACATTTGTTATCAGACAGATGATATATTTTTGCAAGCTTGACTGGGGTCATGTACCACCTATATATCATTTTCATAATATTTTCCTTCAAGGCATTACATGCCGTAAATTTCATTCCGGTGGTCCATAACCTTTCCCAGTCCTCAAACATAATGTTATACCCAATATCCTGGGCCCATTTTATCATGGCTGATTTGACTGTCTCATCCTGAGTGTTCCATTTAAGCAGCAAGTTATACATTCTTGAAAGTACCTTAGTCTTTGGTTCCAACAATTCTGTCTCTAGCTTCGATTTTTCCACCTGGAATCCTATCTTTTTCCCTTACCGACTTTTGATTGGGAGGGGTTCTGGAAACCGGTGAACTGGAGACAGGGATGCGGAAGCCGCCCACTCGAGTCAGCAACACTGGTGGCTGGTGGCAATGCCACCCCCCGCTGACGCAAAACCCAGCAGGCCGCGCCTGCAGCCTAGTCGGGGCCTGCGCAGCCCACTCAGGCCTGCAGCACCCCATGCCCTCCTGCCACTGCTGAAAGGAAAGAAGGGCAAGCAAGCAGGCAGCGCCTGCAGCCTTCCTGCACAGAGGCAAGGAGGCCACCCTCATAATCTGAGGCTTGAGCCAAGGAGTCAGCCTCTTTTCTTTTGGCCTTAGGTCCACCCCTGGCCGGCCGTCCATTGTCCTCTCTGGCCGAGGGCGGGTCAAAGGCCGGCTCAAGCAGGTGGGTGGCACCCGCCCAGGGAGCCCCACTCAGTGCCGCAAACCCTGCCAACCTGTGGGGAAGGGAGGGCGGATATTCCCGTAACAAAGTTATGTGGTTTTATTTTATTTCGTCCTTGAGCCAGTATCTACATATTCATAATAGTGCCTCTTCAAATGCTACATATATTTAATTAGTTTCTTAAGTAATAATAATAATAATAATAATAATAATAATAATAATAGTGATAATTAATAACACATTATTTACACCTTGCCCATCTGGCTGGGTTTCCCCAGCTACTTTGGGTGGTTCCCAACAGAGTATTAAAAACATGATAAAGCATCAAATATTAAAAACCTTCTGATGTCTTCTAAAAGTCAGATATCAGTTTATTTCCTTCACATCTGAAGGGAGGTTGTTCCACAGGGTGGGCGACACTACCGAGAAGGCCCTCCGCCTGGTTCCTTGCAACCTCACTTCTTGCAGTGAGGGAACCGCCAGAAGGCCCTCAGCGCTGGACCTCAATGTCTGGGCTGAACGGTGGGGGTAGAGACGCTCCTTCAGGTTTACAGAACCGAGGCCGTTTAGAGCTTTAAAGGACAACACCAACACTTTGAATTGTGCTCAGAAATGTACTGGGAGCCAATGTAGGTCTTCCAGTGTTATATGGTCTTGGTGGCCACTCCCAGTCACCAGTTTAGCTAACGCATTTGGATTAGTTGCAGTTTCTGGGTCACCTTCAAAGGTAGCCCCATGTAGAGCGCATTGCTGTAGTCCAAGCAGGAGATAACCAGAGCATGCACTACTCCTGTAAGACAGTCCACGGGCAGGCAGGGTCTCAGCCTGCATAGCAAATGGAGCTGGTAAAGAGCTGCCCTGGGCACAGAATTGACCTGCGCTTCTCCCCTGCAGAACACAATACAAATATACTATAAACCAATAAGACAGTAGAAACTAATATTAAACTAATCCCCAGCTCCAGCTAAACATTTATCCCACCTGCAGGAGAGCAAAAACAAAACAAAAAACCCAGCATTTAAAACACCACAGATTTAAAACTATTAAAAAATATTTAAAAGCATTTTTGACATTTGCCCCAACCCCAGAGTTTGTTCCAGTGAGTCTGGGCTCTTCAGGATTACAGCAAGGCAATGTCCCTCTGGCCTCCCAGGAGTCTCTTATGTTGAGCAGGGTGAGTCTGGTCCCTGCTCCCAGGCCAGGTGGAAATGGGCCTTGCAGCAAGGAGCAGGTCTTCCTTCCAGCACTCATGGCAGCGGCTTAAGGGGCTACTGGGTGAGATCCCATGGTCAGAAATACTCAAAGAGAAGGGAGTCCAAGATGGATGGAAGTTTCTTAAGGATGAAAAATTGAAAGCCCAAATGCAGACAATTCCAACAAAAGAGAAAAGTAGGAGGCATCTAAAGAAGCCAGTGTGGCTGCATAAGGAGAATGGAGATTTAAGAAGGGTTTTAAAAAAAATATGGAAGAAAGGGGAAATCACAAAGGAAGTGTAGCCAACAGTTGCAGGGAGAAGGTGAGGCAGGCCAAAGCTCAGAACGAGCTCAGGCTTGCAGGAGAGGTTAATTATTTTTTTAAAAAAAGGTTTCTTTGGCTATGTTCAAAGCAAGAGGAAGAACAACCAAGTAGTAGGTCCTCTCTGTGGAGAAGACAGATAAATGCTTTAGGGTGACAGAAAGAATACAGAGCTGCTTAACCCCTACTTTGCCTCTGCCTTCACCTAAAAGGAAAACAGTGCCCAATCTGGTGATAACAGAATAAACAATGCAAGGAGGAGATCCAGCCCAAGATAGGAAAACTAGCTACCGTAGACTCTGGCGTATTAGGCGACAGGGCGTATTAGACAACCCCCCAAATTGGCAGCTGCAATTTGGGGGTTCGTCTTATAAGCCCTGTCTTTCTCCCAGTGCGGAGCCTGCAGCAGCAGCGGGTGGCGGGCTCTGCTCCATGCCGGGCAACTTTCTCCCAGCTCAGAGCCTGCTGCCCATACCCGGCGTATAAGACGACCCCTGACTGTTTAACCTTTTTTCTGGGATTAAAAAGTTGTCTTATAAAATCTATGGTATTTTAAATGATTTCAAATCTGCAGTGCCTAATGAGCTGCACCAAACGGTACTAAAGGAGATGGAAACCACAAGAGGGGACAAGAAGGCTCTTGTGCCATGCCTTGCTTATGGGCTTCACTTTGTGGGCATCTAGTTGGTCACTATGAGAACAGAATGCTGGACTACATGGCCCATTGGGTCTGATGCAGCAGGCTCTTCTTATGTTTAATGTATTTTTAACCTTCTGTTGGAAGCTGCACAGAGTGGCTGGGGAAACTCAGCCAGATGGGTGGGGTAGAAATAATAAATTATTATTATTATTATTATTATTATTATTATTATTATTATTATTATTATCATCATCATCATCATCATTGGAAACCCTATGTCTTAATGGTTGGAATGTATCCCACTGTACCACCTACCACTACCCACATGGGTCCCTATGAGGGAATGCAGCCCTCCGGCTGAAAAAGGTACCCCAATGCTCTTAAGATATAGCAAGCAGCACTTGTAACAGCTCTAGTATTATCTGTCCTTGGAAGGGTGTTTGGTGAGCACACACACAGTTCTCCAGCGTCCTTGCAAGTACTAAATGTTCCAGGACATCATCAGGCACAGGTAAGCTTTTTCTTCATTGAAATATACCAGATGGATTATTTTCCCCATATCTGATCTTTATATTTCCTTGATAAGGAACTTTCAAGCAGTGTTAGGCTGACAATATCATTAATGGCTGGAAAGGCGTCATCGGTGTTGGGGCTCGTATTTGGTTTGCTATGCACAGGAGGGGTCTTTTGCTTGTTACACAATCCCAGCAATGCACTTCTTTGGGGCTCTGGACCACCTTTGGGGACCCTCTCCAACAGGAAGGTGCTATAGAAATACGCTGTTGAGTCTGGGGTTTTGCCTTAGCAACAAGGCTTTCCTGGCTCAGCTGAAGCTGTGTTGCATCCCTTGTCTCAGATGCGCTTCAGACACCTGCTTAGCTCAACCTTGACATTTACAAAATATAATTGCTGCAAACAATCCCTATGCTTCTTCCCAGGGCTGAGCTGTTGGAAACAGCCTGCAGTGAATCATGACCAAACAGCATGGTCAGAAAAACAAGATAGGCCAGAGCCCTGGAAGACCTTATTTGCTTGAACAAAACACAACTGAGATGAAAAGTTCTCATATGGTCCTTCCAGCCCAGGACAAGCCAGTGGGTAGCATATATTCAGGTGGTCTTTCAGCAAAAATGGATGCCATCATCTGCAATAAAACCTTCCTGTCCTGTATCAGTCTCTACAGCCATGTCAGATGCTGTGACTCTCCAACTGCCTTGACTTTACCCCCAAAGACGGACTCTTCCATTGTATCTCAAGACCAGGGCTCGGCAAGGTTTACCTTGCCTGGGCCAGTTCACTCTAGCAGAGATCCGTCTGTGGGCCGGAGCATGAGCACGCGTGCCCGCGATTTCCGGCGTCTGCGCATGCGCAATTTCCAGCACTACAAAAGCGAGTCCTTGCACTGTGCTGGTTTAGTGCAGCACACAGGGACTCGCCAAGCAGGCAGCTAGGGGACTGTTTAAACGACCCCCATGGGCTGCTTGTGGCCCGTGAACCTTAGGTTGCAGACCCCTGCTCACGACAGATGCCAACAACATTCCCTGGGGAGGCCGTAGTGGTGCAGCTTTCCACATGGCCAGTGGTCAGAAGTTCCTAAGGCTAGATAGGTTGTCAACACAGGGCGCAATTCTCTCCCCGATGCTTTTTAACATCTTTATGCGCCCCCTCGCCCAGATTATCCGGAGCTTTGGGCTGGGCTGTCACCAATATGCTGATGACACTCAGCTCTATCTGCTGATGGATGGCCACACTGACTCGGCCCTGGACACACTGACCAGATGCTTGGAAGCTGTGGCCAGATGGTTTCGTGGGAGCCGATTGAAACTAAATCCTTCGAAGACAGAGGTCCTATGGCTGGGTCGGGATGGTATGGGGATGAGGGACCAACTCCCTTCTCTTGAGGGGGCCCAGTTAGTGCCATTGCCTTCCGTTAAGAGTTTGGGTGTAATCCTTGACGCCTCCCTTTCCATGGAGGCACAAGTTACAGCAACAGCCAAGGCGACATTTTTCCACCTTCGCCGCATCAAGCAGTTGGTCCCTTACCTTTCCCGCCCCGACCTGGCCACAGTGATCCATGCGACAGTCATCTCCAGGCTTGACTACTGTAATTCGCTCTATGCGGGGCTGCCCTTGAAGCTGTCCCAGAAACTCCAGCGGGTACAGAATGCTGCAGCGAGGCTCCTCACGGGGTCTCTGCCATGGGAGCATATTCATCCAGTGCTTTACAAGCTGCACTGGCTCCCGGTGGAGTACAGGGTCAGATTTAAGGTGCTGCTTTTGACCTTTAAAGCCCTTCACGGCCTAGGACCCTCGTACCTACGGGACCGCCTCGCCTGGTATGCCCCACGGAGAGCCTCAAGGTCCATAAATAACAACACCCTAGTGGTCCCAGGCCCTAAGGAAGTTAAATTGGCTTCAACCAGAGCCAGGGCCTTTTCAGCACTGGCCCCAACTTGGTGGAACGCTCTGTCTCATTAGACCAGGGCCCTGCAGGATCTGATTTCTTTCCGCAGGGCCTGTAAGACAGAGTTGTTCCGCCTGGCCTTTGGCTTGGAGCCAATTTGATTCCCTCCCTCCCGTTTTCTTTTTTCTTTTCCTTCTCCTGCAATGAGGCTACATTTTAATATTCCATTATTTTAATGTTGTATTTTATTTTTGTTTGTAAGTTGTAATCATTCATCTTGTTTTTATTATTGCTTGTAAGCCACTCTGAGCCTGGCCTTGGCTGGGGAGGGCGGGGTATAAATAAAAAATTATTATTATTATTATTATTATTATTATTATTATTATTACTTGCGTGTTCTAGATAGGATTCTCTGCAAGCCACATGGTTATGCAACAGATGAAGCTGTGTAGCATGAAGACGTAGCAGGGACACCACATCTTCTGCAACTGTCAAAGGCAGAAAAGCGCTTTAGAAGTGGTTAGCACAGTGGTTCCCAAAGTGGGTTGGTAGGAACCCACTCCATCCCTTATGCTGTTCAATGAAGGCTTTGGGTTTTGTTGTTGCTGGAAGTTAGCAGACAGGAATCCCAACAGTCAGGTGACAGCTGACTTCAGGGGCCTTGCTGCTACCAGGGCTTGGTGTTAGTGATCCCTCCACTCTGCTCAACTACTGTAGAAGAATACGAGGGAAAGCCTCTCAATCTATGGTCTATTAAATGCGGGGACTATGGCTGTTATGATGATGATGATGATTATTATTATTATACTGTGTATAATTATCCTCTGTATTATGTTTTTATTATTACATTGTGAAAAGTTTGTTCTTAATGTTGTACAATGCCCTGGGACCTTTCAATAAAGGGTAGCATATAGATCAAATAAACAAACGATAAATAACGTATTTTTCGCTCCATAAGACACACTTTTCCCCTCTAAAAAGTAAGGGGAAATGTGTGTGCGTCTTACGGAGCAAATGCAGGCTGCGCAGCTATCACTGAAGCCAGGAGAGCAAGAGGGATCGGTGCGCACCAATTCCTCTTGCTTTCCTGGCTTCAGGGATAGCCACGCAAAGCCTCTTGAGCGCAGCTGAAGCGCTCCTGCCTCTTCACTAAAGAGGCTTTGCGTTGCTTTCTTGTTTCTTGTTTCCCTCCTCTAAAAACTAGGTGCATCTTATGGTACAATGTGCAAGTGGGATGATCACTCTACAGATCTTTCCAGAATGAAGTCCTGGATGGTGTTACTACTAACAATGTTCTCACTGCTGCAGACATTGCTTGTCAGAGACAAATGTGATAGAGCTAGATGATGGCCACTTATGATATAGATCATCTCAGTCAAATGCACCTAAAAATCTTTCTATCAAAATGCAGCCTTTGGAGCAAGTTGAGGCTTGCAGAGGGGGAAACATCACAGTGGACTGTAGTCCACAAATGATGTTTTAGAGATGTGATAAAGTTCAGAAACACAACAGCAGGGGTAGGTAAAATATTTATTGAAAGTTGTTCAAAATCCATTGTAGTCCTTTCAATATCCATGCTACAACTGAATGCTGTGAGCTGTATAAAAATGCATTTTTAAAAATATTTATGGAGTCAATATCAAAAAATAGACTAATGGTGTTAAGGCACTTGAAATATAATTAAATATAGCAAATTTGCATAAGAGAAAACTACTTTGTTCAGTATAGTAGTAGTTACCTCTAATTCAACTTTTAATGAGAAACATAATTTCCCTTACCTTCCCCATACCCACTCCCTTCGAGAAAAAGCATTATGTTTTTCTTGTTCTATGTCGTCAATCACACCCAGTATTAGGCCTGCCTTGAAGGAGACAGTGTTATCAAGCCAAGAAGCAGAAGTTCCAAATTAATACAGTTCCTAGAATCCTTTTAAGATTCCTTCTAGATCCAGTTCCTAGTATCCTCATGGACTGCAGGATGAGAACCAAGCAGATCATTTTCATTGAACATGGAAGGAGCTGGGGAAAGCAGCAAAAGCAGAAGAAACAGAGGCTTTCTTATAAAGCTTACAATCACCAACTAAGATTCATTATACATATTGGGATCTTCCCTCTCTCACCCCACACCTTTCCACTGCATTCAGAGGTAAAGAAAAGCAGTGAAATATTATTACAAGGCAATGGCAAAAGCACAGACATGTTTGATGCTTTGCCCTGCATTCTGCATGCAATATGTTCAGATTTAAGAGATGTTGCCCCAAACTGGCAATGGAAATCAACTCCTAGAGACAGGCTTCCATGTGAAAACTGCTCTGTGAGTCAAGTGTCAAATGCACTGAAGAGTTCTGTGCACGACACACACACACACACACAGCACCTAGAACAGTAGGCATGTCATTAACATACTGGAACAGGGCCTTATTTTCAGCCCATAGCAAGTTGGCAATATGAATAGCTTTAACAGTGCCATTCACTTGTTTGGGAGACTAACACAATAGTGAATTGGTACTATCAAGGCTGACCACACTGACTTTGTGAATGTGTATACAGCAGGCTGCTCTGCACAGAGAATCAGATACGGGCTGTGGACCTTTTAACACAAATTGTTGAGGATGCTTCTTTATTGAACAAAGGTCTGCTGGGGCTACAAGCCCACATGACAGTTTCAACATCAGAAAACACTTTCTGGTAGTCATGAGCATTTGAACTGTGCATGGAGTAAGAGGACGATGCACTGTACTGAAGGAGTTCTAGTGTAGATTACAACGCGAATGAATGCAACTGGGCCCCCCCTCATAATTATGACAGCAGTATTACTGAAAGATGCTTCCAGGGTTTGAGAGAGAGAGAAAGGCTTATGGAAGTCACTTTCAAGTTATGTACTTAAAAAAAAAAAAAACACGTCAACTTCTCTTCCCAGTTGGCTCTGCATTGGAACATGTTGCACAGAAACCAAGGTTAAAAATGTCATCACAGAATCATAGAATTGGAAGGGACCATAACGATCATCTAGTCCAACCCCCTGCAATGCAGGAATCTTTTGCCCAACATAGAATCAGATCACTTGGAAGCTGAACATCTGCCTTACAAAGAGGGACCTACTGAATGCATCTGCAATGAGTCCTTTGCAATAGGGAGAGAAAAATATGGGCAAAATGTAAAGTTCTTGTAGGTACCAGAAATACAATGCAATGTATATAACAGTTAAAGCCACAGCCCAAAAGACTGCATGGAAAGCTGCACATGCACACTGTACTGTTTTGGGGCACCTCCCTTGTCAAAGCAGCCCTCCCTGTGCTCCCCCCCCCGCTAAAAGCCACCCTGAAACGCAGCGGAACTATGAATAAGTCCAGTAGTTCATGAAGCTACAAGTGGTGGTAACTGTGATTATCAGGGTGTCTCTATGCATAACACAGAGGCACTAAGATCTGCCTAAAAGAGGGTCTTTGGACTGTCGCCTGAGAATTAAAATTTAGTTTTCTTTTAAACTAATCAGAAACAAGGAACCCAGATGCAAAATTATACTAGACTTAAATTAAATGGCGAAAAGAGCATGTATCTTAATACAGTGGTACCTCGAGTTACATACGCTTCAGGTTATAGACTCCGCTAACCCAGAAATAATACCTCAGGTTAAGAACTTTGCTTCAGGATGAGAACAGAAATCGTGCTCCGGCAGCGCGGCAGCAGCAGGAGGCCCCATGAGCTAAAGTGGTGCTTCAGGTTAAGAACAGTTTCAGGTTAAGAACGGACCTCCGGAACAAATTAAGTACTTAACCCAAGGTACCACTGTACTCCCCATGACTTTTAGGGCAAATTGTCAAGGCACTTGACATCTTTGGTTTGGTGTGCAACAGTCTCATTCCTATTCATTTCAAATGGAGGTTGCATGGTCCACATATTTCACGCTTCAGGAAAACAGCAGAGATGCAACATTCTTTAGCTCATTAGGAAGCTGAGAGAGAGAGAGAGAGAGAGAGAGAGAGAGAGAGAGAACACACACTTTTTAGGTTACCAAATCAAAATAAGCAATTATTGCTCACAAATCCTAAAGACTCAAATTGAACACCCACTGATTTTAGAGAAATGTAAAATGTACTTGGCATCAGAATATGCTGCATTTAAATTTTAGTTGGCATCATTTGGGAAGTGTGACAGAAAACATGCCAACAGAACAGCAGCTGATGATTTCTTAGCTCAGGGTCCTCTCCCTCCAAGTCCCACTTAGACAATCTCTCTGCAGGCAGGAACCTGTGCATGCCATTTGTATACCGCATGTAGGCCTAGCATATTTTAGAGACTTGTCCAAATACTTCCCAAGTTACAAAGTATGTTTTTTCTTTAATCACAAAACAGAAAAGGTAGTCTTTTGTCTGGTTATAAAATAAAGATTCCCCCCTGTGGTTTTAACCCTGTGATGTACTGCATTGTGCATTCTGAATGGCCATGCTTGCATCCCTTGATCTGGTTTATTTATCTTCTAACTTGTTTGTTTTTAAAAAATCAGTCTAATTCATATTCTTCATAAAACATCAATTTATTTATTTAAATGTATTTTTTTATTAAAGATTTCTTGGTTTACTAAAGTATATGCAATGTCTCTTTTTTCAAGTTATGTTTTCTACAGATCATTTTCATTTGTTGAGACATTAGTGTTACTTCATAAAACATCATTAAGGAAAAAAGTGACACCATGTTCAGTGTTCTCTTAAGTATTATTAATAGTTTGGAACTATCCAAACAAACAAACTATGCAATTTTTTTTCAGGGAAGCTCGATGTCAAAATACTATTAAAAAGATATTTATTGGGATAAAGGGATTTTAAATAGCAAAAAATACATACCTGTATGGATAGCCATGGTACTTAGATCTAAATATTGACAGCAGCCAACTGAAGAACAAGACGACCAAACCGATGCCAGCCATACACATTACTGCAGGAAATAAATCACAAAATGAAGTCAGCTTGCCAAAACAGCATGAAAATAATCAATCATGAAACAAATTTAAAGAATGCTTAAAGGTAACGGTACCCCTGACTGTTAGGGTCCAGTCGCGGACGACTCTGGGGTTGCACGCTCATCTCATTCTATAGGCCGAGGGAGACGGCATTTGTCCGAAGACAGCTTCCGGGTCATGTGACCAGCATGACTAAGCCACTTCTGGCGAACCAGAGGAGCTCACACAAATGCCGTTTACCTTCCCACTGGAGCGATACCTATTTATCTACTTGCACTTTGACGTGCTTTCGAACTGCTAGGTGGGCAGGAGCTGGGACTGAACAATGGGAGCTCACCCCGGTGTGGGGATTCGAACCGCCAACCTTCTGATTGGCAAGCCCTAGGCTCAGTGGTTTAGACCGCAACGCCACCCACGCAGATTGTCTAACTGCAGTTCCAACTGAATTTGTGAGAAAACTCTCAAAAGGAGCAAAAGAGGCCATACAACTTAGAAAACCAGCAACAAGTAACAAACCTATTCTTACTGACAACACAACTGCCAGAGGAAAGTTTTCCCAAGTACCAAAATATTTTTTATGGACACACACACACCTGCTTTTCACATCCTGGCATTCCCTGTTTAAAAATACAAGCACGCTGCATTCCAGGCACAGGAAGGAAGGAAGGAAGGAAGGAAGGAAGGAAGGAAGGAAGGAAGGAAGGAGAATGCTGTGGTGTCAGGATTGACCAGAAGATGGCGCTGCAACCCAACATTACCATCCCTGCCAGGTGAAGCGAAATCCGGTACTTACTTTTTCTCTTCATTACCTCCAGGTCAGAAGTTGCAGCTTCATGCAGGAGCACCATCCCAAGAGTAACACCAGCATCTGAGAAAGCTGTTTAAGGCTAAACCACTTCAACAGGCTGAACAAAAGTATGGCACATTCCTATCCAGTTTCTTAATGCTATGCATTTAGAAAAATCCTAACTTTTGCTGTAGTTGCAGAGTTTGCAAGACTGAGCCAAGTTTGAACTCAGCAACCTTGTCCTAGCATTCTGGGTTGAACTACAGAAAAAAGGAGGAAGGGTAAGAGTCATTATGTTTTAGGTCTCTGCATTCTCAAAACCTTGCTAGATTCCCGCCCACCCCACCTGACTTGTTATCTTTTATGCACAATTGGAAGCAAGAGACAGTAGTGAGGGGAGCTGGAGGGGGAAATCACTGAATTAGGGATGGGGCGGGCAGCATAAGTTACACAATGTTAACCAAATCAAATAATTCAAAGGAGTTTCTAAAGACAAACTTATTGAGTCAAAAGCTTTCATGGATTACAACCCACTTCACAAGCAATGCCATTTTCAGTTTGTACTAACAGAAACAAACTCAAGAAGCATAGCGAGGGAAATGCACAGTCTGTGGCACTTTGAAGTTACAATTCAAAGCCTAAACTTATACAGATAACCACCAGGAATGTTTATAACAAGAGGTAAAAGTACAAACATCTTAAGCATGTCTGTCCTTAAAAATAACAGCAATCCTACTGAGAGAGGAGCCACTGAAAATAATGGACACACATTTAGATCTACAGTATTCATTTCACTGAGTCTACTCTTAATGTAGCTGGCTACCACCTATATGAAAATCTAGCAATTACAATGGTTTTCCATTCAGATAACCACACCTGACTGGCATCAGAATTCAGCAACTACTTGCTTGATCTGATCAATGATTTCTTTAGAAGGCTGCAAAGTCACCAATGCAAACCCCA
Source organism: Podarcis vaucheri (assembly GCF_965113315.1). NCBI lineage: Eukaryota > Metazoa > Chordata > Lepidosauria > Squamata > Lacertidae > Podarcis > Podarcis vaucheri. Next base: position 30,433,177 of record NC_138758.1, read on the forward strand.
GGAAACTTTGGCTAGATCTGGTTGAAAGGCTTTCAAGCTTAAGTATTTGTTGTTAACAAGGATACTAAACAGCAGAACAATGTGTGTTTCAGCAACAAATTGGGCTTGACTGCTCCCATGGATATAGCTCTGCAAGAAAAGGGTTAAAAAATTATGCAGTTTTGATTATTTCATATTTGATTATAAGATTCCTGATCTAAATTTGCACAGGCTCACACACATATCTACATGGGGATGAAAAGCCAGGTTCACTCAGTCTCCAGACTTGCTTAAAAGGGATTCTGCTGACTGCAAAACTGTTCCAATCAGTAGTTATTCCCAGAGCATATTACTGTGGTACCTGCCTTCTCAGGTCGGCTAATACTCCATGCGATGGTCCATCTCCTGCCAGGAACTACAACAATATTTCAGGATATGTAACAGCGATTGCTTTCTACATTTAAAATGCTGGTTTTAACCTACAAAGGCAATAGCCCAGTCCTCCTAGGCTAGAGACTGTGTTGTTACTGTCACCTATAACAATCTCAAAAAGCAAGGAAAAGCACTCTTTCAGCAATTCCATCTACCCAAGAGCCAAAGAGAAAGTCGGAGAGAAGCAATTGTACCTAATCTGACCAAGAGAGGAGCGAACTCGTGGTTCCCAATTACTTAAGTTCTGTGGACCCCTTTTGTTTCAAAAGCCAAGCCATGGACCCCTACTTTTGAAAATTTTGCTCTCTCTATAGTACTTTTTGTTATGTGAATGGTGCCACAGACCACTGGGAACTACTGCTTACTGGAGCATCATGGCTGTTATAGCCTTTTTCCAAAGCGTTTGCACCTGCCTTGACCAGAAGTTGGAGCCATAACACAAAATACCATACCTCCCAGCAAAAGGGAAATCTATCCAGTTGGTTTATGAAATGCATATATGCACTTTAAAGACGACAACTAACAAAACTGCATAAAAGATTTGCTTCCAAGAAATGCAGTTTCACTTTCTCCCTAAGATATGCAAAGGAGCAACAGGACCCAACTAAAAAGGTTACTGGTCTTTCTAACACACACTCCTTATCCTCCTTTAAGAAGTGTGCAACTTCCATTTAAGTGTATTCAGATGAATTTACTATCAGTGTTTGGCTTCTGAAGTTGTTTTTTTAAAAAATGTTTATTGGTTTTGCATAAATAAGAAATTAACTTAAAATAAAATTATACCTCTTCCCCCTACCATACAAAGTGCCCCAATGATACCCATTGAAAATGAGCATATGGGTCGATTGGTCCCTGTCTAATTATATTAAAATGCCTTTCCATGTGTTTTCAGAGGCCTATATCCATGTTCCTTTGTTGACCTAAGAAATAAGAGTAAACCAAAGATTATAGAAGTTCCTTGGGTTTTTTCTCTAACCAGATGAAACACCAGTGAGAAAATTGGAGGGTACCACCACCTCCAAATCCAAAAATAAGATGCCAAAAACGGATTTTTTTATGTCTGACTAAGCATTTTTACAAAACTGCTTAAATGGATTTTTCCTATAGGAACTACAATTCACAATACATTTGATTTGTATCCACGCAGCTGGTCCAATCCCTGGATTACTAGTAATACCGTATGATCACATCTTGCACACAATTAACTAGCACAATTTCAACCTCTGTAGCTGAAAGCTGGCAAGTTGTAAGCCTGAAAATTAATTGCATGCAAGTTGGAGAGCTTAAAAGCTCCTTCTGTTCTGGGTTTTCCTGGCACACAAATAGCTTTTAAGCTCTCCACCTTGCTTACCAAGCTCTGGGAGGCTCTCACAAGATCTTGTGGGAACTCAGATCTTGTGAGAGCCTCCCAGAAGCAACAAGAGAGCCTCCCAGAGCCCAGTATGCAAGTAGGAGAGCATAAAAGCTCTCTGCCTTGTTTGTGGGGGCAAGATCTGTTCAGTGCACCAGCTCTGGGAGGTAAAATTTCTCATGCAGGGGTGGTTCCAGGGGTGTTCGGATATATATGTTTTTGTTCTGTCCCTGGTACATAACAAGATGTGATCATATTTCATACTTGTCAGGGCCAGAGTCAGATGCAAGTCAATACGAAAGACGCAAGGCTTCATTGTTAGTGAAGTTAACTCTTTAGTCAGTTTAACTTTATACAACTCAGCAAGTATCGGCGCTTGGAGACCAAGAAGGAGGGGAGCTTGTCGCAGCAGGAGAGGGCGAGTCCCTGGATTCTTCAGCAGCCTCTTGACCCCCATCCTCTGCTTCAGCCTCGGAGTCTGAACTGCTCCCTGTCACCAACACTTCCTACTCACTAAACCCTGTTGCACCTTCAACATCCAGGCCTTCCTTCCAAGCCTCTCCCCCTGACCTCTCCTCAGCATCCCACCACCAATCCCCTGGCTCTGAGCCTTCCTGCTCTGGGGTTTCCATTGGGGGTTCCCCGGCTGGTGCCACCCACCACTCCCCTTCAGCCAGCCAGTTCATGATATCACTGTGCAGAGGTCACATGGTGTAACACCATCCAATATTACGTACTGTCTCACCCCCTTGTGAAGTCAATTGAAATAATACTCTGTGTGGCAAACAAGGCTTTCATTGTATATATGTATAAATGTTAGAATCAGGTTTTGCCAATTTTAAAAAATTCCAGTCTTCAATCATTCTTGGTATGAATCTAAATAAGTAGAGATGTGGTGGCAGACTAAAACTCGCAGCAAATTGCTAAACATCTGGGCCAGCACAAAAAGCAGAGGAGACAGAGGGCAATCCTGCTTCATGCAGGAGCTCTGATTGCAAGCCATGTGCCAAAATAACTACAGAACTCTCCTGATCAAGGTTTAAAGCAGACTTATAAAGAAGGTCCCCATGTTAAACCTTTGCAAGTTTTCAAACAGAAAACTCAATTCAATGTGCTTCTGCACTTTTACTAAACATGGGATGGCACTGAACTCAGTCTTACTCATTGAAATTAATGGGCATAATTTAATCACGTTCCTTAATTTCAGTGGGTCAGCTCTGAGCAAAACCAAGTTGAATACAAACAAATACAGGATACATAAATTTTGAATTGAACAGTATGTAGTGAAAGTAAATAGGAGGCAAAAACGTATATATTTTTAAAACTGAAAATGCGAGATTTAGAAGCATTACTGTGACCAACAGTTTGTGAGAATCCGAAAGCAATGAAGTGTTGCTTAAAATAACCACATTATTTTCACTGTTAGCACAGCCTAGAAACTCTTGGTTTCACATTTAAGAGGCCTACAGGTATGAAAGACAGAACCTTTAACAATAAATTGAAGTAAGAAATATGCCTAATCAGGGACCTCTTTAACAGGCAGAGTGTGGCAAAAAAAGATTCAGGAGGAGAGAAATGTATACTAGCTACAATAATCTACACACTTCAGTAAAAAATGTATCACCTATTCTGAATACTCCTGTTCTGTATCTGTTACATATTCTGTACCTCCTGTTCTGAATACACCTATCCTGTATCAGTTACACTGACAACCACTCTGCTTCTGGACTCAATTCAAAGCTGGTTGTGGCCTTTAGAACCCTAAATCGTTGGTGACTATGTTGTCTAAAGCACCACCTATACCTGTATGAGCCTGCCCAAGCAGGAGCCCTGCTCTCTGGTCCATCAAGCAAGAGCTATTAAATTGTGTGAGTGCAAGGAATAGTGCTTTCTCCCAGGGTGGGAATCTCTGGAACTCTTTGGAACCAGAGAGACACTCTGCTGGTCCTTAGAAAGCCTCTTGAGAAACATTAATTGAAGTCTGTGGTTGAGTTGTTTGACACTTTGACACATGAAAAAATACTTAGTAGCTGCTGCTTTTATGGGATGGGGGTTGTATTTTCATGTGTTTTAGATTTTTACAAATGAACTTGGAAGGGGAGTATATGCTGAAAGACATGTTAACATATTTTAAAAAGTTATACTGGAGTTTTGATGTTTGTTTGTTTTTTAAACGATCACTTACCACTTGACCTGTATGGGGATTCTTATGAGCATATGGTGGCCCTCTGATGTGATTCCACATTTGCCCTGATGTCATTGCCAGAACGAAACACTGGAAACAACACGTTGAGAAATCAGTAAACTTGTAAGCACCAAGAAAGACATCCCTGATTCAAACATTGCTCACCTTTTAAGTGACCTCAAACAATACTGATCATTAATTTGTTTCCACTATTTCCCCACAGCTTTAAATTTAAAATATATTCTGAGCCTGTGTCCTAGTTGAATCCTCAAAACAAGTTTATATTTCATTTATGCCCACATCATGATTGCATATTACACAATCATGTGACACAGCCAAGAGCATCCTGTCCACAAGTGGCTGCCAATACTGAACATGCCCCAAGCAAAGCAATTAAAACCCTTTTTTTAATCCAACAGAAAACAGTAATTTCACAACTGCATCTTTCCTCAAATAAAAGAGCTCCCACTATGGGAATGAAGCTATTTTATTTCCTTTAAAATGTAAACTCAAAACAATTTACAAACAAGCAAACAAAAAACATTTTGCCACAATCTTAGGGGTGGGAGTGGGGGAAGAATAGTATTCTCCTGATTTCCCTCTCAAAGGACAGAGAGGTTCAACCTCAGACAAGAAGATCTGACCTCATATACCTGCTTTATGAAGCTGCAGAAAGGTCCACAGCCATTATTACTCTGATATCAGAACTCTGAGAGAACAAGAAGGGATTTTCTAGAAATGGCAGTGGATCTTCAGGATCCAAAGCCACCCTGTTTGCTAATACTCCCCTGGAATTGAGGAGATTTCACCCCTGCTGATTCTCCAGAGAGGAGGGGTGGTTTTCTGCTCTCTACTTATTTCGCTCCAGCCTCACATCAAAGAGAGAGAGAGAGAGACTGAGTGTTAGAGAGAGATCGTGTGTATAGATAAGGTTGCTGCTAAGAGCAGTTGCAGACACTCAGTGCAGTTCAGCATTTTTCGTTTAGACCTCATTTAGCTCTGTATATAGTTGTGTATTATAGTTGTAGATAGAATAAAGAAGATATTCTACAGAGCTGCTCTCCAAGTCGTTTATGCTATGCTATACTCTGCTGTGCGACGACTGTCTTCTTGTTGGAGTGAATCCAGTGCTCACAACTCTAAGCTGTGAGTCCACAGCACTTTGACCTGTTCCTGTGCAGAAGGTGGTCTCTGGAAGTGCTACCCAGCTTGCCTAGCCCAGTCGTGGCTGAAGTGGATGAGTCCAGTTGGTGGCACTGGCTCAAGGGCGATGCTGACAGGAATGGGGCACAAGATACAGCAGCCCTTCCATCTGAATCAGTGGAAAAGAAACTGTTACTAAAAACCAGAATGACAATCTGTTTTTTAAACTGAAAAACAATACAGCCAGATCACAGTAGATGCATGCAAAGAATAGGCCAAGTGATGAGGAAGGTTGGGAGAGGGATCCTGGGGAGAAAAGAGGAAACAAAGTGATTACAACATAATTTGCTTACCAAAGCAGCAAAAGCCCAGCCTGTCTTGTTATACAGAAAATCCAGGTTGCTTCTTCTTAAGTACACAAGGCCACCAATAACAGTGAGGAGCAGCCCCAACATCAAGGGCCCAGCATAGTTTGGAGGCCTTATCACACGGATCTATGAAAGTCAAAAACAGTTTGCACATTAAAACAAACTGGAAGAATTCTGTACAAAAATATATAGGCACCAATAATTCCTGAACAGTTTTACTACTAGAGGGATAGGTAAGTTTTTGAGAATGCAGCAAAGCTACTTCAACTTCTAAAAAAAAAAAATCTAAAGTGTTCCATGCGGAAAATTGCTTTTGAGAAGTAACACTGAAGTATACAAATAATTTCAATATTTTAATTACATTACACTCTGTTGTTCTCATAAGCTACCTCAAAGTAGGTTACAATTAAACTATAGCCAGGAAGCACATGACAAAAACATCTGCTTTAAAAAGAAAATGTTTCATCTTGTGTACAAAACCTCAGAAATAGCACGGAGTATACTAGACCACAATGAAGATGTACTGAGATGTACCACTGAGGTATTCCTGCTCCAAGTTGCAGTCAATTTTACCTTACAGGTAAATGGTGCAGATGCCCACAGATCTCTAATAAGAACTTTTAAACAATTTAAAGCTGCATTTATTACATGCACACTTATGTGGAAACAATTCCCACCGAACACAGTGGCCTTACTCCCAGATAATATAGGATTAAGGATAGGATTAAGCTGCAAAAATAATACAAAAACCATAGCAAAGGGTTGTTGCTGGATTTTAGAATGCCCTGAAAATAATTTGAAAAGTGACATGAGAATATACCAAAAGTATTTTTAAAAAGACACTCCAATCACTAGCAGTTTTACCAGGATGCTCATGACAACTGGGAAGCACAGGAGACAACAAAATTGCCTCTCCATAAAAATATCTAACAGTTCAACCCACCGACTCTTTCTCCATCCACCATGGAAAACATGATTTAATAGAGCACCAAAATAAGATTAAGTAAACTGTTCTGGTTTAAAAGAAATAATTGTATTGAGTGTATGCATACGGTGGAAAAGATGGACAAGTGCTCATGAACTTGTTCTCTTCGTGTGGCAGTCCTGCTATTTGAGGCAACAGAACAATAATATATTTCTTTATATTACAGTTAGAAGCAAAACACTGCATAGAAGTTGAAGTCTGGCCTTTACTTACATTGACATCAGTTCTATCAGCAACCCAACGGGCTAGCTGTTCAGCAGCAAAACCTCGTACTTGCAGTTCGTATGTGTCACCTTTTTTCGGTTTCCCTTTTGGTGGGAAATTAATGAAGGTTGGAGCAGAGTTCATGTTGAGCTGTATTTTTTAAGAAACACAAAGAAATGTACTGTCACTCAAATTGTCTGTTGAGCTGCTACCTAAAATCCATGCTCTGAAATGGAGCTCAGATTCTGAAGTTATCCAGGCATAACTTGTGAACCAAGACACATAGGTCTATGTTGCAAACTCCACTGCCTCACATAAATACCAGCAGTTGTACTACAGGTTACCAGAAAAACTTATTTCTTCCCTCCCACTCCACTTAGTTTGAAATGCTCTGAAGAAGCAAGTTATTACTTAATGTGCAATCCTAAATATTAGAGTAATATTAAGTATGTTTATGTTACTGATGCCCCAGTAAGTGTAAACCGTTTTTAAAAACAAAACAGTAATGCACATCTTTTTCTTAATCCTACTCCACAAGTATAACTACGCAAGAAGCACATTACCATTTGAAATACATCAGAGCCTTCATCGAAATCAACCATGGCAAAAAAGATCCTGTTTGTGAATGCACTTGAGTACCGCCATGAGTTTGCCAGAATCTGATATTCTTCATCAGCTTGCCTACAAAAATGTAAGAAAGTGCTGTTCAAGCATCTAACCATGTCAAGATTTAAAAGCATTTAGCCCATCAGAAGAACGTAAGCCCACACTTTCACACTAGCTGTAAGAAGAAACCTGAACAGCAGCAATGATCATGCAGCCACAAGTCACCACTACAAAAGAACAGCATCTGAACTGACAGGGATGCATATACTTCCTGGCGTTCCCACAAAGTTACAATTTTGCTTTCTTTGGAGAAAGCCTTTTATTTGGTAGGATTCAAAGACCCACATCCCTCAGTCTCAGCTAATGTAGTACCAATAAATAATGTCTTTAGCTGGATCCCTCATGTCAATGAGAATTTCTTTGAGAATATTTTTATAATTTGAGAACAGATGGCACTCCAGGTTTGAGTAAGTAGAATTTAAATCTTTAATGCTAAATGCTAAACCAGTTACGGTTGGCACTTCAGAGGTGCGCAGGTAGAATTTAAGTCTGATGCCAAATGCTAAGTCAATTAAAGATGATGGTCTGTGAATCAGGTGCTTGAATAAGGTTTAGCAAGCACAATACCTACATGAATAATTTGAAGAGACATTCTTTCTGTCAAATTCTCTTCATAAGAAGCAGGTATAGTACTTTTAACTTAAAAAGCAACTCCTTGTGTATGACTTTATATCATTTCTAAAAGAATTATTTTCAAAATATCACAATGATTAATTGCTACTTCAACAATCTTTTGGTACACCTGATTTTTTGAATGCTAGCATGGTGCTTTTCCCTTGAGTACAACAGAATAAGTTTGAAGTAAAAAGGATAAAACAAAGGAGAAATACTGTGACACAAAAAAGCATACAAGGTTTTCTGTAATAATGAATTTTCAAGTAATTTAAATCCATACTTGCACACAACACATTGTCTGTGAGGCTGAAGCGCAGTGAACATAACAATCACAGAGTAGTTTCTTGGTGGTGCCTTTATAAGACGACGAAATTTATCACCGTTCAGTCGAATTACCGACCGTTTGCTAGCCCATTCCATCAGCTGGTTCACTTTTTCTGAAAGAACCATCTAAAATATAAAATTGGAAAGAAGAAAATAGTTTCTGTTAAACAAGTCTTCTACTAGGAGTCTAAGCTGCTACAGCTTAATCTGAACAACCATGTATGACATTTAAATAATAATAATGTATTAGCTGCATGATCCCAGAATCAGACCCAGCTCCTAAGCTGTGTTGGGAGACTGAGAATGGAATACTTATGTCTTCTCTTTAGCCTTTCCAGTATGTTATCATTTCATCTCCTTCCCAGGACCATTTCTTTACAGCAACTAGCATTGATAAATCAAGGTGAATATTCACTTCCTCAGTGCTGCTTGCAACTTCGTGTCCTACAGATGTTGACAGACTACAACTCCCATCAGCCTGTGGTCAGAGGCCACGGAAGATGTCCAGATTATATGGAGTACACTAGGCTTGTTCACAGCATTCAGATAATGCAACCAGCAACAAGCCTTTGATTCCATGAACTTGGCCACACAACATACGGTCTGCATAGACATGCCAAGGCACCCTTAGATGCTGCCCCATTCTCAGTTCTCTCCCTCATCATCTGCCATTTACTGCCTGACTAAGAGTCATAACCGTCGGATCCTCCTCCTCCTCAGCGCAGGCAGCGCCCGTCGTTTACCTTACGTGACAGGAAAACGCGCCCTCTTCTAGGTATCTCTTGCTAAAATCTGGCGGCACTAATTCGCTTGCGCCTATAGCTGCAGCCTGGTCGTGCATAAATTAGGCGAAACGTATTCTATTGCAGTGTAACTGGCAGCAGCTGAAGGCGCAGCCAACAACTTTTTCATTCATTATAATCTTCATCATCGTCATCCCTTGTTATGAATCCATCTCTCCACCAAGGAACTCTCTGCGGCGGCAACTTAGCAGCAGCAGCCTGAGGGGGGCGAAGACTCCCACAGGACTGCAGTGGGAGAGACGAACGGCGATTAAGCGATGCAAAGTGCTTGAGGCGGCGGCGGCACTCTGCACATGCTAGGCAACCCTGTAGTCCGTCACACACACACACACACACACACACACATACACAGCTCTTCCTAGGATAACTGCGGGCCTAGCAAACGAGCCTCCGTAAGTTGGGCCCTGAGAGTAAGAAAGGTGGGCGGTTGGATGACCTCGGTGTGCCCCTCTCCCTCTCCTCCTCCGCGCCTGGATCGCGATCGCATCGGCCCTCCTCCAGCCAGCCCCACTCACCTCCTTCTTCTTCTGCCCTCCGACGCCGGAGCCGGCCAGCACGGCCAAGAAAGCCAGAGCCAGAACCCTCAGAAACGCCGCCATGACTGAACCGGCCTCCCTTCCTTCAGCGACAGGCAGAAAAGCCACTCACGGGCAGCCCGGCGCCCATAGGCCAGGCCGCGCGTCGGGCCAGTACCGGATTGGGTGAAAGAAACTTCCGCTGCCTAGGTATTGGTCCCCTGCGCTTCTTCCTCTTTCACTAAGTCTCCGCCCCTACCCGAACTTTTACTTTTTGGACTGGAAGTGGAGGAGAAAGGAGTTCGGGAGGGGAGGGGGGACGGGGGGAGTAGGAAGGACGCGTCAGACTCCCGTTGACAAATGAGAATGGGGTAAGCTGTTGCGATATGATTGGCCGCCAGAGACCGGTTAGGCGGACTTCGTGCGGACTGACAGGCAGCCCGCACAGCCTGTCTCTGGGTTCTGCGCCAGACTTTGCGCTCAGCAGCCCCCAAAGGGAGGGGTAACAGGGAGGGGTTAGAGGGATGCGTCAATTTTAAAAGACAAGCTGTTTATTAATTATTAACGATTATTTATTTCATAAAATTTATGCACCATTTTTTAAATTAAAATACCGCGAAACTGGTTTACGAAAATTATAAAACAATAAAATTATCAATAGAATCATAGAATAATAGAGTTGGAAGAAACCACAAGGGCCATCGAGTCCAACCCCCTGCCAAGCAGGAAACTTCATTAGAGCACTCCTGACATATGGTTGTCAAGCCTCTGCTTAAAGACCTCCAAAAAAGGAGACTCCACCACACTCGTTGGCAGCAAATTCCACCGTCGAACAGCTCTTACTGTCATGAAGTTCTTCCTAATGTTTAGGTGGAATCTTCTTTCTTGTAGGAATAATTAGGAATAATTAACAGCAATAATAGTGTAAGACTTTTTAAAAGTCAAAATAGCAATAGAGTAAAAGTAAAAGTAGATTAAAACTTGCATTGATCATTTTACCTATTTATGTAAAACATATTTATACCACCATATTCAAAAAGGAATAAAATGCAATTTAATATTAAAATGCAATTTTCTAATAAACAATAAACTGAAAGCCAGGCAATCATAAAAGCCTCTAAAACCTCCTGGTTTCGGGACCGAGACAGCTCTGGTTGCCCTAACAGATGATCTCCGTAGACAACTGGAACGAGGCGGGTCAGAACTGCTGATCCTTTTAGATTTGTCAGCAGCCTTTGACATGGTCGATCATGATCTTCTGTACCACCGCCTCGCAGACGTGGGGATACAGGGCATAGCCCGTAACTGGCTGTGCTCTTTTATCTCTGGTCGGGGACAGAGGGTGGCACTAGGGAGGGAAATGTTGTCGCGCCACTCCTTGGTGTGTGCAGTGCCGCAGGGCGCAATCTCTCCTTGATGCTTTTTAACATCTTTATGCGCCCCCTTGCCCAGATTATCCGGAGCTTTGGGCTGGGCTGTCACCAATATGCTGATGACACTGAGCTCTATCTGCTGATGGATGGCCACACTGACTTGGCCCTGAACACACTGACCAGATGCTTGGAAGCTGTGGCTGGATGGTTTCGTGGGAGCTGATTCAAACTAAATCCTTCGAAGACAGAGGTCCTATGGCTCGGTCGGGATGGCATGGGGATGAGGGACCAACTCCCTTCTCCTGCGGGGGCCCAATTAGTGCCATTGCCTTCCGTTAAGAGTTTGGGTGTAATCCTTGACGCCTCCCTTTCCATGGAGGCGCAAGTTACAGCAACAGCCAAGGTGACATTTTTCCACCTTTGCCGCATCAAGCAATTGGTCCCTTACCTTTCCTGCCCCGCCCTGGCCACAGTGATCCATGTGACGATCATCTCCAGGCTTGACTACTGTAATTCGCTCTACGCGGGGCTGCCCTTGAAGCTGTCCCAGAAACTCCAGCAGGTGCAGAATGCTGCAGCGAGGCTCCTCATGGGGTCTCTGCCATGGGAGCATATTCACCCAGTGCTTTTCCAGCTGCACTGGCTCCCGGTATAGTACAGGGTCAGATAGATTTAAGGTGCTTTTTTTGACCTTTAAAGCCTTCACGGCCTAGGACCCTCATACCTACGGGACTGCCTCTCCCGGTATGCCCCACGGAGAGCCTCAAGGTCCATAAATAGCAACACCCTAGAGGTCCTGGGCCCTAAGGAAGTTAGATTAGCTTCATCCAGAGCCAGGGCCTTTTCAACTCTGGCTCCGGCCTGGTGGAATGCTCTGCCTCATGAGACCAGGGCCCTGCAGGATCTGATTTCTTTCCGCAGGGCCTGTAAGACAGAGTTGTTCCGCCTGGCCTTTGGCTTGGAGCCAATTTAATTCCCTCCTTCCCTCTCTTTTTTCTTTTCCTTTCTCCTCCTGCGATGAGGCTACATTTTAATATTTTAATGTTGTATTTTAATTTTGTTTTTAAGTTGTAATCATTCAAATTGTTTTTATTTTTGCTTGTTAGCCACCCTGAGCCCGGCCTTGGCTGGGGAGGGCGGGGTATAAATAAAAATTATTATTATTATTATTATTATTATTATTATTATTATTATTATTAAAATTAGGGGACCTCGCCAGCCAGCCCGCTCCCCAGCTCCCCAGTCTTCACTCTCCAAAATTGCAAACCCAAGATTCATGCAAGGGCAGGGCAACTTGGGCCTCTAAATCTAGGGGACCTCCCCAGCCAGCCCACTCCCCAGTGCTGCAGTCTCCTCTCTCCCAAAATTGCAAACCCAAGACTTCATGTGAGGTCAGGGCAACTGTGGGGCCCAATTTGGCCCAATTGCTCCAATTGCCTTAAGGCCAGCCCAGATGAGGCTGTGCAGGGGTTGGGCTGACAAGCGCTGCCACTTCTGGGTCCCTGGTGTCACTATTCAAAGTACAGACTCAATAACCTGTTATGGAAATAAAAGGGGAGAAATAAAGGGGGCACTTATTGGCAATCATTTTTGTCACCGCTCAACACCTCTCCTCCCTCAAAACCCCAGCCTTTGCACTGTTAATGGAGAAGGCTGGCAAATTGTATCCCTTCTGGTTTCTATTGGCAAACCTGTTGCATTGTTGCAAGGAAGTGTCAGAATTGTATCCCTTTGTACTTGACCATGCTGGACTCCTAACCTTTGAAAATCACATAAAATCAATGCCATAACCAATTCTCCTATTTCAATGACGTTATGCTTCAAAAGGAAAGGTGGACTTGGACATCATCTTCCTCCATAATCCTTGAAGGGAGAGGTCACATACTCAACTTGGATACCACCCTCCTCCATAATCCTTGGGATATACAGTCAAGTACAGAGCACCCCTCCCTTGAGGGGAACAATGAACATCTGTTGATGGGTTTCCTGAGGCCAGGTGTTCCCATAGCCCATGCTCAGGAAGGCCAGATAGTTTTATTGTTATAGATAGTTTTATTGTTATTTAGGTGGCGGGAACTTAAGGTGTTAAGAACTTGATGTGAGAACTGAGGCAAGTTAATGAACTTGGGCAACCTCACGACTCCCCTCCCTCCTTGTGACATCATGTTGATGTGTCAGTGATGTATGAATGATGGTTCTGGAAATGTATTCTGGGTAGGGAGGGAAGGTCTTCAAAGAGCTTGTAACCCATGTTCGGGGTTCTTATTCTGTGTGGAGACCTGTTGTGCAGTAATAAAGTTTGTGGTCTACTGACCGCTATTTTGCTCCTGTATTTGGCTGGAACTTCCTTCTTCTGCTAACCGCCCTGATGAGTATCCTCGCACCCCAGAATTTTCCATCTCAGAATCCAGAGCCAGCAGGCCCAGAGTCAACAACCAGCTGCACAGCCTTCCCCACTCAACGGTCAGGTCAGTAGTGGTACATACTGCACTTTAATCAGTGGGAGAGTGTGAGTGGGGGACCGCATGGGGCAGATAGACCAGGCAAGCAAGCTCTCCCAAGTCCCTTCCATTCTTTCCGACCTCCTTGGCTTGAACAGAGCAAGGCAGGCACATGTGACTGGCACTGGCCTCACCCCTCGCAGGCAGAGAAGTCTATCTTTCACACTTCACAGAGCCCTGTTGGTGCCTGCAGCATGCACTGCAGATTGCCCCCAGGCAGAGAGAGGCCTTTGGGATCAGGGAAGGCAGCAGTGGGAAGGGATCTACGGAGGGATCCAGAACTACCTGTAGAAGGCAGGAGGCCAGGCTACAGGTTGGTAACTGGACCTCATCCTGACTCTGACGTTAATGGGAAGGGAAAACCAGGCCCCAAGCTTTCTTTTGCAGAAAATGTAAGAACTGGAACCTGTGTTCTTACATTTGTTCGCTGCATTTTTGGACCGTGTGCTAGGTCATTTTCACAAGGTCAGCAAAGCCCTTCAGAAATCAGACGTGTTATTGAGTTCTTGTGCAAGTTTGTACAGTTCACTTCTGGATTTTAAAAGGAAAATTAGAGTTGATTTTGATGAGCTTGAGAACAAGCAAAAGCCACCTTGCCAAATGTCAACTACAAAACAAGGAGACAAAGAGTGAGGGAACAGCAGATAAATGACAGAAGTGCACTTGATTCCTTAGATGCACTTTCTTCAAGAGATAAGTTTAGGATAAAATCCTTTATTCCTATATTAGATGCACTTGAAGCCAATTTAAAAAGAAGAAATACTGTGTACAGTGATGTTGCACAATTGTTTGCCATTCTTGCTAATTTGACAACATCTAAGCAAGAAATTCAGCAAGGTTTGGAACTGTTGATAGAAGCATACCCAGAAGATACTGGCCTGAAACTTATTGATGAACTTTTGCACTTTCACCTGTACATGACACAAAGCCATAGGCCTAGAGCAGAGCATTCTCTGTCTCATACAGACCTTTATCAATTTATATACAAGGACAAAATTCATATGGCCTTTCCTAATGTGGAAGCAATTGTGCAGCTATTTCTTAGCCTTATGGTCACTAACTGCTCAGGAGAGAGGAGTTTTTCAAGACTCAAAAGAATTAAAAATTAATTAAGGGCCACAATATCTCAAGAGAGGTTGTCCGCACTGAGCATTCTGTATATTGAAAGTGACCAACTTAGACAAACAAATATTCATGAAGTTTTGGATGATTTTGCTATGAGGAAGGCTAGGGGGGAAACATTTTAGTCTTACTGTATTGATGGTTGTAGTTTACTTCTTAATATGTATTTTATTTTTTTTATAATAATTTTTTTTATTGCTTTTTTTCCAAGGTCAGAATACATCGCCAATAACACAACAAAAGTGATTTTACAGAAAAAAGAAGAGATTAAATAAAAGAAGATTCACTTTTCCAGATCTTTTTTCGTAATCAACTGGACTTCCCCACATCTTCCATCCCCTGCTTTCTTTACAATAAAAATAAACAGCAAATTGATACCTTATTTCATGTGTTTTTGTACTTTCATTTAGTTATATAATCTATAATTTAAGCTTTTCAAAGTCATAACTTAATTTCCATCATTTTCACGTCTCAATACTGAAGCATGTTTTTCCCAGAACTTAGCAAATTCTCAACATTCATATAACTTATAATATTTTTGTAGATAGTCCTTAAATTTTTTCCAGTCCTCTTCCACTGCCTCTTCTCCCAGGTCTCGGATTCTGCCGGTCATTTCGGCTAATTCCATGTAGTCCATCAGTTGCGAATGCCACTCTTCCAGCGTGGGTAACTCCTGTGCCTTCCAGTATTTAGCTATAAGGATTCTTGCTGCTGCTGTTGTTGTTGTTTAGTCGTTTAGTCGTGTCCGACTCTTCGTGATCCCATGGACCAGAGCACGCCAGGCACTCCTGTCTTCCACTGCCTCCCGCAGTTTGGTCAAACTCATGCTTGTAGCTTCGAGAACACTGTCCAACCATCTCATTCTCTGTCGTCCCCTTCTCCTTGTGCCCTCCATCTTTCCCAACATCAGGGTCTTTTCCAGGGAGTCCTCTCTTCTCATGAGGTGGCCAAAGTATTGGAGCCTCAGCTTCACGATCTGTCCTTCCAGTGAGCACTCAGGGCTGATTTCCTTCAGAATGGAGAGGTTTGATCTTCTTGCAGTCCATGGGACTCTCAAGAGTCTCCTCCAGCACCATAATTCAAAAGCATCAATTCTTCGGCGATCAGCCTTCTTTATGGTCCAGCTCTCACTTCCATACATCACTACTGGGAAAACCATGGCTTTTACTATACGGACCTTTGTTGGCAAGGTGATGTCTCTGCTTTTTAAGATGTTGTCTAGGTTTGCCATCGCCTTTCTCCCAAGGAGCAGGCGTCTTTTAATTTCGTGACTGCTGTCACCATCTGCACTGATCATGGAGCCCAAGAAAGTAAAATCTCTCACTGCCTCCATTTCTTCCCCATCTATTTGCCAGGATGCTGCTGTAGTTGCGTATAAAAAGAAAGTTCTATCTTTCTTTGACACTCTCTGGCCCACAATGCCCAGGAGGAAGGCCTCTGGTTTCTTATGAAAGGTATACTTAAATACCTTTTTCAACTCATTGTAAATCATTTCCCAAAAAGCCTTCACCCTCGGGCATGTCCACCAGAGGTGAAATAATGTTCCTTCAGCCTCCTTACATTTCCAACATTTATTGTCAGACAGATGATATATCTTTGCAAGTTTGACTGGGGTCATGTACCACCTGTATATCATTTTCATAATGTTTTCTTTTAAAGCACTACATGCCGTGAATTAATTAATTAAGGGCCACAATGTCTCAAGAGAGGTTGTCCGCACTGAGCATTCTGTATATTGGAAGTGACCAACTTAGACAAACAAATATTCATGAAGTTTTGGATGATTTTGCTATGAGGAAGGCTAGGGGGGAAACATTTTAGTCTTACTGTATTGATGGTTGTAGTTTACTTCTTAATATGTATTTTAAAACTGGCTTTTTAATGACAACATAAAGTAGATTCTAAAAGTGTCCCAATGTCAGGTAATCATGGTCATATTATTTACACTTCCCAGGCAATATAATTTATAAACTCAAGGTGTTTTTTTTTTAAGAATAACTTTACAACTTCATTTTCCTAAAAAATAATGCTTATTCCAAAAAAGGTTTACAAAGTTCAGTAATTGCAAAAGTTTTTCAGTGTTAATTTTATGCATTTTTAAAAATCAACATGATATTTAACAATAACATCTTATGTCCTTTACAGGAGAAATTGAGAACTGCAGAATTTTAAATGCCCATCCTTGGCTTCACTCAATTTTGTTTATAACACTCTTCCATTTTCTTCTTGTCATGAGGGTGGGGGATGGGGAGGGGACTCACAAGTGGAGCAGCCTAGGGCCTCTCTTCATCTAAATCTGGCCCTGCTTATAGATGTTGCTGCTGGATCCCAACTCCCCTCCTTCCCCTTATTCCTCACTCTCAGGCCTGTTGTCTGGGGTTGATAGGAGTTGGGATTTGGGAAACCAACTCTAGGTACTGGAAATGCACCCGAGGAAGGGAGTACCCAAAGGTTCAGGTGTGAACCTTGCACAGAAGGGGTGTGTATTTTAGGGCTAAGTGAAAACTGAACTCCCAGAATTCCACATTCGATTTGTGGGTAGCGATATTCGGGGAAGGGGGCAATTTTCTTGAATATTTTGAGTGGTGGTGGCAACTCGGAAAATTTATCAGAAAACTCCCTAGGAAAGATTTTGGCTCACATAACAGCTAACATGGGATTTAGAAGGGTCAAATAACCAAGGAGCATATTTAAAAATTGGCTGGAAGGTTGGGGAGGGGGACGGGATACAAGGCTTAAAGATGTCTCCTCTCTCTTCCCCAGTGCTTTTTTTTGGGGGGGGAGGCAGGGGTACACATACCCCTAAACATATGTGAATCTAAGTTTGGCCTCATTGAGGGGCAGTATTTCAATACAAGCAGGAAAATGAGAGTACCCCTAAACATTTTTAAAGGAAAAAAGTACTGCTCTTCCCTAACTTTACTTTCAGCAGCATCTGGCAAAACACCCCCCGTGTGAAATAGGGGAGGCAGAATACCTTCCTCAGATTTTAAACTGAGCCAAAAGAGATAGCAATATTTTCTGACCTCTGCGGATCAAAGAAAGTCCTTTGAAGGAGACAGTTAATTGAACTGGTCTGATGGGAAAGGAAACATTTCACAGGATTCCACAGCAAATTGTGTGGTCGGAGCCTGGCCAAGGACTGACCCAATGGCCTCTGGGCTCCAGGCCAGCTCTCTCTGCCAGGGTCACCTTCAAGCAGCTGCACAATCCTTGGCCCACCCATTCATTTATTTCTCACAAAGAAATCAAGGCAGGAAGATCGAGGCTCCCCCATAGTCCTCCCCCTATCCAATCTTGCATCCCTCAGAGGCATGGAAGGAAATAAGGTAGGCTGCAACTGGGATTCAGTTTACGGCACCAACTTGGAACACGCCTGGCTACCTGGTGGCTCCTCATTTGCCATTGTGTATTATAAATTCCAGTAGTTGTAATGTTCTTGCCTTTTCATTTTAATGCGTGGGCTTCCTTGTATGATGGATGTACATTTTCTCTTCACCTGGGTGCTCACCTACATTCACCACCTCCATGCATCTTTTTCAAAAATGTTTTTTGTGCTCCGAGGGGTCTTTTTTGGTGTTGTATTTTTCATTACATGGAAGCCCCACCTTTCCTCCAAGGAACTCAAGGTAGTGCACATGGTGGTACTCACAATAACTCTGTGAGGTAAAGGAGGCCGAGAGCCCAAGACCTGGCCAAAAGTCATCCTGTGAGCTTTATGGTCGAGTCGGGATTTGAACCCTAGACTCTTGGGTTCAGTGGACTCTTATTGTGTTCTTAAACTCCCATCATTATCTCAGAACACGACCACATTGCTTTTATCCCTGTTACCTGAATCCAAAAACACACACGTTAGGAAAAATTGCCAGTATCAAGGCAACTGCTCAGACCATTTTAAACAGTGATGGCTGCCCCCAAAAGTATCCTGGGTACCAGAGGTGCCAACTTGAATAAAATATTGGGGAGGGGGAACAGGTAAACCCCACCCCACATAACAAATCACATGACACCACACCCACCCACCCATTTGAATGGTGATGCCCATCAACTTTGAGGTGGTCCTGCTCTCTCAAATATTTTATTGGGGATGCTGAAGGTACCTAGGAGTGGCTCATATCCTGGGAACTGTAGTTCGTTAAGGGTCCTGAGAGTTGTTAGGAAACCCCTTATCCTCCTCACAGAGTAACTTTCTCTAGAACCAGTTATTTACCAATCCATTCCTCTTCCCACTTTCCAGGGAACTCTGTAAATTGTAACTCTGTGAAACAAATAGGCGTATCCTAATAATTCTCACATCAACCTTAATAAACTACAGTTTCAAGGATGTTTTGGGGCAGCCACAACTGTTTAAAATGGTATCCCAGAGTTTTAAATGTGTACTACAGAAATGGAAGTTAACTCAGACTTGATAAACTACAACACAAACTTGAGACCCTGAATTTTCACAAAATGTCATTGAAAAGGAAATGTTGTCCGTCTTTTAACAAATATTGAACTGAAATGAAATGTATAAGAATCTGAACAAAGTGATGTAAAAGCAAAATGGATAAAAGCATAAAAGAAGCTTGAAGTTCTAAATCTCCCTGGCAAAACACAGAATTCTATCTTTAACAACAATAAAATTATCCTCTGATTGATTACCACAAGTATAAAAATATTTACAGTTGCACATTTATTTTACCCATGCAGGAAACAAAGGAGAGGCTACTTTCACTAGGGCCCCATAGCACTCGCTGACCTCAATGCTGAAGCCAGAGGGGGCTTCCTATGGCCACTCCTCAAGGCCCAAATGAGGGGGGGCAGGTGAGGCTGCTCACAGATTGGAATGATTAGAATGGAAATGAGGTGTGTGTGTGCATGCGTGCTTGTGATGCTAAACTCCTTTGGTAAAGGAATCCCCCTGGTGCTCCAAAGGGACAATCTGCACCAAAAACATTAAACTTGTAACTAACAATATCTACCCCCCCCTTTTTTAACAGAGGTTCATGCTTTAACACTCTGTATCTGAGTGGGCTTTTTGCACCGAGCTTTCCCCATCAATATCTGCTCTTTAAATCTGAATTAAAGCAAATGACAATTTGGGTTTTCTGTGGATTGACATGTGCTCAGATTGAAGTTTAAAGTGTAGGTTTTCACAGAGACAGCTCCAGACCAAAAATAAATAAATAAAAATGACATGCTAGAACATGCAGACCATGCCTGGAAAGATAGGAAGAAACGTAAGTGTGGGTAAGCCCTTACTCTCCTCCCTTTTCATTCCTCACTTAGAACTCATCCACATGTCGGCTTGTGCTATGCCTAGAAAGCACAGGTCCATATAGTTTCCTCCTTGCCCTGCTCCTTTTCCAAGGGAAAACTAATTTTTTAGTGATAGATTGGAAAAAATGGCAATCCAGGGAAAACCAGTATTGCTGTTTTCCCCAATTGAGCACTAAAGAGTAGTTTTCCACAGGGAAAAGCAGCAGGACAAGAGCAAGTGTGGATAAGCCTTGTATACACTTATGGATGCTCAGTGAATTAAAATTCGACTGCAGAATAATAATGATAATGGATGATGATGATGATGATGATGTATACAGATAGTATTCTAAAAGATTAATCACATCTATCTGAAAGCTGCAGGAGGAACAATATCATGTACAAAATTGTTAGCATAAGTAATAAAATCATACCATATTAATGCCAGGAATTCTTCCCAGCAGAGCAAGTTCCAGAAGGGACAACAGAACAGGTCCTTGGATCTTCCTGTGTGCCTGCCTTCCTTTTCCCCCACCCAGCCCTTCCTCTCTCTCACCCCTCTCTCTCTCTTTCTCTCTCTCTTACAGGACACAGGCACATATTTTAGGCAACCTTGTCAAAATATAAACCATTTGAGTGCTTCCAAGTATTTTTGCTTAGCATCTCATGTTACCATACATAATTTCTTTGGCAGGGCTGTTGTACCTTCAGAGCCACGTAACAGGCCAGGCCTTCTCACCACAGATCTCAAGAAAAACCCTTCACCTGCTAAACTCCTGTCTGTTCTGGAGCTTTTCACGGCTGCATCTCCCACCCCACCCCCACCCCCCGAGTCCAGAGAAGTATTGATGAGGAAGTCTGCACTTGCTGAATTAAAAAGGGCAGACTCTTCCCATCAAAGCTTCACAATGTGCTGTGCCACCTGCCCTCCTGACCGTTTTGCTTCCCCAACTCCTGTCCAGGTGGCATCACTGTGGAACAGTGTTCTGCTGCTCATTCGGAGAGGAAAGACCAGGCTTCCTCAGTCTCGGCCCTCCAGATGTTTTGAGACTACAACTCCCACCATCCCTGACCACTAGTCCTGCTAGCTAGGGATCATGGGAGTTGCAGGCCAAAAACATCTGGAGGGCTGAGGTTGAGGAAGCCTGGTTAAGACAATCTCTTATTCAAGTAGGCACACATGATGATATGGATGCTCCAGGATTTCTTAAAAAAATAATAATAATAAAATCAAAGCAGCAACTGGGGAGGCATCTTGAGTGGCCTTTTACTTGATCTAAATCGCCCTCAGAAGTTGCCAGCAGTGTCTCTTTCCTCCCCGCCCCCAGAAAGAAACCTCCAAACCACAGCACAGGGGTGCAAGTAAAGTGATGGAACAGAAATCACAAAGACAAATGTAAGCTTAGAACAAAATTGGTTTTTTATTTAAAATGGGAAAATCCACCAGATACTGTTGTACTGTTTTATTGTTGTTAGCCGCCCTGAGCTCGGCTTCAGCTGGGGAGGACAGGATATAAATAAAATTTATTATTTTTATTATTATTATAAAATCAGACAATGATCCCTCCTTTATCTCTGACCACACACATCAATCTGGTTTATGAAGAGGATTCATTCTTCGTAATTCAGTACTGGGAACACATCCACAACTCCAGGCTGGATGTCCGCTGGATGGAAAAGAAGATAAGAAAAGTGAGTCTTCCTTACAACCAGGCCCAGACTCATCACCAGGCATTCTTAGACAGGTAATGCCCCCTCCCATGCTCTGGCAAAGCCCAGTGGGGCTGCTACCCACCCCCAACATCCCCATCCCCATCCCCATTGCCAGACCATTGGGGGTCCACCACTTGGAGCCAGCATCCCCATAGCATCTGGGAACAGCTGTTCACTCTCCACCTTGCTTGGGGGCTTTGAGGCAGGGCTGGGATTTCAAACTGAGCTGTGTTACAGGAACCAGGTGTGTTACAGCAAAGAACTGAGCCCTCCTCAGACCCCAGTTAGGCTGCCAAGGATGGCTTTGGGGTGGACAGTGAGCCCTATGGGTTTGTTCTGTGCTTGCAGAATGGACAACTTGCCTTCTCTGATGCTTTGGAACAGTGCAGAGAACTGCTGGGGAAGAACGCTGTTTATGGCCTCAGCCTGTAAAGTCAAGAAAAGCCTGAATCAGGTCCTTTTTTTACCTCACTCCCTTGCCTCCTAGGACCTCTGTGGGCTCTGCTGCCTACTAGGCGGAGGCCAAAGGGCAACACCAAAGAAGAGCACAAAATACCACCTGAATAATCCTGGACATACTGGGAGACCACATTATTTCTCTGTCTGACACCAAGCTTGGATATCACTTTCACTGAGAGTCTTTTGTAAGTGTTATGTACAGTGGTACCTCAGGTTCAGTACTTAATTTGTTCCGGAGGTCCGTTCTTAACCTGAAACTGTTCTTAACCTTAAGCACCACTTTAGCTAATGGGGCCTCCTGTTGCCACTGCGCCACCGCAACACAATTTCTGTTCTCATCCTGAAGCAAAGTTCTTAACCTGAGGTACTATTTCTGGGTTAGCAGAGTCTGTAACCTGCAGTGTATGTAACCTGAAGCGTATGTAACCCAAGGTACCACTGTACTAAGCTTGGATCCTAGAACAATAGGCAAATAGGATCCTAGAATGCAACAACTGATTGGCTTGCAGGAAAAGACCAATCAGGCTCCAGGAGGGAAGCAGAATCAGCCAGTCAGACGGGACTCATTGTGTAAATAATCTATATAAAATCCTGAGGTTTGGGGCAGAAATCAATCACTGTTTTACAAGCTGCAATAAAGAGCATGAAATCACTGTAGGATTCTGAGTATATTTCAGTAAGCCACCTTGAGAAACCTCTCTGGGCCATAAAATAGAGTACTTACAGTCAGGTTAATGAATCTCAGTGCATGTTCCAGCAAAGCGTGGGTGCTGCTGGTAGCCATATCCTTTTCTGCTGCGTTCCCTAAGGTGAAATAATAAGCCAGTGCCTGTGGGAGGAAAAAGGACCTTAGTTTAGGGGCTGGTTTCGGCTAGAGAGGCAAGCTACCGCTTCCACCGAGAAGTCTCCCCCACTATCTGAGGGAGATTCTTTGCTCATTGTTCCAAACAGCAAAAAAGAACTACTTTCTCCCAAGTCACTGAGCCCCAAATTTGCTTTGCCCCCCCACAGCTGCTGCACCCAGGTGGAGACTGAAGAAAGGGCCTTGGCAAGGGTGGCCCCCCTGTCTGAGTGGCCTGCCCTTCCCCAGCGTGTCAGGGGACACCCATGTTCTGGGTTTGTGATGCTGCCTGATCAAGCTTTTATGCCAGCAGGCTCTGCTGAATTGAATCAATACCCTCGTCCCACCAACACACTTACTTCCAAGAGGGTTCTTAGGCACTGAGCGGTTGGGTCCTCAGTCAGCAGGCGCCTCACAGTTGCATGAAACAGCTGCTTGAGAGCCTGGTGGTGAAAACCATTTTCACAGAGGTGGATTCACAGATTCACAGGAGGAGATGATGTGGAAAGACATGGGGGGTGAGAATAGTTAACAGATTTTTAGCATTGGATAAGGGTGTTACTAAAGCAAACTGGCAGAATAGAGACAAATGCCAGCTTCAAATGAGACTAAGTTTTCGCTCACTGACAAAATGAGGCAAAATGCACTTTCTGATTGGAGATGATGTTTAAAAAATCCTTGTGTGTAATAGCTGGAAACCAGTGAAACAAAAAACATTGTTTGTGCAACTAAGCTTACTCTCTCACTAAAAAAAATAGTAAGAAATGAAAAGATGGTGCAAAACTTTCAGGAGATAAATTGAACCAGTAGAAGTCAAAACTCAAGAGTAACGATCAAAGCTACAAAGACTTTACCTCCTTTTCAGCATTATTCAGTCCATAAGTGTGAGCAATTGGAAAAAGCATCCCATGGATGATGGCCGATTTCTTACTTTGCATAAATGGAGGTTTCATGAAACTGTCATGATGAAGCAAGAAACAACATGATGAGTTTTCCAAAGACCTGTGGGTGGTCTCCAGGGGTGTTGCGAGCCTTAAGCCCCTCTCATGCCCTTCTTATATCTTTTTCTTCTGAAATATTGCCCCCCTCCGCCGCAGCCCAGCAGAAGTCTGGGCTGTGTCTCAAACTAAGTCCAGGAGGGGTCAGCTGGCTTCCCCCAGGTCATTAGCACTGGAGGCAGAGGGAGCAGACACCAAGCCAGGTTCCAGAATCAGGACCATGCCTGACCCACAGACTGACCCCGTTGGATCAGGGCTCTTGAGACAGAGCCCCACAATTTGAGACCTCCATGACCCACTGAGTAAATAGCCCCCTCCATGCCAGACAGCTCCCTATTGACCCATCAAGTTCCAGCTTCCTTCAAGGAAGGGATGAGATGGGGGGGATACACCTAGCCCTGGAAGTATAAAAGTCATCAATCAAGACTTCTTTCTTTTTCAAAAAAAGAAACTTCCATTGCCCTATACTGCCAACTGCTGGCTGCCCTTTTCTCAACCATATATCTCTCTCTCTCTCTCTCTCTCTCTCTCTCTCTCTCTCTCTCTCTCTCTCTCTCTTTCCACTTCTAATACCCAATTACCATGAATAGACACACACACACAAACAGTGCCAACAACATACGTGAGGCAGACAATATCTTCCATTCCCCTCTTCAGTATTTTCACAGGATTCGGAAACTGGGTCCATCTCCCCATGATGTCCTGAGAAGAGTTCAAACAGCAGAAGAGCAAAGTCAGTTCCCCATGGAATTCAGGGGGGCTGCTCCAGCCCCAGACTCAGGGGTTGACTTCAATTGCAGTTGGAATGCCTGTCCCAAATGCCTGCACATTCTTCTTCTTTGCCAGACCCAGAAACTTCCCTTGCCCAGAGTGTTTCCCAAACCACCACCCCACCCCTTCTGCCCACCTCCCCACTGGATTTTTCATCCTGAACCTCACTTACCAAAATGACCATGGACACAGCATCTTTATTATACTCCACACTATCCTCACCCTCATTATAGGCTTTTTCACAGGTGAAGGCCACACAGAAGAGGAAAAGATCATCCCCAGAAAGACCCTGAATGTGGAGAAAGTCAGGCTTTCAATCAGGAAAGGACTTTCCTAGACTACAGAACTGTGAAAGCCATGGGGGCAAAATGGGGTGCTCCAGGGGACAAAAACCAAAAATGGGCATTTTCTGAGATTGGGGGGAGCAGAAGCAAGGGAGCAGAGCCAAGGGACACAGGTCTTCACTCCTGCTCCCACAGATACTAACCTCTAGAATTGGGTCAGCTTGCTGCACCTGAATTTCTGCAATGGAAAGAGGAAGAAAGCTTCATCCATCTTTTTGCATTTCTCACACGGACAAGCATTGCAAGGGGTTGCACTAGATGACCCCTGGGGTCCCTTCCAACTCTACAATACTATGAAAGTAGCATTGCCAAAGTGACTAATCAAAGTAAATAATACAACTCTTATCTCTCTCCCCCTATTTCACCCAGCCCCTAGTATATCAGGTCAATTAAAAAAAAATCATAGTTACCAATCTCAATGCACTCACCCAAAGCTCGAGGAATTCTACACATAGTGAAGCCAATATGAGCAAGCCAGGAGAAACTTTGAAAAGTAGACCCAAGACTACCCACACCAGTAACAGGACTAGAGTGTTGGACCTTTCTACTGAAACTTCCAACCAATTTCACTATCTATGTGGGTGGACCTAGACAAATGTAGCCTATGAACGATCATAAGCCATCTGGAGCGGCAGTGGAATCAGCATCAGTGCCCCTTCCGTATCATCAGTTTCTCCCTCAGTAAACTTTGGCGTGCTTCCACTGTTGGTTCTCCAAAACAATTTGTACCCCCTCTTTTTGTTTAGACGCAGTGGCCAGGCTGCTTTCCCTTTAATCGCAGTGCCAAGGTTTCCAAGTGCCTTATCAAAAACTGGAAAGAAGTGCGCAAAAGTTCAAGAAGCCTCTGCAGAAGGCAATAAAGCTAATATAAAACTTGTAAGCTGCACAGCACGGCCTGGCCCAATGTAATCCATTTGGATCCTTAGTGTAATCCATTTGGATCCTACATTTTTCCTCTTTTATGAAATGTACCATAATTGCTTGATAAAATGCACTTTTAGGTCTAACAAGTAGGTCCCAAATTAACAATCTTGGCAGCCCACTTAATAGGACAGCAAATATTTTTCCTCTTGAGTGTTCCTTCAAAAGTTTGAGGCACCTGTTGTTTTGACTGCCAGCTTGCTTCGATATCTCTTCATTTCCATCACCCTGTTTCACTAATAGGCTAGTTGCTTCAATCGGCAACATTTCTAAAGGAGAGGGATACTCCCACGTGCCTGTTATATGCAGCAGAGCACGCAAACATCCCAAGTTTAGGGGAAGGCATGTAATTCAGTAGTTCTGCTTTGCACGCAGAAAGTCCTGGGTTCAATCCTTGGCATCTCCATGTAGGGCTGAGAAAGAAAGAAAGAAAGAAAGAAAGAAAGAAAGAAGAAAGAAAGAAAGAAAGAAAGAAAGAAAGAAAGAAAGAAGAAAAGAAAAGAAAAGAAAAGAAAAGAAAAGAAAAGAAAAGAAAAGAAAAGAAAAGAAAAGAAACTGTCTGAGAATCCCGGAGAGCTACTGCCAGCCAGTGCAACTTCCTACTTTTATATTCCTGTTTCATCGTTTATCCTAAGAACAAGCAACCTTCTCCACAAGACATGCACATTCACACATTTTCATGATACATAGTATAGAAAGGTCTTTCTATGAAAGAACACAAGTACATAATTCCTGAATATAAAAGGAGGGAAACATCCTACCTCTGCAACAATGTCATTGGGGCTGCATTTCTGCACAAAATTACACTGTGCCTAGAAAAAAATCGGGGAGCCAGTGTAGTTCTGTAAGGTTGCCCTCTGTGCACCCTTTCCTAACATGGCAACCCAACTGAGGTTTCAAAATTGTGCATGGCATGGAGAACATGGGTACAGACAGGTTATTTCCCCCTCTGTCTTAACAGTAAAACTCGTGGACAATGAATGAAGCAGAATGTTGGGAGATTCAGGACAGATAAAAGAAACTACGTCTTCACATGATATATGGAGCTCACGTCTAGAGGAGTCAGTGAAGGCCACCTTAGACGGCTTTGAAACAGGGTTGGACAAATTCCCAGAGGATACAGCTATCGGTGGCTACTAGCCATGATGGCTGTGCTCTACTTCCATGGTCAAAGGCAGTACTGCTTTTGAATACCAGTTGCTGGAAATGGCAGGAGGGGGAAGTGGCTGTGCTCAGGTCCTGTTTGTGGGCTTCCCTTTGTGGGCATCTGGTTGGCCACTGTGAGAACAGGATGCTGAACTAGATGGACTACTGCCTTGATCCAAAAGCTTCTTCTTATGGACACAGTGGGACCTCTTTCCGAGTTAACCTGCAGAGAGTTCTGCTGAAAGTGCTTGACTTGAGCCCCAGCCTGCCCACACCTGTTCATGGCTGGCCCCAGGGGCTGCCACCATCAACAAACATGCAGCAGGGGATAGCACAGAAGACCTCTGCTGTGCCTGTTGGGTTGGGTGGGTGCCCTAATTCACAGCTAACTTGCCTCCCAATATCCATGTATCTGTTATGTTCCCAGCCAGGAAATCTCCATTAATTGTTCTGTCTACTAGGAGGGGATTTGATGTATTTACCTTTTTGCTTCCTCCCCTGACTGCCCACTTCCAAAGTCAAATGGCTATGCATAGGGCAGCGTCTCCCAACTTTTTTGGGTCTGTGGACACATTCTGAATTTTGAAAAGGTGCAGGGACGCGGACTTATAAAAAATATTGGGGGGGCCCGGGAAAGCTGGTGAAATGTAAATAAGCTCATGAATATGCAAATAAGCTCATGAATATGCAAATAAAGTGGCGCCGCCCCCTCGTGAGCGTATAGGGGAGAGCGTGATGCGCCTATCAATCAGCTCCGGAACAGCTGATATGCGGGAAACCTGGGGCTAGAGGCAGGAGCCCCCGCCCCCGGGGATTCCCTAATCTCGCGGGGGACGGCCGGGGCTCTCCGGCTAGGGCGCGCGGCTGGCTGGCTGGCTGGCGAGGGAGCAGGTGGGGAGGAGGCGGGGGACGGCGGCGGCGCTCTGCTGAAGGGCGCCCAAGATTATTGGGGGGGCTGAGCCCCCCAAAAAAAATTTTTGAGGGGGCTCGAGCCCCCTCAAGCCCCATGGAGTCGGCGCCTATGAAAAGGTGCCAAGGGCACCAGTCACAAAATGGCTGCCAACAGGGGTGTGGCCTAACCCAAGATGTTTGCTGCCTCCAAATAAGCCAAAAACCTAAGATGCTTCCAATATTCAATTTTCTATTATTATTAATTTTGTTAACAAAACTGTTTAAAAAAACCTTATTTTTCAGACACCTGGTTGTAGTATTGTCCATTACTAGTGTGCTACTGTAGATTAGCGCTAGAAAATAAAAGGTGACTGAATCCAGGAGTAATGCACATGCTTATACATGTTCATGGCCACAAATAGGAAGACATGCTCAACGCTGGCTGCCAAGTATTGCAACTACTGCTACTATTTTTATGGAATAGAAAGGAATAAAAATACAAAGAGAGTACATTTTTAAAATCCATGTTTGAGCAATAGTTGAACAATACAGACTCGCCTTCATTGGAGAAATTTAGGCAGAGGTTGGATGGCCATCCTGCATTGCAGAGGGTTGGACTAGATGACCTTAGGGATCCCTTCCAACTCTACAGAGAGAAAACCTTCAGAACTGGAATTGGACGGCGATTATTGTAAAGGAACTTCACACAAGATAGAACTACAATAAAGCTTTATTTGGAGTGAGGAATGTTAAACAAGAAGGTATTGGAAGCTGCAGAATTGCAAACAAAGCTCACATTTTGCCAGGCATCTGGAAAGGCCTGAAGTTGCTGATATGGCAGAGGAAACCCTAGAAAAGGGAGGGATGCCTTCTGGTTATTAGAGATGCACTCTGCTGAGTTTCAGAGACCCTTTCTTCTATCTAAGACAGGGGTCAGCAACCTTTTTCAGCCATGGGCCGGTCCACCATCCCTCAGACCATGTGGTGGGTCGGACAATATATTTTTTGGGGGAGGGGGGATGAACGAATTCCTATGCCCGACAAATAACCCAGCAATGTGTTTTAAATAAAAGGACACATTCTACTCATGTAAAAACACCAGGCAGCCCCCACAAATAACCCAGAGATGCATTTTAAATAAAATGACACATTCTACTTATGTAAAAACACGCTGATTCCTGGACCATCCACAGGCCAGATTTAGAAGGTGATTGGGCTGCATCCAGCCCCCAGGCCTTATGTTGCCTACCCCTGAGCTAAGCTCATGAGATCTGGACACCAGTGGATGCATATAAACATAGTTGAGCCTCTGCTTCACATGGAGAAGGTAGAATCATAGAAATGTAGAGCTGGAAGAGACTACAAGGGCTATCTGGTTCAACCCCCTGCAATGCAGGAATCTTTCATCCCATGTGGGTCTCGAACCTGCAACCCCGAGATTGAAAGTTTCATGACCTACTGACTGAGCTATCTCCCCACAACTAACCCACCTCAACCCCCTTATTTTTTGTGTCCCCCACCCCCAAAGAGCAGTTCCACCAGCACCACTGCACCAATGGGGCACACAGCACACACACCCTCCTCAGTCCTCAGAAAACCCCTTAATCTCGATTTTACTTTATTCTGTGGTAGATTTACAAAAAGAAAAACACACACTTCAGAATTAATTAGAATTAATGATCATCTTAATTCTGAAATGTCAGAGACCTTCAAGATTGAAAGGGGAACAAGGCAAGGGTGCCCACTCTCCCTGCTCTTGTTCATTTTAACTTTAGAAACACTTAATCAAGATATAAGACTAGATGAGAGCATAAAAGGGATTGCTCTGGGGTACATATCTTATAAACGTCATGCATTTGCAGATGACTTACTCCTGACACTGGAAGGACGAAAAGAGAGTGTTAAAAAAACTTTTAGAATTAATGGTGAATTATTAGGAATCCATTAATTAAAGTCTGGAGGAAACATCATAGACTTTTGGAACCTAAAATCCCTTGGTGGGCAGCCCCATTTGAAATACTCTCAATTAAAAAGAAAAATATGGGCAAAATTAGACAATTGATAGAAGAGGAGGGAGGACAGTTAAAACTTAAATCGTATGAAGAACTAAAAGTATATTGCACTAGCTGGCTCCAGTATTACCAACTAAATTAAAAGATTAAATTAAAGGAATTAAAAGATGAGCAAACCAAGGAATTCTTGATAAAATGGGGACAAGATCTGGGCTACGCAATTTGACTTGAGAGATGGGAAAGGTTATGGAAATACAATATAAACTTTACTGTGTGCACCGCTATTAAAGAAAATATCATGAAGATGAATTATAGGTGGTATATGACCCCGGTCAAACTGGCTAAAATTTATAAACTACCTACAAATTCATGCTGGAGATGTAAAAAGGCTGAAGGCTCACTATAAAAACAAGCCGCCCAGAGTGGCTGGGGAAACTCAGCCAGATGGGCGGGGTATAAATAATAAATTATTATTATTATTATTATTATTATTATTATTATTATTATTTCATATTTGGTGGAATTATGTAAAGATAAAGACCTTCTGGAATAATATTTATGAGGAATTGAAAAAAAATCTTTAAAATAACCTTTCAAAAAAGACCTGAAGCGTTTCTTCTTGGTCTAGTTTCAGACGATATTCCCAAAGACAAGGTTAGAATATTTTTCTACGCAACAACAGCTGCTAGAATACTGGTGGCCAAAAACTGGAAGAGTGAGGAGACTCCTTCACTGTCAGAGTGGCAAATTAAATTTCACCAATATATGGAATTAGCCAAGATGACAGCGACAATCATAATGCAATCAAAACAAAAATTAAGAAAGGAATGGAAGTGTGTCGAAGAATATATTGTACAAAATTACAGTGGTACCTCTGGTTGCGAAAGGGATCCGTTCTGGAGCCCTGTTCGCAACCTGAGTCTGCGAATGCAACACACGTCTGCGTATGTGCAGGTCGCGATTCACCGCTTCTGCACATGCGCGTGACGTCATTTTGTGCGTCTGCGCATGCGCGAGCGGCGAAACCCAGAAGTAACCCTTTCCAGTACTTCCGGGTCGCCGAGGGACGCAACCTGAAAAGACGTAACCTGAAGCTAATGTAACAAGAGATATGACTGTATTTCAATAGAAATATTTGGAGAAGTACTGATTGAGTACATTAAGCTAAGATGTAATGAATTTAAAATAGAGGATTGAGTAATGTGATGAATATTTATGAAGACAATGTTAGAGTTTTAAGGTAGCAAGAATGATATCATGCATGTGAATGAAGTTGCGTGTCGAGACCCCACAGCGACCCCCTCGTTGGGGGAAAAATCACACAAGGACACAGATGTTAGGTTTATGTTATTGGGCAAATTTTGGCCACAACTTTATTGAATTACAGAATGTGAGCGGTATTGGCTTAGGCATTGATTGGACCTGACTATATCTGACTCCTCAGCACTGTGCAGGAAGTCCAGTAAGCGTAAGTCACCGGTAGTGGGAGCCCTGTCGATGCGAACCAACCCTGGTGTTTCCGTTGGGGTCATGTCAAGGCCCTAGCCCCTAGCCGGGCTTCGGACAAAATCAACACCCCCGAATTCCTTTCACGGAATACCCTTAAGCATGGAGGGGGCAGGTGATGGCCACACCTCCCCTCCCCCACACAAGGTCAAACAATGCCTAACCGCAACCCTAACAAAGTTGTGATGATTGCTACGAGATAGGCGAAAACCAAGTGGCCAGTGCCAGTTTGCCAAGTGGAAAAATTCCTACCAGGCCCCTCGGACAACCAAGGTGACCAACCAAAATCCATAGCAAGGCCAGTGCCTAACCTGCAAATTGAGGAAGCGAGCCAAAGAGGAAGTCCTCTGGCTCGCTCCTCCATTTAAACTGGCCATGCGTTCCACCGCAACTCCTCCCTACTGGGAAGTGGAGCAGATGAAGTCACATGGGTATTTGGGTAAATAGTGAGTTGAGTATAGGGTTTAGAGTTAGATGTGGGGGATCTGTATATATACTATTATATATGTAATGTATAGTGTTCAAAATTTATGGCAACTAACATGTAAAATGAAATCAATAATAAAAAATAAATACAGGACTGAAAAGAAAGAAAGAAAGAAAGAAAGAAAGAAAGAAAGAAAGAAAGAAAGAAAGAAAAACACATACCCTCCAACCCCACTATGCGCATTCCCCGCCCCCCAGGCTGGGAGCCTCAATAGTGCCCCTCTGGAGGCATCACCTAGGGCAAAATACCCAACACACACAAACATCCCTTTGCTGTGGTTCTGCTGGAGAGAGAAATAGGGCCATTCCAGGATCAAATCAGAAGCCAGGTTGGCTTTTGTAATTCCAGGACTGTCCTTGGAAAATTGGGAAAACTGGGCCTGTGGGGGGCAGGGTATGTGCTGCCAAATCTGTGCAGACAGTATTGAACAAGACGGATCAACAGTCTGGCTTAGCCTTACACTGGTACCTCGGGATGCGAACGGGATCCGTTCCAGAGACCCGTTTGCATCCTGAACAGAATGTAAGACGTGATGGCGCGTCTGTGCACGCGCAGGTTGAGTTTTGCCACTTCCGTGCATGCACATGACGTCATTTTGAGTGTGTGCACATGCGGAGAAACCCAGAAGTAACATGCTCCATTACTTCTGGGTTGCCGCGGAGTGCAACCCGAAAGCGCTCAACCTGAAGCACATTCAACCCGAGGTATGACTGTATATGTTATTATTATTCAAATATTTATTCAAATATTATTCAAATACAAGCAAATATTTATATACTGCTGTTTCAAAGAAAAATATCAAAGCAGTTTTCAATAATACATAAAGTTATAATAAGAACTGTCAGGGTTGCTTCCAGATCCTAGCTCACAGAGGATCACGCCAGCCAGCGATCATTAAATAAAAGTCTTTATTGAGTTACAGTCTCCATTCTCAAGCTGCTGCGCGCAACTCTACGTCTTATGCTTAGATCGGCGAAGCTCCGTCTGAGTCTCCGCCCCTTGTGCACCAACTTAATATCCTAGCCCTGCTCCACCTTTTCCGCCTGACAGTTCTCCTCTGGGTCCCTCTGCCCCCCGGGGTCTCTTCCTTCCGGGATTCTTCTGACGCTGACCCCCCGGACCCTTCTGTCTCCTTGCGCCGGGCTTTAGGACCTGGCTCCCTTTCCGGGCTGCCTACTGCGCCACCTTCCTGTGCATTTGAACTTGGCGCGCGCGCCCAACCTTCCACTTTCCGTCTAACCGTCTCTTCGCTCCCCGATGGAGGTGTGGCCACTCCTGACTCGTGCCCTCCCTCCTGTTGTGAGCTGCCAGCGCTTGATCCCTGGCGCCCTTCCTCATCCCTGCTCTCTGGCGGTGACGCTGGTCCCGATTTCCAACTGCTCCCCTCTGAGTCCCCTCTGGCTCTATCTTCCTGGGGTGTCCCCCTAGTCTCCCCCCTTGCCCTGGCCACTGGTGCTCCTTTTTGTGAATCTTCTGATTCACTGGAAAGACTCGGAGATCTCGGGTCGTCGTCATCACTCATCTTTTCTTCTGCCTCCTCCCCCTCGCTCTCTGTTTCCTCCCTTGCCCTCGCCTCTGCTCCTGAACCCCTGACAAGAACCATAAAAATAAAACCAGGCATCAATTAACTATTGTGGAAAGATGTGTTCTTAATTGCCTGCACAGACCTGGTGGAATAGAAAAGCTTTCAACAGGCATTTGAAGGTTATGTCAGAATGTGCCTGCTGAAGGTCACTGACAAACCAAAGGAAATAAGGGAAGCCTTCATTAAGTACTTTACAGAAGATCTTTATAAAAATGGAACTGAAAAGAAGACACTGATGGAAGAATATATAAAAAGTAGCAATCTCCCCAAAATAAAAGATGAAAAACAGATGACAACAACAACAACTTATTTATACCCTGCCCATCTGGCTGGGCTTCCCCAGCCACTCTGGGCGGCTTCCAACAAAATATTAAAATACAGTAATGCATCAAACATTAAAAGCTTCCCTAAACAGGGCTGCCTTCAGATGTCTTCTAAAAGTCTGGTAGTTGTTCTTCTCTTTGACATCTGGTGGGAGGGCGTTCCACAGGGTGGGCACCACTACCGAGAAGGCCCTCTGCCTGGTTCCCTGTAACTTGGCTTCTCGCAGTGAGGGAACCGCCAGAAGGCCCTCGGCGCTGGACCTCAGTGTCCGGGTAGAACAATGGGGGTGGAGACGCTCCTTCAGATATACTGGACCAAGGCCATTTGGGGTTTTAAAGGTCAATACCAACACTTTGAATTGTGCTTGGAAATATACTGGGAGCCAATGTAGGTCTTTCAAGACTGGTGTTATGTGGTCTCAGCGGCCGCTCCCAGTCACCAGTCTAGCTGTCACATTCTGGATTAATTGTAGTTTCTGGGTCACCTTCAAAGGTAGCCCCACATAAAGCACATTGCAGTAGGCCATGTGGGAGATAACCAGAACATGCACCACTCTGGCGAGGTAGTCCACGGACAGGTAGGGTCTCAGCCTGCGTACCAGATGGAGCTGGTAGACAGCTGCCCTGGACACAGAATTGACCTGTGCCTCCATGGACAGCTATAAGTCCAAAATGACTCCCACACCTTGTCCTTCAGGGGCACAGTTACCCCATTCAGGACCAGGAAGTCCTCCACACCTGCCCACCTCCTGTCCCCCCCCAAACGCTACTATGGCAGCAAGAATTCTAATAGCAGAAAACTGGAAGACTGGAGAAATACCATCCAAGGAGCAATAGCAAGAAAAATTGATGAACTGTGCAGAACTGGCAAAGTTAACAGACAAACTGTGTGAAAAGGACTATAGTGACTTTGGAAAAGAATGGGAACCCTTTACAACATACTTGCAGAAACAAAACAAAAAACCCATGGACTTGTAGGCAGGATTTAAATAAACATTTACAACTTTATTTACAGAGAACAAGAAATACTAGTGGTAACAGAACATTATATATAAACAGCAGAATATAACATTTGGTGTAACAAACCAGAAATGGAAGTTAGGGGAAGTCAATGGTGGACACGGGACACTAGAAAATGGATATTAAATGCTGATATTGAATAATTGTTATGAGAACAGAAAATCAATAAAAAATATTTTTTTAAAGAAGAAGAAGGAGGAGGAGGAGGAGGAGGAGGAGAAGGTGCCTGCTGAATCTCTGGCAGTGGAGCAAATACCCCACCATCTGACTAAGGCTTGGTTTCTTGTTGTTGTCAAATGAACCTTGCCAACTTGCAGAATGACCAGGGACGTTCCTGCAGATGATCAAAGTGATGTACCTGGGAACCCTGTATATTCACAGAATCATAGAATTGGAAGGGACCCCAAGGGGCATCTAGCCAACCCCGTGCAAATGCAGGAATCTCAGCTAAAGCATCAATGACAGACGGCCATCCAAACTCTGCTTAACAGCCTCCAATGAAGGAGAGTCCACACACGCTTGAGGGAGACCATTCCACTGTTGAACTGCTCTTACTGTCAGAAAGTTCTTCCTGATATTTAGTCAGAATCTCCTTTCTTATAACTTGAACCTATCAGTTCAAGTCCTACCCTCCCCAGCAGGAGAAAAAAAGCTTGCTCCATCTTCCACGTGACAGCCCTTGAGAGATTTATAAAATGCAATCCTATCTCATCTCAGTCTCCTCTTCTCCAGACTAAACAGCCAGTTCCGTCAATGGTTCATCATAAGACTTGGTTTCCAGGACATTTATCATGTTTGCATAAACACCCGTAGGCATGATTTACTATAATTATAACAATGGACTTGATTGCAATAGCCCAGTGCAGGATATTGATAGGAGGTTCTAGTGAGAGATATAGGATGCCAGCAATAAATGAGAGATTTATTTTTAAAGCCCTTTTTAAAAAATAATGTATATTATTATTATATTACTTAAGAACAAATGGGTAGGTCTTTCTCTCTCCCAACCTTACCTAGTTGCTAGGTAGGAGAATAATAGTCACAGTTGTTGCAGTTATTATTACAATATATCTTCTGCCCTTAACCCAAAGTCCCAGGGTGTGTGTGTGTGTGTGTGTGTGTGTGTGTGTGAGTGAGAGAGAGAGTTACGCGGGTGGCGCTGTGGTAAACCACTGAGCCTCTTGGGATTCCCTATCAGAAGGTGACAGGGTAAGCTCATGTTGCTCTATTCCAGTTCTTGTCAACCTAGCAGCTCAAAAGCATGCCAGTGCAAGTAGATAAATAGGTACTACTGTGGCGGGAAGGTAAATGGCGTTTCCGTGTGCTCCGGTTCCCGTCACAGTGTTTCATTGCGCCAGAAGCAGTTTAGTCATGACCCAGAAAGCTGTCTATGAACAAATGCCGGGTCCCTCAGCCTGAAATCGAGATGAGCACTGCAACCCCATAATCACCTTTGACTGGACTTAACCATCCAGGGGTCCTTTACCTTTTTACCTTACAATTAAAACAATGCATTAATACTAAAACATAGTATTAAATGCAGTTTAAAATAACATACGATCGCAGAAGTGAGGGGTGTGAACAAAATACACACGTCCAGTGCTTTTTTCCTGGGGGTACACAGGGGTACGCATACCCCTAAACATTTTGTGAATCTAAGTCTGGCCACATTGACGGGCAGTATTTCAATATGAGTAGGAAAATGAGAGTACTCCTAAACATTTTTTGTAGAAAAAAAGCACTGGACACGTCAAATGTGGAAAGGCCAGGGTAAATAGTTGCCTCTTCAGCATCCTCCAGAGGCCATGCCATGAAGGTGCTTTCCCCCCCCCCCCCAGCCTCTGAGGGCAGAGGAACTACCAGGTGGACTCTCTCTGCTGATCTTAACACCCACAGAGGTCTGCAGGAAAAGAGGGACTTTCAGGTATTTGATATATCTGGTCTGCTGCCTATGACATCACTTAAGTTTTCATACGGTAAAGAAGGCAGCAGACTGAGAAGATGAGACCAACAGTGGGTCCAATGGTCAAGAAGCTGGTTTCCGCACAAGATATGGAGGGAAGTGAGAGGCAGAAGCGGCTTGCCAACCTGAGAAGGTAGCCGATCTAGGAGAAGGAAAACTCTCATCCTAAATCTCCCCTGCCTTGTGGGACATCTTGGGAGAAGTAAACCCTACACAAATCGTTAGTGGCATCCCTAAGACACCTGTAAAACAGTTGGCTGGCGCCTTGTATGCCTCTTTCTGGCAACTCCTGCAGCCAAGTTGGTGCCAAATGCATTGCTCTGCTTTCCTTTGGACCACATCAGTGAGGCCAAGAAGGAGGTCTTGTTTTTCTGGGCAGTCTAGGACCTTGATACACACTGCCCAGGCTTGAGCCACAGGGAAATCACTTTAGTGCTGTGCTGAAAATGCAGCAAAAACAATGAGGGAAGCATCCGTTTTGATTTATAAGCTCACTCTGATTGGAGTAAGGTACAAGCACTATGAGTTGCCTTAATTGGTGGCCAGTGGTGTGTCTCACTGGTCACTGGTCAGTTACCACCTGTCTTAAATTTCACAAGATTATTGTGTCCTTTCACGAGAAAATGCACAGCACCATCCAATATGACAGTTCATCCTCAGGCATCTTCCTTATAAAGGACAGTGTGAAACAGGGCTCTGTTCTTGCCCCAACTCTCTTTGGCATATTGTTCTCCATGTTGCTCTCATATGCCTTCAGCTCAACTGAAGGTAGTGTAAACATCCATTCAAAGAGCAACAAACTGGTACATCTCAGAGCCAAGATAAAAGTGTGGTGGATCCTTATCTGAGAGAAGTTGTTTGCAGATGGCACAGCCTTGACAGCACACTCCCAGGAAGCCCCCTTGCCCAGATTGTCCAACGCTTTGGGCTGGGCTGTCACCAATATGCTGATGACACTCAGCTCTATCTGCTGATGGATGGCCACACCGACTCGACCCCGGACACACTGACCAGATGCTTGGAAGCTGTGGATGGATGGTTTCATGGGAGCTGATTGAAACTAAATCCTTCGAAGACTGAGGTCCTCTGGCTGGGTTGGGATGGTATGGGGATGAGGGACCAACTCCCTTCTCTTGTGGGGGCCCAATTAGTGCCAGTGCCTTCCGTTAAGAGTTTGGGTGTAATCCTTGATGCCTCCCTTTCCATGGAGGCGCAGGTTACAGCAACAGCCAAGGCAACATTTTTCCTACTTCGCCGCATTAAGCAGTTGGTCCCTTACCTTTCCCACCCTGACCTGGCCATAGTGATCCATGTGACGATCACCACCAGGCTTGACTACTGTAATTCACTCTACACGGGGCTGCCCTTGAAACTGTCCCAGAAACTCCAGCTGGTGCAGAATGCTGCAGCGAGGCTCCTCACTTAGTGCTTTACCGGTTGCACTGGCTCCCGGTGGAGTATCAGATCAGGTTTAAGGTGTTGGGTTTGACCTTTAAAACCCTTTATGGCTTAGGGCCCTCGTACTTATGGGACTGCCTCTCCTGGTATGCCCTGCAGAGGACCTTAAGGTCCATGAATAATCATAGTTTAGAGGTCCTGGGCCCTAAGGAAGTCAGATTATCCTCCACCAGGGCCAGAGCCTTCTCAGTGATGGCTCCGACCTGGTGGAACGCTCTGTCCCATGAGACCAGGGCCCTGCAGGATTTAACTTCTTTCTGCAGGACCTGTAAGACAGAGCTATTCCACCTGGCTTTCAACTTGAACCTGGTCTGATCTTTTGTTCCCCTTCCTTCCCTCCCCCTCCCCTTTTTGTGAAGATTGCCCGCTCTGGGATCCCACAGCTGGTTCTCCTCTCTGGCCCAAGTGAGACTAATTTAGCCAGCTAGCCCTGGTGATCATCTAATGTTTATTGGATGGATTTCCCCCCTAAATTTATTTTTGATTTGTTATTTACGCTTTATACCGTATTTTATGCTGGTTTTTTTGTAGCATCAATTAAGTGTTTTAAATTTGTTGTTAGCCAACCTGAGCTTGGTTTCCTGAACCGAGAAGGGCGGGGTATAAATAAAAAAATATTATTTATTTTTTTATTATTATAGAGGTTCATCAGACATTTTGCGCCCCCATCCAAGCTTGTAGGGAGTTCAGCCTTACTTACACCTTGGTCTTAAGCATTGGTGACCACCCACTTAAGGAGGTAGACAAATTTGTCTACCTGGGTCCCACCGTAATTAGCAGCCTCTCCACTGATGCTGAGCTAGACAATTGTATTGGCAAGGCAGCTACAGCAAAGGCTCGCCTCTCCAAAAGGGTTTGGGAAAATGTGATGCTAATGACCAATACCTAGATGAAGGTCTACCAGGCTTGCGTGTTGAGCACGCTGCTTTATGGAAGTGAGTGGAGGGCAACTTACCAGGAGCAAAGCCTCAATGCTTTCCATGTGCGCTGTGTTACGAGGATTTTGGGCATCACATGGCAGGACAGAGTCTTAAACAAAGATGTTCCCTCCCAAGCCCACATTCCCAGTATGTTCACACTCCTGTCTCAGCAGCATCTGTGCTGGCTTGGTCACATCCACTGAAATATACTCGGAGTCCTGCAGTGATTTCATGCTCTTTATTGCAGCTTGTACAACAGTGATTGAATTGCCCCCCCCCCCAAAAAAAAAACACACCTCAGGCTTTCATATACATTATTTACACAATGAGTCCCGTCTGATTGGCTGATTAACTTCCTCCTGGAGCCTGATTGGTCTTTTCCTGCAAGCCAATCAGTTGTTGCATTCTAGAATCCTACTTGCCTATTGTTCTAGGATCCAAGCTTAGTACATAACATCCACAGAATGGAGGATGTCAGGATCCCCAAGGGTGTTATCTATGAGGAACTGGCTTCCAACACAGGCCAACTCTGTGTTACAAAGATGTCTACAATCATGACATGAAGGTTGACAACATGTGTGGGAATCCTTTGCAGATGACCATAGTGTCTGGAGACAGTCAAGTTGTGCATCCATAGCAGTGACTAGAGGAGGAATGACCGCTGGGTTGCTCATAGAGAGATGAAGCAGCATGGGGCATCTGCAGCAGCCTTCATCTTTCCCAGCTGCAACAAATCATGACTGTGCTGCTTCAGTATTTACTGCCACAGCAGCTACTGCCACTGTCCAACAGCTTAACCTCACTCCCAAAGGTGCACTCCTCCATTGTCTCCTGAGACAGACGGATGCAAACAAAAGAAGGCAGGGAGAGATTAGCCACTAAGGTGGCAGTTATCTATACACTTAAATGGGAGCAACCTCCATTGAACTCAGTGGAATCTCTGAGTAACTTGTGCAGAGGTTAGCAAACTTTTTCAGCAGGGGGCCGGTCCACCATCCCTCAGACCAGGGGTCTGCAACCCGTGGCTCCGGAGCCGCATGTGGCTCTTTTACATCTTTGCTGCGGCTCCGGGGCGGATACTAGCGAGGGGAGGAGGCGCATTGTGCGCCCCGACACTCCTCACTGTGGCGGGTGCTGTACTGGCTGTGACGTTGCATGGGGGCGGTGCGTGCGTTAGTCACGCACCGTCCCGACGTCACCTTCCCGCCCGCTGTCAGATCGTGGCTCCGGAGATATATTTGTTTTAAATGTCGCAATGGTTTTGCGGCTCCCAGTTGTTGTTTTTTCTTCGGAAACGGGTCCAAGTGGCTCTTTTTGTCTTAAAGGTTGCAGACCCCTGCCTCAGACCATGTGGGGGGCCAGACTATACAGTGGTGCCTCGCAAGACGAAAAGAATCCATTCCGCAAGTCTCTTCGTCTAGCGGTTTTTTCGTCTTGCGAAGCAACTCTATTAGCGGATTAGCGCTATT
Organism: Podarcis vaucheri; assembly: GCF_965113315.1. NCBI lineage: Eukaryota > Metazoa > Chordata > Lepidosauria > Squamata > Lacertidae > Podarcis > Podarcis vaucheri. The sequence goes on from NC_138758.1 coordinate 30,473,808, forward strand.
AGCGGTTTAGCGGCTATTAAAGGCTTAGCGGCTTAGTGTCTAAAAGGGTATTAGCGGCTTAGCGGCTTAGAAAAAGGGGGGGGAGCGAAAAAAATTGCAAGACTCGCAAGACATTTTCGTCTTGCAAAGCAAGCCCATAGGGAAATTTGTCTTGCGAAGCGCATCGAAAAACGGAAAACCCTTTCATCTAGCGGGTTTTCCGTCTTGCGAGGCTTTCGTCTTGCGGGGCACCACTGTATTTTGGGGTGGGGTGGGGGAATGAACGAATACCTATGCCCCACAAATAACCCAGAGATGCCTTCTAAATAAAAGCACACTTTCTACTCATGTGCAAACACATTGATTCCTGGACCGTCCGTGGGCCAGATTTAGAAGGCGATAGGTCCAGATCCGGCCCCTGAGCCTTCGTTTGCCTACCCATGTTGTATAGGGTTGTGCTGTTGATTTTAAATCTGCACAGGCTGCACTGTGCAGGCTCTGCTGCCCTCTGGTGGTAGTGACTGCAATATTGCCTTTGTTTAATGTCAGGGGGAAACCAGCTCTTCCTTCACCTGCAAACTGCCCAGCAGACAGCAGCTTCTGGCATTCCCATTTTATTTTTATTTTGTGTAGAAAGCACGTGGGAATAGAGTTTTACCATGTTCTGGAAGCTGCAGAAAGGGAGGGCACTATTGTGCTTTGCTTGTGGGTTGCCCCTTTGGGTATCTGGTTGGCCACAGTAAAAAGAGGGTGTTGGGATGTTAGTACTATCAGCATCCCTTCAGACGTATAAGTGTAAAGGATGAAAACTTGGTGGTCTGCCACAAAATAGCTTACATGGAGTACTCTGAACACTTGCAAACCAATGCAAGTATGCAACATTATTCAGATGTAAGCCCCATTTAAATGAATTAGGGTTTGACTCTAACCCCAAAGGTGCACTCTTCCATTGTCTCCTGAGACAGAGAGATGCCAACCAACCATTACTCCTAGGTAGGGCCCATGAGGCAAGGTGAGGCGACTGCTTCAGGCAGCAGGATCCACAGGGGCAGTGGATTCTGATGTAGGACTTTATTTTTCTCTTTGTTCCTGATATAGATCTTCATTCACCTCTTTTTCCAGGTCAAGGAAAGGGGGGGTGCCACTTTGTGACTCTCCTAAAACCCAGAGAGCCTAGGACTTGCCGATCAGAAGGTTGGCGGTTCAAATCCCTGCGACGGGGTGAGCTCCCGTTGTTCGGTCCCTGCTCCTGCCAACCTAGCAGTTCGAAAGCACGTCAAAGTGCAAGTAGATAAATAGGTACCACTCCAGCGGGAAGGTAAACAGTGTTTCCGTGCGTTGCTCTGGTTCGCCAGAAGCAGCTTAGTTATGCTGGCCACATGACCCGGAAGCTATACACTGGCTCCCTCAGCCAATAAAGCGAGATGAGCGCCGCAACCCCAGAGTCGGTCATGACTGGACCTAATGGTCAGGGGTCCCTTTACCTTTACCTTTAAGGTTCCAAAACGTTTTCAGCCAGCCCTGTTCCCAGGTAATGTGCACAGTGTTACAGCTCAATAAGATGTTTATTTACTCATAAGCAAAACCAACTTGAATGCATTTTTATTTTATTTAGAAAAAGTGGGGAACCTTTGCCTTGTTGACCCTGCAGGCATCATTGTACTCCAATTCCCATTGGTCTCAACCAGCAAGGCTGATGGTTCAGGGTGGTGGGAGTTGGGAGACCAACAAAGGCTGGAGTACCACAGATTTCCCACACCCAATTTATAAGAACATTTCTGAGCTGCTTTTAAGCACACTTTATTCTAATGGTGTAAAACCAGGAAGGGAACAGCTCCTTTAAAAATAAAACTGATTCAAAAGGCTGTGATGTCTTGTTAGAGGCAGTTGGCAATACTTCTAAGGTCATAATAGATTTATTAGCCCCTTCATGCCCAGAACCTATTTGAAAAAAATTGCTACACCAACTTTCCACAAGCTGGACAGGATGGGGATGACAATTACCATAAGCCATGAAGTTTCCACACACCCCAAAGCACATTCTGGGTAATAAACAGCATTTCAGGAAAAAACAATAGTTGGGCATCACACACCTACTTCCAAGCTTGCCAAACCAACCAACCCATTTCACAAGCCACAGATAAGCAGATGGGATTTGTGGCGATAAAGGAGTGGGAACTTTATCTACAGAAATCACATTTTGATACAATAAATGCTTACCCAGGGGGAAAAACCAGCCGACCCACAATGACAATTTCTGAGCTACGAACCAAATAACACAAGCCACCTATTTGCATAGGAGATAGTTCCTAGGGGCCAAGGTCCATTTGCCCCCCCCACACACACAATAAAATATTTGAGGGGACCACCCCTCCAAAGTTGGTGGGCAGCATTGACATTCAAATAATCTACATGCGCCACGTCTTGCAAGCAAGCCACGACTTGCTGCAGAATCAAAAGAAGCATATTGGGCGGGGGGGGGCTGGGTAAAAGGCAGATCCAGATGATTTAAAATGAATTCATATGATTTTTTTCATTCAAATATAAATAAAACCACCATGATACTGTAGACCATGTTTTAGTCTGTAGGCAGCATCAAAAAAACCATGCACCCACTGTTTAAGTGGGGGCGCAATGGTGCAAAAACATGGTTAAAAAACAAGGATCCTCATGTATCCTCATGATTTTTGCACTAGATCAGCCCAAAGTCACCATCAGATAGAACATCATGGCCATGGGCATAGCCTGCACCACAAAAACCTCAGATTCACGGCTTCCTGAACATACCATGGCCCAAAAACGTGGTTTCAAAACACAGATCCTCGTAGCTCCTCGCGCTTTTTGCATTTGCAGGCCACCACAAACTCACTGTCAAATCACACATCACAGCCAGGGGCACAGCCTGCACCACAAAAAACTAGGATCCATGGCTTCCTGGTCATACAATGGCTCAAAAACGTGGTTTTGAAGCATGGATCCTCTTTTTTTTCCTTTTAATAATATTTATTGAAAATTTAAATGTTACAAAAAGAAAAGAAAAGGAATTAAACATAACAAAGCAATACAATACAATACAATACAAAAACAAAAACAAAAACACTTCATATACATAACAAAACAAGACAAAAACAATTAAAAACACATCCAGTATTTTCAATATTCTTATCTTCCATGTACTTGTTTCAGCGACCTCCTCACACCTCCCTTTTTTGTATTCCACTTCAAATAATTGTTTCAGCAAATCCTTTCCATCTTCCATCATCCTCAATTTTCTGTCCTATAATTTATCTTAACACATTCAAACCTTATTTTTCCCTGTAATCCATTTACCATCTATTGTACTTAATTCTTTATAACAATTCTGCTAAAGCCATGTAACTTCATTCCAACATCTTTCTAACATTCATTAATTTTACAGTATTTCTGTAGATAATCTTTAAATTTCTTCCAATCTTCTTCCACCGACTCTTCTCCCTGGTCTCGGATTCTGCCAGTCATTTCCGCCAATTCCATATAGTCCATCAACTTCATCTGCCATTCCTCCAGAGTGGGTAAATATTATCAAATGTTTCTGAGGCATATAACATCACATTAAAAATCAGGTGCAACCACCACTTAATAAGGCAATTGAGGAAAAGCAATATTCTAGCATTGCAAAAGAATGCAAGTATGCCACCAGTTCTAAGGGCAAAATGAGACTGTGAAACACAAGATTGCCACAGGGACTTGCAGCAGGGCAGCAGTTGTGACCTCCTTGTGGGAAAAGCACCACGGGGGCCAAATTCGGATTGGTACCACAGTGAAAGGGGAGAATGGGCTTCAGCCTTCGCCCTGGCCTATTTTTAAAAAACAATAATTATAATTATTACTAGATTTTAAAGCTGCTCTCCTCACCAAAGTGGGCTCAGAGCAGTGTACAACATCAGAAATTCAATAAAACAGATTAAAAGACAATTTGACTCCAATAACTGAAGCATCCTGATTACCAGCTACTAGCCCAGTAAGGGTAAGGATAAAAGGGGAAGAGGGAAAGGACCAACAGGAAGAGGGAAAGAGTGAGAAGAAAATAAAAGGGGGAGGGGAAGGTAAAGGTAAACATAAAACCATTGCTGCCCTCAACTTAGGACTGGTGAAACAACTCAGTCTTACAAGCTCTACAAAACAGATCTTCTTCTTCTTCGATCACTCGTAGCAGAGTAATATTTTTTCCCATAAACACAGTTTTAATAATGAGTCCGTAAGTCACTGTGGAGGCCAGTTCTGGACCCACATGACCTTCCACAGTGGGGACATTGGTTTCCGGGCGGGAGTTGATCACGGTGTGGATTTGCCAAGCGTGCCTTCCTCTTAGCACGTTTCTCCCTTGCGTGCTGAGTTTGAGTGTCTTCAAAGTCCATGACACCTTTGCTAAAGGCAGTTCTCCAACTGGAGTGCTTGCAGGCCAGTGTTTCCCAGTTGTCAGTTTTTATACTACATTTTTTTAGATTTGCCTTGAGACAGTCTTTAAACCTCTTTTGCTGACCACCAGCATTACGCTTTCCATTTTTAAGTTCGGAATAGAGTAGTTGCTTTGGAAGATGATCATCAGGCATCTGCAAAACATGACGAGTCCTACAAAGTTGATGCTGAAGAATCATTGCTTCAACACTGGTGATCTTTGCTTCATCCAGTTCACCTGTCTTCACAAGTGATGTGTAAGATTTTTCAGAGACACCATTGATGGAATCTTTTGAGAAGTTGGAGATAGCATTTGTAAGTGGTCCATGTTTCACAAGCATACAGTAAGGTTGGTAGTATGATAGCTATGTAAACAAGCATTTGGGTTTCCCTGCAAATGTCCCGGTCCTCAAACACTCTGTACTTCAATCGGGAGAAAGCCGCACTTGCAGAGCTCAGGCGATGCTGGATTTCGGCATCAGTGTTGACCATTGTGGAAAGATAACTGCCTGGGTAGGAGAAGTGATCGACATTTTCCAACGTTACACCATTGAGTTGGATTTGTGGCTCTGCAGAGGGGTTATTTTGTACTTGTTGGTGCAGAACTTTGTTTTTTTTGGATGTTGAGTGACAGGCCAAGCTTTTTGTAAGCTTCTGTGAAGATATTTAGGATGGTTTGGAGGTCATCCTCTGAGCATGCACACGCTATGTTGTCATCAGCATACTGAAGCTCTATGATGGAAGTTATGGTAACCTTACTCTTTGCTTTCAGCCTGCTCAGATTGAAGAGCTTTCTTTCCATCTGTTTGATATATGATTTCTACCCCAGTGAGGAGTTTCTCTTCGACAAAGTGTAGGATCATGGCAATGAAAATAATGAATAGAGTTGGGGCAATAACACAACCCTGTTTAACACCTGATCCCACTGTGAATGGTTCAATTTGAGAGCCATTGTTATCTGCGATTGTTGCTGTCATGTTATCATGAAGGAGCCAAAAGATGTTTACAAATTCATTTGGGCAGCCAATTTTCAGAAGGACAGTCCACAGGACATTACGATTTACAGTGTCGAAAGCCTTAGTCAGGTCAATAAACACCATATACAGGGGTCAGTTTTGCTCTCTGCATTTTTCCTGAAGTTGTCGAGTGGTGAAAATCATGTCCACTGTCCCCCTAGAAGGCCGGGAACGATTTTGGGATTCAGGAAGGGTCACCTCGGATATTGTTAAGAGACAGTTTGCTAAGATCCTTACAAGAATTTTGCCAGCTGCATCTAATAGAGAGATGCCTCGATCGTTTCCGCAATCAGTTCTGTCACCTTTTTTAAAGAGATTGATAATTTCGGCATCCCTGAAGTCTGCTGGGATTGCTTCTCTCCTCCAGATTTTTTCAATGAGCTTGTGAAGTTGTTGTGTAAGTTCAATTTCATCCACTTTGAAGATTTCAGCAGGTATCCCATCAGGTCCACTGGCTTTGTTGTTTTTCACTTGGTTAATAGCTGTACACAACTCTCCCAGATTTGGAGATACTGCAAGCTCATCTCTAACTTGCTGTTGCAGAATTTGTGAGAGGGCCTCAGCAGCTATGGGAGAGTTGCAGTTAAGGAGATGTTGGTAGTGTCCTTTCCAGAGCAGTTCAATAGCTTCTTTATCTTTTAGAAGTGTGGTGCCATCTGCTGAGCATAGGGGGAATATGCCATGATTTATTGGTCCATAGATGGTCTTTGTGGCTTTAAAGAAACAGTGCATCATGAGTGTCAGCTAAGTGCTGGATCTCTTGAGGCTTTTTTTTTATCCACCAGGTGTTTTTTAGTTCTCTGGTTCTTCTTCGAACTTCAGTCTTAGCATTGGCATAGGTTTTTTTTCTTAATGGCACAGTTTCTATCTCTTTGCCAGATCTGAAATGTCTTCATTTTCTTGTCAATCATGTGTTCAATCTCACTGTCATTCTCATCAAACCAGTCCTGGTGTTTCTTGGTTTGGTATCCAATAGTTTGTTCACAGGCTGCAATTGTTAAGTATCAGACGACACAGCGATTCTTCAAACAGCTCTTCTTTATTCAGATGCTCCAGAACAATGTAACTGTTGCCATTTTCTAAAACTATCCAATCACTGAACGTCACTTTTCGATCCTTCATTTGCATACAAAACTATCCAATCACTGAACATCACTTTTCAATCCTTCATTTGCATAACTATCTACAGTATCCCCCTGCTGGCCCAGGGTGAGAACTTCAGTACATAACACCAATGATGGATGTTTTTAGCTTGGCCCAGTGTTCCTCATTGTTATCAGGGAATTCTGAATGCAGATGGTCCTTAAGAGTCGTTTGGAAGCAATCCCGCTTAATGGGATCTTGAAGGGCTTGAGTGTTCATTTTGTGCCTTGGTTTCCTTCCTTGAAGCCTGCATTGAGGTATAATCCTTGAGGCGTTCTCAAAGTAAAGGAAGGATTGAAGTCTGATTAATAAGAATACACAAAGAGGCTTGAACCAGCAAGACTCTGGGAAGGGTGCGTAAAATAATCTGTCTCTCCACCCCCTGGCCCAGGTCGTTTTATTCACAAAAGAACTTTTTACAGAGTGTTCGTAAGAACCAATCAGATTTCTTCTGAGCATACAAACCCTACATGGGGACAAAGTTAAACTACCAAAACTAATTAAGCACAAATATTTCTAGGGTAAACAAAACAGAACTACAAAGGAGTGCATTTGGCAACCCCTGAGGTCATAAACAAGCAATATACATGATAAAGAGGATGGCCAGGAAGACAGCGATCATTATCACCTTCTGGTGAGATCTGTTTCCTGGCCCTAAGATTAACATCCTAAGATGTTATCTTATCAGATGTAACTTATCAGAAAAGTTACATCAAAAGAAACTGCCCACTGTCTTTGATGACCCAGGATGCCTGCCTGCAGTACATGACTTGTCAAGCAAGAGAAATGGACAGTAGAGGGAAAATGGCATAAATGTAGAAGCTTATGGGATTTAATCAGAAATTATTGTCAATATATCAAACCCAGTCAACACAATGCATTCATCGTGGACACAATGGCTTGATGTATATTTTATAATTCCTCATTGCAATCCCATCTGATCACTACATCCTTGATAGCCATCATGGAGCATATTAGTCAGTGATCTGTCCAGTAGTCATCAGTGCTTGTCATAGCTCTGGTAAGAAGCACATCACGTCAATCTTTAGCACGGACAATAACATAGTCTAAGAGGTGCCAGTGGTTTGACTGAGGATCCCTCCATGAAGTTTCTAATTTATTTTTCTGTCAAAAGAGTGTGTTGGTAATAACAAGGTTGCGCGCTGCACATATTGTCAAAAGTAAGATTCTGTTCTGGTTGTTGTTGCCAACTCCTTCTTTCCCAATAGTCCCAGGCCACAAATCAAAATCTCGCCCAACTCTTGCAATCACCTAGGAGGATAATTTTATCTTCCTTAGGCGTCTCTGATAGGATGGTATCAATCTGAGAGTAAAAAATTTCCTTAATGTCTTCGTTGGCATCCAGTGTTGGTGCATAAGCGCTTATAATAGTAGCCTGTTGGTTTTTTGTGAGCTTTATTCAAAGGGTTGAGAGTCGCTCATTATTGCACCTTTGTTTCCTTCCTTGAAGCCTGCATTGAGGTATCTTGATAGCCATCGTGGAGTGTATTAATTGGTGATCTGTCCAGCAGTTGTCGGAACTTGTCATAGCTCTGGTAAGGAACACATCACAGTGATCTTCAGCTTGGACAATTACATAGTCTAAGACAGTGATAGCGAACCTTTTAGAGACCGAATACCCAAACTGCAACCCCAAACCCACTTATTTATCGCAAAGTGCCAACACGGCAATTTAACCTGTATATCTCATTTTTTTCTGTGTGTTTCATGTTTCTTCTTTATGATTGCTGTTGTAATAAATCATCCTTCAAAAAAGTTATTGCATTACATTCTTCATTAATCTGTGCTATTCAGTTCAAACTGGGAAAAATAAATACAGTGGTACCTCAGTTTTCAAACAGCTTAGTTCTTGAACTACTTGGAACCTGAGGAGTTCAAACCCAGAAATGAGTAATATCAAGGTTGTGCGCTGCACATATAGTCAAAAGTAAGATTCCGTTCTGGTTGCTGTTGCCAACTCCTCCTTTTCCAATAGTCCCAGCCACAGATTGAAATCTTGCCCAACTCTTGCATTAAAATCACCCAGGAGGACTTAGGTGTCTCTGATAAGATGGTATCAATCTGAGAGTAAATGTTTTTCTTTAATGTCTTCATTGGCATCCAGTGTTGGTGCATAAGCACTTAGAATAGTAGCCAGTTGGTTTTTGGTGAGCTTTATTCAAAGGGTTGAGAGTCACTCATTAATGCCGGTAGGGACTTCTGACAGGAGCTTCACAAGATCGTTTTTTATAGCGAAGCTTTCCCCGTGTATTCGATGTTCTTGTTCAGATAGACCTTTCCAGAAGAATGTGTAGCCTCCTTTTTCTTCCTTCAGTTGTCCCTTGCCTGCTCTTCAAGAGTCTTGAAGCGCTGCAATGTCAATGTTAAAACGTTGCAGCTCTCTTGCAATGATGACAGTTCTGCATTCAGGATGCTCATTTTCTGTGTTATCCCACAAAGTCCATATAGTTCATCTTCCAAAGTTCAATTGTCTTTTATGACCTCTGGGTGGAGACCCCACTGGGTGCAGTAATCCAGTCAGGGAAAAAGGAGGGTAGACTACGTCTAGGGCACATTTTCTAGCCCCTCCCCCTTTTCAGGGTGAGCAGAGTGGATCCTAAAAAGGGCTGCTCAGTCATGGATACAGCTGCTGAGCTGCTCAACTGCCTCATTCCTTGGGTCAGAGTGACTGAATATGTATCCACCGCCCATGTGCTGGTTCATGACTAGGGGCTTCCAGATTTCATGATCCTGCCCCCGTTACCATTTGCCGATCGCCATGGCACTTTTGGGGTTTGGGTTGGGTTTTTGGAAGACACCTGTGCCACCAACTTCCGGATGGAAGAGAGGTGCCGGTGGCTTACTTTTCCCAGACCCTCTCCAGAGCTGAGAGGAACTATTTGCAAATAGACCAAGAGGGCCTGGCAGTCGTGAAGGGAGTAAAGAAATTTCACAATTTCTTGTATGGGCGCCCCTTTACCATCGTGACCGACCACAACCTGCTGCTTGGCCTATTCGCCCCTGAGAAGCAGACCCCTCAAGTACTGTCACCCTGCATCCTCAGGTGGTCGATTTTCCTCACCAGCTACCAGTATACACTGGTCCACCGGCCCAGGAAGGCGATGGGCCACGCAGACACTATCAGCAGACTGTCACTACTTGAGACTGGCCCCGACCCAGCACCCGTACATGAGGTCATGAGCATGGAACAGCTTCCTGACCGCCCCATTCATGTGCCTGAAGTAGCATGCCACTCCATGAAGGACAGGGTCATCTCCCGGGTCCTGGACTGGGTGTGCTTGGGATGGCCCAGTAGCAAACCTGGGTCGGAATTTGTGGGCTATATGACCCGTAAACATAAACTGTCAGCCCACAAGGGGTGCCTGTTATGGAGAGGAAGGGTGGTCATTCCCCAGCCTCTGTGCCAAATGGTCCTCATAGCCCTACACAAAACACACCCAGGGGTAGTGAGAATGAAGGCCCTTGCAGGGAGCTATGTGTGGTGGCCAGGAATCCATGGGGAGATAGAGGCCTGGGTTAAATACTGCCAGACCTGCCAGGAGTCCTGCCCAGATCCTCCAAGGGCCGCCATCCAACCCTGGGAGTCCACCCAAGCACCGTGGTCCCACCTGCATGTGGACATTCTTTGTAGTGGTGGATTCATACTCTAAATGGCTGGAGGCCGCCCAGGTACTGTGCACGTCCATGGCTGCGGCCATCCGAGTACTACGTAGGCTGTTCGCAACCCATGGGCTCCCTGACACCCTCGTCTTGAACAATGGAACAGCATTCACGTCAGAGGAGTTCCATACTTTCGCAACACAAAATGCCATCCATCATGCACGATCAGCGCTGTTCCACCCCGCCACCAACAGCCAAGCAGAGCATATGGTGTGGACCACCAAGGACGCCCTTCGCCGCATGATGCAAGGGGATTGGGATTACTGCCTCGCTTCATTTCTCTTAGCCCAACATAGCACCCCCAGCACAATGACCGGCCAGAGCCCAGCGGAACTACTCATGGGCCAGCATCTCACAAGACTTCACCCTGACAGGGCCCATGACGAGGCAGCAGTGGGGGAAGGTAGGAACCCCTGGACCTTCCAGCCCCACGACCCAGTGTACGCAAAGAACTTCGGGGCGGGCTCAGCATGGGTACCCGCCAAAGTAAAAAGGGTGACTGGCCCCGTGTTGTACGAGGTGCTAACGGTGGGGGGGCAAGCTTGGTGCCCCCACTGCGATCAACTACACCGACGATTCCTGGGGGAAACTATGAGGAGGGCTGGACAGAGGAATCCCAAGGGAATAGCAAAAGGGTGAGGCCCATAGAGCAGGAGGAGTGGGTAAGGGAGGCAGAACTAGGAAGTCCAGAAGTGACCCCCGAGGCAGAGCAGCCACAAGAACCAGAACCACAACCGAGTGGACCAGCAGCGCCCAACCCAATGGCCCCATCACAGCTGGCAGCCCCGGAACAAGAGCCAGAACCAGGAACCCCTACTGAGAGACACCCAAGACCACAACGCATACTTAGGTGACCGGCACACCTCAACGACTACGAATGCTAACCTTCTGGGTGCAACGGGAACTTAGAGGGGAGGAGTGTTATGTATTAATCTTGGATCCTAGAACAATAGGCAAGTAGGATCCTAGAATGCAACAACTGATCAGCTTGCAGGAAAAGACCAATCAGGCTCCAGGAGGAAGTTAATCAGCCTATTGGGCTGGTAGGATCGTAGACTGCAACAACTGATTGGCCTGCAGGAAAAGACCAATCAGACTCCAGGAGGGAAGCAGAATCAGTCAATCAGACGAGACTCATTGTGTAAATAATCTATATAAAAGCCTGAGGTTTGGGAGGGAAATTCAATCACTGTTTTACAAGCTGCAATAAAGAGCATGAAATCACTACAGGACTCCGAGTATATTTCATGCCCTTTGACCTTACCATCTTGGGTGACCCTGCTGGGAGTAGGAGATTCCTGATGGCTTTGCTCACAAGGGCCATAGGAATGTGCAATCCCACTCACCATGACAAGGTGATGATCCAGTTAGTGAGAGAACTGAGCCCTGGTCTCATTAGACAAAGCGTTCCACCAAAAAGGCTCTGGCTCTGGTTGAGGACAGCTGGATATGTTTTGGGCCAGGGACCACCAGTAGGTTGCTGTTAGATGAGCATCACACTCTTTGGGGGGGTGTAGTGGAAGATAATTCCCACAGATAAGAAAGGTCACAGACTGTTTAAGGCTTTAAAGGTTAGCACCACAACCCTGAACCTGATTCAATACTCCACCTGGAGCCAATCCAGCTGATGAACAACCAACTGAATGTGGGCTCTCCACAAAGTCCCAGTCAGAACTCACGCATCTGCATTTTAGACCATTTGGAGCAGTCCCATGGGAAGCCCTGTGTTTTTATATCTATCTATCTATCTATCTATCTATCTATCTATCTATCTATCTATCTATCATCTGTTTATCGCATTTATACCCTTCCTTCCCCGGTTTAGGTGTAGAGCAAGTTAAAGTAGTCTAGTGTGCAGGTGACTGCTGCATGGATCACCATGGCTAGGTTAGAAAGGGACAGGTACGGTACCAATCACCTAACCTGGCATGGATTTAAAAATGCCAGTGTGGCTACATTTGTGACCAGTGCCTCTATAGAGACAGAAGTGTCCAGGATCACACCGGGACTCCTGATGGCGGCTACAGGTGACTATTGCGCCCCGTCAAGAGCTGGGAGCTGGCAAACTGAAATGAAATCATTCTGGCCCAGCCATTGCACCCCCATCTTTAGTGGATTGAGATTCAGCCGACTCCGTTTCCTTCATCCCAGCACAACCACCTAAAAATTGGCCGGCCAATATATCCAGGGTAGCATCTGGCCAGGGCCATGATTTTTAGATCCATGATTTTTGTGGTCAGATCTGTGGTTAAATACAAGATATTTGAATAAAGGGTGAATTTGGGGTTCCCCAATGCAAAACCTCTGAGGATACATGAGGAGCTGTGCTTCAGAACCATGTTTTGGGCTCACAGTGTTGCCAGGAAGCCATGGATCCGTGTTTTTTGTGGTGCAGGCTGTGCCCATGAACATGATGTGTGATTTGACGGTGAGTTTGGGATGCCCTAATGCAAAAACCCTGAGGATCCATGAGGATACGTGCTTCGAAACCATGTTTTGGGCCATGGAGTTGCCAGGAAGCCGTGGATCCGAGTTTTTTTGATGCAGGCTGTGCCCCCTGGCTGTGATGTGTGACGTGATGGTAAGTTATGGTTGCCCCAGTGCAAAAAGCATGAGGATCCATGAGGATCCTTACTTCAGAACCACGTTTTTGGGCCATGGAGTTTCCAGGAAGCCGTGGATCCAAGTTTGTGTGGTTCAGGCTGTGCCCATGAACATGACGTGTGATTTGATGGTGAGTTAGCCCCAATGTAAAAAGCGTGAGGATCCCTAGGATCCGTGCTCCGAAAACATGTTTTTGGGCCAATGTATGGATCCGTGTTTTTTGTGGTGCAGGCTGTGCCCCTGATTATGATGTGTGATTTGACTGTGAGTTACGGTTGCCCCAATGCAAAAAGCGTGCGGATGCGTGAGGATCCGTGCTTCAAAACCACGCTTTGGGGCCGTGGTATGGCCAGGAAGCTGTGGGTTCGAGTTTTTTGTGGTGCAGGCTGTGCCCCTGGCTATGATGTGTGATGTGACGGTGAGTTTGGGGTGGCCCAATGCAAAAACCCTGAGGATCCATGAGCACCCATGGTTCAGTACCACATTTTTGGGCCACGGTGTTGCCAGAAAGTCGTGGATACGTGATTTTTGTGGTGTATGCTATGCCCATGGTTTTGAAGCATGGATCCCCATGGATCCTCGCGCTTTTTGCATTTGGCCAACCCAAACTCACCATCAAATTACATATCATGCCCATGGGCATAACCTGCACCACAAACATCTAGGATCCACGGCTTCCTGGCCATATCATGGCCCAAAAACGAGGTTCTGAAGCACGGATCCTCATGGATCCTCACACTTTTTGCATTGGGCCACCCCTAACTCACTGTCAAATCACACATCATGTCCAGCGACACAGCCTGCACCACAAAAAACTCGGATCCACGGCTTCCTGGAAACTCCATGGCCCAAAAACGTGGTTTTTGTCTCTACTTTCCAGGGACAGTCCTGGATTTACAGAATCAATTCTGGTTTCTGATTTGATCCCAGAAAGTCCCGCTTTTCCTCAGGACGCCCCTATTTCCATCGGAGAAATGTTGGAGGGTGTGGTTTGTTGTCCCTGAGAGAAACATTGTGAGGGCATGGAGTTGTGCGATCCTGGAGCCAAGAAGATCAAGTAACTATACAATCTGTAGAAGGCAGCCCTGTATAGGGAAGTATGTAATGTTTTCTTATGTTTTTATTTTTGTTGGAAGCAGTCCAGAGTGGCTCCGGCAGCCTTAGTCAGATGGGTGAGGTATAAATAATATAATTATTATTATCATTATCTTATTATATCATTAATATTATAATATCAAATATTATTATTGTTATAAGAACTTTAAGGTCGTACATATATAAAATAAATGTTCATAAATGTACCAAGCACACACACACACACAAACACAAACCACATGTCTGAAGCTCACAGAAAAAGTCCTGAAACCATTTTGTCTCTCCCAAATTTACCTGTTCCAAATAGCACATTGAAATGATGGTTAATGATAAAGGCTTGATGTTGTTGGAGTTTGCTACAGCCAATGCTAGCTTGGAAGATTTGATTTCTACCCTTACAGAATTTAGGCTTGCATGTGGAAACTTACAAAGCCAAAAGGGATATATTCTCTGATAATTCTGATCTAGAATCTGGTGAGGATTCTAGAGTTGCTTCTGTAGTGCTGGGATGGGGAATCTGTGGCCCTCTGGATCTGGATCTTGTTCTACTCCCAATTCATCATGCTTCATGGAAAGCGATTCACAAATGAAATGAAATAATAGCACCCACCCCTGACCATTGGCTCTGCTGGCTGGGGCTGACGGGGGTTTATAGTCTTAACATCTGGATGCTGCAGGTTCCCTGTCTGTGCTGGGTGATCTGTATCTCTCCAAATATTACTGTGCCAAAATCCCCAGCAGCTCCTTTTGGATTTACTTGCTTGGTTGCTTTAAGAGAATTTTATTTTGTAAGTTGATTTTGAGTGATCGATTCAATATCTGTGTAAAGAAGGTTTCTATGGCTGATGTGCCCTTTAAATGAAGGACTTAGTTAGCTTTCGGATGATCTCTTCTAGTGCTTTGCAATGGCCGAGGAGCTGAGCACCGCGGCTGGCAACCAAGCAAAGAGGCTGAAGAGCAGCTGCAGCAACATAGAGGAGGCAGCAGAAGAAGTTGGAAAGAAGGAGGAAAACGGGCATGAAACGAAATGGTTCAAGACCAGTGGGGAGGAGGTGGAGGACGGGATGAAGAGGCTCCCCAAAAGGAAGGTTGTGCTGCTGATGGCATATTCAGGGAAAGGCTATCATGGGATGCACATAATAGGCAGAATATGTGGGCAGCAGCAGGAAAGGAGGCAGGAAAAGCCTCTGGCCTCATCCTGGCTCCCAGGGACACACCCCACACCATCTGCACTAAAGATCACTTGGGGATGTGATCTTGGGGGGATGGAAGTAACCAAAGAAATGAATAGCAGAAGGCAAGGTACTTACTCTGAGGTTGGGGTATTTCTGGGCAACGGCCCGCAGCAAGGAAATGCTGCTGGCCGCTAGTTCTTGAGCCTCCCCATTTTCCCCCAGGGCGTATCCTCGGAGGTCCTGCAGGAGGAAAGAGCGTCTCAGAGTCAGGGGCCAGTCTGGGCCAAAGCAGCCCCCACTGCCCCCACCACAGAGTCCCTGGCACTTCTGGACCATGAGGGTTTGGACCAAACTGGGGGCCAAACAGGCTCTGTGCCCCAGAAATGGGACAGTCCATTGGGTAAGGGACAGGGGGGCAACCCTAAAACCACCCCTGATGCCATCGGGACACTTACACTGAGAAGGTGGAGGAGGGTGCCAGGGTTGGGGGCTTCCATAAGGAGACTGCCCAGCAGAAGCCGGAAGTGCCTCTTCAGTTCCTGCAGGAAAACAAAGAAGAGAGTTTGAATGCTGGGTTGGATTCTGCAAGTGTGTGACGAAGAAGAAGAAAGAGCCGTGAAAGGAAGTCAAAACCATGGGGTCACAAAGAGTCGGACACAACTAAATGACTAAACAACAACAACAACAGAACAAAGCACACAGGCACTGTAGCTGCTGACCAGCCGTGGCCTCTACTCTACGAGTAGGAATTCCCACTGAGAAAAGGGGAAAGTCAGAACCAGCCATGAAAACCATTCTTGGTCCATTGAAACTAGTCTTTTAAGTTTCAGTCTAGGCTCTTGCACTACCAACCCAGCTGTATGCTTGTGAAACATGGATCACTTATAAACGCTATCTCCAACTCCTTGAAAGATTCCATCAACGGCATCTCCGAAAAATGTGACACTGCCTTTGGGAAGGCAGGCGAACTAATACCAGTGTCCTGGAAGAAGCAAAGATCACCAGTGTTGAAGCAATGACTCTTCAACACCAACTTTGTTGGACTGGTCATGTCCAATGGCTGGGAAACACTGGCCTGCGAGCGCTCCAATAGGAGAACAGCCTTTACCAAAGGTGTCATGGGCTTTGAAGATGCTTGAACTCAGGATGCAAGGGAGAAACGAGCTAAGAGGAAGGCACGCTTGGCAAACCCTCACTGTGATCAACTCCCACCCAGAAAACTATGTCCCCACTGTGGAAGGACGTGTAGATCCAGAATTGGCCTCCACAATCACTTATGGACTCACGGTTAAAACTCACTGTTCATGGAAGTCAATCTTACTCGGCTACGAGTGATAGAAGAAGAAGAAGAAGAAGAAGAAGAAGAAGAAGAAGAAGAAGAAGATATCTGGTCATAGTACTCACCTACTCTTGCAGCGGGAAAAGGTTCAAATATTCATATAAAAGCAATCCAACATCGGATTGACACCATTCCAATGCTGTTCTGCCCAGAAGGAAGATGGCTACCAGAGAAAGGCACTTGGGACATGACTAGGGGCAGTCATCATCCTTGAAGCATGAGACCACGTACACAGCAACCCTTCTGCCTGGGTGATAATCACTGCCCCCCTGGTCTCTGAGAGCAGGACATGAAGCCATCTCAAGGACACAAGTGGATCCAACCTACATGGATTGGGGACTTGGCCAGGACAACTTGGCTGGGAAACAGACTCACCCCCCCCCCCCGGAAATGAAGAGAAAGTGATGCTACTTACAGCCTGCCCATGTCATCCACTAAAGATCCCACCCTCCTATCTAAAGTAACTAACTATCTGAAATGCCCACCCAAGCCTAAATCTGACCCCAACCCCAAGCCCTGCCCTAAGTCTATACCTAACCCCGCCCTAACCCTACACTTAACCCTAACTACTCCTCTATGTAAAAAATAAAAATATACAGAATATATACAGAATATGCACAGATGTGCACAAAAAACAAAAATATTAAAACAAAGAACAAAAAATAAAATAAATAAAAGCATTAAAAGAAAAGAATAAAATAAAATAAAAATAAATCAAATAAAAGTAATAAATGAAATCAAAATAAGAAAACGAAAAAAGAACAATTCACTAATCCTCTGCCTACTCTCTACCAACCACCACCACCTCCTCTCTCCTCTGACCTCTCCTCACTAACCCACAATGGCCACCTGCAAGTCAATGGCTTTTAAAGGAGAAGCAAGAGATGTCACAAAGGAGGGCGGGTCCTTGTTGTGGGATGTGAAACACAAGAGCAGTCAAGTACAACATTCCTAGAGTGAACATGTTTACACATGGGGAGTTATGTTTGTCCAGCCAGCAGGTAAACTTCCTGTTTCCTTCTGGGTTGGGACAGACTTCCTCTGCATGTGACTAGAGGTGGATGTGGCCTCACCTGTGCAGGTAATGAGAAAAGCACAGGGCAAGGCAGCCATCTCTCTCTCTTTCACTACATGCATCGAAGAAGCAACATCTGCTTAGCCAAAGATGCCCTCTTGGCTCCAGCCAAGAGAGGACAAAGGGACTGTCTTCTTATGGAATAGTTTCCAAGTGTATGTGACTTTTCTAAGCTAAGTCTGCCTTCTGGGATCCAATTGTGTACAGAATGATATGTGAGTAAACCTTTTTATACTTTTGTAGAAGACTGTGTCGTGTCTTATCTTTTATGAGGGAATAAGTGGAAAATACCAGAACAGTTATTATAGAGGCTTTAGCAAGCCTGAATAAACGTATCCGCTGCAAGTTTAAAAGGGGGAAATGTCACTCTGCTAAAATTGCAATCTTGTTAACACAAGTTGGAAAGAAGAAGAAGAAGAAGAAGAAGAAGAAGAAGAAGAGGAGGGGAAGTTTGGATTTGATATCCCGCCTTTCACTCCCTTTAAGGAGTCTCAAAGCGGCTAACATTCTCCTTTTCCTTCCTCCCCCACAACAAACACTCTGTGAGGTAAGTGGGGCTGAGAGACTTCAAAGAAGTGTGACTGGCCCAAGGTCACCCAGCAGCTGCATGTGGAGGAGCGGAGACGCGAACCTGGTTCCCCAGATTACGAGACTACCGCTCTTAACCACTACACCACACTGGGTATTATCAGACAATATATCCTCTCCTGCATCTCTGAACATTCCCACACTAGTCACCGTGGCAACCACCACCCCCAGGACCTGGCCCCACCTGGCCCCTCCTGAGTGGTGATGCTCCTCTGTCAGAACTCGGAGGCACCTGCTGTTCCGCCTGCAGCTGGGCTGCATCTTCATTTCACATTCTTCTTCCTGCAGCCCCATTCCCAAAGAGAGACCAGCCCCACATCCTTCCAAGCAGGCTAGGCATCTCCATAGCGCAGGATTGGACCATCTGCTTGGCATGCAGGTCTTCCGTCCTGGGCGGCATCTTGGGGGGCGGGGCTGGGAATGTCCCCCCCTCCGAAACCCTGGAGAGCTGCTGCTGGTCAGTGCAGGCTAGTTGAAGAAAGATATTGAGCAGCTGGAAAGTGAGCAGAGGAGGGTGACCAGGATGATGAAGGGTCTGGAAACCAAGCCTTATGAGGAACGGTTGAGGCAATTAGAAACCAAGGCTGATCCATATTATAGATATGGAAGATAACATCAAAGAGAACTGTGTGTGTAAGAAAGGGGGGAAGGAGGGAAACTCTATTTTGCAAAAGGTTTACGATGGAGACTTAGAGCTGACTCTTCCCCATCCTTTATTATTTATGGAGTGAATATTGCAGTTGTATAAGGAATTATTTTTTTGACCAGAATGATCTGGTCGTAAGATCTTGGAATGCAGAAATAAAATAATCAACCATCAATTCTAGCACACGGGAGGCCACCTAAATTACCAGTATATAATTTTGTATTTGAACAATGTGTTAGTAATTGTATTATAGTTTGGTATCGTTATATATATTTTTAAATAATATTTATTAATTGTTTCAGAGTTACAGGGGAAAAAAACACAAAAAAACACTGCAATACATAGAAAAGAAGAAAAAATGGAAAACATAAAAACCAATACAATACAGCAAAAAGATAAAAAAAATGACACAAATCCCATATTACATATCTTTAACTTCCATTTGCTTGTTTCATTGACCTCCTCACACCTCCCTTTTTGTGTTTTAGTTTAATTAGTTATTTCAGCAAATTCTTTCCATCTTTCTCAATTTTTATTGAATAATTTATCTTAACAATTTAACCTATTAATTAACTCAACAAATCCTTTCCATCTTTTCCCCATATTCTGTTATTCAAATTACCTTAATTTATTTAACCTTATCTTACTGTAAAATACCTTAGAGCTTGGAACTTAATACTCAATTATACATAACTCCTGATATCATTTCTACTAGAGCCAGATAGTTTCATTCCAACATTTTCCCTAATATTGATTAATTTTAGGCTAATTCCCTAAATAAAAATTTTTCTTCATAAATTTTCTTCCAATCTTCATCCAACGTCTCTTCTTCCTGGTCTCGGGTCATGTCAGTCCTTACTGTCCATTCCATCTAGTCCATCAACCTGGTAGTCTTATGTCCGAGGCCCTTAAGTCTCTTCCATATCCCTTCTGCAGATCTTCTTCTTGTTGTTTATACCTGCACTTTTCCTTGTCTTTTGTTGGTCTCTTTCTTAATTTCTTTCCTTTCTCATTGAGGAGTAGGTCTCTGAGAGGTTCCAACCCAAAGTTATCTCCGTCTCCCTTCATCAGACCAGCCCATTCCCCACAATCCCACTCCCCACAGTCATCAATGTAATCCAAAAAATATTTAAAAGCATATTTCAAAGTCTCTCCAAAATTAAGAACCTCCTCAGCTCCAGACTCCCCCTGGCCCGCTCCAACTTCAATCTTCAATGACAGCGGCTTATGCTCCTGTAGGGCCTCGGGTCTCTCCATTTATATTATTTGAGGTGCAACCGCAACCTCCTCCATTATCTTCTGCACTTGCCCAATCAATACAGGTTCCTGATTTGGTCCCTGAATGGTTTCTGTATCAATATTCCCTGTTTGTCCACAGTTATTGACCACAACAGTCATCAAATCCATTTTCTCATTCATCAAATCCACCTTCTCATGCATCTGTTCCAACAAAGCACTTGTCTTGCATAAAGCAAGCACCAAAACTTCCTCCCAGCTCATATTTAGTCAAGGTCAAAAGGACTGGTCCCACGATCTTAATCTCACAGCTGTAGCGTCCTCAAGTAGACTGTAGCGACAATTTAGCAAGCTCCCTCTAGAGGAGACAATTTCTAGTTGTATCCATCTTTTTAAGGCAAGTCCAACAAAGGAAAATTACTTTCATTTTTCAGATATTTTGTTTCTTTAGAATGCAAAAGGCAACATTGGAATCAGTTTATTTCTCTTCTTTAGCTATCTGTCAAAGTATTCCATTCACAGTCAATAAACCTCTCCAACAATTTCTGTCTCTGACACCCTGTTCCCAGGTTAGAGACGGTGGAAACTTATATTTCTTCACTCCCTCTCCTGCAGGCGTTAAACAAAGTCCCCCCCCCCTTTCCTCCTGCTTCCAACGGGGTTTCAGTTGTTATAAATGAAGGAAATTTAGACTTTTTTAACGACTTTCCAGGCTTTAGCTTACAAGGTTTTTGCTTCAGTCTATGTACAAAAAGCGGAAGGCGGACTTCCTGTTTTGAACCTTTCCGCTTCGGTGCCAAATTAAGATATTTCTTGATCCAATTTTCCGTTTCTACTCACGGGTACTTGTTTTAAATCCAATTGTCCACAGGAAAAAGTTAGCTCTCTCCGGCAATGGCTATGCGGCTTCACTCCGTGAAAGTAGCAATCAGTTCGCAGCACCGCGCCGCTCACCCCACTTCACTCCTGAATCCCCGAAATGGGGTTCCCCGTGAGTAGGGGGACGCTCCTGGTGCCCTGCCGAACCACACGTTCCCAGGCTTCCTCTGCCTAGGATTTCTAGTGGGTCCCCACCTTTGCCACGGCGGGAAGACCCAGTTTCCACGGAGCCAGTTCCTCCGGTCGGAGGAAATCTGCCATTCGCCGATGGCGCTAACCCGGAAGTCCCTATAGTTTGGTATCGTTATAATGAGGCTATTATTGGATTGAAATTGAAAATTAATAAAAAAATTATTATTGAATATGTTAGTCCCTTTTCTTGCTTTGCCAGTGCTTGGCATTTGCTAATCAGCATGCAAATCATATCCAATTGCTAATCATTCAAGCCTTCATATTTTGCTGGATTATGTGTGAATTACCATATATTCAATTTTCTATTTCCCCTTTTCTGCATACATTCTGTATTGTTTGTAATTCCATTTCATCTCATCTCCATTTATCATTTCTATTAAGCTTTGTATTAAGCCCAGAAATTTGTTTCTCTGCAACCCCACCCATTTTGGAGGCTGAAGGGTAGAGGGGCATCAAATTCCCCACAGATTGATGGGAGGGGGGGAACGCTGTGGATTTGTGCTTTTTATCAGATATGCAGAATGCTCTAATCCCAAACTCTCTAGCCCAGACATCCCCAAACTCGACCCTCCAGCTCTTTTGGGACTACAATTTCCATCATCCCTGACCACTGGTCCTGCTAGCTAGGGATGATGGGGGTTGTAGTCCCAAAACAGCTGGAGGGTCGAGTTTGGGGATGCTTGCTCTAGCCCTACAACTGACTCTGCCATGATAAATCCATTTGTTTCTAAGGTGCTTGGTGGCTTTCTTTTTCTACATTTGCTTGGGGGGGGTTAATAATATCACTACCCTTCTGCACTCTGTGAATTAAGCAGGGGCATGGATTTGCAAGCATTTGTAACTTCTGCCACATAATTTTCAGGTGGAACTCAAATTGGGAGAGAAAAGGGTAAATGCAGTCTGCTCTTTCTATGTGGGTGGCACATTTTGTGGTGCATGCAAGTTTAATGGTGGGCCATAATATTAAAGGCAGACACGTGGAGGACCTGTCTGGCCTAAGTGGGCAAAGGAAACATGAAATTCGTTCAGCAGTGAAACTGACCTCATAGAACCTCTCTGGCATGGGAGCACATGAATTCTAGAGCCATAGGTACATGGGGCACACGAATGCTTCACAGTCTGTTGTTTTTCTGCATAATTCACATTTGGAAACATGCCCAGTTGCAAAGAGCACATACCTGCTTGTTTCCAAAGGAGCGCTAAAATAAATTAACAAGTCCTCAAGGAGGCAGGCCTGTTCCAGTCCCCACCTCAGATAGTCTCAAAGGGCGAGGACTCCAGTGCAAATTTATCAACAATTTCAGCAGATGTTGTATCTAAAGAGTGCAGCAGCTACCTTTGGGCTGACCAAAATTCTGGCACCTTGGCTGGGTGTCCTGGAGCATGCACAGAAATCCTTGATCTCCAAGGAGGATGTAGCATTTCAAAGACCGCAGGGCAAATGTGCTCCTGAGCATATGCAGAATCCTTTTCCTCTGGTGAGGTGTGGGGAGCCTTTGGCCACCCCAGCTCTTGCTAGACTGCAACTCATGTCAACTCCAGCAAGCAGGAGTTCAGCAACATCTAGAGGGCCAGAGGTTCCCCACACCTGAGCTAGAGACTGTGCAGGTATCTGTGGATTCTGGAGTCCCAGAATTCGCCTTAGGTATATTTTTTCATGGATGTTAGTGACTTCACCTGCCTGATGCTGCACAGGAGGTGACCTAGGATGAGATTGCTGGCAGGTACTCATGCTATGGCCTGGCTGACTTGCTTGCACAGTACTCAGTGTGTAATCTTATCACAGTGAAGAACAGTAGCAACCTCCCCAAATCTCTTGCTAAGCAGCAAAACTCAGAGCACACCAGGCCCTCCTGTCTTCCACTGCCTCCCGCAGTTTGGTCAGACTCATGTTTGTAGCTTCGAGAACACTGTCCAACCATCTCATCCTCTGTCGTCCCCTTCTCCTTGTGCCCTCCATCTTTCCCAGCATCAGGGTCTTTTCCAGGGAGTCTTCTCTTCTCATGAGGTGGCCAAAGTATTGGAGCCTCAGCTTCACAATCTGTCCTTCCAGTGAGCACTCAGGGCTAATTTCCGTAAGGTTAGTGTACTAAATATTACCGTATTTCTAATTCTAGGTCGTTCGCTATTGGAGAAATACCATATATGATTATAAAAATCTAAAGCAAAAATTATTTAAAAATATGATTTCAGACAGACAAGATTTCTTCTACTATATATTTCTTTCTTTATCACATACACACAAAGCTTCTATTTTTAAACAGGAAATATTTTTGTAATCTAAGGTCTATTATACAAATCCATACAGATGTTCATTTTGTTACAGTTCTCTTAAGTTGTATACAAATCACAAAGATTCCAAGATTTTTTATGTTTTGCCATGAGTCTATCATTTACTAAATTCGTGAGGTTTGCCATTACTGCATATTCTGATAGTTTCTCTTTCCATGCATCTATCTCAGGACATATGTCAGATTTCCATATGTTAGCTAACACACTCTGACTGCTGTGGTCATATAACTAAATAGTTCCACTGATGATTTCACAATACAGTAGCTGAAGGAGTCATTCCCAATGGCATAGTTTTGGGGTCCAATGCAAATTTTGCTTTTTTTTTTTTTTACATTTTTTCATTTCAAAATGAACTTTCCTCCAAAACTTTTTGGTCTTTTCACAGATCCACTATAAATGGAAGACGGTTCCTTGAGGTCTATGACATTTCCAGCAATGTCCATTCATTTCATTATTCATCTTCTGTATATCTTTCAAAGTTATATAGCATTGAAAGAACATTTTTGTACAGTCATACCTCATGTTACGGCTGCTTCAGGTTACGTATTTTGGGGTTGTGGACTGCGGGAAACCTGGAAGTACCGGAACGGGTTACTTCTGCGTTTCACCGCTCGCGCATGCGCAGAAGCGCCAAATTGCGCCAACGCCTGTGCAGACGCGCAGCTTCAGGATGAGAACGCTCTGGGTTGTAGACATGCCTCCATCACGGGTTATGTCTGCAACCCAGGGTTCCACTGTACCAATTTTGTTTTAGGGCTTAACTTGCAGTGAATTTTATTCCTTTATTCATAATTGTTCTCATTGTTCCACTGTAAACTGCTCTTAAAATTTTTACATCCATTTTGTCATATAAGGTTTTGCTTGTTCAGGCTTGGTGTCATATTTGAGTAATAGTTTATAAATTTTCCCCAAAAGGTAGACCTCTGTTATGATGGACTCAAATTCTGGCTTTTCACCGATTTAACTGTTTGCCATACAGTCTTTCTTGAATCTGGATATTAGTTGACAGTATGTAAGCAGTTTCATATTTTTTCTCCTCTTTAATACTTCTGCATGTATTTGATCTGTTCTTGAAGATGAACCATATCTTGGTACAATATACAGTCATACATGCTCCTCTCGGCTCTAATAATAATGATCCAGTGGTGACATTAACAGTGCTGCTAAGGGCATTTTTGTGATTTTTGTGGTGCAACTCATGATTTTTGTGGTGCAGGCTGTGCCTCTGGCTATGATGTGTGTTTTGACTATGAGTTTGGGGTGGTGCAATGCAAAAAGTGTGAGGATCCATGAGGATCCATGCTTTGAAACCATGTTTTTGGGCCATGGAGTTGCCAGGAAGCCGTGAATACGTGATTTTTGTGGTGCAGGTTATGTCCCTGGCTATGATGTGTGATTTGGCAGTGAGTTTGGGTTGGCCCAATGCAAAAAGTGTGAGGATCCGTGAGGATCCATGAGGATCCGTGCTTCAAAACCATGTTTTGGGGCCATGGTATGGCCATGAAGCTGTGGATCCGAGTTTTTTGTGGGCAGGCTTTGCCCCTGGCTATGATGAGTGATTTGACAGTGGGTTTTGGGTGGCCCAGTGCAAAAAGCGTAAGGATCCATGCTTCAAAACCACATTTTTGGGCCACGGTGTCGCCAGGAAGTTGTGGATCCGTGATTTTTTGTTGTGCAGGCTGTGACCATGGCCATGATATTTGATCTGATGGTGACTTTGGGCTGATCTAGTGCAAAAATCATGAGGATCCGTGTTTTTTAACCGTGTTTTTGCGCCATTGTGGTACCATGAAACAGTGGGTGGCGTAATTTTTTTAGGTTCTGCCTACAGACACGTGGTGCAGAGTACCATGGTGTTTTTATTTTATTTCAATATAAAAATTATATGAATTCATGAGGATCCATGTTTTTGTGGTGCTGCAGCGTGGCTCAGTGTTGGATCCACGTTTTTTATACTCCAGTCTGTAGGCGTGTTTTCCAGATGTGATTTGACACTGGATTTGTTGGAGTTATTTTTTAAAAAGTGGAGGATCCATGAGGATCCGTGTAGATCCGCCTTTAACCCAGAGCCATCTAGTGCAAAAATCATGAGGAACCGTGTTTTTTAACCATGTTTTTGCGCCATTGCGGCCTCACGAAACAGTGGGTGCATGATTTTTTTTTTATGCTGCCTACAGACTAGTATCATGGTGGTTTTCTTTAATTTGAATGAAAAAAGCATATGAACTCATGAGGATCCGTTTAAAATCATTTGGATCCGCCTTTTACCCAGTACCGCTTATGGGCTGCTACGCCCTGCTCTTGTGAGTCGCTCGCTGCCCCTTGCAGGAGGCAGCGGAAGCACTAAGAAACACTGGCTGGTTATACGGTTTTTCCCAAACGGGGAAATTTGCAAGATAACATTTTATGAAACGGTTATCATAATGTGGACTTCGAACCCTGTTTGTCACCCTTGCCCGTTTGAGTTCCCTAAATCACTTTTTGAGTTTCATTCTTGGCGATGATGACGATAACACTCGCAAAGAGCGCAGTATTGTTCCTTCGTTGCCATTTAACTATTAATTTATAATCATTCTATTTTTGCCGCAAATGATCCCAGTGCAAAGGAATTACGCGTGAATGGCAATAGCCACCACCCATCCACGCATCTGTTTGTGTACAGGTTTTGTGCTGCTATTGTTTTACATTGCCTGTCATGTCAGTATTTAATGGAAGACCCGAACGAACAAATATTTAAAAGAAAAAAGAAAAGCAGCCGCCGCCACTGAACCGTCAGGGAGACCTGGAGGGTAACAGCTTTCCTGGAGCAAGAACTAAGGAAAGCGGCGGCGAAGCAACAACTCCTCCAGCCTGCTGTGCTTTGTGCAATGGGTTTTCTTTTTTAGTAAAAATGAGACAAAATGCAACGGAACAAAAAAAGAAAAAGAGGATGTGTCAGAAGTGGGATTCGAACCCACGCCTCTATACAGAGACCAGAACACCCAGCCCCGCTAGCGGGAAGGCAACTCTATGCGTCCGCCTTGAGTCTGGCGCCTTAGACCACTCGGCCATCCTGACACTGCGGGGAAGAGGCACGCAAAGGGACTCTCAACCTCGCCGAGGCAATAGGTCTCGGCTTCCCTCGCTCCCGATCCTTTCCTGAACCCACAGACCCCGAGAACGGCCAGAGGCAGGCCAGCCACAAGCTACTCTTTCCCACCCACCACTCTCAAAAGAACTGGGGGTGCCGGGCTGGGTCCCTCGGCAATTCTTCCAGCCATACTATATTTCCCAGCATGCTCTTCTCGGAAGGCGGGGGGGGCACATGCGCAGGTCACGTCTTGTACGGCGACGGCCATTGTGCTCTTCACCTGTGCTTGTCAAGGACTCCGGGAGAGGAACTCCGAGGGGCTGAGTCCGATCCTGAGGCTGAGACATGTTTTTTCCTTTGGCAAGGGGAGCTCTGCGCTTCGCGGGTGAGTGTAAAGGGGAAGGTCGGCCCTCCGTCCTCCGCGCGGCGTTGGGTGGCGGCGGGCAGAGGCAACCCTCCTCCGACTTCTCCATAGTGGCCGGGGTCTCCCTTGCTAAGGCCGTGCTCGGCGCCGGGGTCTCGCGTTTAGGGCCCTCCTGCCTCGCCATCTGCTGTGCTCTGTGCTGCCTGGACGGACCTCACTTGGCAGCGCCAGTTGCTGAGCTGCGAGGGTCCTGCGGGAGGTGGCACCCAGGACTACCTGTATAGGCTGAAGCTCCAAACAGCTATGTTGGTAGAGGTGTAGGTTTTTTTTGGGGGGGGGTGCTGCTGCTGCTAAAGGGAGACGGTAATGCAGCGCTTTCATGTAGCCAGGATTTATGCTGGGTGCGGGGAGCCGTTATGTTGGGGTGGGGCAGAACTTCAGTTAGTTAAATGGTCATCCCGAGCATCGCACGTGGCGAATAAGATCCAGCTTTGCCGGCTCCCTCTTCTAGAGATGGATGTAAGAGGAGGGCGAGACGGAGACACTGCAGCAGTTTTAATGGAGACGGCGCTTTGCATTGCCAGCTGTAAAGGAGATGATGTATTCTCGTTTTTCCATTGACCCAGGAGAAAGTGGCTTTCTCCGCAACTAGCCAAGGATTGTGTTCATTTACTGGCAGTAGCACTCCAGGGATTCAAGGCAGAGGTCTTTCTCATCCTTACTTGCAGGCACTTGGGATTCCAGCTGTCCTTCTTTATTATTACAAAAGAAGGGTGGTTTAAAACACACAAAAGTACGGTACATAACACTTTCTAAGCACTGTATGCATTTTAAAAGATGAGATGGCTCCTACATCAAGATAATAACCTAATAGTACAAGGTGACTGGGAAAAGAAGAGGAGAGCAAGCACTGAATTGGCTGCTTATTCACTGGCAAATCGATGGGGTTGCAATTGTCTGTGCCATAGTGCATTTTCTGGGAGTCCCAGGTTACCTGGTTGGGGGCAGAGGCCATAGCGCATTTGCCTTTGTTTATGGAGTCCTAGGACAACCAGCAATTAGAGCTTAATAAATAGTAATCTTTCAGTTTCATTCTTGTATGGAAAAAGCACAGTAATGTGTGAGGATGCCCCATTGAAAATAAAGATTGTAACTTGATAGGATTGGGTCGTTGAGTATATATTTCTTTCTCTTGGAATTTTAGAGAATGACACATTCAAAGCAGAACTTCTTACCCATGCAAACTTTTGAAAGTGATATTTGTTTCAAATGTTGGAGACCTTTGTTGGCCTCCTGTGAAAACATTTTGAATTTGGCAAATTCATCCAGCTACCCTAAACTACTTTAGTAAGTATGTAGGAATTCTGAATAGTGATGTCAGAACAGTAAAATAATTAGAGATTTCATTCTGGTTTCCCCCCCAAAATGTTTACTAATTTTCACAAAATTATAAACCAACCAACCAACCAAACAAACAAACAAACATATATCATAACCTTATTAAAGTTATACTTTTTAACATTGTTAAGCGACTTCCTCGCTTCCCCTTGGTTGGATTAAAATGTATATCTTTTTAATGGTTTTCCAAATCAGAGTTCTTATAAACTTACCGGTAACTTAGTCGTTTAACTTCCTTATATCTTTTCAATTTGAAATTAAACATATTAATTTAACACTTAACTTATATAAAATCCTAAGCCAATCTAATTCCTGCAAGCTGTTTCAAATTAATTTAACTTAACAAATTTAACTAACTAATTAAATTTAGTCCATTCTTCCTGATAATCCTCCTCCTTCTGGTTGCGGACTCTTCTGGTTAGGTCGGCTAGCTCCAAAAAATCCATCATCTTCATCTGCCATTCTTCCACAGTTGGTAAGTCTTACGTTTTCCACTTTTTAGCTAGTAAAATTGGAGCAGCAGTTGTGGCATACAAAAATAATTTAACATCTTTCTTGGGCAATTCCCGACCAATTATTCCAAGAAGAAAGGCTTCTGGTTTCTTTATAAATGTATATTTCAACATTTCTTTCTTTCTTTCTTTCTTTCTTTCTTTCTTTCTTTCTTTCATTAATTTTTATTCATTTTTAAACATATTAATTATCATGCATATCACAACATTTTGCATTTTATACAATCTTTTTGGACTTCCATCAACACCTCTGATGATCCCCCATTTTTATCATTTCTTCTGCATTTCTTAAATTCATATTGCCTTTAATTATCTTAACTAATGTCTCCCTTTTTATCCAGTTATGCATTAATTCAATTTATTCACCTCACAAAACTTCTTGCAAACCCACAAATGTAATCTGGTCGTCACAATTACTTTTCAAATAGTCCATAAATTTACACCAATCTTCTGTGAATCTCTGGTCCCGCCGTTTCAAATTCTTCCTGTTAGCTTGTCTAATTCTGCATAGACCATCAATTTCATCCTCTAATCTTCTTTCGTCGGTAATTCTTCTTGCTTCTATTTTTGTGCCAATAATATTCCTGCTGCCGTCATTGCATATAAAAACAGCTTACAGTTCTTTCTGTTTATATCATCTCCTACAATGCCCAGTAAAAATGCTTCTGGTTTCTTAATAAATGCATATTTCAACATTTTTTTTATCTCATTATATATCATTTCCCAGAAGTTTTTCACGTTTTTACATTCCCACCACATATGATAAAATGTTCCTTTTTCTTTACATTTCCAACATTTGTTGCTTACCTTATACATTTTAGCCAATTTAACAGGTGTAATATACCATCTATACATCATTTTCATCACATTTTCTTTTAAAGCATTGCATGCAGTAAACTTTAAGCCTTCCTTCCATAATTTTCCCCAATCGTTCAGCTGTATATTATACCCAATATCTTTAGCCCAATGAATCATAACCAACTTTACCTCCTCATCCTTCAAATGCCATTCAAGCAGCAATTGATACATTTTAGACAAAATTTTATATTTATTGCTTAATATCTCAACTTCAAACTTTGATTTATTTTAATCAAACCCTTTTTTTAAAGTCCTGTTTAAACATTTCATTAACCTGACGATAGTGTAGCCAATCATTTACATATTTAACTTCCTCATATGGTTTCATCTTCCATTTACTTCCTTCTTTTTGTATTAATCTCCCGCAAGTTATCCAATTTCCACACATATTGATCTTTTTCACACTCATTGCTTCTAATGGGGATAACCAATGTGGTGTTTTTCGTTCTAATAGATTTTTATATCTATCCCATATTTCTATTAGAGATCTTCGAAATATGTGGTTTCCAAATCCTTTATGGATTTTTGCTTTATTATGCCATAAATATGCATGCCAACCAAATCTACGTTTTTTCCAATTCATTATAAATCTTTTCTCAGACGTCTTTTACCTTGGGGCAGGTCCACCACATGTGATAAAAAGTTCCTTCTTTTTCTTTACATTTCCAACATAAGTTATCACAGTTATGATAAATCTTAGCTGGTTTAACAGGGGTCGAATACCATCTATACATCATTTTCATTATATTTTCCTTTAACACAGTACATGCGGTGAACTTAACCCCTTTCTTCCACAGTCTTTCCCAATCGTTAAGCATTATGTTATGTCCTAGATCTCTTGCCCAATCTATCATCGCAGATTTAACTTGTTCATCTTTTGTATGCCACTCTAGCAATAACTTATACATTTTAGACAAATTTTTACCTTTAGTATCCAACAACTCCGTCTCCAACTTAGATTTTTCAGAAGATTTCATTCAGAGCTTTTCAGATTTTTCAGAGATTTCATTCTAAATTCTAATAGCAGGTGTAAATCCAGTGTGTAGTACCCTAAATGGGGAGCATTAAAAATACAAAAAAAAACCTGAGTCAAGTGTTACCGCAACAGATCCAATGGGAATGAGAGGCTGTGAGTTCTGAAATGTGGGTTCTGATGTCTTTCAATAGCTTGGCTATAGAAGAGGCTCTCTTTTCCTGCAGAGAGAGGGACAGAGATAATAAAGTGCAAAGTGTGTGGGTATGGAAATGCATCGGATGGTGGACTTAGTTTCCCATTGATCACAAAGCGGAGTGTGTCTGAACGAGTGGATCCCATTGCAAACAAGTCATGCAACTTCACAATTTGCCAAGTTGTTTTTGTTGCAGCCATATATATATACACTGTAATATTCAAATGGTTTGAAAGTACCTGTGGTGGAGGTTGTAGTTCTTTCCTATTTAATGCACAAGTCATCACATAGTAAAAGAGGTTCTTAACTAAAGGTTTCATCTTGTGTTTTAGCTCGTGGCGTGCAGCGTACTGCGGCAAGACAAGTTCACCACAAACATGGGCCTGATTTTCATGACAAATATGGCAACTTGATTTTACTTGGTGGGGCTCTGTTTTGTGTCTCCATTTGGAGCTATGTAAGTATTTAAGCTTTGCATTTAGCTCTGTCAATTGGAAGTAACAATTCCTTCTGGAAAAGCCAAAGGTCAGGCTATATGTGGATGAAATTTAATTTTGAAAAATTAACAAATGAAAGCATCATCACAGCTCTTTAAGAAATCCCGAGAAATTGTGTAAAATATTTTCCTATTCTGCCATTAAGAAGAAAATACAGTGGTACCTCGGATTACATACGCTTCAGGTTACAGACTCTGCTAACCCAGAAATAGTACCTCGGGTTAAGAACTTGGCTTCAGGATGAGAACAGAAATCGTGCTCCGGCTGCGCAGCGGCAGCGAGAGGCCCCATTAGCTAAAGTGGTGCTTCAGGTTAAGAACAGTTTCAGGTTAAGAATGGACCTCTGGAACTTAACCCGAGGTACCACTGTATGGTTACTCTCATTGCTTAGCATCCCGAGGTTGATGTACTGCAGTGGTGGTATGACACTTAAAAGATTTTGCAGGACAGATTTGCCTTTAAAGTGCAACATTAAAAAATAAGTTGCACTAAGGGGTTTTTTAATTAAAATTTATAAGCCACTTTTCTGCCAAAGGAGGGCCCTCCGAGCAGCATAATATTTAAAAGTTCAGGACACAGATTCTGTAATATGAATAATTTTAGCAGCATAAGAGCAGAATCGACAATCCACTTTTTGGCCTCATGAAAACCAGATGAAATGAGGGAAAACAGCTAAGCAACATTTTAAAAATCATATCTCGGTTAGCCTTCACCAGTCAGAGGCAGGCTAATGAGGAAGAGGACAGCTTAGTCTTCAGTAGATGGATGCTGCAACTAAGAAGACTAAGAAGACATGTGTGCCAAATAGATTATAAAGTCTTAGATTGGGAGCTAGATTTAATTAATATATGGTGGTTTAGGTTATTCAGAACTAGGACATCAGTGGAATGAAGAAATAGTAAGCTGCCAGAACTTGAGTTCTGCCTTGACATATTGAAGTTTGGTCTGTGGAAACTGATGTATAACTGGTCCTTAATTTACACAAAACAATTTTACAGTTAAGCTTCATGCCTTCTGTTTGTGCAGCTGGTTGAGTGGTGTTGAGGGTTACACCAAAGTACAGGAAGTTTATAGCTTCAGAGAGACATGTCTCGCTCTCTGAAGAAAACACCTGTCACTGCTTAACAATATATAACACTATGTTGCTATGTACCATATGTATAGAATACCCTTTTTAAAAATTACATTGGATAAATCCAGATCAGAACGCTTCAAAAGAACTTAAGGGGCCATTGGTTATTTTTTCATTGTTTCACTGATGGTACGTGCACATTGTCTCATTACAAAGAGAAAAAATATAATGGGTGTTGCTGAGAAAGGTACAGTGGTGCCCTGCAAGACGAATGCCTCGCAAGACGGAAAACTCGCTAGATGAAAGGGTTTTCCGTTTTGGAGGTGCTTCGCAAAACGAATTTCCTATGGGCTTGCTTCGCAAGACGACAATGTCTTGCGAGTTCCTGCTGGTTTTCCCCCTCCCCCCCCCTTTGCTAAGCCGCTTATAAGCTGATCCGATCAGCAGATAAGCCGCTAATAGCGCTAATCCGCTAATCCTTCAATGGGCTTGCTTCGCAAGACGAAAAAACTGCTAGACGAAGAGAATCACAGAACGGATTCTTTTCGTCTTGCGAGGCACCACTGTACATTCAGCTGGTTTGCCTTTGAGGATCTGGCTTAAAACTTCTAAGAGAAAGTTGTAGTTGCAGCTGTTGGAAAGTAAGATTTCACTGTGCTTGACTGTTGATTCTTTACTGTTATTTGCAGGTTGTAACACAAACAGGGATAGAATGGAATTTGTCTCCTGTTGGTCGAATTACCCCAAAAGAATGGAGAGAGGAGTAGAGATGCTGTGTTAAATCCTCTGCTGAAAAGTTGGGAGCAGCCATGGGTTCGCTGGAGCTTTTATTGGAATATACTAATACTATGCCTGTAGAGGGCACAGTTATCTGTGATTTAATAAATGCATTTAAACATTAAAATTATTGGCTTTGTTCCATTAATTTTGTCCCTTATAGCTAGGTAGAAAAGAGTACTTTGGTAGTACAGATTACTAAACTGAATTGTTAAAATGTATTGTGCCAGTAGAGTATTGTGCTTATGAAACAAATAAAGAGCCAGTCCCAAAACAATTGGAGGCAGAATGTGACATACATGTTTGATATGATGTTCTTCATGGATTAGAATAACTTCACCAACTCTTCCGCCATTGGTATCTGGACACAATAAAATACACATGAACATGCACACAACATGCATAGAGTTACAATTGGTAAATGATATTAACATATTGCTTTATCAATAGGATTAAAATTTTATTTAATTTCTAAACTTTGAGAACAACATGTACAGTAACCACACTTAAAGTGTTTAAGGTAACTGAGAAGTCATATGCAAAATATATTCATGAAAATATATCTGCCAAATTATGTGAAATGCTGCAAGGTGGGCTCTGTGGCACTCTGGTAAGTATTTTATATTATGTCATTGAAATAGTTTAATTCAAAGGACTAGAATTATCTGTGTTTTGGTAACAGACTGAGCTGCAAACAATGAATGTCTGCTGATATTTGTTTAGTCGTTTAGTCGTGTCCGACTCTTCGTGACCCCATGGACCAGAGCACGCCAGGCACTCCTGTCTTCCATTACTTCCCGCAGTTGGTCAGACTCATGTTTGTATCTTCAAGAACACTGTCCAACCATCTCGTCCTCTGTCGTCCCCTTCTCCTTGTGCCCTCCATCTTTCCCAACATCAGGGTCTTTTCCAGGGAGTCTTCTCTTCTCATGAGGTGCCCGAAGTATTGGAGCCTCAGCTTCACGATCTGTCCTTCCAGTGAGCACTCAGGGCTAATTTCCTTAAGAATGGGTGCGTTTTATCTTCTTGCAGTCCATGGGACTCTCAAGAGTCTCCTCCAGCACCATAATTCAAAAGCATCAATTCTTCGGCGATCAGCCTTCTTTACAGTCCAGCTCATCACTACTGGGAAAACCATGGCTTTAACTAAACGGACCTTTGTTGGCAAGGTGATGTCTCTGCTTTTTAAAATGCTGTCTAGGTTTGCCATCGCCTTTCTCCCAAGGAGCAGGCGTTTTTTAATTTCGTGACTGCTGTCACCATCTGCAGTGATCATGGAGCCCAAGAAAGTAAAATCTCTCACTGCCTCCATTTCTTCCTCTTCTATTTCCCAGGAGGTGATGGGCCCAGTGGCCATGATCTTCGTTTTTTTGATGTTGAGCTTCAGACCATATTTTGCGCTCTCCTCTTTCACCCTCATTAATAGGTTCTTTAATTCCTCCTCACTTTCTGCCATCAAGGTTGTGTCATCTGCATATCTGAGGTTGTTGATATTTCTTCCAACAATCTTAATTCCGGCCTGGGATTCATCCAGCCCAGCCTTTCTCATGATGAATTCTGCATATAAGTTAAATAAGCAGGGAGACAATATTCAGCCTTGTCGTACTCCTTTCCCAATTTTGAACCAGCCAGTTGTTCTATATCCAGTTCTAACTTTAGCTTCTTGTCCCACATAGAGATTTCTCAGGAGACAGATGAGGTGATCAGGCACTCCCATTTCTTTAAGAACATGCCATAGTTTGTTGTGGTCGACACAGTCAAAGGCTTTTGCATAGTCAATGAAGCAGAAGTAGATGTCTTTCAGGAACTCTCTAGCTTTCTCCGTAATCCAGCGCATGTTTGCAATTTGGTCTCTGGTTCCTCTGCCCCTTCGAAATCCAGCTTGCACTTCTGGGAGTTCTCGGTCCACATACTGCTTAAGCCTGCCTTGTAGAATTTTAAGCATAACCTTGCCAGCGTGCAAAATGAGTGCAATTGTGCGGTAGTTGGAGCATTCTTTGGCATTGCCCTTCTTTGGGATTGGGATGTAGACTGATCTTCTCCAATCCTCTGGCCACTGCTGAGTTTTCCAAATTTGCTAGCATATTGAGTGTAGCACCTTAACAGCATCATCGTTTAACATTTTAAATAGTTCAGCTGGAATATCATCACTTCCACTGGCCTTGTTATTAGAAGTGCTTTCTAAGGCCCATTTGACTTCACTCTCCAGGATGTCTGGCTCAAGGTCAGCAACCGCACTACCTGGGGTGTACGAGACATCCATATCTTTCTGGTATAATTCCTCTGTATTCTTGCCACCTCTTCTTGATGTCTTCTGCTTCTGTTAGGTCCTTTCCACTTTTGTCTTTTATTATGGTAATCTTTGTACGAAATGTTCCTTTCATATCTCCAATTTTCTTGAACAGATCTCTGGTTTTTCCCTTTCTATTGTTTTCCTCTATTTCTTTGCATTGCTCGTTTAGGAAGGCCTTCTTGTCTCTCCTTGCTATTTTTTCGAAATCTGCATTCAATTTCCTGTATCTTTCACTGTCTCCCTCGCATTTTGCTTGCCTTCTCTCCCCCGCTATTTGTAAGCCCTTGTTGGATAGCCACTTTGCTTTCTTGCATTTCCTTTTCAATGGGATGGTTTTAGTTGCTGCCTCCTGTATAATGTTATGAGCCTCCATCCATAGTTCTTCAGGCACTCTGTCCACCAAATCTAAATCCTTAAAACTCTTCCTCACTTCCACTGTGTATTCGTAAGGGATTTGACTTAGATTGTATCTTACCGGCCCAGTGGTTTTTCCTACTTTCTTCAGTTTAAGCTTGAATTTTGCTATAAGAAGCTGATGATCTGAGCCACAGTCAGCTCCAGGTCTTGTTTTTGCTGACTGTATAGAGCTTCTCCATCTTTGGCTGCAGAGAATATAATCGATCCGATTTCAATGCTGCCCATCTGGTGATGTCCATGTGTAGAGTCGTCTCTTGTGTTGTTGGAAAAGCGTGTTTGCGATGACCAGCTTGTTCTCTCTGCTGACATTGTCAGCTCTTAATCAGGACTCAAGAACCACCTGTTTTGGGAAGCCCTTGTATAAATCCAGAGAGAATTGATCAGCCTATAAACTGTTATGATGTACAGTTTCTCTTTTAATATAGAAACTGTCCATATGATAGGTTGTTCTTTAGATGTTTGGGGTAATTTTTAGAATGATGTAACAATGAATTTCTGTCCGTAGGCTTCAGGGGCGCGGACTTATAAAAAATATTGGGGGGCCCCGGGAAAGCTCATGAATAATAAATAAGCTCATGAATATGCAGATAAAGTGGCGCCGCCTCCTCGTGAGCGAATAGGGGAGAGCGTGCTGCGCCTATTAATCAGCTCCGAAGGAAATTGGGTGGAGCTTTTGCTCGGGAGGGAGGGCAGGAGGCATGCAGCCCGACCCTGTGCATTTTGGGCTGGGGGAGGGGCGGCGGCGGTGCTCTGCTGGAGGGGCGCCCGAGATTATTGGGCCCAAACGAATTTTTGAGGGGGCTCGGGCCCTCTCAGGCCCCATGGAGTCTGCGCC
This sequence comes from Podarcis vaucheri, assembly GCF_965113315.1. NCBI lineage: Eukaryota > Metazoa > Chordata > Lepidosauria > Squamata > Lacertidae > Podarcis > Podarcis vaucheri. The sequence goes on from NC_138758.1 coordinate 30,510,447, forward strand.
TATCGTAGGCTTAGTATACCCTGTTACACAAAGACATCCAAGAATGGAATTTTCTTTAGATACATATGATATGCAAACTTGACATTATCGTTGATTGAGTTAATCCAACAAAAAAACAAAGACACCTTGGAAAACATCTCCCATAATATCTGAAACACTTGTTAAAGGGGTTATGGTAGAATTTATGGTATTCTTAAGCTCAGTCATATGTAAACAGGCAGTGATGGAAGCTACTCGGTTGCCCGTAGCAACCCCCTTTACCTGGAAAAAAGTATTATTTTTTTTCTGGAATGTCTAATTTAAAAAATAGGTTTTTTATCTGATGGATTGGGAAATTAAAACTAAATGTTGGAATGGCTGCCTCCTGGTATAGATGTATAATTGACATCTAGTGTAGTTAAATATGTGATTGCCAGTCTTTCAGCCTTTTATTGATTGAATAAAGTATGCAATATATAGTGTAGCACACCAACTTTTCATGTTAACACTGTGAGAAACAAGAAAATTGACTATTTTAGACTGCTTTAGACTATAACTTATAACTTTAGACTGCTGCAAGAAACTGGTAGACAGTTACAGCTCTGCAACTCAAGACAATAGCATCTTTCCCCTCATCAGCTGGGTCTTAAAATTTTAGTTTCATCTACAGAAAAGGGGATAACATAACACTGGAACATGCTCCATAAGGCCACTGCCATAAGCACAAGGATGCTTTTTTTTCATAAAGGGACATTTCTAAAGTGCAATTTGCAACAGTTATATCCACATCCTAAAACAAGTTAAAGCAGTTCTAAGAGGATTAGATACTAGCTTTATTGAAGTGCACTCAAGTTTGTATTAAATCATTGCATAACAAAGGGCTGTTCTTGGCAATGCCACCCAAACCATAATATGTTAAGAACAAACTCCCTCATGCCTGGGCCCATGGCAAAGTGTCAGTTCCTCAGGCAGGCTTTTAAGCATCTGTCCAAAGGCACCCTGCTGGAACAGGCCAATAGCTCATCTAATCTAGTAATCTACCTGTGGGAGGCCAGAAAGCAGGACCTGAGCACAAGGGCAACACTCCTGTGGCTTCCAGGAACCAGAATTCAGAAGCATTACTGCCTTTGATATTAGTGGACAAAGAATACATCCCTCATGGCCGGTAGCTATCTATGGTCTTATCCTCCCATCAACTTGTCTAATCCTCTTTCAAAGCTATTCCAAGTTGGTGGCCTTCGCTGTCTCCTGTGGGGGTGAGTTCCACAGTTTAACATGAAGAGGTACTTTCTTTTATTCCGTCCTGGATTTTCCATCATTCAGCTCTATTGGATTCCTATCATTTATTATTTATATTATTATGAGAGAAGGGGAAAAACTTTTCTGCATCAATTTTCCTTTTCTCTAAACTGAGCCCTCCCCCTGCAAAGCTGCCTCTGCACACTTCCAGCCTTCCTTTTAGACCAGGAGTGAGAAACGAAGGTTGGATTACAGTGTGGTGGACTACAGCTCCCACCGCCCTTCAGCTATTCGCCCTTGCTGGCTGGGGCTGATGGGAGTTTGGAGTTCAGCAGCGGGTTCCTTTAACGGGCTCTAAGTCTATACCTACAGCTCTGCCTTTGAGGTTATTGAGGCGGGGCATCATGCCGCCTAGCGTCATCTTCCTTGTCACATGATCATCCGTGATTCCTTTTGCTTTACAGGCGGGGCGGAAAGGGGGAAACGACGAGCGCGATGACAGCGCAAAGTGTGTAGCAACCGTCGTTGGGAGGGGCGGGGCCAAGCCTCAAGGGGGCGGGGGGAACTTAGGGAAACAGGAGGGGAAAGAGTCCGCCGCGCTGTTTGCGCTCGGCCGGCGCCTCTTGGGCAGAAATCCGGCCAGGTAAGGAGCCTGTTCGGGCGGAGAGGAGCGCCCTCCTGCCACGTGAGAGGCCGGCAGACGGAAGAAAGAACGAACGAGACACCCCTCGCTGGCGCCTGAGGTAAATCGCTCCTCAGGCTACCTAGCAGGGTTGTTGTGAGGACAAAACGAGGAAGGGGGAAGAGCGATGTGGACCCCTTCGAGCTCCTTGGAGGTGGAAAAGGTGGGCTGCGAATGAATAAATATTATAAGTATAACAGATGAAACGCATCCACCCCCCCTTTCCTCCAGCTTCCTTATTCTCTTGAGCGGAGACTGCTGGGTGTGTAACCGCAATCGACCCCTCCGTGGAAGGACTAGCGTGCTGGAGTCGGAGGGCGGCATGGGGAAGCACTCTGCACTGGCTCAAGAGCTCTCTTGGTCGGCTTGGCTTCCCTCTCCGTCATCTTCCCACAGCGCCTGTTGTGGAAAGTAGCTTTCTGGATTGCAAGCCTCTTGGGGCAGGCATCTCTTCCTTTGTTTAAAGAACAAACAATCTTTTTAAAATTTCCTGTTAAGCAAACTTAATTAATGCACCATCCACTCACTTAGACATTTTTATTTATTTATTCTTAAAGGGAGAGCAAGCAAGAGCCAGAATATGTCCCTCAAGAGGCATCTTTTAGTTCATTAATTAATGCTGATGTAGCTGCTGAGTGTGTCTGTCTTTAAAGTCACCTTCCTGAAAAGCATTTGATTCTGCTTGTGGATGCGAGGCCCGCTGCAGATATGCCCCACCTGTGGAGGTTTCATTCTGTCGGGTATCTTGTGCCTGGGTTTTAGAGATGTCTGCCCACCTTGGCCAGAGGATGGGGCCAGATGCTCTCCCCTGATTTGGTGTGTTTGGAAATACATGTTTGTGATGTGCAAAAGTTTTTGCTTTTGTTTTAGTCCCTTGTTAGCATTGAGGTGGTTTACCAATGAGAGCTAACATATAGAAGAACACAGGGTAAAAGCCCCTTGATCAGTGGGATGCTGATGCTGCTTCATGTAATGAACAGGTCAAGTTTACTCCCTCTGTTGAATCAGCCTTCTGAAATCTGTGATATTAGGGCTAGTTACTTGTCTTCTCAAGGTGTTTAGCTTGTTCCCAGAGGACAATTATGTGGGACATTGTGGACTTGGTGTTTCTTGTTTTGTGCAAAACAGTGTGAACTTTTGATGAACATCTGAGGGATAATGGTGCCAAAACTATGTAAACAGAGATGATTGCATGGGATGGAGCATGGGCCAGGATCCCATGGACTACAACTAGTTCCACAAGCCTCAGGAGTTGGGGCAATTTTGGACTTAAGTTTCTCAAATAGCAATCTCTCATTCCACATGACAAGCTGTTTTTGTAACTGAGAGGTGTTTCCAAGGCAGTTTGTGATAAGGAATAGGTGGCTAAGTCTGCTGATTTATGGGAGGATGGGGACAGAATAGGATTGGAGTGGTCTGAAATTGCTCTTTGGTTCCTGTTTTCTGTGATAAATTAATGTGCAAACAAAATTCTAACTACTCTTTCAATCACTGCTTCCCACTAGTGGTTTTTTCCTTTCGCATTTATTTTCCATCCTTTTCTCTTTTAAAACTATCCTCATCCATTTTTGTGCAAATATAATTATAGTCCTTCAACTGTTTCTTCTTTCAACATAATATTGGATGTGATAAATGCATTAAGTATAATGCAGTAGGAAAATGCTGTCGTTAAACTGAACCTATAAGTGTGTACTAATTAAGGTAGGAAATATATATGTATATATGACAGGTGGTCAGAAAAAGTTCAGGAAGGCTGATTAAAGCTGTTTCAGTTTCTTCTTACTTTTTTGTTTAAAAGCTTTATGTAAATGCCCTTTCATGTAAGTGTCAAAGCAATGTACAACAATCAAATCAACCACTTTAAAATTTCATAAATATACAAACACTAAACATGGAATCACTAAATGATTCTTCTCTTTTTGACATATGTATGAGTGGCTTTGAAGGGAGGAAAGCTGGTAGAGTAGATTCTTCCTTTCATATGTAATTGCATAATATTTTGATCAAATCCTACACAGTAAACAGGTCACTAGACCTTATTAAGGTAATTATAGGGACACTTTATTTTGCTACAGTTGCATTTAAAAAACAAGCTGAACTACTTTTGTTCTTTATAATGGTACAGTTTAGTATATGCTTGTTCTGTTGGTTTAGAAATGGTGGTAATGAATCATTATTAATGAGATCCAGATCTTATTCTGATAATATCTTATACAAGTGGAGAACTGATCTTTCTACTTAAACTCATTCTTGTAATTTAGGGTGATGAGCCAAGGCATACTTTCTTTTAGAGTAAAATAGTATAAAATACTTGCACAACTTTTTTTTTTAATGGAAGTGATATCTGTAATAGACGACTCAAATGATGAATATAGTGGTTAGTGAAGTTAAGATTGGTGCCTTACATGAACGTGCAGTGATTTCAGTGAATTGTTTTTCCGTGTAAAGTCCATAACTGATTGAGCCATATAAGAACAAAAGAAGAGCCTGCTGGAACAGGGCAATGGTTCATCTGTTCCAACATACCTATTCTCATAGTGGCCAAATAGATTCCAGTGAAAAACCTGCAAGCAGGACTCAGGCACAAGAGCCCTCTTTCTCTCCTGTGGTTTCCAGCAATTGCTATTAAAAAGCATTACCACCTCAGGCAGTAGAGGCAGAGCATAGCCATCATGACTAGTAGTCATTGATAGCCTTATTCCTAATGAATTTTCCTCATCCTTTTTTAAAGCCATCCAAGTTGTTAGCCATAACTGCTTCCTATATACATCAGACATCCTCCTTCCCCTTTATGTATAATTGAAAGGGGCTTCCTGGCTGTCAGTAAAGTTGTATGTGATGCAACATTTTCCACTACTACTAAACTTTTCTGATTTTAGAAATAGTTTCATAACATTGATAATGTAATGAATGAATACAATAAACATCAGATTTGGCAACTGGAATGGACAGAATACTAGGTAGATCTAAAATAAAAATTATACTAAACTTTATATAAGTAGCTATCCCTAGAAAGTGCACAGTATATCTATGCACCCAGCTTTTCAGACATGCTAAAGTTAGATTGTTAGCCACTTCTGGCGCCATCAGGGTGCCCTTGGGCTTGCTGATCGAGCTCCTGCCAACCTAGCAGTTTGAAATCATACCAGTGTGTGTAGTTAAATAGGTACCGCTGTGGTGGGAAGGTGCTCGTCATGGTGTTCTGTGTGCCAGAAGTGGCACACATGCTGGCCACATGAAGCTATCTGCGGACAAATGCCAGTTCCCTTGTTTGAAAGCAGAAGTGAGTGCCACACCCTATAGTCAAATTCGACTGGACTTAACCGTCCAGGGTCCTTTAACTTTACCTTTACCTTTCCCCAAACAGTTCAGGTATCATCTCAGCTTAATAAGCCAAGATAAGCACCTCTAGGCTATTGATCCACCTGTCACTAGAGGCAGAAATAATGTTTGTGTACAAGAGTGTCTTTATCAGTTTTGGCTGCTTCACCAGCTGCAACCCTATGTGTTCAGTGATAACCTTTCATGTTATCTTTCAGCTGGTAACTTCCCATTTGGGCTACTCCAATGCATTATACATACGGCTACTTTCAAAATGATTCAGAAACTTCAGTTACAGTATGCTGGTGCTTCACCATCTTCACTTCAGCACAGTCCAGCCCGTTTCCAAGCCCAGTTGATGCAGAGGCTATGAATCAAGTGCCCCCACAAAATGAAGTTGGAAGGTGGCTACAGAAGAGAACATACTGTGACGCTCTTAACTGTGGAATGCCCTCCCCAGGGATGCTCACCTGGGACCTCCGTGGTGTCATTTCAATGTTAGGTGGATACCTTTTTTAATTTCCTAGGCTTTTCATTTGTTTCATATGTTTTTACTCTTTTGCTTGCTTTTTTAAACACTTTTTTATTTTTATTGAACTTCAATGTGTCACTTTTTTGTTGTGAGATGCTCTGAGAGCTTTAAATAATTATATGTTAGGCTAGTGTCCTTACTTTAGTCACTGAATGTAATATGGAGAAAGGTCCTATTAACGCTACTTGAAATCTGTGGACAGAGACACTTAAATACCATTAGGTGTTACAAACTATATAATAACCTCATCAATACATACTACTAAAAAAACAGTAAAAAGTACAGGGATGCAATAAAGCATTATACAGAAAGACAGGATTTAGGGCAGGGGTAGGCAACCCTCCTGATATTGCATTATAACTTCCAGCCACTGACTATCAGCCACTCCTGCCAACCTAGCAGTTCGAAAGCACGTCAAAGTGCAAGTAGATATATAGGTACTGCTCCGGCGGGAAGGTAAACAGTGTTTCTGTGTGCTGCTCTGGTTCGCCAGAAGCGGCTTAGTCATGCTGGCCGCATGACCCGGAAGCTGTACGCCGGCTCCCTCGGCCAATAAAGCGAGATGAGCACCGCAACCCCAGAGTCGTCCATGACTGGACCTTTCCCTTTACCAGCCACTTGAGACCATATGAAGGTGCCAGGGTGGCGCCTGACGTCTCCACCACCTGGGACGTTCATGCCTGGGGATCTTTGGATCTTGACTGTTTTCACACACTAATAGTACATCCAGTAGAATTCTGTCAGTTATATTTTATCTTCACAATCAGAATGGATTTCAGGAACCAAAATGCTTTTTCTCTGCAGCCTGAGCAGGTGTAGTGAACAATGTTAGAGTTACCGGTAATTGTTGTAGCTTGTCCTCACTTACTCTACCCCCACTGCCTTGCTCACAGTTGTAAAGAATGTTCTTATGTCTTATGAATGGTCTGTGTCACCATTAAGAAAAAGAGGTAGGAATAGGCCAATATATATGTTGGCTGTCTCTGGATAAAGCAATTTTTCTACTTTAAGTTTTCAAAGTTCTTAACCTAGCACAAGGTTGTCATCTGAACTAGCCAGATGCTTAAATGAGAATCAATTACAGTCAGTCCATCATTTGAAAAATGAAACTTTAGAGCTGTCTTGCCCGAAAATGGCAACTAAACATTCCATTTTTGTGACTGTAACGGGGGGTGGATCTACAAGCAGAAAGAAAATGCTATAAATAAGTTAGAAATTAAATTGTTATAACAAAAGGGGAAAACACAATGGAAAATCACAAAGAAATATTTTGTTTTGCTCTCCAGCACCATCTGGAGTTTTTTGGACTAATATAGCTGAGTCCCTGGGTTTAAGGAGCAATTAGGTGCCTAGCTTATATATCTTGAGTTTCTAACACTGGTTATTTAATTATCCAATTTAATTATTAGCTAAACCTTTAGCTGACTGTTTGGTGAGAATAATGGAGTACATGCTATATTCTGGGGCTTTAAAAAAAAATTCTGGCATGTGACTAACAACAGAAGAAGACAATACTGTATGTGGCTTTTCCTTCCAAGAATGGCTGGCAGGTGATATGTATGAAGCTATATGTGTGCCTTGCACTTCCTTCATATCACAAAAACACACCTATACTGATAAATTAGGTGAGTAATTAACTAAAATATATTTGATGTACCAGCTTGGCATACAAATGCCTTATTCATCATTAGTGAAGTGAACAAAGGCATCAGTTAAGCATAACAAGAAACATTTATATGTAGAAATATTTGGTTAGGTCCTAGAACTGATAGCAAACATTCCTATTGTTATTTTTAAAAAGGAAGGTCATATGTTATTGAATCATTTTTCCCTGAGAGGAAGGCAAAGGAGAAAAGACCCAAACCAGAGAGTTTATGTACTATTTGGAGACCACAAATGGCCAGAGATTATTAGTTTTATTGGCTTTTTTCTTATTTTAGAAGTATTTGTACTTTAAATGATACTTCTGTGCCTTGAAGAAAGGCAGCAAAGTATACTTGCAACTTATGTGCATTTAACTTGTGCACATTCAGCTTTATGTGCTTGGCAAAAAAAATTAAGAGGGAGAAAAGGGGACAGACTCTGAGAAAAAAGATTTTGGCAATACCACATGCTACTGCGCCCATTGTGTTTTGACAGCACACGATTTTGGCTTTAGGTGCGGTCTTCAGAACATAACCCCTGTGCAAGTTGCAGGTTTGCAGAATAGAAGTATTGAAAATAATATGTAAGTTAATTGCTGTATTACAATGCCTAGTATTCAAATACTGTCTCCATCATGAATTTACTAAGTGTCCAGAGCAAGCCACTGTTGAGGTGTAGCTGCCTATCTACAGCAAGAGTGGCTATAGTTCCCATCATTATTTAGATTATGAATCAGTGCATATTTTTGAAACATGGAAATGTTATGCCCGTTGTGCATGTGGAATTAAAAAACAACAACTAATTCTTCAATTCATCTTGGTTTGTTCATGTGTGAAGTGGCCACCCAACATTGCACAACTTGTGTGACCCACCAAGGTGAGAACACAGAGCAAGGCATGGAGTATAATCTGCTGGACCAGTGGTTTGCAACCAGTGGGCTGTGGCACCCTGGGGTGACTTGAGGAGCAATCGGGGAGCCTCCGGGGGTAGCTCGTCCTTTCTTTAACTTGCAGCCCATATCTTTCTGCATTAACTTGTAATCTCCCTGCATCCCTTTCTCTCCCCCCCATATTTATTTTCTTAAAATCTCCCCCCAAAACAAAAAGCTTTCCCAGCTTCAGTAGATAACAGTTCCTTAGGTTTACACAGAGGGCTTTAGAAATGCAAGAAAATAGCAAAGTAGTTGTGCCTGGATGTGTGTGTGTCCTATAAGAAGAGATTTAAAAATAACAATATTTTAGTGGTTTGTTTGATTCTTATGGGTTCTTTGTAGGTCTTGTTGCAAAAGAAGACCAGAGAATTGTGTGTGTTTTTGTTAAAGACACACTACTAAGTTGTTTTTATTTGCCTTGTGCATTGGTGATGCCATCTAAGTGATTATGGTGACTTCTTTACACATAACCAAGGTGTTCTTGTCTTCAGTTCCTTACTTTGGGAGAATATTTTAATCTCTTCTTAACACTATATCCATGTACTGCCTTGGCTCTGCTCTCTGCTGCCTAATGTTAAAAAATGTAAAGTAGCTCTCTTTAGTGGTTTCTTCTAGTGCTGGAGAGAACAAAGGGGTGTTGTCTACTGCTTTGTCATGAGAGTGTAGTGTGAAAGTTGGAGAGACTAGCCTCCCTCAATTCATCATTTCAGGCTCTTTGAATGAAAAACAGCAGTTGATGAGCTATTCCATCTCTTTAGTTAAAAGATAACACTAACTGAGAACTTTGGGGTCATAAGTTTTAAATTGTATTTGTCTTCCATGTGCTTTGTTTCCTATTTTTTATGCTTCTTTGTGAATAATTTTTTTTAACAAGCAAGTTACACATTTATTAAACTTAAAGTATCTCTGACAGGACTTGCTTAATTTCATGATGCACAAAAATGTAAATGTAAATTGTGTAGATAAAGGACAGGATGCAGAGAACTGTACAACTAACTTTTTGTGCCCATGAGGGCATTAGATTATATTTCCAAAACACCAGTCCCTTGTGCCATTTCACAAGACATACTTTGAAACTTAGTTGAGTTTTAAAAGTAAATTGGGCCTTCGAAAGTGTGCTAATGAAAGAGAACATAAAAATAACAATCTTTGCTCATCTGCAATTGTATCATGGGTGTGAACCTATGGCAAGTTTTTGGACTCCCGCCAGTGTATGCCAAGCCAAGAATTTAAACTTTGGTTGGCTTATCTGAACTCAGTGGGTGTCAGTGCTTAGAACTGACTGGCAAGGAGGGAAGTTCAGAGTGCTAAGTTCAGGGAAGCTGAGCTGTAAGCAAATAAACTTCCGCATTTGTGCATTCACAGGCAAGCTCTCTGCTTTTGTCCAGCAACACAGAGTTAACAGTGAAGCTTCAAGCTAAGCTTCCTGCAATTTTACACCATTTTTTTCTTTCTGAGCTAGTGTTGCGTTTTTGTTTACATTCCCAAGTTTGAAGTTCTGTGTTTAGATTCAAGTCATATTTTAGCTAGTTATTCACTGAAAAAACAAGGTTTATTTTCTTAACATTATGTAATACATTACTGCTCATTCCCAGACACCTTCCCTATATAGAGAGGTGTGAAACAGGGTTGTGTTCTTGCCCCAACTCTTTTTGGCAAATACTTCTCCCTGGTAGTCTCCTATGCCTTTGGAGCAATGGGGGTCTGTTCAACCTGGCATGTCTCTGCGCCAAGACAAAAGTGTTGCGGATCCTTATCCAAGAGATTTTGTTTTCAGATGACACAGTTCCTGGAAACAGATGGTCAGGTTTTACATCTATAGCAGTGACCAGAGGAGGAATGGCCACTTGGAACAGAAAGCAGAAATGCCATGGTTCGTCTGCAGCAGCACAACTGGACACCTTCATCTGCCTCAGCTGTAACAAAACATGTCACCCCTATATCAGTCTCTACAGCCACAGCAGGTGCTGTAACCTTCCAAAAGTTTGACTTCACCCCCAAAGGTGCACTCCTCCATGGTCTCCCGAGGCAGACGGATTTCAACTATTCTTAGGGGCTGTGGAGATCACATTGACTACTTAATCTTCATACCATTGTATGAATATAGCATGATATTATTAGTCAGGTTAAAATGTAGTTGTTCAGTGAACTAGTATTTACAGAAAACATCTCAACCTGTGCAAATTACAGTTGTTACAGCAATCTTCTAAAAGAAGGTAAAGAGCATAATATGGTGGGAAATGCATCTTAGCCAAATCCCCTTTTATCTATTATTTGAACTTAGTTATGTGAAAACCATCTTTTGTTAAAGTTAATTTGCACCTGCTACTTAACTGCCACCTAAACTTCTTGTTCTGTGTCTGTATTTGTAATAGGGTAATAATCTTTATTGAAATTGTTATGTGACAAACAGAGCTTTTATACCATAAGGTGTAAAAATAGCAGGTGAATATGAAATTCTAAAACCCCTTGTTTTGTACATGTTTTGTGTTTAGGGTTTTTCAAGAGATTTTGGGAAGTAAAAAAGCTTCATTAACATGTAACCTTGAAATTTTGGATCCCCTCCAAACTGATGCCAAAGTTTTGTGGTGCAAAACCTGTGTTTTGTGTTACCCCCAAACTGAATACAGTGGTACCTCAGGTTACATGTGCTTCAGGTGATATCTGTTCTTATCCTGAAGCAAAGTTCTTAACCTGAAGCACTATTTCTGGGTTAGCGGAGTCTGTAACCTGAAGCGTATGTAACCTGAAGCATATGTAACCCGAGGTACCACTGTACTCCAATTTAATAGCAAACTCTCTATTTTGATCTGATCAAGTGTTAATTTACAAATTGCCAAACATCTTCAGGAGTATTATGTAGAGGGTAGTTATATATGAGGGCTATATGTCCATTTTTTATTCTGGAAATTTATACAATTTGAATTAATTGTTCATTCCTTACACAGTATCCCAGTTTCTCCAAAGATGATGATATTGTCAGCATGAAAGGAAGGCTTTAATTACCTGTTTTCCTAATGACCTCATTCTATCTGTTTGGAATTTATGTAAACAAGGGCTTGGTCACATTTGAATTGCAGAGATAATTGTATTATTCCACATTTGTTGTTTGGGTCAATCTTCCAGGGATTTGTGCACACAGATGATGGTACAATTGTAGGCCTGTCATCCTTTTTGCTGTTGGATATTTTTGGACCAAGTACAGGTTGCAGTGCTTATTGGTGACAATACCATGTACTCTACTTCCCCCGGCCTTTATTTACCTTTGGATAAAATAGTCTGAATGAAATTGCAGGTTGCTTGTCACAGAAAGGTATATATTTAAAGCATCACATAATGGCCTGTGACATAGTGGTGGTTTCCATTATGGAAAATCTTGCCTATATGCACCTGACATTTTTGTTAGGGTATTCTTTTAGTTTATGTGTTTATTTGGAAAAATTACAGAATGCAAGCAATGCTTTGTTTGATTATGCATCTTGATCAATGTACATGATATTTTATGAAGTTCTGTCCCATCTCCATACCTCCAAAAAATTAACTCCAAGGATCTTATATTCTAGAACTTGATATTTGGAAGCCCACCCAACACCCATGTAGCTCCATGGTCAGACAAGCAGGCAGAGGAAGGTGCTGGGGAAGCAACAAGGTGGGAGCCATAGACACACAGAGTAGCAGCCTCCAATGGCTCACTGCATGCAGCAAATGGGAACTCAGTATACATCTGGGAAGGGGTCCCACTTCAGTTGCATGACTAGCAAAAAGATAACAATTTCTGGACAAAAGCAGTGGAGCTCGTGGGACAAATCCACAATGCAAACTCTGTGGAACAGCTCCCTATCTCATGGGTAGGCAGACTAAGGCCCGGGGGCCGGGTCTGGCCCAATCACCTTCTAAATTCGGCCTGCGGACAGTCCAGGAATCAGCGTGTTTCACATGAGTAGAATGTGTCCTTTTATTTAAAATGCATCTCTGGGTTATTTGTGGGGCCTGCCTGGTGTTTTTACATGAGTAGAATCTGTGCTTTTATTTAAAATGCATCTCTGGGTTATTTGTGGGGCATAGGAATTCTTTCATTTCCCCCCCCCCAAAAAAAAATAGTCTGGCCCCCCCACAAGATCTTAGGGACAGTGAACTGGCCCTCTGCTGAAAATGTTTGCTGATAATAGATGCTGGGTGTACAGAGGCTGCAGATGGAATCCCACCTGAGTAAAATGTGTTTTGCATAAAGTTCAAATTCAGGGTATAACCCCTCACTACATAAGGTGAAGTGGGGGGATCCTCACTCCAAATACGGCTCAATCAATCAGGAGGAGTGCTGCATGAACCAATAGCCTGGCATCTGCATGGACCAACCAGACCTTCTGGTCAGTTTTTGAAATGCGCCAAGTGCATTTTGCACCTTACTATCTGCCACTTGAGACCATATGAAGATGCCTGGGTGCCAGGGTGACGTCTGACGTCTCCACCACCTGGAGGCTCATGTCTGGGGATCTTTGGATCTTGACTGTTTTCACACACTAATAGTACATCCAGTAGAGTTCTGTCAGTTATATTTTATCTGCACAATCAGAATAAATTTCAGGAACCAAAATGCTTTTTCTCTGCAGCCGGAGCAGGTGTAGTGAACAATGTTAGAATTAATTGTTGTAGCTTGTCTTCGCTTATCCCACCCCAGACGTATACTAATACATCTGTTAATCACAGTCAATCCATCATTTTTTAAAAATAAGACTTTAGAGCCGTCTTACTCCCAACCTTGGTCTAAGGAGCCATTTGGTGCCTAACATATATTTGAGTTTCTAACACTGCTTCTGGCCCAGCCTTTGCATACCCCTAAACATTTTGTGAATCTAAGTTTGGCCTCATTATTAGCCTTTGTGACCAATCCATGTGCACACCCTTTATTTTGCCTTCTACATAAGACCTGCTGGGTAGCATCATAAAGGATTTGACTGCCCTTCCCTACATTATGTATCCCTTTACGCCTTCCATCTACCCTGTCCCAGTGTGTCATACACCCTGATAACAGCAGATTGGGTGAAGTCAAAGCCATTATTGAACCTGCCCAAGATGGAGTAAATCCCAAAAAAGTGTGCATGAGGTTGTCAGTGCATGAGGTTGCCAGCAGGGCTCCTGAGCCTCAGGTTGGAGTGCCTGGCTTAGAAAAATACAGCAGTGGATTCCCCCCCCCCCCTACTGTGTGTCTGCCCTTGACATAAAAAAAAAGTTGGACTGCTGTTCTTGTCCACAGCATAATGTACAGGCACCTCCCCACTCACACGTGACCATGTATACACATATTGCTGGTCAGTGCTTCCCCCCCAAAAAATGTTTAGGGGTACTCTCATTTTCTTACTCATGTTGAAATACTGCCCCTCAGTTAGGCCAAACTTAGATTCACAAAATGTTTAGGGGTATGCATACCCCTGTGTCTCCCGAGCACTGGTGCTGGTATATAAATAGATAGAATCCTACCAGGAAATGGCAGGAGATAGCTGGAGAGTCCTTGTGGTTTGGACATCCATGAGGATGTCTGTGAGGGTGGAGGAAGCCCCGAAGGGATCTGAGGTGTGATGGGGCTTTGTTTAGACTATGCTTACAGCTGGTGTGTGGGGTAGCGCAGGCTACAGCCACTTTCCTGCTCATCCTCCAGCCTCCAACTGGCCCCAGAGCTTAAACCCTAGATATTTTGGTCTGGATTGGAGAAAGAGTGGGAGAGAAAGCTGGAGAGCAGGAAAAAGTTGGCATTAGAGGATGCTCCTCACATTACGTGATTTCACTTATATGTAGTGGGGCTTGGAACATAACCTCCACCTAAGTGGTGGGGATACCTGCATAAAGCCATCAAGTTTGCTATGTAAAAAATAGGCTTTTCTCCAACACACTCTTCCTTTCCCAGGTGTCTTCATGGCATTTCATAACTGAAACCTTCCTGTGCTGCTTCTGCTCTTTGGATGGGTAGAAATCCAGTATTTCAGATGGATATCCCCAATTAATGTGTACTGGATTCTGCAGTTAGGTCACAAGATCACACTTGATAATACTCTTTTAAAAATATAATGACAATTTTAGTGGGTGCATGGAAGTACTTTGAGAATTTCTATAGCCCTGTCTTTACAGGTGGCATATGGTCTTTGTTAAGTTTCATGTAAGATAAGTAGTCCAGTGGGCCGGAAATTAACATAGGCCATTTTTTGCCTGAGTACAAATACCACATCTGTTATTCTTCTTTTACATCTTTCAGGAATGTGAAGCAGTCAATAGAATGGATCCAGTATCAGGTGCCAGATCAATTGATGTTTGTGTGGAGGGAATGACATGCAATTCTTGTGTACAGACTATCGAGCAGCATATTGGAAAACTAAATGGGGTTCACCATATTAAAGTAAGTATATTTTTTCACATTGTTACCTGATCAAAGGGTATATGAGGTGTGGTAGGCCATGTTCGGCTAAGCAGTTCACAGGATATAATTCATCTAAAGTTTTTTTGAAGAGCACCATCTGGGTTCTTGCTAAGAGATCAAGTTGTGCACTAAGGGATTAAGTTGTGCACTTTGGAAATACTATTCTTAATGACGGGGGAAATAATATACGTTTACTGCTGTTTCGGAGAGCATGTATTTTGGTTATCTTACATATAATTGCAGGTAAATCAATCATTTCTACCTTAGGCAAACGCAGAGCAGAGAAGCTATGTTAGTTAAATAGATTACGTTTGTGTAATTAGATCATAAGAGTGGCTTCCTGGTTGTGTTTTGCCTAAGGAAAATAATAAAATTTGGAATTAATGTAATTGGCTTTTTAGTGGCATCAGTTTGCCCTTTGGAAAATTGAAATAGTCAGAAAAGAACTCAGCTTGTTGAAAGCAAATCCAATTTTGAGACAGTTGCCCTGTCTGAAGTGAAAAGCTAGTGATGTCAGCAAGGTTGTGTATGAAGTACAAATTATTTTCTGCTGCTACTAATTCATCAGTTCCTTATTCTCTATCCTAGTTAGTGAATTCCTGACTTTTCTATCCCTATTGAAAAAGATCAGGATCAGTTTTAAAACAGTTTTAACAGCTACATTTCTCAAAATGAAATATATCCTCTCTTTTTCAAAGATCTCTTTGTCACTCACATCATTTGGCTGTTTTTCCTGGAACAGGTTTTGATTAGCTGGTCAGGCACCAGAAGTTCAGTTCCATGGGGCTCGGAGAAGGAAGAGAAATTCAGAGTAAATGTTATAGTTCTTGCTGAAACCATCACACTAATCAGTGAACTAGAACAAGGTGGGTGGGTGGGAACGGTAACTCTGAAGACAGATGGAGATGTTCAGAGTGACATGGGTCACTCCTCCAAGTATGAGCCACCCAGGATATGACTGGACTCCTGCTGGACGACAGTAGGGAGCATGAATCTGGACAAGTGGGGAGTCACTTGATGAACACATCAAGATATTAAAGGGTCTGGAAACTAAGCATTATGAGGAATGGTTGAGGGAACTAGGTTTGTTTAGCTTAGAAAAGAGGAGACTGAGAGAAGACATGGTAGCCATCTCCAGACTTCTCAGTGGGTGTCACATGGAAGATGGAGCAAACTTGTATTCTCCTGCTCTGGAGGCTAGGACATGAACAAAGGGATTCAAGTTACAAGAAAGGATTTATAAGAGCTGTTTGACAGTGGAACATACTCCCTTGGGAGGTGGTGGACACGCCTTGGTTCAGGAAAGGTTCAGCTATCTTTCAGTGATGTTTTAGTTGATATTCTTGCATTGCAGGGGGTTGGACTACTAGGTGATTCTCAGGATCCCTTTGAACTCTACAGTTCAGTTATTCTCAGTCTATACCGGCTCTTTTCTTTCTCTCTTTAACCTTTTAACCTGTAGAGTTTCATTTCAAGCCTGATCAGTGCAAGGGACACTGCAACATGGGATTAGTATAATCTTCGCTGTATGTAGAGTGTTATGTATGCTTAGGGCACTTTGGAAAGTGCTGTGTGAGAAATTTATACTGTATTATGTGTGTGATACTCAGAAAGAATCTGGCCACTTTTATTGTGACTCATCTTGTAGCCAGTCATCTTGTCTTACAGATAAATCCAAGTTAATTTGTGGTTTAATAGGTACAGTCTTACACTTCCTTCTCAGATGAGTGGAATCACGTGCAGGGTGTCACTATAATAGGACAAAGCTGCCTGATATGTTAACGCCACCTTGAGATTTTAATCTTTGTTTGGCAAAGTTGTCTAACATGTTTTTTTCTTTTTTTCTTTTTCTGCTTTCCCTTCAAGGTTTCACTGGAAAATAAGAATGCAGCCATTATTTATAACCCCAAAAAGCAAACTCCAGAGTCACTACAAGAAGCTATAGATGACATGGGATTTGATGCTACACTTACTAATGCAAACTCTAAACCTGTTTTAGCAGACACTATTTTTCTTACAATACCAGCTCAATCAGCATTAACATGTGAAGAAATCCGTACCAACCTCCTGCAAACCAAGGGCATCTTGGATGTGAAAAGCTCTTCTGACAGAAAGTCTGTAGTTGTAACATTTGTCTCCTCTATTATAAATGGCAAGCAGATCAACCAAATAGTGCCAGAATTCAGTTCAGAGAATGTAGTGCATGAAATAAATCCTGGAATGTCTGAAGATTCAAATTTATTCCAAACAAGCGATGTTGCATTAAGGATGAAAGTAGAGGGGATGACCTGCCATTCTTGCACTAGCACTATTGAAGGAAAGATTGGCAAACTGCAAGGTGTCACACGAATTAAAGGTAATTAAAACGGATTAGAGTTTGGTTTTTCCTGGCCTTATATGTTGCTTGATCATTTCCCATGAGTTTTCCAGTATTGCAACCCTTTATTTGGTATACCCAGCTAGGTAACTGAGTGGACTCTTTCTTTTACCCTATTCTGTGTAGAGTTTGCAGCCAAATCACAAATGCATGCTTTGCTGGACAAGCACAGGCTAGTACACAGAGAGTTCATAGAGAGGACCCTTTATGTGTCCACTTCCCCTGCCTCCTCTGGGCAGGTATTCTGTAACAAAGGAGATATTCCTTTATACTTTATTCTGCCTCTGAGGAGACACTTTCCACCATGCTTCCAAACTGATCAGACATGTGTCTGGGGGCTTTCAGACACACACTACCTATTTTGAAGCCAGCTTCTTTATTTTGTACCTAGGAAGTTTTTTTTTTTTGTATTAAGATTTTTACTAAAGTTTTTTATAATGCAACAAAATATAGAAAACTAAATTTAAAAAGAGACAAAAACAGCTGCAAAAGAAATAGGGAAAAAAGAAAAACAAAGAAGCAGAAAGAAGGATGGAAAGAGAAGGAAAGGAAATTTTAAAAATGAGAGAAAGAGAAAAGAAGCAATAAAGAGAGATAAAAAGTACTCTGATTTTCCATCTGTCAGTTTCATTTCAAAAAGTTATTTAATACGTTCATGGGAATATCCATCTCCACTTTCTGTTAATATTTCTCTTAAGTCCAACTCTCTCAAAATCATTCATTTCCTTTCCCCTTGAAAAGTCCAAGAAGGGTTCCCAATTATTTTTATTAGTAATAAATTTCAGCTGTGCTTTTTCTTTAAAGTCTTTCCACTGTGATCGCATGTTAAAATAATATTCCATAATTATTTTCTTGTTACATATCCTTTAATTTACACCCGGTTCAGTATATTCAATTTCCATTTTCTGTTGTGGTGCAATTGTGTGCTGTAGAATGAGTGGTGTTAATAGCAAAAGAAGACAAAGCTATGTTGGTAGACAGAGGCTCATTTGAGGGTGGCAGAACTCCTTCCCCAATTGCATGACACAGTTTATCACATTCCCATAGGGACAGTGCTCCTCCCACTTTGAAAGCTAAACCCCACCATTGCATGCATGTGACCCGTCTGTGTTGCACACTGTATTATGCACTGGTATGTCTGTGATTTTGCAGCCTTTCCCCACCTGGCTTGCCAGTGGCAGCAGACCTTTCAGAGGTGGGCAAGAGGTTGGATTGGCCTGCTAACGTGGAGGAGGAAACCAGGATTTTAGGTGAAACACCATTAGGGAAACATACTAACAATTCACCTTTTATCTTCTAGTCTCCCTGGACAATCAGGAAGCTGTGGTGGTTTATCAGCCTCATCTCATCACATCGGAGGAAATAAAAAACCAAATAGAAGCTGCTGGTTTCATGGCATCGATAAAGAAGCAGCCTAAGCCCCTCAAACTTGGTGCTATTGATGTAGAGCGGCTGAAGAACACACAAACCAAATGCTCAGAAAAAGCTCCGCAAGAATCTCCAGAGTACACACAATGTTTGAAGACCATAACATTCCGAGTTGATGGCATGCACTGCAATTCATGTGTCTTCAATATTCAAAGCAGCATATCAGCACTCCCTGCAGTAACTAGTATAGCGGTTTCTTTAGAGGAAAAATCTGCCATTGTAAAGTACAATCCCAGCCTAATCAGCATAAGTGCACTGAGAAGAGCCATAGAAGCAGTATCCCCAGAGACTTTTAAGGTCAGCCTTTTTGACGGACATGAAAATGCTGCACTTCTGAACACACCTACATCTCCGCTGAAATCTCCAAGAGCTGTCAACAGCACCATGCACCATCCCTTGACATGCATTACCGTAATAAATATAGAAGGAATGACCTGCAATTCTTGTGTACAGACAATTGAGAGAGTAATTTCCCAGAAGCCAGGAGTGAAGGCAATACATGTATCTCTTCTGAACCATACTGGGACTATAGAATATGACCCCATGCAGACCTCTCCAGATGACTTAAGGAATGGCATTGAGGATATGGGTTTTGATGCATCCTTAACAGGTGATAGCTCTTTAAATTATGCTTATAGAACAAATCCAGCTGCTATTTTGAAAGGTAGCTTTCTCTGGAGGGGGTTGTGCAGATCCACATGGTAATTATAATCTCTTAATACTGATTCTGAAATGGCCTAACCAGGAGGCAGTCACCCTAGTTTTTTTAGGGTGGGGGCACAGGAAAGGAAATATTGGGTGTCATTAAAGGCAGCTGATTTGGAGATGGGCAGGTCTGCCCCGTTGTGTAATTCCAACAATATGTTGTTCTGCATATCCCCACTGAAATGAATAGGCCTGTAAGATGCCACATGGAATGGTGTATCTGATTGAGTGTTGCTGATCTCTTCAAAGATCTGGGAAGATGCCCCTCCTCCAGCTCTACATGTTTGCTTTCTACATGTATGCTGTACAAGCATGTGCTTCAAACAATTGTTTCGTGTTCATGCTTATTATCTTAGAATATCTGTAGTGTTGTGAGTGGTTGCTAGCCTTTATGTTTCGACATAAAGCAAGCATGCCTACTAAAGAGAAGAGATGCCTTATGGTTTCTGTTTAACTGGAAAGGATATCCTAAGGGTAATTTTCCAATTAGGAAGCATGGGATTTGCTATTTTCTACTTCTCAAATTCAAAGGTATCTTCTGGGCTCAGCTAGAAATAAGGTAGACTGGGAGAGCTGATATTTTTGGCTCCTCCAGATGTGAAATGAATGCATCAAATGCCCCTGGGACTTAACATAGTTGCAGCAGTTGTTTAAACACATTAAAATTATTCTTTTCTGTTCCCAGGTCCCGCAAGTACAGAACCTTTGGTGCTAATAACTCAGCCCTCACAGGAAAGGCTGGCAGAATCTCAGGATAATAAACACTTCAAAATGGAAGCTCACTCCAACCTCTCCCCCATCCACAATAACCAGGATGCAAATGCACCTTCCAAGTGCTACATTCAAGTCACTGGCATGACATGTGCTTCCTGTGTGGCGAACATTGAAAGGAATCTAAAGAGAGAAGATGGTGAGATATACATTAGTAAAATGGTTTTAAGTTTCCTGACACCATTTTAGTGATGCTTAAACTGATCTTTTAAAGCTCAGGTGACACATATATGTAGGCCCTTCAGGGATTCTGATTATACAATTTAAATTATGAGGCTTGCATCTTTAGCAGAGATGAAGGAATGGAGTGGTACGTTGTGGGAGTGAGTGCCAGGAGAAGAGATAGCATTTGCCATTCATTATCATAAGACGTAACAATCTTCCAGTCTTTTCTGTGTCTCTGGTGGCAGAAAATAGAAGGTGGAATCCATAATGCTTCACTGCCAGCTATCAGTTTTGGTTCCCTCTCTGAACTCTTAAAGGCTAGCGGCCAAGAAATAGGATAGTGTATTTTAGTGGCTGCCTTTCAGAAAAGATCTGAAAGAGGATCCAAAGGCACTGCTGTCACAGCAGCACAATGACTGTGTAGCTTTCCCCTTCATTGCAGGGGTTTATTATTATAATACATTCAGTTTATATGCCACACTTTATCTGAAGATCCCATGGCGGTGTACAACATTAAAAACATAATTTACAGAGCATAATAATAAAAAACAGTAAAACTATCACAGAAAGAATCTTAATAACAGTTCCCCCCTCTCCCACTTTTAAAAGGCCATAGATTGTTTAATGGCCAAAGAAGAATGTTTTTGCCTGGTGCCTAAAGACATGTACAGTAGTACCTCGGGTTGCATACACTTCAGGTTACATACGGTATGCTTCAGGATACAGACTCCGCTAACCCAGAATTAGTACTTCGGGTTAAGAACTTTGCTTCAGGATGAGAACAGAAATCACGTGAGGGTGACACGCAGCAGCAGGAGGCCTCATTAGCTAAAGTGGTGCTTCAGGTTAAGAACAGTTTCAGGTTAAGAACGGACCTCCAGAATGAATTAAGTACGTAACCAGAAGGTACCACTGTAATGCATTAGAAATTGGGAAGAGGAGATGGACTGGAGGGTGCTAGGGAGGTTGTCTGAGGACACTATGGTTTCCACAGGTGCTGCATTGGGAATTTCCACACAAAACAATATTGCATACTTTCTTTGTAATGGGCACAAAAACCATATTCACTTTTTTTCTAACTTTAATCTACATTGAATATATGAAGTGAAGTGGAATGTGGAGAAGTAGTTACCGTATTTTTTGCCCTATAGGACGCACTTTTTCCCCTCCAAAAATGAAGGGGAAATCTGTGTGCGTCCTATGGGGCGAATACAGGCTTTTGCTGAAGCTTGGAGAGCGAGAGGGGTAGGTGCGCACTGACTCCTCTCGCTCTTCAGGCTTCAGGAAGCTATCAGCAAGCCTGGGGAGCCCGTGGGAGTTCCCGCAGGGATGTCTAGGCTGCGGATAGCAGCCTGCCGCCCGGTGCACGGAGCGCCCTGAAGCAGAGTGCCCCGCGCGCCGGACAGACATCTGCAGCGTGGGGAGCCCTGCAGGAGTTCCCGCAGGGCTCCCCACGCTGCGGATAGCAGCCTGCCGCCCGGCGTGCAGGGTGCCCTGAAGCAGAGCGCCCTGCGCGCTGGGCAAACATCCGCAGCGTGCGGAGCCCTGCAGGAGTTCCGGCAGGGCTCCCTATGCTGCGGATAGCAGCCCGCTGCACGGGGTGCGCTGAAGCAGAGCGCCCTGCGCTTCGGGCAGACATCGGCTAGCCCCACAAGCTCGGGGGACAGCGGGGAGGCGCAGCGCCACCATCCCGCTGTTCCTCGACCTGGTTTGGAGGCTGGCGCTGGGGAGAAGCGTGCTTCTCCCCAGCGCCAGCCCCACAAACTTGGGGGACAGCGGGGAGGCGGAGTGCCGCCATACCGCTGTTCCCCAACCTGGTTTGGTTTCCCCGACCTGGTTTTGGGGGGGAAATAAGGGGGGGATTTCCTTTATTCCCCCCAAAAAAAACCCCTAGGTGCGTCCTATGGGACGAAAAAAACGGTATTTATCTATTTCAGTATTTATAGCTTGTCTACCTGTTAAAAAAATCAAGGTGGTTATCAAAGCCTTTGCTTTGCTTTGATTCAGATTAGAGCCAGACGACATTCTGTGAATAAGTTGGCTACTTTAGCTGTTGCAAATAATGCCTATTATGTTCCAGTATTTCTGTTCTTACCTAATCTGTATAGAGGTATATGGCATAACTCGGCCTTCCCTAATACGTGCTCCCCAGATGTTTTGGATTATAACTCCCATGAAACCCCAGTCATCAATGGAGTGGCGGTCCATAACATTTGAAGACTACCTGATTGCGGAAGGCTGAGCAAGATCAACTCATTGTATATTACACTCCTAATTTCTTTATGTAATGTTCCTTTGTGTGACCTTGTGTCTCTAGGAATACACTCTGTTCTTGTTGCTCTAATGGCTGGGAAGGCAGAAGTGAGGTATAATCCTTCTATCATCCAGCCATCAGCTGTAGCGGAATTGATTAGGGACCTGGGCTTTGGAGCTACAGTTCTGGAGAACTATGATGAAGGAGATGGCACCCTGGAACTTGTCGTAAGCAAATAATTTAATAATCAATGCCACTTAACACTCAGCCATTTTACCTAGTGAGCTTTTCATACAAACAGGGTTAATTGAAGAAAATTCCTCTACAGATTGTGTGTAAGTACGGTAACTATGATTCCAAAAGCATTTAGAGTAATTTATCTCCCCCACCTCCTCATCCTTTGCATATGTGAGAGAGTGTATGTCAGAGAGATTACTACCTGGCTAGCTCCAGCAATTAGCTAGAGACACTTGGTGTTTTTATGGAACAATTTTTGTCAGGACTGTAGCAGGGGTGGAGTGAAGCTAATTCTTAAAATTTAAACTCAGCCTCCATGCCAGCTTGTGTTAGGGCAACAAACATTTAATCAAGTTTTCAGTATAGAAAGGGGGAAGGAGTGGAATTAAGAGAGGTGAAGTCTGAGCTCATGCCCATTTGTGCCACATTTCTAGGCCAAGTCCATCCTTTAAAGCTCTGTGTCAGAGTGATGTTGTTGTTGTTGGCACTTTCTCCATGAAAACCCACTCCAGACTGCAGAATTGGAGCAAAACTCACAGAAAACCCAAGTTGCCATTTGTTCCAAGTCAGTGCTAAGGAGCGGGTTTTCCTAGGGAAAGTGGTGGTGGTGGGGGAATGGTCTTGGACATGAAGCTTTAAAGTGCAGATATGTGCCTTGAAAGCGTGGGGGTAGAGGTAAGTGTGATTGAGCCCTCTGTCTTGGCAGCTCAAGTTTTTATTTTATTTTGGTGTGTCTGATTCATAATACAATTAAGCAACTCCTGGCCAGCTAGGTTTACGTTTATACTTGATTTATTTATTTATTTATTTCACAACATTTATACACTGCTTGATTGTAAAAACCCTTGAAGTGGTTTATAAAAGATAAAAAGTAAAATAAAAAAATATTTACAACTTTAAGGTTCATCTGTTTATAAAAAAAGTATTCTGCCTTCCTTCTGAAATACTTGGTGTACTATGCAAATTAAAATAACACTGTGAAACAGTTGTGCTACAGAATCAATAAAATAAAGTTAGTACAATTTTGGTTCATTGACTGGGAACAGTGCCATCTTCCGATTGGAATTACTTATCAACTTAATTATTTATGATGCATACAAAATTATCTCTGAAGAAAGAATATTCTGCAAACAATAAACTTTTGTTTTAACAGGTGAGGGGAATGACATGTGCCTCATGTGTTCATAAAATAGAATCCACACTTATGAAAACAAAAGGGATTCTGTACAGCTCTGTAGCACTTGCAACAAATAAAGCACATATTAAGTATGATCCTGAGATAGTTGGCCCAAGAGATATTATACGGATCATAGAGGTAAGTAGTCTTGTGAATGTAGCAATTTGCTGGTTCATTTTTCACATATAAATACTACCGTGTTAGTGGAACATATTTTGCTGCTGAAGATTGTTGGTCCCATTGTGGATAGTAAAGATACCAGTAGTAGTAGTAGTAGTAGTAGTAATAATAA
Source organism: Podarcis vaucheri (assembly GCF_965113315.1). Lineage (NCBI taxonomy): Eukaryota > Metazoa > Chordata > Lepidosauria > Squamata > Lacertidae > Podarcis > Podarcis vaucheri. Next base: position 30,534,590 of record NC_138758.1, read on the forward strand.
TAATAATAATAATAATAATAATAATAATAATTTATACCCCGCCCATCTGGCTGAGTTTCCCCAGCCACCCTGGGCGGCTCCCAATCAAATGTTAAAAACAGTAAAGCATTAAATAATAAAACTTCTCTGAACAGGG